>NW_027288296.1:992500-1665000 GCF_047511675.1 Marmota flaviventris | reverse complement strand
AAAAATAAATAAATAAATAACCCACACAAACATTCCAAATATTTCAGGAAACTCTTTTATTCTGGTGTGGCAGGAAAAAATAAAAGTGGGACTAACTTGAATTTAAATTACATGCAATTTCAATCTCTCTCTCTCTCTCTCTCTCTCTCTCTCTCTCTCTCTCTGTACTGGGGATTGACCCCAGGGCCTCATGCTTAGAAGGCAAGCACTCTACAAGCTGAGCTATTTACTCAGTCCCATTTTTTTTGGGGGGGGAGACTGGGGATTGAAGTCAGGGGCACTCTACCACTGAGCCACATCCGTGCCTTTATTTTGTATTTTACTTAGAGACAGGGTTTCACTGAGTTGCTTAGTGCCTCACCATTAATGAGACTGGTTTTGAATTCATGATCCTTATGTCTCAGTCTTGTAAACAGCTGATATTACAGGCATGCACCACCATGCCTTTCCAAATTCAATCTTTTTTTTTTAAAGAGAGAGTGTGTGTGAGAGAGAGAGAGAGGGACAGAGAGATTTTTTTTTTAAATTTAATATGTATTTTTCAGTTTTGGGCGGACACAACATCTTTGTTTGTATGTGGTGCTGAGGATCGAACCCAGGATGCACGCATGCCAGGCAAGCCCACCACCACTTGAGCCACATCCCCAGCCCCAACCAACTTCAATCTTAAGGGCTAAATTACACGCAATTTAGATTAAAGTCCGTGTCAATATCTTGGTACTATATATATAATGTTGTTGATAGACCTTATATTCCAGTGCCTCACATGTGCCAGAGAAGTGAGCTCAACTGAGCCCCAGCCCCAGCCCCCTGGTACATTTTTCATGGGGGATATTGGAGATTGAACTCACGAACACTTGACTACTAAGACAAATCCCCAGGATTTTTTTTACTTTATTTAGAGACAGGATCTCACTGTGTTTCTTAGCACCTCACTTCTGCTAAGGCTGGCTTTGAAATGTTGATAATTCTTCCTCAGCCTCTTCAGCAACTGGGATTACAGGCTTGCACTCACACACCCAGCACCTGGTACATTTTTAATACCTGTTTTATGTAGATTTTAACCAGTAGCCTTAACTTTTTTTCTAATATATATTTGATTTGAATCCATAACCCAGAAATCAGTGAAACAGAATCTATTTTTTATCTGCAACTCTGCTTTTGGTTATGTCAGTGTCTGAGTTAAGATTCCCCATTAAAGAATTTACTATGTCTTGTGTTCTCATTCTGACCTCCCATATGACCTAGTTTTAGAATATCTGAAACAAGGTTCCCAGAGAGTCCAAATTTTTTGGAGTATTTAGAAAACACCACTCTCTGAGTCTTTTCTTCTAGGGACCAGTTTGAATTTTAAGTGTGTAGCTTCTGAAGGGATGGACTAATTGGATGCTTTGCAACTGGAAGGCATTTTCTGATACACTTTCTATCTAAAAGGTACTTTATTTGTTTCCTTTTATTAGATACTGTGAATAAAGGTACAATAAAAATAGATGTGTGGCAATATATTTAGCAAAAGGATTCCAAATTTTTTACATATATACCCAAAGTTATTATTTTATCACTTCTTTTGGCCTTGGTGAAGGGTCTTATTTTTCAGAATAAAGATTCCTTCTATTATCAAATGGGTCCATGCTAAGTGTGTTGAAAATAGAGATTCTAAAACTTCACACAATGCACACATTTCCAAGAGTATAGGGGAAAGGGAAAGACAATATTCACAACCAAGAAACCATTTCCCATGGAAGCACAGTATCAGTGTCCAACCTGGAGTGTAATCTGGATCTTTCAGTGGTAAGGTTGTTTAAGAACCACAACCATAGGTTTTTGGGATCCTCTAAAATACACTGAATGGCTTTAAATCACTTACTCTTCTTCAAAATAAAATTTCTGCTACCTACTTAAAAAATAAAGTACTATGAATGAGAAAGGTGAATGAGACTTAAGTTCTTTGGAGGTACTGAGGTTGATGTTTAATTATAGTTTATAAATAGTCAAATAAAAAGTGCCTTCGAGTTGTCTCAACTTTTCCAACACATGATATAGAATACTTAGATGAACTGACATGAAATAATGAAAATGCATTTCAGGGAAGTGATATCACAGAAATTTTCAGGGTAGAATCTTGGAAATGTGGGAAAATATATATTAATATATATATGCTTTTCTATAGAAAAAAATAAGTGATACGTACATGAGTATGAGGGTAAATTCAGTGTGCCTCATGCATTGTAGGTTGAAAGTAATGATAAAGTAGTAACTGAGGAGATCCAGAACTCTATAATCCTGGGAGACATTAATAGCAATTTAGAAAAAGAATATATAGTTAAATCCCTTTAGATTTACCTCTGTCCTCTGTTCCTCTTATGAGTTTGATTCTGTCAAATGAGATTATGTGGGTATGGTTCTCTCTGAATTTATGTTTTCTTTTGTTTTTAAGATTTTGTCATCTATGTCATGTAAAGCCCTGTCTTAAACTCACTTTGGGGGCTCTTTTACATTCTGTTCTGGACTGCAGAGCAGAGACTCACCTCACTCAATCTGTGCAATGAATTGACTTTTGTCAATCTTTGCAAACAATGGTTGGAAGAACAAGCATATTGGAGCGTCTTTCATGTCATATAATATGGTTGTCAGACCCTGTGGGTTAAAGGGTAGTTACTTGCTATGATTGAAAAATCTTCCCTGAGAAGGGCTTATCTATCTATCTATATATATATATATATATATATATATATATATATATATATATATATATATATATATATTTGTTTTGGAAGCCCCATAAACACAGAAGAGAAGCATTTATAGTCACAAACAAAGGAATGACAGAAGCCATTTGATATGAGAAAATACAAAAATAAATAAAATCTTCTCTTAGAGCTTTTAGAGGTAAAAAGTATATTTCTGTTTTGTGTAAGGAAACTAAAATTTCTCTTTGGCCTAAAATATTTTGAGGTTTTAAACTTGCTTGTAATTTCTACCTGTGTTTTGAATTCACCTATGCCTGGCTATCCCTTACCAGATAACAACCCTCTCTAAAACCTTACTGGTGCCTCATAAATTCTGGCTCCTGCTGACCAAATAAAAATTCTCTCTATATCTCGGTGGCAACTTATAAATTCTAATGTCTGGAGCTGAATTTATTTTCCACCTTGAAATGTTAGCCACGTAGATCCATAACCTGCTATTTGCCTTTGTATTATGATTGTCAAAATCTTGTTAGCTGTAAGTACCTTAGACACCCACCTCCTTTGTAACTTTTTGTGCTGTAAAAACGTTTTCCTGATGATCAGGTGGATGATCTCTAGCATGGAATCTTGTAAGAGACAGTTCTGGCCAGCTTTTGTGTACACAATACAATCTTGATTTAATTTGATTTAAAATTTGAGTAGGTGGTCTTTTGTGTTTTGGTTTAACATTAACCTTTTTTTAAATGTCACTGTAAATAAAACCAAAGAACACAACAAAACTCCTGTAAATGAGCCAGGTACATAAAAATAGTCATTCTTTACTGAAAGCACAGAATTCATTATAGAAATGATATAAGCTTAAAAATTAATTAAAAGATATCTCAAATATCAAGTGAGTTTAGGAGTTAGAAATTTTTTTTTTCTTTCAGAATATATTTAGTAAAATAGGACAAAAGAGAAAATGTGAAGCATAAATATATTAAGTAATATGCAAAAAAATCACCAAATTATTTATTACCAAAAATCATATCTACAGAAATGGTTCAAAAGAAGCAGTCTTTTTGTCAGGAATAAACATTTGGACAGGAATGGAAGTTTTGGTTCTCTTTTTAAGTAGTTTTACTCCTAGTGAATAATCTTTATACTATTTCTGCATTTTTCTGGTTGGAATTAATTATAATTCATATATCTGCAAAAAAGGTACTGAATGCAGAAAAATATTATTGCTCACGTTTAAATCACCTCCATTATTTGATCTTTCCCTTCTTAAACCAAAAATCTGCATAAACCATCTCTTAATAAATATATCTATCTCTGTATATTAGCAGCAACTGAGTTATAAAATTTGCTATGATCACTTGTCTCTTCATGTACTTAAAGACTATGAATTTGCTACTTAGCACTTAGGTATAAGTCTCTATGATGTTCTCTAGTTATTTATGTCACTCTGCCAAGTTTTATACCAAGCTCTTAGTATGTGCCTTAATTACTCTGTGTAGCAATGTAGGATTTATGTCTCATTTGTGACACTTTGTTCCCAGAACTGTGTCTAAAGGGATATTGTAAAAATGATTATTCACGAAAAAATCTATCTAATATTATATTTTATTTTATATTTATTTATATATTTATGTATACATATTTTTATTATTTAGAAACACCCTTTGGTCTGGAACTACAGTGATACTAGTGTATTTTAGCTTGAATTGGTTGTGAGAATCAAACTAACAAGACTTTTATGTGTGTTGGTTGGTGATTTCTGCAACCTCAGGATTCTAGTGAATAATAGCAGAAATAAATAAGTAACTCTTTAGTTTGAGGCAGAACCACCAAACTAGATGATGTTTTGCTTCTGCTTTCTATCTTGATTATCAGAAACATACCTTTAAATTTACATGGAACTCTTTTGGAATTCTGTTCTGTTAGTTCTTCTAAAAAAATCAATGAAACTGAAAAATAATGCAGGAAAGATAAATAATTAATTTCAAACAATTCATTTCTTAAAATAAAATTTTTTTTCAAATCACCAAAAATTCTGAAAAGTTAGAAAAGTTAAAAGCTTTAGAAATATCCTAATGCAATTTCTCTTTTGCTCAGAACAGTAGACTATATCTCCAACTCATTCTTCTCTATAATTGGACTGTGTGCAAATATGAAAAAAAAAGTGCTAAGATGCCCCAAATGGCTTATAAGTTTTAAAATCCTGAAAGGAGCTCAAATCTGCCATTTTTCTACTTTACAAAATACAAAATCTTAAATTTGTATACTTAACAAACATTTGCAGAAGTGTAATTCAAAATGACCTAAAAAAATTAAAAAAAATATTGAAGGACTGACCCACTGAACATGAAGGACTTATAATATTGAATCCCTTATATTAAATGTCTTTTTATCATTGTCAAAATTTTCCATGTTTATATTATCAATATATTAATAAAATTTTTATGAATGTAATAACAAATATCTAATTTCCTATTTTATTCAGTCTTTTAAAAAAATAGTAGTAATTAATATTAATAATTTAATTCTCATACTTGTGAAAGTATGAAACATATACTTTAAAAGCTATGGCTATAGCAAGTGAAAAATCCAGCCTAATTTCCTTTTAAGATTGGGAGCCATCTCATCACAAAGGCATGAAAAGTTAATTTCTGCTTCATTATAAATTACTGTGATTTGCTTGAAATGCCTACCAGTGCCTTGAACTCACCCATGTCTGGTTTTCCCTGATGAGATAACAACCCTCCCTGAAACTTTAGTGATGACTCATAAATTCTGGCTTTCCCTGACCAAATAAAAACTCACTCTGAAACTTTAGTGGTGGATCATAAATTCTGATGTTTTGATCTAAATTTACTCCCTAAGTGCTAAACCATTTAGAGCATTAATGTCTTTGTATTATGCTTGTGAAAATCCTGTTATTCGTGTAAGTTCTCAAGTAAAAAAATCCTGTTATTCGTGTAAGTTCTCAAGTCACCCCCCTTTTGTAACTTTTTGTACTATAAAACTACAGTCCTAGAGAACTGGAGTGCTGAATTCTTTTTCCATGGGTTTCAGGAGAGACTGTTATGCTCAAATGCGGGACCACCAAAAGACCACTAGAGACCAATATCAATGTAAGCACCAAAGAGGTGTTTATTCCAAGCTAGCTCAGTCCTCCACGCACACAGAAACTGGTGGCTTAGAGGCCCTGAGCCTGGGGTTTGCGGCAGTTTTATAACACTTTGGGGAAGGCAGGAACTCCACAATACATCATAGCATCTCTTAGAAAATCATCACACACCTTGGGAAAATCATAAACAACTCTAAAACATGATTAGCACATTCACTGGTGGGAACAAGTTGGGTAAGCATGATTGGTTAGTACAAGATGGGGATTCATTTGAACAGATTGGCTTAGGCCATGAGGGGATTATATGCTGAACTATATGGTTTCCCAAAATTTTATCAATCACCATAAACTACTGGAAGTTTCATTTGGAATCCCAGGAATTTTCCCAGTCTCATGCTGATTGGTGGCTGCTAGGGGGTTGCTATGGATCCCCACCTAGCCTGACTGAGTCTGGGACACCAGGCACAGCAGATCTCTCCTGTTATGTGTAGATAAACAACTCAGCAGGTTGGGTATGAGCCTAGGAGTGCTCTGTGTGTCTTTCCAAGGACAAGAGTCATGCCCCCTTCCTTGGACAGTCTTTGTTCTGAGGTAGAGGCTGGTTTCTCACCTTGTACCTTATGTTTTATATATATATATATATATATATATATATATATATATATATATATATATATATATATATATATATATGTAGCTGGACACAATACCTTTATTTCACTTATTTATTTTTATTTGGTACTGAGGATTGAACCCAGGGTCTTGCACATGCGAGGTGAGCACTCTATTGCTGAGCCACAATCCCAGCCCCTTATGTGTTGTTTTTGTTGGGCATTTTTACTTTAGGGGTTTTCTTCCCAGTTCAAAGTTCAATCTGTAACTTAAAAGAACAGAGAATCAAAAATAAATAAATAAAATTCGATAATTATTGTCATTATTTTATATTAATTCCTTAATAATATACAAGCATATATAACCCATAAATTCAAATGATTTTATATGTAAGTTTAAATGAAAATGTTCTGTTGGTTGGGTTAGTTCCCACTAATGGGAAAACAACCTTGCCTCAAAATAATAGCAGCCTGAGATTCTGGGGTACATTTCTCCGTTTAAAAAGAAAAAAAAAAAAAAAAAAAACAGCACTCAACGACCTGAGATTCTAGTCCTTATTCATGCCTGGATTGGATAATATTCCCTGTCACTCAAAAAAGGGCTCACTTCTCTCAGATTCAATGTTCATGATCTGAAGCCCCTTCCAATCAAAAGCATTTTGTGGGAACTGTCCAATTGTGTGTCACCAGGGAGGAGGAGGGTGGACTTTCACTTCTTATCTCCTGAGTCCTCCATTTTTGCCATCTGTAGTCTCATACTTCAGAGTCACAGGTTCTGCTGTGCAGGAACTGAGGATCCCAAGTAGCCCCACTCCTGAGAACCAGGAAATGGCGAGTGTGCATTGGCCTAGCAAGAGAGGCTGGGGGAGGAAGACTATTGGAACCACAAGACTGGCTGTGTCGAAAACAGGAGCTAGCACATTGGGACTCTGGGCAGTCTCTGGAGTCTGCAGGCTTTACTCCTCCACTTGGCCACTATGTGCTCAGTCTTGCTGGCCAACCAGGTGGGGAACATGTCAGTGGCAGAGACTCTTTGCTGCCTTCCTTATGCTCAACAGGCATCCTCAGAATCTGCTAAAATACTATGTGGCAGGAGTGTTCCTGCAGCCCAGTGTCTTACCAGATGCTGGAGATTGACAGGTGGAATAATTATCAAAATCAAATCTCCAAGGTCCATTTTCCTGCAGGAGAGGAGCTGTCATTTTTGGGTACCTAAATTCCTTTTTAGCTAGCTAATTTTCATTTTGACATTCTTTTATTTTTACTTTCTTCATTATTATTATTTTGTTAAAGTTAGGTGAACTCAGGGATACTGTACTACTTAGCCATATCCTTGGTAGTGGAGCCAGATTTACAGATAGGTTGTTAGTGTACTTAGGTAAATTGGGTCTAATATCCAGTAAAATCAAGAATGAACAGCATATTGAGGATGGAGTCCAGGATAAGGGGAATTGAAAATGTCCCCAAGGCCCTGAGCCCATCCCAAGGAAATTTTAATGAAGCAGCTCACAGCAAACATGGAGATGCTAATCCAAAAGCCCTTCCTGCCCAGAATACACCTTCAGCCCACCTGTCCTCCACACTTTGGGTCTTCCCACCTACATTCCAACACTGCAAGATAACATAACAAAGGACAGCAATGTGACAGGAATGTGGGATAGCTGAAGGAAGACCTTAGCTATAAAAAAACTAAAAAAACTTAGTTTAAAAAAATCCCTTTCATGGATTCTACATCTTTGGTCCCCTTTTTCTTCTGGGGAGAAGTCTTTTCTACTGTCCTTTAATAAAGCTTCTACTTTCCACTCTAAACATGCCTTGGCGCACTTCTCTGGTGTTTTATTTCAGCATTGGGGAAGCAAGGAATCTTCACCTGTAAACAGCCCTAACAGGTTTAAATTTATTTTGAGAAAGGCCCTAGCTAAGTTGCTGAAATTATTTTTGTTATGGTTTGATTTATCTATAATTTGCTATTGCAATAAAGCATACTGTTTTTACATACATATGTATTCACATGGGGATCTTATTTATATTGTGATTCTTTATTATTGTAATATTATGTTTTCACAATATATATGAATAATAGGCCATGATAAGTTCTTTTTTGCTCTTATAATTGAAAAGGTTTTTGGCTAAAGTTACATATAACTTTGTAGAAGAATTTTAAAAATTTATGCTTTGGTTTCTTACTTCATGTAAAGTAAAGCTTGCTGAATTTTTATTATTGCATTATTGTTGTATTTAATAGTCAGGTTTATTTTGACATAGCCATAAAACATGAAATATAATTTGCTCCCCTTAAGTATCCAGTAGTTCCCCTTTCCCTATTCTCCTACTTTTTTCTATTGTATATTTATTTATAGTTTTTTTAAAAATTATTGCTTTATAGAATACACATAAAAGTAGACTTCATTGTGATATATTCATATTTGTACATAGTAGTTTTGGTGAGATATATTGTTGGTTAATTTGGGGGAAAATTATCACCTTTGTAATGATGAGTTTTATTATTTACATGGGATGTATAATTCAGTCTTTTATGTGCTTTTTTGTGACTTTTATTTTCTCATAAGTTCTACATATTTTGTTTCTAAAAATGTACACATGTGAAATACCACTTGCATAAGGCACCTATGTAAAATATATACATAGTGTTTTATGCTCTTTTTTAAACTGGATATATTATGAAATGTGACTGGCCCCAGTGACCATTTTTCCTACAGATTATTATTTATCTCTTCCAAGATGTATATTGTATTGAGCCATGCCCCTTGGCTTCAAGTGTTTGGGTGAATACCATTGCATACTTACATGTTATCATGATCACATATGTTCTAATTTCAGTAAGTCTCTGTGATGGGGCGTATCATGTATATTCAATAGCAAAATAGTTTCCACAAATAGATACTAATTTAAACTCCTTTTGAGTCAATTATTATTAATTTTTTAAATGTTCGTCAGTATTACTTAATTTTTCCCATGATGGGTTTTTATTTTGTATTTCTTAACTTTCTAAAGAGTTTGAATTTTTATAGTTAATAAACATATCTCATGTATAAATTTGAAGTTCAATCTTCTGGCTTTTATATATTTTTGGCTTACAAGATGAGAAAAGGATCCAAAAATGCAGCTAGAGTTTGATTTCAAAACAAAGAAAAAGGTTTAAATTATTTTTTTTAATTTATTTTTTTTTCTTTACTCATCATTTATTATAGGTTTCTTGTATGATTGTAAGGGTAGATTATTTAAATAGGATTCTAGGGATTATCTTTGTTAATTACTACAGGAAAAAGAAATAAGAAATTTCTCTTCACTCTGGCTGCAGGAAAATGAATAAATTTCTTTAAAATCATATGGTAATAAAATTGTTAAATGACATACTTACTAAACAGCCACTCCTTAAAATTTTTTTTCTGTAATATTTTGGCAGTGAATCATGAATTCTATTATCTGGATTTTGGGTTTTAATATAAAATCATGTGGAATAAAATTTAGCCAATCCTAGATATATTCATACATAATTTGTTTTTTACTTAATGACATGTTGTGGAGATAGCAACTAGTGAACATATTTATTTTTAGAAATAGTTACTTTTTTGCTTTTAAGTTTCTAGTAAGCCTTTTAGATTTATTTCCTTACTGAGTCACTCAGGGCCACTGATGGTTTTTTTTTTTTTTTTTTTTTTGTAATCTCCAGGCATTTACCCTTCTAAAAAATCTGTCTTGTGAGCTCTGTTTCTGAAGAGTTTCTTAATATGAAAGAAAAAAAAAGTTTTTATGTTGCCCCTGAAATGTATTATCAATGCACTCTCTTCAAAATGGAGAGAAAATAATATTTCCCCAGACTGACATCCCTGTGTCAGGAGCTAATAATACACTGATGGTCTTTGAAGAAATTTCATACAGTTCTGTCTCTGGGCAGTTTTCTGTGGGCTGCTAAATTGCCATTTAGTATCCAGATACCCACGATTTTTCATCTGTACTAGGGGAATAATTTTAGAGAGCACAAATGAATAATGCTCTTCATGGAGGCTATGAATACCTGAATGTTCTGTAGTGCACAGCTGACAAGTCCCCTGGAATACACTGTGCAGATTCTATTTGGTTAACCATTATCTGCCACTCACATGAATTTCCTTTCAAACGCTTGTAATAACTTTTTCACTTTAGGCATCCATGTCATCCACATTCCCAGGTATAAAAGTTTGAATCTTTCTTTTCTGAATTCCAGGTTTCGTTTCTCTTTGGTTCAATGTGGAACAAATAATTATGTTTTTTTTTCTTTCTTTTACACTGTGTTTCTAATAAAAATGTTCTCTGCTCCAAACCTAGAAAATGACATAGATAATTGTATTTGATAATTTATAAAGGAGAGTTGAGAATAATTCTTGCTCGTGTTTCCCTTCCTTAGAAACTGACCCAGAACTGTTCTTGGTCCTGAAAAGGGAGGACCATAACCAATCAGGTATATAAAAAAAATATGTTGATTGATTGTATATTCTCTTCTATGAACTCTATGTTCAGATCCTTGGCCCATTTCTTGATTGGGTTATTATTATTATTATTATTATTATTATTATTATTATTATTATCATCATCATCATCATCATCATCACTATTATTATTTGCTTAGTTTTTTGAGTTCTTTATATACCCTAGAGATTAGTGCTCTATCTGATATGTGAGGGGTAAAATATTCCTCCTAAAATGTAGGCTTTGTCTTCACCTCACAGATTGTTTCTTTTGCTGAGAATAAACTTTTTAGTTTGATTCCACCCCATTTATTGATTATTTGTTTTAATTCTGGTGCTATCAGTGTCTTATTAAAGAAATTGGGGCCTAATCCCACCTGATGAAGATTAGAGCCTGTATTTTATTCCATTGGACATAGAGTATCTGGTTTAATTCCTAGGTTCTTGATACACTTGGAGTTGAGTTTTGTGCTTGGTGAGAGATAGTGTTTTGTTGAAGAGGCTATCTTTTCTCCAGTGCATGATTTGACACCTTTGTTTAATATATAATAATTATAATTTTGTGGGTTATTCTCTGTGACCTCTATTCTGTACCATTCATCTGCAGTCTGTTTTTTTGCAAATGTAATGCTGTTTTTGGTACCATTGCTCTGTAGTATGGTTTAAGGTCTGGTATAGTGATGGCACCTGCTTCACTCTTTCTGCTAAGGATTACTTTTGCTATTCTTGGTCTCTTATTTTTCCAGATACATTTCATGGTTGCTATTTCTGTTTTTATGAGGAATGCCATTATGATTTTGATCAGAATTGCAGTAAATCTGTATAGTGCCTTGGTAGCATTGTCATTTTGATAATATTAATTCTGCCTATTCATGATCACGGTAGATCTTTCCATTTTATAAGTTCTTTTTTTATTTTTTTTTCCTTAGGGTTCTGTAGTTTTTCTTGTGTATATCTTTCACCTTTTTCATTAAGTTACTTCCCAAGTATCTTATTTTTTGAAGTTATTGTAAATGGGGTAGGTATCTTCATTTCTTTACCAGAAGATTTTTCACTGATATACAAAATGCCTTTGATTTATGGGTGTTGATTTTATATCCTGCTACTTTGCTAAATTTATTTACTAGTTCTAGAAGTTTACTGGTGGAGCTTTTTGAGTCTTCTAGGTATATAATCATATCTGGCATTTGCAGGTAAATGGATAGCATTGGAGAAGATAATGCTAAGTGATGCTAGCCAATTCAAAAAAAAAAAAAAAAACAAAAAACAAATATAAGGAGCCTGACTCATAATTGGGTAGGGAGGGTGATCATGAGAGAAATAGATGGATTCTCAATAAAGAAGAGGGGTGTGAGGAAAAGAAAGGGGCAGGGGATTAGTAGGAATAGTAGAATGTGATAGAGACCATCATCAAAAGTACATGTACAAAGACACAAATTTGTATCACCATACTTTATATACAACCAGAGATATGAAAAATTGTGTTCTATACATGAAATAAGATTTGTAATTCTTCTGTTGTCATTTCTTTAAAAAACTCGATAGAAATATGAAAAAAATTTGTTCATAAATTATATACACTAAATATGTGCATGTTATATATAGAATATATATATGTTTATATATAGATCTAGGGAAAGGCAAGTCTCTTTCCTGAATTTTTAAAAATTAATTAATTTATTAAATTGTTCTAACTTGATAATAGAGCAGAATGCATTTCACTTCATAGCACACAAATGGAGCACAAAATTTTATTTCTCTTGTTGTACAGAAAGTATAGTTACAAAACCCATGTAACACTATTTTCTGTACAACAAGATTTTCATCTCATTCCACCATCTAACCTACCTCTATATCATCTCCCATCACCTCCCTCCCCTTTGTCTTATTCAATGTTTCTTCATTTCTTCCATGCTACCTCCCACTTCCCTCATTGTGGGTCACCATCCACTTAGCAGAGAAAACCTTAGGTCTTTGGATTAGGAGGATTGGCTAACTTGCCTTAACATGATATTCTCCAACTCCATCCATTTACTTCCCAATTCCATAATTTTATTCTCTTTTCATGCTCAGTAATATTCCACTGTGTAAATAGACCATATTTTCTTTATCCATTCATCTATTGAAGAGCATATAGATTGGTTCTATAGTTTACCTATTGTTAATTGTTTTGCTATGAGCATTGATGTGGATATGCCTCTGTATTATGCTGTTTTTAGCTCTTGTTGGTCTAAACTGAGGAGTGGGATAGCTGGGTAAATTTTGGTTTCTTTCCAAGTTTTCTAAGGAATCTCCTTATTCTTCTCCAGATTGGTGTCACCAATTTAAAGTCCTACCAACAGTGTAACAGTGGGCCTTTTTCCTCACATCCTCACCAACATATATTTTTGCTTGTATTTTTAATAATTGCCATTCTTATTGGAGTAGTTTTGATTTGCAATTCTTTAATTGCTAGAGACGTTGAACATTTTTTTTAATCAATTGATTGTTTATATTCTAAGAAGTGTGTCTCTTCAGTTTCTTACCCATTTCATTTAATGATTGGGAAATTTGTTTTTTGGTATTAAGTTTTTTTAAGTTCTTTATATATCCTGGAAATTAGGTTTCTATTTGATGTGCATGTGGTAAAAATTTGCTCCTATTCTCTGTTATCACTTTTCACCTCACTGATTGTTTCTTTTGCTGAGAAGAATATTTTCAGTTTGAATTCATCCCATCTAGTGACTCTTGTTTCTATTTCTTGTGCTTTAGTAATATTCTTAAAGAAGCAAAATTTCAAATCCCCTACCTGTGATTACAGGTGTATGACATCATGATAGCCACACAATTCATCTTCATTTCAAGCCCACTTTCTTAAGAGGGTTTCATCCTAGGAAGAAAAAGAAAATGTTATAGACAGGCCATTGGGTTGAAGGCCATGGCATCAAATAAAGAATATACCATTAATCAATTTAAATAATAGACTCAAATCTTTGGATCTGGGGAAAAACATACACACACACACACACACACACACACACACACACACACACACACACCATACACTTTCTGGTTAAATCTTCTTGCCCTCACTCAGGCAGTTTCTCTCTAGTTTTTTTTTTTTATATCTCAGGAGAAATATTGGTTAAAAAATAAATGTATCTTTCACCTGTAGCATAAAAAGAAGTGATCAATCCTTCATCTTCCTGAACTCAGGACAAGCACAACTCTCAAATATGGCTCTGTGAACTGAGATTTTCTTGAGTCTTGACATGGTTTTGAGGGTGCTGTTCCAAAAATACATATACTTTATTAGTAATATTTTAAATACATAATGGTAATTTTCACATAGTGGAAATTATGGGTTATACTATAAAATTCAATTTTTACTATTTTTATATGAATTCTAAAAAAATAATTATCTTTCCACCTCATACAATTTTAATGTTTAATCTATTTCCATACCACAGAAGTTAACTGAAATTTTACAGGATTGTCACTGTATTATTTCCATCAATAAATAATATATTTACATATATAATCTACAAATTCAAAAGGCCTCATATGCAAGTTTAAATGCAAATGCTTTTCTGGGTTGGCTTTATTTTACATCTCCAAGTATACCTTGCCTTAAATTTGCTGCAGCCTGAGGATCTGGATTTCAATTCCCAGAGCCTCAAAAGAAAAATAAATAAATGAATAAAAAATAAATGTACAGAAAAGACCCTACAATTGTGACATCGTTTGTTTCTAGATTTGAAGTTATCTCCTGAGTCTCAAAAAAATCACTAGGCTCAGATTGAGCATATGAAGACATAAGTTGTGTCTAATCAGGACCCCTTATATAAGCATTGTCCAATCTACTCATATTCAGTAAAGAGAAGTTTTGACCATCAAGTGTGAAGTCTGCCAGAGTGGGTATCCATTTCTAGACTTCCTCACTTATGTTCAGTGAACCTGATTTTTTCTCTTGTATAGGTACTTTGTGATTTATAGAGCGGACACATGGTTCCAAAAATACAGTAAATGATGAGTGTGCAGTGAAATCCTGAGACTGGATGGTGAGTCTGGTTGAAACTGGCTGCACTGACTATGGTGGGAACTGGCAATTGTTGGCTAGAATCCCTGGTGTAATTTTTGGTTTCTGCAGTCCTGTATCTTTTTCTGAGAAAGGCCAGCCCTTAATTTTGATGAGCCAGTCAACTGGACCATATATTAACAGTAGACACTGGAAGTCCTATAGTATCCTATAGAATATCTTCAGCCCCTACCTTAAATTCTATGTGAGAACATTTGTGGCAATATTTGTGAATCTTCTCAGATTGTGTTGTGGATTCTGGAGTGAGGAGATCATCACAATCACAACTCCATGTATTTTTTCCTCCAGGAGGGGGGTGAGATACTCTATACATATCTCAGTTTTTCTTTCCTCCTGAATTCATTCTCCTTCTTTTTGCAGACTGTGGTATTCTGGATTGAGCCAGAGGTACTGTACCACTTAGCTACATACCTGGTACTTTTTAATTTTTTTATCTTCAAACAGTTGCTGAGTGTGATTTTAAATTTATGTTCCAGTATTTTGAGTTGTATTTATATATAAAATTTTAGCTTCCTGTTCAATGACAACTTCCCCCTTTTCCAGTATTATCAGTTACATTTTTTCAGTATTATCAGATACTTTACCCATATTATATTTCAAATGAACATGGTATTTTCAATTGTTATACCAAAAACCGGATGAGACTTTAAAGTATTTTTTTCTCTCTGGGTGCAATGATACATGCATATTAATTCCAGAGACTCAAGTGGCTAAGTCAGTAAGAGTGCAATTTCAGGGTAAATCAGGAATTTATGTAGACTAATTAGACAATTAGAAAAACCTGTCTCAAAATTTTAAAACATGGCTGGGTATGTAGCCCTTAATTACCATGCTGCTGTTTCAAATCCCCACTACCATAGAAAAAAATCAAAAGCAAAATTTGTTGTTGTTGTTGTTTATGAGCATTTTATATGATTGAAAATTAAAGAAGAATCACTTTAGCTTGGAAAAATCATGTGTTTCTATTCTTCCTTTGTGTCTCCAAAGGCAGACAACCTGTCAGAGTGTCTTTATGCTCAGATTTTCTTTTGTGGAATGTATATGAGAGCATTCTCATTCCCTACTCTGGTATTTTCCTGGAACTGTGTTTCAGAACTATGTAATATGAGGATTCAACAGCTGGCACATCTAATGCCTCTCATAAGTCCAGATCAGTACTTGGGGCTTTTCTTGTTCAAGAGCAGTATAAATGTAGAGAGCTTAGTTTCTCAAAGAAATAACTAAGAGAACTCTCAACTTCCATTTTTTAAATGTCTTCACTAATTTTATAGTCTAGCACAGTGTTTCTTTCTTCCATATTCATATAATTGGAGTACTACTTACCATTCCACTTTTTGAGAGTAGCCATTCTAACAGCTGTGTTCATGCAGAAAATCTTATAGTTGGATGGTCCACTAAAATTCTGATGCAAGCTTTTTAGATTCCAGTGTGTCTTATGCTCACTGGGAAAATATTGATTTGCATCTATTTTAGAGATAAAGAGGGATCTGTGATTGTAACAATTTTTCTTCACTAATATTCGAGATTTTAGCCCATTATAGTGTTTGCACACCAATGTGAAAACACTCCTTTTTGTTCTAGGGAGATTTGCACCTGCACAGTTACCAGTGCTTTCAATGCTTTGAGGTTTCATATGTAGTCCATTGAATGGAAAAATTAATATCGGGACAAATTACTTACAGAAAGAATTGGTTAGGTCTGGTGTTATTAGCAAAGTGAGCTGGGTGAGAGAGCTCAGGAAGTGCTAAACTGCCACTTTGGCTTTCAGTGGTGGCCTATATTTCCCTGTTAATTTTTTGGTACTGTCTAGATAAAAGTTCGACTGTCAGCAACAGCTATTTGCATTTTTAGAGAATGTTGGCAAATCCCTCTAAGGGATTAAGGGGGTACCTTAAGATTTAACACCTCTTTCACTCTGGTCTAATGGGATAAAGCCCATGGATCTTGCATGGCCATAGAAAACCACTTATTTTTCCCCCCTGGAGTAAATACTGATTTATATCTTATTCCTTCCTCTGTGTGTACAGATAAATTAGCATTTAAACTACAGGCAATTTAGAGTTAAATAATATATTTCAAACCCAAATCAATCTTTCTTTATTTATATTAACACTGGATTTGGACATTTTGTTTCAGTAATTTTGCATATTGCTCAAATCAGCAAAATCTTCAAGTGCATTCTACTTATCTCTTGGTCGATATTTTTTTTTTTAGTTTTCCAATTTGTGTGCCTCTATTTCTTTTACAGTTTTTAGAAGGATTCAAAACAGGAGTATATATTTATTTGGTGTATCCATAAATGGAGGGAGGCTTATATTCTGCTTTTATTTATTTTTTTATTTTATTTTTTAAAATTATCTTTCTTTATATCTGCTCTTTGGTTGATGCTTGTGTATAATTCCAGTGTCACACACATTCTGCACACAAGTCGCTTTTGTAATCTATGCCTTTTATTCTAACATCTACCTTGAGGTTGGATTGTAGCATTCATTCACATTAAATATTTTATTGATATGTTTTGATTTATATACTTATAATTGTTAACAATAAAAATATATTTGCATACATATGAACTGTCCTATGTAGTTTTCTCTATTGTGATTTCTTTATCTTAAAATTACTACATTGTTGTAGTACTATAACATGCATTAGTGTCAGGTAATGATCACTAGTACATTTGCTCTTATGTATGAGAGAGTACTTGTCTAATTTTATATACATTCATCTTTCCAGGAAAATTTTAGAAGTTTTTGCTTTGATTTCTTCTTTAACAAAAAGTAAAGAATGGTAAAATTATGACCAGTTATTATTAAAGGGTACCTTGGGAAAAAATGATCATTTTTATAATAGTTTTATCCTTTTTAAATATGTTGAATATTTGAGTCTTTTATGTTCTTTTCTGTATTTTTATTTTCTCAAATACTGCATATTCCTTTTGTAAACATACTTGCATATGAAATGCAACATTCATGTGACATCAGCATAAAACATACATGGTATTTTATAGTATTTGTCAAACTGGATATAATACATCAACAAAAATTCTAGCTCCTAGAATTTACATTTTACAAAATTTAATAATTACTTCTTCCTCTTTAGCCATGCCCCTTGGTTTCAACTCTGGAAGAATGTGGCTGTATTCTCATGTACATTTGTTGTAATTTTACTCTCTGTTTCCTGTGTGGGTGTATCCTATACATATGATTACAAAACAGTTTCTACAAATGGATAATAAAAGCTTAAATTATTATTTTTCCTTTTTTGTGAATGCATTTATTCCACATATTCATTAGTACTATTTAATTCATCTATATGATGTGATTTTATTCAATGTTACTTAACTTCTAAAGATTTTGAGTTTTTGTGATTATTGAACACTTAGATATATCCTTTTTAAAGTGACTCTTCAAGAATTTTCTGGTTTACTTTTGCATTCTGTTGTATTTTTTCTTCTTATATGTCTTTGATTATATGTGAGGAAATTAGGGTTTTTTAACTTGTCAGTTTTGCAGCTTTTAATGTAATCATTTGATGAATAGATTTTTTTGTATTAATATTTTGTAATTCATAAGTTTAAGTCTATTATATTGTGTAATTTTGAAAACAAAAAAAATATATATTTTTTTCTATTGTGATATTAGGGATTCATCCAAAGTGTCTTAATGCTGAGCATATTCTCAGCTGTGTTTTAAACTTTATTTCCAGATGGGGTTGGCTCAATTTCTTCAGTTGGCCTTAAATTTTGAACTTCATGCTTTAGACTCCAGAATAGTAGATATTTCAGGTGTGCACCACCACATGAACCCTATCTTTTGTATGTAAACTTTTGAGCTTTCTACTTTCTTATATATTTAAGAATTATTTATTAATAACTTATATTCAGGATTTAATGTGTCAAAATATGTTGTTATGTGTTATGAGTGAAGGGATAAAATAGCATTTTATTATCACAGTCTTTTCCGAATATCCTAGCATGTTTTAAGAATTTTGTTGTTGGTGTTTTCTGTAGTTCCACCATTTATTTTATTATGAATTTTACTCTGATTGATTTTACTTCATAACATCAATCATTTGGCATCATGGTATTTTGGTCAGCAGTAGACTTTATGTACAACCATGTATCTAGCAAATATCTTATCCATGTATGAGTTTATACCATCTAGATTCTGTCATTGCACTCAGAGAATTGGAAAATTGCACAAGATTCTGAGGATAAATTTTCCAGAGTGTATTTCCATCAAGTGAGAAATCATTATATATGCCTATATTTGTAATTATATACTGTATAATTGATATAATTTTTATTTGTTGAATTTTCAATTTTGCTAGTGCTTTTTAAGTTGTATCTGCTTTTAAAAAATTTGTACTGAAGATTAAACCCAGGGGTGCTTAACAATAAAGCCACATCCTCAGTCCTTTTTTAATATTTTATTTAGAGACAGAGTATTGCTGAGTTGCTAAGTGCCTCACTAAGTTGCTCAATTATATATGACAATATTATATATAATATTGTATTAAAATTTATGATCCTTTTTTCTTATCCTCCTCAGTCACTGGAACTACAGTTGTCCATTACTAGACTGGGCTCATTTGCATTTTAAAAGCACCAACATTGATACTGGTAACTCTTTGTTATGTTTATCTTTAATAGCTTCTAATTTTGCTCTTTTGCTTAAGACTTTCTTTATTTTTAGTTTTTAAATTATACTTTTTATTGGGATGGATAATTTGATAATAAATTCTAGTCATTTTTTGGCTTACTAATTTTTTGTATGTTTTATTTTCACCTCAGGTATAGATGAATTCCAATTTTTCCAGCTGTATGGAGGTCTAAGTGAAACTAATAACCTCTATGGATATTGTTAAAGAAATGGAACCACAATTTTACCCAGTTTTTGACTGTACTGTATATGCCCAAAGGACATAAAATCAGCATACACAGCCACATTAATGTTTACAGCAGCACAATTCACAATAGCTAAGCTATAAAACTAACCATTCAATGATGAATGGGTCCATTCAATGATGACAGGATAAAAAACTGTTGCTTATATACACAATAAAGTATGAATCAGCCGTAAAGAAGAATGACTTTAGGACATTTGCCAGGAAATGGATAAATCTGGAGATTTTATGCTAAGTAACACAAACAATTTCTATAAAACCAAAAGTTGAAAGTTATTGCTGATATGTGAAATCTAAAGCTCATAAAGTGGGGAAGGGTAAGAAAAGAAGATCAGTAGATTGCACAATGGTAAACAAAAATAAGTAAATAAATAAATAAATAAAAAAGACAAGGATAGAAATATAAAAGATATATATCTGTGAGTGAATCTTACCATCGTAGCCACCAACAAGAACAGGATTTTAAATAGGATAAGATATATCCCATGCTTGCATAATGCCATAAAATCGATTTTACTGTCAGGTAGAATTAGAAAGAACCAATAAAATAATAATAAAAAATTATATTTGAAGAGCTATATGTATATTCCATTATAAATATCATACAATATAAACATTGATCAAAGATTGTGTATATATATATATATATATATATATATATATATATATACAATTTTGTATGTTGAAAAATGTTAAAATTATAAAAAGGAAAATTTAAACAGGATTGTTGCTTTTTTATATTAATAACATACATAAAAACCATAAAATGTTTGAATTATATAAACTATTAAATATTTCCATTTAGTGGTCTGTCTACCTTGTTACATTTCAAAATTTCTCTTATACCATTGATATTGGAATTACTAGAGATCTCACTACACATTCAGAATAGCCAGTTCTATCAGAGAAATAACAAATAAGATTCTACACATTAGTAAATCTCTGATTAGTGGTTGTACAATTAAATTTTGAGTATTCCCTTTCTTAATTACCATGATTTTCTCATCTGAAAAATATGTATAATTTAGATCAAGATATAAAAAATTACAAAATATACATTTTTGTGATAATGCATGAGTTTTATATTATGTTTCATAAATGTGTAGTATGTATACTTTTTTGAAATTAAATCACTTTTTCTGCAGAAGTAGATAATAGTATCACTGTGTTACAAAACACTACCTACATGATAGTCTACTAACTCTAATTTCAACTGTAATTACATTACAGACTGTGCAAATATTCCTGTAGTCAATGTGTTATTTATTTACCTATTCTTATTTTAGGAACTGTTAACATTTATGGATATATCCATTGATTTTACTGAAGAGGAGTGGGAATGTCTTCAGCCTGCTCAGAAAAATTTATATAGAGATGTGATGCTAGAGAACTATAGAAACTTGGCCTTCCTGGGTAAGTTTAATTTCCTTTTAAAATTATTAATTACTAATTATTATTTAATTTACTTCTGTTGCAGAGTATCTTCTGGGAACTTCTCTATAAAAATGAGTTTCAGATTTATGTTTCAAAGAAAAAGGGCATTTTTAGTACAGATATTTCTCTCTCTCTCTCTCTCTCTCTCTCTCTCTTTCTCTCTCTCTCTCTATCTATCTATCTATATATATATCTATCTATCTATCTATATATATATATATATATAGATATATATAGATATAGATATAGATATAGATATAGATATAGATATAGATATAGATTTATAGATATATAATTTTACTCCTTAATCTGTCTCTTTCTTTGTGTGTTACACATCCTTAACTTTAGATAAGTAGTACCTAGTATAATTTAGTGATGTATAGTATTGTAGACTACACATAGCAGGGGACACAGTTGAGTCATTCAAATGTCAAGGAGAAAACCAAACTGAAAAATGTTGAAAGAGTAGTTATCCAGCAGAAGAAATTTTCAGAAGCTTAGGGTTATTTATTTTGATTGTAATCATTGAATACATACTGCCCTATATTTATCACATTTTCAAATTCCTTGTTCTCTGTTTTCTTCTTTAGTGATGTCCCAGTTTATTCAAATTAGCCAACAAAACTTACATTTTGTTCTGAGGGCCAGCGTGATCTGTTTCAAATCTTCTTGTAAGGAAACTTTGAAAGAAGCAAAGAGAAGAGAGAGACACACACAGTGAAAAGGAAAAAAAAAAAGAAAAGAAATAACTGGCCACCCATCTTAACAGCTGCACATATAATACTCCAAACTTACATACCTTCTGATATCATGAATACATTCTAACCCAGTTTTTCTTTAAGCCCAAGTGCTAGCTAACCAATATTAGGAACAGTTAATACAAATATAGAGCCCCTTCTCCCTAAGGACATTACCACAGAAACTAGATAGTGCACCTGTAGAGTTGTCTTAATAGCTTCAGGGAGAAACTGTTGGGCATTACAATTTTGGGACTCAGGGTGCCAGTTACAATCACTCCAACACTTTCCTGTCTATTGCAAGGTCAGAATACATAATACCTCCCCTCTTTTTAAAGGCCTTTTGAATAAATAATATTACTTATCTCCGTAATGATGGTGGGGGCAAAAATAGGGCAGACATAGACAACAGCAAGTTCCAACATCAGTAAACATCCACCTATGAATATTTTTGACCCAGATGAAATTGAGTAAACATGAAGTTAACCAATCCAACAAGTCCAAAATCCATCATCTTGTTCAACCTTATTAATGATATCTTTAAAGTAATCTAAGTCTTTTGAAATAAAATTACTATTATAACTTAAATTGAAGGAACACATGTTATTAAACTTCTGATATCCTTTATGATGTAACAATAACAGACAATCAGTTGCAGAATGATTGTCAAGTATGGCTTGACAATGTTGTTTTTGTTCTTCATTAAGCATATTTACATCCATGGAGGCATGACTAATACTGTTTATGATAGCATAGGCGAGTTTCATAGAAGTTTTATAAGCCCCTAGAGCTAGTCCAGGTAAACCCACTAAGGAGAATGTCAACCTATTAAATTCTGCCTTAGAGAGAAGCTTCACTGAATCATTACTTTTTTATCAAGAGGAATAGATCTTATATGTATAAATTGCACAGGATGGTTACCTATTAAATACTATGTGGATGGTAAGGACACATTATTCTGCTAAGACAACAATGAGACATTTTTGCAGGTATATAACAATTTTATGCAAGTGAGTCACAATATTGTAATGGGTTCTAGAAGTTCAGGATCTGACAGTACTGATTTTCCCAGAGCTTGTGTACAGAAACAGAGCAAAATTGTTATTAAGACCAAAGCATTTACAGAGTTTTGTGTGAGTTTAGCAATCAAAGCAGTAACAAAGTTATCTAGAGTACATTCTAACCCCATTTTAGCCAACACCTGTTGTGCTGAGGCTGTTAATGGTTTTATATCCCCTGCCCAGTAACTAGAATTAACTAGAATTCATGTATCTTGGGGTCCTATTTTAATGATTCTCCTCTTTTGAGAAGAATGATTATTCTCTTGTTTGGATGAACTCTTATCTTCCAGGGTTAAATGAAACTTAGAAATCAGCTTGTGAAGTCCCTGATGTACATTTATAATTGCTATTTTTCATGCATGAAGGTAGAGTCCAAACAGGACATGTTGGCATAAGAGTAGCAGTTTATGTTTTTCCCCACATGATCAAAGGCATAGTATCTTGTCATGCTGGTCAGATGGAACCTCATATATTACATAATTTTTTTAGTAATGGCTGTTTGAGAATAAAATGTCTATTCAATGCAGATGACCAATTTTGTGTATTAACTTTATGTTGTATATTGAGCACATTACCTGTAAATAAAACAATATTTAATGCATATAAATATAAGAGAGGCTGATCTTTCTTTGTTTCTGTTTTAAAAGGAACATATTAGGATACAATTTGCTCACTCAACAAAAGCTCGTCCAAAAGAATTATGAGAAATTTCATGATTTAAAACTATATCTCATTGATTAAAATTGTGCAAAAGGATGAGATGAAAAGGCAGGAGCATTATCCATCTCTAAACAAATAGGGCCTCTAGGAGCAGATCATGTTTGGTTTCTTTCCATGCTGTCTGCTGGAACTGACTTGACATTTTCTTTTTTTAGATTCGATTCTGTTAGTATTTTTTTTCTTTTGTTTTGTGTTTTCAACTAATGCATTAGTAATCATAAATATTTGGAAGTGAATGAATCATTATAATTTTATTTTGTGATTTTTTTATATTTTTTATTTTTTTAATTTTGATTAGTGATTTAATTTCTGGATCATTGTTTTTTTTATTGTGGTATGCTTGGATTCTTTTCACACTTCCTATATATATATAGGAAATGTGAAAATATATATGGAGTCTTTGACTATAATATTAACCCTACACAAAACACAGTATATATACATATATAACACTTCTCTTTATATATCCTTTAGATTTTTAATTTTTACAGTGTTGTACAAGTTGCTTAGGCTTTTCTTAAACTTGGTACTGCTTGATAAGCCTCTCCCATATTGGTAGAATTTCAGATTTGCACACTAGTAATGCCCCTCTCATTTTTTTCTTAAAGAATTATTCACATAAACATTGTGCTCATTGATGTTAATGGATTTAGCCATGCTTATCTTTGTTTATATTTGCTGTACTATTTTTTATTTGTTCATTAAAGGAGCCATCAGTAGATTATATAGTCCATTTTTGGGAAAAAAGTATAAAAACTTTTAAATAAATAAAAATAGGCAAGAACAGTGCTGCATCCTTGTAATATTTGCTAATTGGGAGGCCATGAAAAAGTACTTCATTTGAGAGAAGTCACAGAAATTTAGAAACGACATGGCTCTAACAATTTTAAAAAAGACTTGTGTTGTAGTTTGTGATATAGAATTTTTTGGGGTAATCTGAAGCATTACACATGAAACATTAAAAGTTGGATGACCTAAAGATCCAGAATTGCCAGTACTAAATATGTATCCATGAACAATTAAATCAGAAAATTGAAGAGATACCTCTGCTTTTGTGTTTAGTGCAAACATTTTTCTCAGTATTAAAGCTAGGGTCTAAATGTGTGTGCCCATCAATGTCAAATGTGTAAAAATATGTACATATATACTATTATTATTTAGTTATAAAATATATTTTCTCTTAAAGTGTTATAAGAAATATATGCAGGACTTTGAATTAAGTGAAAGGTGGCAGGCAGATATTAAGTTGTAGGAGCATTTGATTCACATGTGGAACTCAGAAATTAAGTGAGCAAAATTTTGCTCACCAGATACTGTGTTTTGTGTAGGGTTGATATTATAGTAAAAGTCTCCATATTTTTATTTATTGAGCATAATAGGGTCAAGAGTTTTATTTTACCACATAGTGAGTGTATTATGTTCTTCATAAATACTAGTAGAAGGAATATAATACCTTGTAAGAACAAAATTGATAATTATATGAAATAATGATTGTGTTAATTCATTCTATTTAGTAATTTTACCTTGTATATATAGTATAAAATACCATGATATATTTATAGATAAACAAAGTTGTATTTGTCAATAAAGGAAATTCTCATATCACATGAATGTAAAAATATAAAAATCAATTTAATATACTTGACTGTTATGTGTTGAATTCATCCAAGTATTATGGCCATAGGCTATGCAAGGTTTTTATAGTCTTTTAAAAAATGTTTTTATGATAAATTTTATAGACATATATGTGTATATTTCTTAGTAAATTTTTTGTTCATATTTCTTTTTAAGAGTCCATTGCCTCTTTACACTTGTTGAATATTTATGGTATTATCACTCAAAATCTACTAGTTATTTTCATGTCTCTATGTCATGGTAGACAAAAAACATTTTTTGGACATTCTTTAAAAAGCCAGAAATGTTTGTATATGTTTTACATTTCTCTTGTTCTACTGACAGTGAAGGTAGCTGGTAAATATTTCCTAAATACACAATACTATCTTATTAAGGAAAAAAGGCTGTTAATGATACTTTTGTACACTTTATTGTATTAGTCTTCTTTATGATGTACTCCTCTTGGATACTGTGGTCTCTACAAGAATTTTGGTAATATTCTCAATGTAATTTTGTCTGTACATTTTTTATTCAACTAATATGTATTTTGGATTTATGGTGACTTTGGACTTACTAATATGCTACACTCCTGATGTACTTATTTTACCTTAATTTCATGTTACGTATGCAAAATATATTTATCCCAGTCTAATCGGTATTGTTTTTATTTTTGTTTTTTTCAGCCATGACTCCTAATCATACCCAAGTATATTCAGCAGAAAAGGGCCTAAAACATATATTTCATAAAGTGATAAGTGCAAAATATAGAAGTTGTGATCTTGAATATTTACCAAAAAAGAAAATAGGGAAAACTCCAAGTGAGAGTGAACACCAGAAATCATATAAAAAATCAGGCCTTGTTCTCCACCAGAGAATTTATACTGGAGAGAAGCCCTACAAATATAAAGAATGTGGCAAAGCTTTTAGTAAAAAAAAAGGTCTTATTTACCACAGAGGAAACCACAATGGAGAAAAGCCCTACAAATGTAAAGTATGTGCCAAAGCTTTTGGTCAAAAATCACACCTTATTTGCCACAGGAGAACTCACACTGGAGAGAAGCCCCACAAATGTACAGAATGTGGCAAAGCTTTCCGTCAGAAATCAGACCTTATTTGCCACAGGAGAACTCACACTGGAGAGAAGCCCTACAAATGTAAAGAATGTGGCAAAGCTTTTGGTCGAAAATCACACCTTATTCGCCACAGAAGAACTCACACTGGAGAGAAGCCCTACACATGTAAAGATTGTGGCAAAGCTTTTGGTCAAAAATCAAACCTTATATGCCACAGGAGAACTCACACTGGAGAGAAACCCTACAAATGTAAAGATTGTGGCAAAGCTTTTGGTCAAAACTCAGACCTTATTTGCCACAGAAGAACTCACACTGGAGAGAAGCCCTACAAATGTCAAGACTGTGGCAAAGCTTTTGGTCGAAAATCAGTCCTAATTTACCACAGCAGATCTCACACTGGAGAGAAGCCCTACAAATGTCAAGACTGTGGCAAAGCTTTTGGTCAAAAATCAGACCTTATTTGCCACAGCAGAACTCACACTGGAGAGAAGCCCTACAAATGTAAAGATTGTGGCAAAGCTTTTGGTCAAAAATCACACCTTATTTGCCACAGCAGAACTCACACTGGAGAGAAGCCATACAAATGTACAGAATGTGGCAAAGCTTTTGGTCAAAAATCAAGCCTTATTCACCATAGCAAAACTCACACTGAAGAGAAGCCCTACAAATGTAAAGAATGTGGAAAAGCTTTTGGTCCAAAAATAGATCTTATTCATCACAGCAGAACTCACTGGAGAGAAGTCCTACAAATGTAAAGAATGTGGGGCTGGGGTTGTGGTTCAGTTGTAGAGTGCTAGCCTCGGATATGTGAGATCCTGGCTTTGATCCTCAGCACCACATTAAAATAAATAAGTGAAATAACGGTATTGTGTCCAACTAAAACTAAAAAATAAACATAAAAAAAGAGAGTAAACCTTATTAACAACAGAATTTATACAGAAAAGAACCTCTACAAATTGAAAAAAATGCAGCAAAGCTTTTAATAAGAAATCAATTATTTTCACCACTAGGCTACTTATTCTGGAAAGAAGACATATAAATGTAGAGAATGTAGAAACATTTTAAATTATATGTCATATATTACAAGACATCAGAGAAAACACATTGGAGAGAAGCTATAAAAATGAGACCATTGTACCATGACTCTAAGAAAGGGACAACATTTAATCCTCATCACAATAACCATAGCGTAGAGAATGTTTTGAAATGTGAAAATTGACAATGTGACAATGCCTCCAAAATTTATTCACCAATACTCAGAACCTGTGCATATGTACTGGTTAGGGAAGATACAAATGGAAAAAAAAATATAGCTACATGTTTCTGAAACACTGCTTATTTTTGGAAAATTCATTGTGCCCAGAAACCCTAAAAAGTTAAATAATATATCTAAAATGTATTTAAATTTTAAATTCATTGAACATCTGAAAACTTATACTAGTAGTGAACATTGAACAGATTTTGTCCAAAATATATGCCCTATATAACAGTGTAACATTTATAATAAATGTGAGAGTATAGTAAAGTTATTATCTATATATTACACCTTGATGTATATGAGGATCAGTAAAATACAGAACTCATTTAATTTTAGAAAACAAGTAGTTGTCTTTAGCTTTTGCTTAAATTTATTAAGCATTATCAAGTTATTTTGTAGAAATAACAGTCATAAATATCATACATGCATAGTGAAGAAACCTCCTCTTTGAAAGAATATAATTATTTTTCTAAATCAAAAATTACTATTTTCACTTTTGAATACTGAGAAAAGAATTATATGAAATCTATTTTTTATGTTTAACACTCAAGTGTAATATTATAAACTTTAATTTTTTGTTGTATTTCAGTTTACGTTTAGGTATTTTTATACACTGAACCACATTCTTAAGCCCTCTCTCCACTTTTTCAAAATTTGAGACTGTATTGCTAAGTTGCTTGAAACCACACTAAGTTGCTGAGGCTGAATTTAAACTTCTGAAACTACTCAGCTTCCCAATTTGCTTGGATTACAAGCATGGACCATCATGCCAGGTTTACAGTGCATCTTTTTTACCTATATTTACCTTATGTATGTAATATGTCTTTATAACTGAATATTTGTTTATATGTTAACACTCATGTGTTGCATACTGTTGTTAAATGACAGATAAAATAGTGTTCCACTTGACTAAATGTTCTATGTAATAGTAAAACATACTGTTGAATAAATAATACTCTAGCGTCTGTTAATACTTTTACACATTTTAAATAAACTTAATGTGGAATACAATTTGCATGAGTCAGATCATTATTATTTTTCTGTTTGTATTTATTGTGAAATTAAGAGTTATAAGAAGGATATAGATATAGGAAAATTAGCACCAGATTTTCATATCTTGAATTATAAATTTTAAAATTTTAACTTTTTAACATTTTAACATTTCCTAGTGATTTTAATAGACTGAATTTCCACAAACTTAAAGGTAGCTCTTTCAGGAGAGAAGTGCTTTATCTTTCCTGTGTGCATAATGGTCTTCTAGACTTCGTCCTCATTGGAGACTTTTCATTTTTCTGTGAATGAGGTCAATGATCAGTGTTTTCATGTACATTAGTAAATTCTGACATCCTTGTTATTCTATAGGTAGTGTTATTTCAGGGCAGGAATTAGAGAAATGGATGTGGAGTCAAGGTTGAGTGAGTCCTTATACTTATGACAAAATAATCAATGAGCTATGTTTTATAGTCTCATTTTCTGAGGACCAAGTAGTAAGAGGTAAACTGAGAAGGTTGTATGTAAAGATTATGTTTCTTATAATAAAATGTTAACTTTTCAGCTACAATAGGGTAAAAGCTTCTTATACACAGAATCCATACAAAAATCATATTGAATATTATTCACAATTTTATAAACATTACATATAATTCATGAAGAACAGAGTTTACAGCAACATATGCTTAAGAACAAGGTCTGAAGAAATTGTACACTCTCCAATATAGACATATTCATACCAATTTAATTATACATGAAACTACACTAAATGAGAAGAAAAATCAATTATATCAACACACAATGATATATAAATAAAAACTTGTAAATATGTAAGCAAGAGACCAATACTGGATGAAGTGTGTTTTCCAATGCTAGGGAAAAATGGACATATAATCAGTTAAAGGTAATTGAAGAAAGATAAGTTACAAACTTGTAGCTACAACATCATTTGAAAGAAAAAGTGTCACAAAGTAAGCAAAGATTATTCACTTCCATTTGTATGCTTTGTAACATTTTCCAAAAGTATTCTGCTTATTTTATTGCAGTCAAATTGGGAAACAATCCAGAAAGTTAAAAAAGACAAGTATTGCTCTTCTGGTTTTAAAAGCAAGAAAAGGAATAGAGTGAGATTTATTAAGCTAGAAAAATTTACTGGGAGAGGAAGATGGCGGCGAGGGGAGTGCATTGCCCCCGTGTGCTGCTTCACTGTGTGGGAGTATGACAAGTCAGGACGGCTAAAGGCTATCTTGTTAGGAATTTCCAGCAAGAGTGGGGTGCTCTGGAACCTGGAGGAAGGATTTCCATCGCAAGAGGATCGGCTACGGGGACTCAAAAGCGAGAGGTTTGTCGCACGGAGGGCAACACTGCTTATTCAGTAAATCGCCCCGTGGCTAGAGTCTGCAGCACGCGCTGGGAAACGAGGAGATAGCGACACCGGGATACAGCACTGCAGTTTCTGCCAGCCGTGCAAGCACCGTACTCAGGGCTGAATTCTGGGTTTGAGACGGGGGAAGGAAGCGGTCCATCTCGGTTCTCCACACCGGTCAGACCACAGAGGAGGCCAGCAGCCACCATGTTGGAAAGCTGACGTCACCGTCCCTGTTTTCGACTGACCGCAGCTCATTCAGCCATAGAACAGGTAATTTCAGGCTGCCATTAGCCTGTGGCTTGCAGACAGATTGCTAAGGTTCAGTGCCTGGGGGCTTCTTAGAACCTGATCTTATCGGAGCGAACACGGAGCGCGGGGCGGCCGAGTTCCGGCTCCCAGAACTGAGCCCGAGGGGACTGCTTCTTGGAGCCTACTCTTATCGGAGCTTACACCGAGCACAGAGCGGCCGAGTTCTGGTTCCCGGAACTGCCCTGGCCCAGGGCTAGGAGCCCACGGAAACTGCTTCTCGGTCCAGGTCCTGCTGAGGGCCGGTGAGGACTCACCCATTGCTTTGGTTTTCAAGGTGAACGAAATGCTGCCATTCGCATAGGATACCAACATGGCAGAGAAAGCGGCGGAGGAAAGAACTTCATCAATACCAGCGGCGACAGAAACAGTTGGTCTCTTGGTAGGGGGGGTGAGGCACAGACACCCAAGTCTCCTCAATTTGTCTTCGAGCCAGAGGGGAGGAGCCGGGCCGCCGCCAGCGCCTGGAGCAGGCCCAGCAGATTGCCAGCGTGGTGACCGCATGACCCCAATTGGAGAGGGGGCGGAGCGGAGCCGCCACCCGCACCCGCAAGGTGTGCAGACCCGCGACCCAGTGGTACATGGGCGTGGTAGGAGGGGCAGGGCAGAGCCGCCGCCCACGCTTGCAAGGTAAACAGACCTTCACAGACTGGCGGGTCAGGCCCAGTGGCCTGCCAGTGTGGTACACACGTCACCCCAACTGGAGTAGGGGCAGAGCAGATCCTTCTCCCATGCCCGGATCAGGCCGTGCCGGTGTGGTGGCCACGTGACCCCAATTGGAGTGGGGGCGGAGCGGAACCGCCACCCGTGCCTGCAGGGTGAGCAGACCTGTGACCAACCTGCAGATCAGGCCCAGGGGTCCCCAGGCGTGGTAGGAGGGGCAGGGCCGATCCGCCGCCCGTGCCTCCAGGGTAGGCAGACCTGCGACAGACCGGCGGATCAGGCTCAGGAGCCTGCCAGCGTGGTACACACACCACCCTAATTGGAGTAGGGGCAGAGCAGAGTCACCGCCCATGCCAGGAACAGGCCCAGCGACCTGCAGGCGGGGTAGTCACGACACCCCAATTGGAGTAGGGGCAGAGCAGAGCCGCCACCCATGCCCGAAATGTGGGCAGATCTGCGACCGACCAGCGGGACGGGCCCAGTGGCCTGCCGGTATGACAGACATGTCACCCCATTTGGAGTAGGGGCAGTGTAGAGCTCCCGCTTGCACCTGCAGGGTAGGCAAACTTGCAACCGACCAGCGGATCAGGCCCGGTGGCCTGCTGGCGTGGTACACTCGTCACCCCAATTGGAGTAGGGGCAGAACAGAGCCACTGCCAGCGCCCAGAACAGGCCCAGTGACCTGCTGGCATGGTAGCCACGACACCCCAATTGGAATAAGGAGAGAGCAGAGCCGCCGCCCGCGCCTGCAGGAAAGATACGCAAGCAGTATGAAAAGACAAGGAAAGAAAGGACCACAAGCAATGCAGGTCAACACAACTTTAGAAGAGGTAACAGCTGCAGCAGATGGAATGTCAGATAAAGAATTCAGGATATACATGCTTCAGATGATCTGGAGTATCAAGGAAGACATTAGACAGCAAAATCAGACAATGACAGATCACTTCGACAATGAATTACGCAAACAAACCCAGGAAGCAAAGGATCAACTATACAGGGAGATAGAGGTTATAAAAAACAAACAAACAGAAATCCTAGAAATGCAGGAAGCAATAAACCAATGTAAAAACTCAAAGGAGAATACTACCAGCAGAGTAGAACACTTAGAAGATAGAACATCAGACAATGAAGACAAAGTATTTCAACTGGAAAAGAACATAGACAGCTCAGCAAGACTGTTAAGAAACCATGAGCAGAACATCCAAAAAATATGGGATAACATTAAGAGACCAAACTTAAGAGTCATTGGGATACAGGAAGGTACAGAGCTCCAAACCAAAGGAATGAGCAATCTATTCAATGAAATAATACGAGAAAACTTCCCAGACTTGAAGAATGAGACAGAATCCCAAATCCTAGAAGCCTACAGGACGCCGAATGTGCAAAATCATAAGAGATCCACACCTGGACACATTATAATGAATATGCCCCAAATACAGAATAAGGAGAGAATTTTAAAAGCTACAAGAGAAAGGAAGCAGATTACATTTAGGGGTAAGCCAATCAGAATAACAGCTGATCTTTCAACACAGACTCTGAAAGCTAGAATATCCTGGAATAACATATTTCAAACACTGAAAGAAAATGGGTTCCAACCAAGAATTGTGTATCCAGTGAAATTAAGCTTCAGGATGGAAGATGAAATTAAAACCTTCCACGATAAACAAAAGTTTAAAGAATTCGCAGCTAGAAAACCATCTCTTCAAAACATCCTCGCCAAAACATTACAGGAAGAGGAAATGGAAAATAACAATGAAAACCAACAGTGGGAGGTAGGACAGTAAAGTGGGGGAAAATAATCAAAGAGGAAAACAAACCATGTTTAGTAACATAAATAAACAAATATGGCTGGAAGAACAACCCATACCTCAATAATAACCCTAAATGTTAATGGCTTAAACTCACCAATTAAGAGACACAGGCTAGTAGAATGGATCACAAAACAAGACCCAAGAATATGCTGCCTACAGGAGACGCATTTCATAGGAAAAGACATACATAGGCTGAAGGTGAAAGGTTGGGAAAAATCATATCACTCATATGGACTTTGGAAACAAGCAGGAGTGTCCATACTCATATCAAATAAAATAGATTTCAAGCCAAAGTTAATCAAAAGGGATAAAGAGGGACACTACATACTGCTTAAGGGAACCATACACCAACAAGACATAACAATCATAAATATTTATGCCCCAAACAATGGTGCAGCTATGTTCGTCAAACAAACTCTTCTCAAGTTCAAGAGTCTAATAGACCACCATACCATAATCATGGGAGACTTCAACACACCTCTCTCGCCACTGGACAGATCTTCCAAACAAAAGTTGAATAAGGAAACTATAGAACTCAATAACACAATTAATAACCTAGACTTAACTGACATATATAGAGTATATCACCCAACATCAAGCAGTTACACTTTTTTCTCAGCAGCACATGGATCCTTCTCAAAAATAGATCATATATTATGTCACAGGGCAACTCTTAGACAATATAAAGGAGTAGAGATAATACCATGCATCTTATCTGATCATAATGGAATGAAACTGAAAATCAACGATAAAAGAAGGAAGGAAAAAGCATACATCACTTGGAGAATGAACAATAGGTTACTGAATGATCAATGGGTTATAGAAGACATCAAGGAGGAAATTAAAAAATTCTTAGAGATAAATGAAAACACAGACACAACATATCGGAATCTATGGGACACATTGAAAGCAGTTCTAAGAGGAAAATTCATTGCTTGGAGTTCATTCCTTAAAAAAAGAAAAAACCAACAAATAAATGATCTCATACTTCATCTCAAAATCCTTGAAAAAGAAGAGCAAAACAACAGCAAAAGAAGTAGAAGGCAAGAAATAATTAAAATCAGAGCTGAAATTAATGAAATCGAAACAAAAGAAACAATTGAAAAAATTGACAAAACTAAAAGTTGGTTCTTTGAAAAAATAAACAAAATCGACAGACCCTTAGCGATGCTAGCGAAGAGAAGAAGAGAGAGAACTCAAATTACTAGCATACGGGATGAAAAAGCAATATCACAACAGACACTTCAGAAATACAGAAGATAATCAAAAACAATTTTGAATCCTTATACTCCAATAAATTAGAAGATAGTGAAGGCATCGATAAATTTCTTAAGTCATATGATCTGCCCAGATTGAGTCAGGAGGATATAGACAACCTAAACAGACCAATATCAATTGAGGAAATAGAAGAAACCATCAAAAGACTACCAACTAAGAAAAGCCCAGGACCGGATGGGTATACAGCAGAATTTTACAAAACCTTTAAAGAAGAACTAATACCAATACTGTGCACCATGTTCAAGTAGGATTCATCCCTGGGATGCAAGGCTGGTTCAATATACGGAAATCAATAAATGTTATTCACCACATCAATAGACTTAAAGGTAAGAACCATATGATCATCTCGATAGATGCGGAAAAAGCATTCGACAAAGTACAGCATCCCTTTATGTTCAAAACTCTAGAAAAACTAGGGATAACAGGAACATACCTCAATATTGTAAAAGCAGTCTATGCTAAGCCTCAGGCTAGCATCATTCTGAATGGAGATAAACTGAAGGCATTCCCTCTAAAATCTGGAACAAGACAGGGATGCCCTCTCTCTCCATGAAGAGATCTTTTTTGCATAAGTCAAATTGCACTTTTTGTATTTGATTTTTCTGCCTGTGAAGATCTACATTTATTTTCCTACAATGGTATTATGATTGATGGTGACTTGTGTGATTACAGGAAGCTTAAAATGTGTGTTTGAGTCCTTTCCCTGGTAAAAAATACTATAATTTGTACTCTAATAGGAGACTCAAAATGGTGCTAGAAAAACCTATTTTTTAATCTGCCTCTTTGTTCATGGTTTTCTAATGGTTTTGATCTAGTCAGTTCAGACCATTTCTGATTAATGGGTGTCATCAAGATGTAAATTCCCACTATAATCATTAGCAATGAGACAATTCTTCCCATTAAAAATAAAAACATTCTCATAGAGTCTTTGCTATATTCTAAGGAACAACTCTTGCTTTTGCTTTACTAAACAAAATAAATTCCACATATTTGAGTCCCAAAGTAAATGGTAATACATTAACCTAAGCACCATGAGGAATAAGAAACACAAGATATCACCTTTGAAATATAAAAACAAATAAGAATCAGAAATGCTAAGCCATTACCATCTAAACTATACCAGAGCTTTTAACATGTAAACTTAGATGTTCTACTCACTCTCATAGTAAGATGCCTTAGACTCAAAGATATTTAATCACTCACTAAAACTCACTCAGTGAATGCATAACAGTTTTTACTCTAAAGATTTTACAGAATTTTTTGGTAATACGTTGCAAAGTCTCACCTGTCTTCTTTAGAAATAAGAAACAGAGGTTGTTTTAGTCTGTTTTATAATGTTATAGAAAAATACCAGAAACAGTCCAATGTATAAAAAGAGATATAAATGCATAAAAATATTTTATGAGAGGCTGGCGGTGTGGCTCAGTGGTAGAGTGCTCACCTGTCACATGCGAGAATCTGAGTTCAATTCTCAGCACCACATAAAAATGAATAATTAAATAAAATAAAGGTATTGTGTCCAAATACAACTTATAAATAAATAAAAATATTTTTGAGTACATAGTTCTGAAGATTTAAGTGCACTGTACCAGAATCTTCTCAGCTCCTGTGACAGCTCCTTCACCTGCATTACACATGAGCTGGCATTATGGTGAGGGCTCATTTGAGAGTTAGAGAGAACATAATGAGACAGGAAGTCAGAGAAATTCAGAAAAAAAGACTTGCTCTTTTGTAACAACTGGCTTTAATAAGAACTATGTTGTGCCCCATGAAAGTTACATTAGCCCTTTCCAAGAGCATCTCCCCCAATGATCTAACCACAATTTAGTAGATCTCACTACTTAAACATTCCACTATTTTCCAACTCTCTCCCTTTGAAACTAAGTTCCAAACACACGAGCATTTGGGGACATACTCAAATCATAATGAAAGTAATACGAGAGAGACAATGGTAAAAATGAGACATAGAATGTGATTTCTTAGTAGTTATAAAGATTATAGGTACTGCAATAAAATGCTTTAGAGTATAGTAATTATTTTAGGTTGATATTTTATTTTAAAGACAATAGGGAATTTAATTAAATTACTTTTTGAAGAATGAATGAATTTGAATGTGACAAGACTAATGGGCTAGGTATATTAAAATAAGGGAAAAGTCTGTGCAAAAACTCAATGAATGTTTAGTAAACCATGCCTAGGTATAAAAAGAGAATGCTGGGCTTTCTGATTATGCTATATCAAGCCAAAAGTTTACTGGCTAAAATCTGGTGGCCCTCAAACCAGAGCAAATATTCCTATAAAAGATGCAGTGGACATCAGTCTCAAGAGCTTCCTACTTAAAATATCTGCTTCCAAAGACTACATAATTCATAGAAATTCTCAGGAGTATTATATTTCTTTCAATTTCAATTTTTAGCTTTCTATATAGTTACTGCACCATCTCATGGCCAGATCAATATTTTCTTGAACTTCTTCATATATTAATATATACACTATCTCAGATATGTTTGTTTCTAGATTGTCAGGGATCACTCCTAGTGAATTCTGAGATGTGTGAGAGGTTGAACAAGCATAGAAATTTGCTTATGAAAAATAAGCCATGTTGTAGGTGGGAAGTAAAAGGAGAAAAGATGCAAAAGTCCTCATCTGAATTTGTATGTGCTGATACTACACAAGGTTATTCCAATGATGTCTGGTTTGGGTTAAGGAAGCAACTTTTCTTATACATTATGACACAAAGTTCATCAAATATGGTTGTTACAGACTTTTTGAGAACACCTAAATTTTTATTAGTAATTTCTACATTGAGAAACTACTGTTACCTTTAAACAAAACTATCCATTTCAATAAATCTGAAATAGTTCTTTAATATTTCAAAACAGAAAATTGATGGCATTATTCACTGAATGCCAATATTTTCCAGTAACACCTCACACCACAATATATGTACCTTATATAGTTTAACACCTATAGGGATTCTTAACACAATGGATAGATAATTAAAGTAAAGAGTTAAATGAGACTCAGAAACAACTAATTATAGTAAAAATTATTATTACCTTATTTCAAATACCAGTGCACCCTTTTGCATTTTTTTTCCCAAAAGTTAATTTTTTTAACCTTTGGTATGATATTTCACTTTATTTAAATACCATGATAAATAGTACTGTTTTTTCATATGTACTCTCTGATGCATCTCAAATATATTTGCATACCCCAAGACCTTAGCAGATTTCTATACACATTATTCACTAGAGAAACAGTAGTTACTTCTGAAATCTATACTGCTCTTTTCAAATGAGGTCTTGCAGTTTTTTAAAAAATATCTGAATTTAGCTACAAATTATTGAATATTATAACAATCTTACTGTGTGAGTAAGATGTGGGTATGATGAACCAATTATAAATAAAAATTGCATGCTGCATTGTTAGTAATTCCCCCCAATTTTTTTTTCAAAAACAGACACTCTGATGTGTGATTTTTGTCAACTATTATATAATGAATGAATGAAGCTCAGTAAATTAATAATTGGAACTACATACTTGCTTAGGGTGACTATCATTCATTGTTAAAAAACCTTTACCTATATAAAATTTTAATACTGTATGTACCATTGTGATATAATGGAATTTTGATAAAATTTACATTAATAATGCTAAAGTCTTCCATTGAGTTTTATATCAGTTTATGAAATCAACTTACTATATGTGATTTCCTCAATTCAAAGTGTCTTATGCTTTAAGAAACTGTTGGGCAATGCAAATTAAAGTTAACATTCTAATATCAAGAGCAGAAGCACCATAGGAAAGATAAAAACAAATAATTGGGAGATTCCACCATTATAGATGTAATTTTCTCAACATCTTTTCAATGTACCTAACCCACTATTGATACCAAAATTAATGAGCAAACTCTTCTCATGCTGATTGTGCATGATGCTATTATATAAAATGAAAACAAGCAAATGTGTCAGAGATGCATTTTACAACATTAGTTGAAAATACAATTGCTTGTTCAGTATCTCACTGACCCCAGCAAATACCTTCTCAGTGTGTAAGATAAATGGGTAAAAATTTAAAAAAAATCAAGTAAAATTTATGTTAAAGAATAGCAACTATTTTTTAATAAGGAAAATGCTAATGTCATTTGAAACAACATGACAATAAACTGTGCCCTATCACATAAAGGAAAGCAACAATTCTGGTAAACTTCTTCATTTTATTCTTTGAATATGCCAAGTATTCTTTGGCAAAATTCCATATATATTATTTTAATTTCACAGGTGTAAATTATATCTGGTTTCCTCTAAATTGCTACTTATTTAATATAAATTTGTTGATAAATTATTTCTCCATGTGCTGATAGTGAAATATAGTGAGGAATGGAAGTCATTTAAAGCTCTATGAATTGCAATCCCAGAATGCTGGGAGGAAACTGTATATAATCATGAGAAACATATTGAGTACTATGAATTTGTTCCAGATATTTATTTCCCTTAGTATCCACTTTTCACATAAACTTGTGCTTTTGAATGAAGCTGACTATTAAATATCATAGAAAAGGCCATCAGAGTAACCAGAAGAAGAAGTTTAAAAGAGAAACAATCAAATCATAAACATCTGGTTGAAACAAGAACTGGCAAACTGTTGGATCTTAGCTTTGGATTTTACTAAATTTTTTCCTATCATTTTTTTTTATTATGAATAAGAGGAAGGTACTTCTATTACAACCATGACCAGAAAAATTTATAGCAATTTGTTTTTCTAAAACATGTATAAAATTGACGTGCGAACTCAGGATAGAATCTAATGACTAAATCTTGTTATGGTAAGAAAAAAAAGTATAACTACCCAACATGAATATTGGCCTTTTCAAGAAAAGAATATTAGGGTGAAAACCAATTTGGTAAGATAGTATTGAATATTTTATATCAAAGAAAAGGCAGAAATATTTAAAATAATTTTGATTATTAGATGCATGTAAAAAAAAGTAGTGTCCAAGCCTGATGTGGTGGTACATTCCTGTAATCCCAAATATCATAGAGGCTGAGGCAGAAGGATCACAACTTCAAGGCAGCCTTGGTAACTAAGTGAGACCAAGTCTCAAAATAAAATATCAAAGAATTTTGTATATATATGAGTGATAAAGCACCCCGAGTTAAATCCCCAGTGCCATATAAAACAGTAGTTTTCAAAATTTACACCCAAATCAGCAGCCTACACTCTATCTGCAAGTATGTAATGTTTTAAAAGGAAACTAAATTTAGCCATACCTACTACTAGTTGTCTGATTATATTGATCATAATCTTGAAATATATACATAGAAGACCCTTCACAATGTTTTATGTGTTCCCATTATTTTTTCTAATTGCAATGAGAAAGGGAGGAAAACCAATTTAACTTATGGGGCCACTTCTTTTTCTTCAGGCCTAATGAATCAAATATTAAAAGGATTTAGCATTTAATTGATTATCATTTATGATATGTGTTCTGTGATTTCTTGCTTAATCTACATTGGAAACTTTATTATTTCTGAGTATCAGCATCTGTACAGGCCACCACACCCCACTCTATTTTTTAATAGTTACAAGTCCCTGTGTTCATGCTTCCTCAGTTAGTTATTCTCTTTTAAAAATAATTATGTGTTGAATTCTTTGTCTACAGAAAATTTATGAAGGTTAAAAACCCTTAAGCATTTTCACAAGTTTGACTTTAAGATATTTTTCATCACAAAACACACAACAGAAGTAAGAATAATTTTTTTCTCTAATTTATTAGCCTTTCTGACATCCAATATCAGGACATGAATGCTGCACATGGAGGGATGTTCTTACCATCAAGTACAATCAATACTACTTTCTTCAATCCCATTAAATTTTACAAAAAGTGCACATTTTACTGTATTTCATATACAGAACTTGGCTTTCCATTATTTGTGTTTAGTGCGCTTTAACTTTCTTTTTTCATCACTTTGTTTTTCCTGTATTTTCTAATATTCAGTTTTTTTTGTGGTGAGAAAAAATAGATCACTAGAATCTTCTAACTTTTGCTACATTCAATCACTTGACTATTCACTAGCTAATATTTCTATTAAATGATCATTTTAAAGGTAGGACTGAGGTATGCTAACAAAACTGTTTTCAAGGTCTACTGCAGAATCAGCATAACTTTCTTGAGCTCTGCAGTTAAAACCACTGTTTCTGTCCAAAAACTCTGCTCCCTTTTTAAAAAAAAATTTTCTTCTATATTGAGTAACTCTTTATGAAATGAAGCATGGAAAATAGTTTTTTAGGTTTTCATTATTTATGAAAATCTATTTTTATTTATCATTGATGGACAATCTGCTTCATTTTAGAGTACTATCTGCTTCATTTTGAATACTATTTTTCCTTTAAATCTTGAGGTTATTCTGTATTTATCATCTATAATCCATCATTAAGGATAAATACTTGGGTTTTATTCTTGCTTTCTTGAAGCTGACCATGGTTTTTCATTTCAGGATATTTTCTTTGTTTTAAGCATAGCTACTTGAGAAAATATGGAGATATATTTAGCATATTTAAATTTTATTTTCTTCATTATAGCATTAAATAAAAATAAAATATTTCCAGACCTAATTTTCTTTTCAGTATATACATGTAGGAAAATGGATAAAATATGGAAAACAATATATCTGTTTTTCAGACACCGAAAACAGGCATACCAGGTGAGTGAAATCATAAGCAATAAGTGCAGACTGGTTAGGCGAACTATAACTTTCTTTTAAAAATGGTTCTTAATAAGTACATTTTGATAAAATGCTGTTAAAACTTATGGGTAAAGGAAAAGTAAAAATAATCAAAGTATACCACTGTAAGAAATACTTGAGATCTGGCACCTGAGAGCAGACTCTGGGGGAAACTTCATGTTGTGATAGGAAAGAATCCCCCACTTTCTCTTCACCCTCTCACCCACTTAACCTCACCAGAAACCACCAAGACGCCCAGAATAAAAGGTCTCAAGTTTAATAGTCACACTCTTTCCAACTACAAAAAGCAGTTAAAATTCAACTGAACAAAGAAGCTAATGTGCAAAGTTAAGGGGATCTGAGACATCATATAAAAAGTTAGGTTAAAAATAATTCTGTTTTTTTTTTTTTATTTTTTTTGTGTGTGTGTGTTTTGTTTTGTTCCAAGGGTGTGGCTATTCCTTGGTCACCTGAACTCAGCAAAGAAACTGTTATTTTGATGAAGTGTTAGTGGGTGACCCACATTAAAAAAAATGTTAAAAAAATTTTAAAAACCCTAATTACCAAAAAAAGAAATGTTGCTACTTTCTCCATCTACATTTTGTTTTTTAAAGTATCTATTAAAAAATTCATTTTTTCGTTTTAGGTGGACACAATATCTTTATTTTTATTTTATTTTTTTTACATGGTGCTGATAATGGAACTCAGTGCTTCACGCATGCTAGGCAAGCACGCTACTACTTGAGCCATATCCCCAGCCCTAAAGTATCTTTTCTAAGTTTTGATTTTTATTTTTAATCCTGAAAGGTAGACAGTAAAACAGCTTCTGGAAGAATTTACAACCAAGTGCATGAGGGTCTGGGAAGCTGAGAGTCTGAAGTAGGGGTGGGAGGAGCAGACCAGAAGTCTGACTAAGGAGCAGACTTCCCTTAGTCACTGGAGGCCAAATATAACTAAAAAGAGACAAAAATCAATAAGTGTTTGTAAACCAGGAAATGACACAGATTATCAACTTAGTATCAGTTATAAAAAATTCATATAATCAAGAAAATAGAGAAATCATGAACAGGATTAGAAAAATAATAGGTGTAATTTTTATTTTTAGAAGCTTATTGGTGATACATAAAAAATAAAGATGAATTTTATGTTTTGATTTTAAATGGAAGGCAGAGAGATATGGAAGTCATATAGTACTTCACAAATTTTACTTCGGTTACAAAAGTATAATCAATTGATAAATTCTACTTATTTTACTCTCTATCTTCCTTGGCATTTCACCTGAGGTCACAGAGTGACCAATAACTAAGCAAATAAGTAACCAAGAAAATAGTCACTGAAGTTACACTCTTTTTCAGAAAACCCCAATGAACTTCAGAGCAAAGGTGTGATACAACACCTATTCATTTCCTTCTTTGGGAAAAGGTCCCTTTTGTGAATCAGATAGAAGAGGAAATTGGCCAACCTCTATCAAAATATTACTAGAAATAAATATGAGTTATCTTCATTTAGAAGTAAAGTGAAATAAAATAACACCATTGTACAGTATCTTTCAGGATTACCCTTGAAAAATAAAAAAATGAAAAAAACTCTTTCTAAAGAGCAGAATACTTGGCAACACACTTCATCCTTAATTTCACATGGAAAAAGAAGTTACCTCAGGTAAGAAGGTACATAACAAGGTACATAAAATAATAGGAAGAAATCAAGACTTGGTCAATGGTTTAGAAGAAACTTATGAAGACTATAAAATTTGGGGGGTACAGTAATAAGGATGGATCTCTGAGAGAGACAATGCAGTGTAAATATCATAAGATTTCATGCTATCACATACCAAAGCACCTACATCATGGACATTGTACAAGACAAACAAGTTGACAACTTGACTTGGCCAGTTGTTTTTATCCAGCCTCTGATGCTGCACAGGATGAATGAGGACTGAGTACCATAGTGGTTTCCAGTCACCGTATTTTATCTATCAAATGCTTCTTCCAAATATCTAGCCAGCTAGGAGGAGAGGTCTATCTCTAGGTTCTTGTTACAGCATCATTCTTTTCATCATTCTCTCATAATAAATTAACAAGTGGACATCTTTTAATGCAGAAATAATTTTAACCAGAAAAACCCAAACTTTTTTTTTTTTAAATTTTGCATTTACAGACAATAAATGCTAAGCAAGTAACACTAATAAAGTGTCAATACATCATGCCTAAAATTGAATCAGACTACACTTAACAAAAATAATGATATTACTATTGGTCTATGACCATGGGATCCACTGTATTATCATCTAAAAAATAAACAAAAAGCTGCTGGCCTGGTAGAATTCTGGAATAGGTGATGGTGTTGCTAACACTTCTTAAATTTCACATCATTATATCAGTTTGTGCTACCAAGAGACACACTATATAGATCCAGGAACCAGAGTGTCAAATTTTAAGAGTCTTAACTCACCATCACTCCTATTAATGCACTTGGAAATCATATTTCCTTACATCATGTCTCTGCATCCTCCACTTTTAGAAATCCTAATTATTTAAGAGGACTCTTTACCAACAGGATGTTTAACAAAATTCTAACTAAAACTTAAACTGCACCTGAGGACTCTAAATTCTATGTACTAAGAAAAAAGAAAGCAAGAGGAGAAATTACAATCCTAGGTAGGTCAATTCACTCTCCTCACCAGAAGGACATTGATTCCATGTTACAATGCTAAGCAAGTACCACTAATAAAGTGCCAATACATCATGCCTAAAATTGAATCAGACCACACTTAACAAAGATAAAATATTACTATTGGTCTATGACCGTGGTATCCACTGTATCCAAATATAAAAGTCTATTGTATATTTGAAGATAAAAATCAGATGATTCAATTTGAAAACAGATGATCCAATTCTCTACTTTTTAGTATTTACTTTCCATACAGGAATTGTAAAAGTATCATTGCAGGAGTTGTATCTTGAGAAAATTATAGTAAGGAGCCTCAAATGATTTGGGGATGAGTATAGAGACCAAAGGAAGTATGTTTAGTGGATCTGAAATGAACAGCAGAAGAGACACAAGATGACCATTAATTTGACATTCAGTCTACACAGCTGTCAAAACTGTAATTAATTGCACTGTTTTCCATTCTCATAAGTTTTCTTCAGGAATACAGTCTCACCAGTACCATAAACTAAGTAAAGAACTTAGACTGAAAAATGAGATTTTTGTGGTGTCACTATAGGGAACTATGCTTTATGGCACCATTAGGACTGAAGGATTCATTTCCCAGACAATTGCTGAAAGTGGTCTTTTCAAAATATTTTCATTAGTAGAAGATCATTTTTCTGGCTATTACCATTTAAGGCTTCCTAAACTCAAGATTGTTTGAGACTCATGTAAATCACACTCCATGTCTCAAGTAGGAAATATATAAGAGTGCAATACAGATCCATAATTTCACTTTGAGTAAGCAGAAGCCTCCTTTGAGGTTAGACTGCAAACCCAGATTCTTGTGCCCAAATATGCTTTCTTCCCTTTATTTCCATTGTGCTGATCTGAAGCACACTAACTTATGGACTTCCAAGATGCCTAGTCACGGTCTTAATCCACCTCCTGGGAAGCCCTAATTAGAACTCAAATGCATCCTTCATCTACTTCCAGACTTTCTGTTTTCCAGAAGTTCTTGGAAGTCTTTTGTCACTGGAGATTACCTCCTCTTTTCATTGTGGATGTTTATCTCATTTTATGCTTCTCTTTTACTGTTACTTTAATTTATTGTCAGTAAAATAGACTTGTATATATTTTTTAAAGAGAGAGAGAGAATTTTTAATATTTATTTTTTAGTTATTGGCGGACATAACATCTTTGTATGTGGTGCTGAGGATCGAACCCGGGCCGCACACATGCCAGGCCAGCGCGCTACCGCTTGAGCCACATCCCCAGCCCCAGACTTGTATATTTGAAGATCCAGATCTCTAAATAAAATGGTTAGCTTAGTTTATGGGTTTATAATACACAATCAAAAATGTTCAATGCATTTTAATATGAATTTAGATCCATGATTAAAATTGGAGGAAATGAAATAGGCTTCATTAGGATGTAATTCTGCACTACAAAATTTCATTGTTTTTAACAAAGGATAAGAATTTTGGAAGATAACATGACAACAAGAAAAAGAATCACTATTTTTTATATATAGTTGTGCTTGAAAGAGAATAATTATGTCACTATAAATTGATTATATAATATAAAACAAAAAGCTTTATAACCAAGTTCTGTTTATTTTTGACAAAACATATTTGAAGCAAAAATACCAAATCCATGAATCTCCTCAAAATACTATACAGTGAATAGCATTTCTACACAAATCATGTAATTTTTATGATATTATGTAAATTTTCTAGACATAGATGTAGAAGTTAAATGCACTAATATTATTTCTCAAGGCACATATATTCTGAAGCACAGTTCCATAAATCTGCAAATACAATTAAATTTTACTTATTATACACAGATCAGTACCTCAAAAATGACCAAATACCTGGATATATTTTCTTTGACAGATTTCTATTTCCTAGAAAATAAGGTCAGCTTTAATATAATATATCTCCTACCTTTTCAGTGACACAGAATTTTTAAATTTTAAGTAAACTTCTTGTATAGGCTCAAAATTCACCATATAACTATGGTACTAATGAATTAGTGATGGATGTTACAAGAAAATTTCTTAGTTCTTTTAAGAGAATTTTTTAAATGAAACACTATATGAACACATGATCCTTCAAACAAATTATGATAATGCATGCACAGCAATAAATTTGGAATAAAGAAGGTATATATATTTATTAGCTACAGGACTTTGAAAACACATGCTTTGGACCTAAAAGACAGTTATTTTGCTTTGTAATTGTAGCATTATTATAGCTGTGTGAGGAGTTTTAGGTCTATGTTTTTGTTTTGTGATCTCATGTGCTTCATTAATTCAGATGTATTAATGTAATATATGCTTATATGAGTTATATGCCTCTTTCTAATTATAGAATATATTTTTAGAAACTCTTGGTAATCATACAGTTTCTAAATTAGAGTGTAATTACCATGCAAGCTAGAAAATGCACAGTGGCTTAAAGAAATCCTCATCCCAGAGTCCAGCCTTAGAGTTTTCACATTGTTGATGATCAATAAATGTATATGTTTCATAAAGTTAAGATCTGTTTAATCTTAAAGTAAAGAAATAGGAAGCTAGAGAGGTGCTTCTTCATAGATATCAAGCTGTCATTACTGGGAAACCCAAGAAAAAGTCCTAGAGGGCAGTCTGTCCCTCTGATTGAGGTAGTTATGTAAAATTCAAGTCCTGCTTTTCTTCCCCACAACTTTGGCTTTCCTGTGTCATCTTGTTCTTTGTGTTTCAGTGACCAGAGAATGAGATAGGTTCGCAATTATTTGTTCATGCTAAAGACAAAAAACAAACAAACAAGTGAAAAAAGAACTAAAAAACAACTGAGTTTCTGAAAACATCAGAAATTTAAGTACAGTGATCAGGATAGGATGAGATTCCACTGACCTAAATGTTCCTTTAAGAAAAATTAAAATCAGACATTTCCGTTGTGACAGAAATGAGAAAGGGCATATATGTATGTATATAGTCACATATATATACACACATGAAACTAATACATAAAGAACGAATGAACACAAATATTCCTCCTCTAAACTTGGAAATTATATTCCTGTGTATTTTTAATCCAGGAATGGGTAATTACTAGTACATTCATTGATTTTCAAAAATATTCCGTGTGCTTCCAAACCCTTTTATCATGATCTTCTCATTTGTCATTTCCTAACTTAAAGAGTACAGGGTGTGGAAATTTTTAATCTTTTGAGTTAAATTGGATCCAAAGACTTTATGATAAATATAAGTAGTTTATGGTATTGTGATATTGCGCTCTATGAAATGAAGTTTTTAACATAGAATATCATTTCCTTCTAAAATTTAAAAAACTTATAATTACTCAAAGTATAGAATTCATATCAATAGTAGTTCTATTTTATTTTATAATATTACAAAAGCAAGTTTATAAATAAAAAATGCTAAATTACAGATGGGGATATGGCTCAGTGGTGGAGCACTTGCCTAGCATGTGTGAGGTCCTGAGTTTATCCTCAGCACCACATAAAAATAAAATAAAGTTTATAAAATATCAAGGTAAAACTCATGTCTTCTTTTATAATATGTATACAAATAAGTAATTTTTAAAATCTCTAGATGACATTCCATATTTAAGTTGTATCACTAGAACTCATTAAAGTTAGAACAAATGGAAAACTAAAATTAATCATTTTTCCCTATTAAAAAATGACTCATTTTAGAGGATATAAATTAAAGAAGCAAACGTTGTTAGAACAAAATATCCTCAGTGAACCATACAGAACACAGTTTTCTGGATTGAGTAAAACCTATCCTATTACTAGGGATAGATGTGGATTCACCCAACACATATTTTTCTCACTTCAGTTATCACCCTCTAATATCCTCCAGGTGCCATTCCAATATTATTACCAAATTATGTCTGAATTATATAATGGCAACTGTGTTCCCACTATACACAGCTTTCTTATAGATTCAGAATTACCATATATTATCAAAATAGTTCTTGATATAATCTCATGTTGAGGTTTTCTGGGGTAGTATGTTACTTTGATTTAATTTTTCTCTTCTTGATTAAGCAGTAGGAACATATTGAAAACTCTACAATTTTCAGTGAATTGAAATGGAAGGATTGCACAAAAGTAAAGAATTGCAACCATCTGAAAAAATGAATCTCAATGTAGTAGGAGTGCACACCAATGTATTTTTTTAGTGCTGTCTTTTGACCATTTACTACCTGACGTAATGCCTTTAATATATCATCTAAGATGACACAGAGAAGCATGCCCTCTAAGGTGATATTTTTATTTGTATTTATAATTTTTTATTGAGTTAAAGTGTTACCTTGATGCTAAATCTGATCATCTTGTATGACATATACAGAGTCTTATTACATATATTCTAGAGGTATTGTGTATGAAAGAAGAACACATATGGATGTGTTTCTGAAATTAAAAGTCCTCAGTAGAAATGCTGGCCATTGTTTTAATTATGCAGTTCCTCATATATGTGATTTAATAGATTTAAATCTTTTATTTTAATAATGGCTACATATGTTTTTGCTTCAAATTGTTTTCATAAAGTTAAAATATTCTAGCAATATGTGTAAAAAGCTCGTTGGCAGTATTTTAGGCCTGTCTTTGAATCCCCAATGTAGCTATCCACCTTGCATATATGTTATTATCATGACCAGAAAAAATATCTTAAGTGACCAAATTCCAGCTATTGAATATCAGTAGAAATATTTTATTATTGTCTTCTCCTCAGTCATCTGGAATAAAGGTGGTAATTCAAGTCACAGTTTAGATAGACTCAAAGTCATTCCATTGTAAGGTTTTTAATTAAAGATCAAGAATTTGACCCAAGCGTAAAAGATAAACTTCCATAAAATCCCAATATTCATCTGCTTGAAGGAAGCAGAATGTGTTTCTTCAGTAAAGAAACCATACATAAAATTGATACAGAAAATTTGATGTTAATCTGATGGAATATTTTCTATAAAAGGCATGTTGTGTTTTAAGTGTCTGAAATAGTAGGTATGTGTTTTAAATTGTTTCAAGCCACATATTTAAAAACACCAGTCATCAGGGCTAAGATTGTGGCTCAGTGGTATAGTGTTTGCCTAGCACATGTGAGAAACTGTGTTCAATCCTCAACACCACATAAAAAATAAAATAATAAAATAAAGTGTAAACAAGGTTTGAAAAAAAAAAATAGCAGTTATCAGAAAACCATGTGGATGAGGCTAAATTGTTCCATGACTCTTTAGACCTTTTAGATATAAAAGACATAACAATAAGAGAAACCAAAATAGTGAAACTTTTATGAACATAGGATACCATTTTAAAATCTGAGGTAATGTAGATATTTGGTTAAAACATCAAAGTGTTGATTTCTGTTTATTTTAATTTTTAACTGGAATCTACTATTTGTACTTGGATATGAGACCCAGTATTGTAACTCAACATGTGTATATAGTGTGTAATTATCAGATCAGGGTAATTTTCATCTCATTAAAATTATTCTTTGTTTAAAACCTGCAAATTTCTTGCTATTTTGTTTTGTTTAAGAAGTTATTATAGAACATAATCACCTTATTGTGCTTTAAAATCTAAGACTTACTTTCTGGTCTTAACTTTTTTTGACACTTCTTACACAAAATCAGTCTCTTTCTCATTCTTATCATAAATCTGATTAGCATTTCTCTTTTCAGTGTCTGTGTAATCAACTTTTCAGCTTCAACACATGAATGCCACATGCAGTATTTGTGGGAAAATAAATGTCATTACTAGGAAAAATAAAATATTATCCTCAATAAATAATTTGGGAAATCGGCATAATTCTCTGCATTCACTCATTCAGTGTTTTGAACTTGTCTCTAATAATAAATTTGGAAAAAGAATAAAAATATATAAATCAAATATCCATATGTTTTCAAGATTTTATGGGTCACATTTGGTCAATGAGAGTAAGTTTTGTGACATTTATTTTTATAAAAATGGCATATGCTAATTCTTATAAATTTATTTATAATAAGTATAAATATTATATGTAAGTTTTTGTATTGTGAATTTAAATAGATCTGTATTTCCATGGAATAAATAACTTTAAAATTTGTATTAGAGTTGGCTCAGTAACACAGGCCTGTCATTCCAGTGAATGTGGAGGCTGAGGCAGGAGTATTGAGAGTTCAAAGCCAGCCTCATTAACTTGGTGAGGTCCTGAGAAACAATTTAATCCTGTATCAAAATAATAAAAAAAAGAAAGAAAAGAGGACCCAGACTCAGTGGCACACACCTGTAATCCCAGTGGCTCAGAAGGCTGAGGCAGAAGGATTATGAGTTCATAGTCAGCCTCAACAATGGTGATGAACTAAGAAAATTAGTGAGACTCTAAATAAAATACAAAATGAGGCTGGTGATGTTGCTCAGTGGTGGAGTATCCAAGAGTTCAATCTCAGAAGGGCCAAATAAAATAAATAAATAAAAAGTGCTGGGGATGAGTGGGCCTGTGGTTCAGTGGTAATACAATTGAATTGCATGGCATGTGTGAGGCACTGGGTTTGATTCTCAGAACCACATATAAATAAACAAAATAAAAATCTATCAACAAAGAAAAAAATATTAAAAAAAAAAAAACTGGAGGTGTATCTCAGTGGGTAATCACCCAAATGCACTCACCCTGTACCCCTTCTCCACCTGGGATGCCCACCCTGACACATGTGAAAGAACAATATCTCAGCCTGGCCACCTATCCAGCAGTTTTCCTTTAACAGCCCATGAGGACCCATTCCTCACTTGATGCCCATCCTTTCACGCCACTGTGTGACTATGCACTGGGCCTACACTAAGCCACCCGAGCACAACTGTTTGTTAAGGTCCAGGTGCAGGTATCCATAATTCATTCCACTGGGACGTTATATTTTATAAAATGGGTTTATAATACTTCAAAATGACAGGTTTAGGGCTGAAAGTACAGTTCAGTAGTAAAACGAGTGTTTCCCATGTGCCTGGCTCTGGGTTCCTCTGCCACACGACCGGCGTGAGCTTCATGAAAGAAGATTCAGTGCATAAGAAATTGCTAGAGAGTTTTAAATTAAAGAGACAGACTCTCATACCTTTAATGCAGCTCTGAGATGGCTTCTCCTAGCTCCCGCCTCCAGCCACCTAATCTGTTGGTGAGGTTTACAGAAGAGACTAGCAAGAGAGGGAGAGCATGCCAGGGAGTGAGCTTTTATTGGGCAACAAAAACATTCAAGGGAAAATACCAGCCAATGAAGGATAAGGGGGTCAGCATCTCAAGGTCAGGGCTGGCAATTGGGTCTTCAGGTCAGTGGCCAGGCACACCTCTGCATGGACAAGCCCTCAGACCTGGGAAAGGGTGGGGAAGGCTTATTTAACACAGGCTGTGTTTAAGCCCCTCTCACCCAGCCAGGGAGGTAACTCAAATCACATGTAAGAATGGCCTCCCACAGGATCCAACTCCAGCATGTAAAAAAAAAAAAAAGCCAGGCAGGCCTGGTGGCACATGCCTATAATCCCAGTGACTATAGAGGCTGAGGCAGGAGGCTCAAAAGTCTAATGTCAGCTTCAGCAATGTAGTGAGGCCCTAAAAATCTTAGATAGACACTGTCTATAAACTATAAAAAGGGTTGGGGATGGTTGTTCAGTGCTTAAGAAATCCTAGATTCAGTTCCCACAACCAAAAAACAGAACCAAACTCAAACTAAAAATGAAAAACAAACTGTATTCCCCAATATTATTTGCAGGTAGGGGTCTCTATGATTCTGTGCTGGCCAATGAGATATCAGTGGAAGCCACTGGGCCTCTTAGATCTTTGTTTTTTTCCTTCTTCCCTTTCCCCTGATTGCTGTATTGAATGGACTGCAGAATGAAAAACAGAAAGGGTTCTGAGGCATGATGGCATAGCTGGATAGCCATAGCAGCCCAGACTGCCAACCACTGGGCTTTTTGATTTTCAAGTAAAAGGAAATCTTTTTCAGTATTTGATGGGTACATTTTTCTAGCAGTGGAAAGACAGATGCATTGATTTTTCTCCTTGTTCTACTTTCTGTTCATTGTCCTCAGGTTCAGGAACAATGCAGGTCAAAAGAACCAGCCATCTTTGTCACCAATTCTTTTTCAGGTCTCTGGGGATGGAGTGGAAGTACAACACAAAACCTCTACAGTACCTAATCTGAGCCCTTGGGACAGAGTTAGTCCTGAATCATCTCCAGGATCCCTCATCTGTCCCAGAATGTTCACAGAGAGTGAGTATATTTCCTCTTGTTGCCAACACTCAAGTCCAAAATCCCAGGACTTCCATGGCTCTCCTGAGAACTGTTCCACAACAGACTAACACTGGTCCCAATCTCAATTCCTGCACTGATGGGACATTGGGAAAGTAATTTTAAGCAAGCCATACTGTTCCCAATTTTGAAGTGGGTCGTCTCCAAAAAAGACTTGAATCTAAATGAACACAGAAGGAAGAAGCCTGGGTCCAAGGACTGAAGATGAACCCTGCCTCCAGAGAAACCGAGGATTTTAAAAGATTTCCAATTAAAGTGAGGTGGCAGGTAAAGTATAGACCTTGACATAAAACAATAGGCTGAGAGCAAAATGTCAGATGTGGGCAAAGACGTATGTGTGAGAGACTGATGTTTCACAGCCTCCACAACAGGTAAAAATGAATGCTAAAATTGTAATATGTAACATAAGGAAAAGGAACCACATTTTTTTCTTTTTTATTTCTTTTCTTTTTTTTTTTTTTTTTTTTTTGTACAAGTGTTTGAAACTAGGGGAACATAACCACTGAGCCTCATCCTCAGATTTTTTAATGGTATTTTTTAGCTTTTGAGACACATTGTTAATCACAATATTGGGGTATTCTTATATCAAACAAGCATTTTTATCACAAAATAAATATGTCATGTTAGCAGCTACTTCTCTTTTACTGATTTTGTTTTTTTCTTTCCATAAATTCAAGTGAAAATGCTGTTTTTTCATATTTAATAACTTTTTATAATTTTAACCATTATTATTTTTTTGTTTTTATGTGGTGTTGATATAACCCAGCACCTCGTGTGCACGAGGCAAGCACTCTCCCACTGAGCGACAAACCCAGCCCACATTTAACCTCATTTTAATCAAATTATTTTCTTTCTTTCTACCCATCCTTGTTTTTTTTTTATTCACCCTCCAATCTATGTGACTAAAAAGTCCTGGGAAATGATATTGCCTAATGTTAATTCTGGTGTTTGGGGCACTGGGTTTTGGCAAGATTTCCACCCCTTGCCCAGTTTTGCAGTATTCTGCTGTATATTTTGAATTCTTTATAGAAGCCTTTAGCATTTTTGTGGAACAATGAAATAAGTTTCCCAAAGTATGGCACTATTTTTGAAAGGTTTGGAGATATTGAATGACATGATGAGAAAAGCACCTGGCATAGTGCGGTTGTGTGATTCTGAGAGGACACAAATTTCTTTGTGAGATCACAAATGGTGTTCTTACCTAGAATGTCCTTTCCTTTGCTCTTTAGCATACTTCAATTTATCCTTTAATACCTAGTTGAATGTGAAGAATTTGTACTCCCAGCCAATACCTATACCCAGCCTACTGGACCCCTTCATTTTGTTGTTTTGCAGCAACAAAGCAACAGCAGGAAGGCTTTCAGTGTGCTCATATAGCAATGGGGTTCAGTGAGAACTATAAATGGGTTTTGGCCACTGAAATCACCTGGCAAAACCCAGCTCCTGGTTTTATTAAACTTTGCTATCAGGGCTGGTGATGTGGCTCAAGCGGTAGTGTGCTCGCCTGGCATGCGTGCGGCCCGGGTTCAATCCTCAGCACCACATAAAAACAAAGATGTTGTGTCCGCCGAGAACTAAAAAATAAGTATTAAAAAAATTCTCTCTCTCTCTCTCTCTCTCTCTCTCTCTCTCTCTCTCTCTCCCTCTCCCACTCTCTCTTTAAAAAAAACTTTGCTATCAGATTCCTTGACCTCCCCAGTGTCATTTTTTTAAAAAAAATAAATCACCTAGTTCAGTTTCTGCAGCTTGAAGCCCAAGTCCCCAACTGCTTCCCTGTCTCTACAGCATTGTGTCAGGTTGTCAGAATAAACCATAGTTATACAGAAGTCATTATAAAGAGGCTTTCTCTTCTGAGACTGAACCTTGAGAAAGATGGCCATGACCAGATACCTATGCTTCCTCATTCTGAGATGCCCCAGGCTGGCTGGAGAAGAGATCACAGATGACTCTTGTTTGCCAAATAGCTGTGCCCATCCTGTGCTGAAAGGGGGAGAGAAGGTGCTGAAGGCCACAGAGCTTAAAAAAAATCAGAAGGGCATGTCCTTTGAAAACATGCTTTTTAAATCTGGCTGGGCTCTTTCACAAATAGGGCAGGGACATTGCTAGTTGCTGTACAGTGCCTCTTCTGCATCCATAATACAAAGACAGTGCTGAAAACATGCTCACATTTATGCAAAAAAGTATTATCATCTGTTGGAATTCTGTAAATGGAGATACTCTGTGGTTAGCAGAGTGGTTCAAAGTGAACCATTGAAGATGTGGGGTTCAAATGTGACCAGAGCCCAAAGGTAATTGTCCCTTAGACTCAGTGGTGTCACAACCATGGATATCTCAGCAATATCTCTTTCATTCATTTCAGATGGAGTTTTCAAGGAGCAGTGGAGAGGCCAGGTGACAGTGAGGCTGGTGTAGGAGTGAACTTGATGGAAAACCATGGCTAATGAAGAAGAGCAGAGCCATTTTGTATGCTAGTGGATGCTGGTGGAATTGGGCCAAGCCAGACTGCAAAGGTTCCAGGGCTAGAGGGAAAAACCTGCAATCCCAGAGTGTTAAATATGTCATCGGAGGATGAGTCATGTGGACAGAATGCAGAGGATGAAATTGGTGGAGTGGGCGTGGCTCTCAGAACAATGCAGGTAAGAGGCCAGATGCTGGGTGGCGCCTATGAAAAAAGTGGAGAGGACCTTGTGGGCAGAGCTGGTGAGGCAGAGTCAGGCTGAGTGAATGGAGCCCAACTCCTAAGAACAGTGGATGGGGAGAAGACAGGGGAAGCACGTGGGAGGCAGCACCCCACCCAGGACCCCTTAGGTGAGCACAGCCTAGGAACCAGGAGGCACAGTAATGCAGGAGCAGAGGGCATGGTGGGTGCATCCACAGGAGGCAAATGGAGTCAGGAGAGGCATCCATCCGGTAATTCTGTCAGGATTCACTGTGGACCCAGAGGGGAAGCAGGGTCTTTGGCCTCTGAGATAGTAATGTGACCTCAATGTCTGCTCCATTGGGGGCCTCAGTTTCCCCTCTTACCCACTGAGGCAATGGAGGGAGGCTGAAGATGCCATGGCACAGCCTTTCTTTCTTCCTCCCACTCATTGGATGCTGTGCACTTTCTATATTTTCAGGTTGGTTGGGTCCCATGGGGTTTCTTGAAGGGGTCCTTGGGATATCGCCTGAGACACTTTGTTTTTGGGGAACAATAATTTTTTTTCCTGTGTGTTCACAGAGACTTCTCTTGGTGCCTGCTGTTTACATATTGAGACCCTGAAGTCCAGAGAGGGTGAGCCTGTGATGCAGCCATCACTTGCTGGAGTCTGATCTGGATCGCACAGTCCCCTTCACTCACTCACTCACAGGCAGGGGTTTCATAGCACCTGGGCAATAAAAAAAGCATTGATGAGGGAAGAGGCCTTGGCTCTTTCCAGGTGCTACTTTGGGACACTCCCTAAGTCTGTAAAGTGGGACACAAAGTGACATCTGACTCTCAGGCTGGTGTAAGGCCAAGTTCCAGCTTCATGATTCTCTAAAAGGCAATTTGCAATGGATGGGGCAGGGGATATATTTTGACAGTATTATCATTTAGTATTTTTTTTAAAAACATTCATGTTTTAGTTGTAGGTAGACACAATACATTTATTTTATTTTTATGTTATGGTGAGGCTTGAACCCAATGCCTCATGCACTCTACCTCTAGGCAAAACCACAGCCTTCATTAATTTTATATATGGAAACATAACTCCTTGTAAAAAAAAAACAAAAAAAACAAACAAACAAAAAAAAAACCTATAGTACCAGGCTCTGTCCTAGGCAGAGAGGACACAGACATGAACAAAACAGCAAGGAATCTCTGCTCTCATTTTTGTGGGGGATACCATTCCCCTGGACTGACCCAAGAATTCAGGCACTAAAGAGACATGAAGTACTGACCCCCTTTAGGCATCTGATCTAATGTTACCATCCATGGCAATGTTTTACCTTCTCAATTATTCTAAAACACACCCTTCTCCATATCATTTAGCTGCCCCAATCCTTTCCTACCTGTGAGATAAAGGTCTCCTTAAAGATCCCTTCCTTGCTTGCTTCTCCAGTTGCATCTCCTCACCCCTCTTTTAGGTTTCAAGAATTCCTGTCTCATCCCTACTTGCACTTACTGCTCTGCGTAATGTGGGTACTTTCCCATTGTTAGAAGTGCTAAGTCCTAATTAGACACTAGATGGTATCAGAACTGTACTTTTGACATTTTTCTATCTTCCACCAGAGTATCTGCCTACTTATTGGCTGGCTTGGTTAAGAAATACTTTAGAAAACTCTTCAGTACTTGCTTTACAAGCAGCTTTTTATTTTTTTTTGTACAAATCTTCATTAATTGTATGTATGAAATTAATCATCCAGCTATGAAAGGGAGTATTACACTAACTACCCAGTGTATATGTGTGTGTGTGTGTGTGTGAGATATATATATATATATATATATATATATATATATATATATATATATATATATACATACACACACACACATATATTTTTTTCAAAATTTATTCAGAAGTGGGATAAGGATTTCAATTCAATCATGGCCTCTTTCTACACCTGTTGTGCCTGGAATGTTTCAGGAGTCCTTACTAATATTGCAGGTATTTCTTTCTATTTTCTATGCTGTGATTATTAAAAGCCATTAAATAGAATAAATATATCTCAGAGATGCCAAGTGTTATCTCACTTGTAGTTGTTCATTGGGCATCTGTAGGCCTAAGTGAATATTCAGAGCTTTTTGGCAAAAGCATTCCTGTATGAAGCAGAAAAACCACATGAGGCAGGAAAAAGTGTGTTAGTCTTGAAGAAGGCTTTTGTGTTGATGTTTGTGATTTCTTCTTGATATCCACATAAGGTGAGAGGAGAGGACTGGGAAGAAAATGAATATTTGGAAGGCAGGGGAATGTGAAAAATACTGCAATGAGACTGAGCATGACTCAGGTTTGGGTGAAGATATATAAGTACAGGGAGCATTTCTCTGAGCTGGGAACACACCTATATTTAGCCACGGAGAAGGAAATAATATGAAGAAGACAGAGTGTGGTCATTCAGTTAAGGAGATAGAAAACCAGGAAAATGTAATGACATGAATTTCTGGAAGAGGTGATTTTAAAAAGAAAGGCAGAACTTCTTGTTCTAAAAAACACTAAAAAGTGAGCCACAGGGTGACAAAGGAGGGACCTTGAGTTTTGGTGCCATAGGGGTTTCTGATAATCTCAGTGGAACCTCTGTCCTCAGGTGGTGGGAATTGAAGCCAAATTGAAGATTTATGGAAAAAATAAGGTCAGCATAGTGAAGGCAATAGCTGGAGGTCATTTTTCTGGTTGTTTACAATGAGATAAAGGGAGACTCAACCAGGTGTTAACATTTATGTTCTCAGAGATGTAGGGAGAGTTCATTCCTGCAAATGTTTGTTTGTGACTGCAGAAATCTTTTTTCTATTACCATGTTTATCACCTACACCTTAGAGTTGATTTTTTAGAAGTAATATGGAAGCCCAATAGTAATTTCTGGAGAGTACAAAGGGTGCTGGGGCAGGGCAATCAATGAAAGTAGAAGATAGATAATTAGATATGATCACTGTGTACCATGCATTTGGAAATATTATGCTCAACTCCATTAACATGTGCAGTAAATATTTGTTAATTAAAAACAAATTAAAACTAATTATTCTATTTGATCACTGAAAGGTAGGCACTCAACACTGAGGAAGAGAGTATCCTTATGGTTTGTTTCCTGCTTGTGAAAATGGTCATTGTTAGTCACCTATAAAGATAATGGATTAAATAATTTTGGAAGAAATCGTATGATTTCTTTGATTTGAAGTGCCTTGTTGTCACAGCATGATGAGGTTATCTGATGGTCACTGAAATATTTGAAGTGCTACAGTCCATCCACTGTCAAGGTAGTTTGTGCCAAGTTCATCCTTTGGGACTGTAATATTTTCCTTATTCTTTCACTATTTGTTGCAATCAAGTCACTGAATCTGCCCACCCATAAAATGACAAAGATACTAAGCTCCACATGCAGGATGGGATGCTATTCTCCTGTATTGTTTTGAACTCTTGTATATGAAAGATTTTTTTCCCATCATTTTTATCAATGTAGTCAATATTTCTCAGTAAATATACATTTATTTGTTGCTTTCACTTATAATTTAATATTAAAGTTTTTTATTTTATTGCTCATATTTTCCAGCTTTCAATCTTTCAGTATTTTTACTTTAGTTCTTATGTCATTTATCAGGAATTCACATGTGGGAAACCTTGAGAGACTCTCCTCCTACTCTTCATTCTCTTCCTCCTTCATATGTTAAGGCTCATTTTTTTTTTAAATTTATCTTTCATGATGCTAGAATCACCACTTTCTCCAGGGAAATATACACCTTTTTACTGGTATTTTTAGGGCAACTTGTGTAATTTGTCAGGACCAATGCAAAATGAAAACTTAGACTCCCTGTCTAAAAGCAGGTGACCTCTACCATTGACATCATGCCACAGAAATCTATTTCTTTCTTCTGTGATCTCTTCACATGTCATTGCACAATTTGTCTTTTAATTGTCCTTCTTACTACAGAATTTTAAATTATTAGCAAGACTTCTAACATTCATCTTTTTGTATGCCATATCAATTCTAAATGCAAACTTATGAGAAAGTCACATTGGAGAGCTTACACATCCACGTTGTGTTCATTAATACCAAAGCAGTGAATATGTTACACAGAACCAGTGTAATTGCATTTATTACACCCTGATAACTGTGAACAATTTCCCCAGCTGGTTTGTTAATGAGTTTGAAAGAGCTGGGAGAAAAGTGACTGTGGATTACCCTGCTTTCCCTATCCCTTCACATCCTCAGCTGGAAAGTTGGGTTAACACAGTGAAATACCTTGAGTGACAAAGCTGTCTTCTTTCTATATTTGAATCTAATTCTGGTTCGACATTAATGTGTGTCCTACCTGGGTTTTATCATGCTCCCTTTTTTTTATACTTGTGGATAGGACATGGTCACTTTGTACCCAACTCTCTCTTAGCTCCCATATTTCCATGGCCCACTGGAATTTGTGATAATGGGAATGAAAACTCAATGTTTATGAGGTGTCCAAAAGCACTATACCTGCAGGTTACATTTATGTGCTCTGTTTATACCTGTGGTCCATTGCCTTCTTGGAATTTACTTTTGAAAAATAAGTAGTAAGATAAAATCAATAAAAATTATGATAGCAACAGTGAATATTCAATCAAGAACAGGTCCACTTTGAGCAGGAATCCTGACTGTGTAGGAAGAGCATCATGGGGCTAGTCCTCCTTTCCCTGCCTTCTGGCTTCAACACTCTCTTCATCATCTTTCCCTCCCTCAGTCCCTTGTATCCTCCCTTCCTCCCTTGCACAATAGTAAGAACACTAAGTAGGATATATGTACTCTGAAAACATGTAAATGAACATTATACTATTGTAAAGTGTAACTACAGAATTATGCTGCAAATATCTAGAAGTTGTTTATCTTATGCAATTAAAATTTTATATCCATCGAAGAGCAGCACCACATTTTACCCTAACCACATTTCTTTGCAAACAGCATGCTACTCTCTGTTTATATTTATATATTGCAACTAGATATTGAACACACAGCACTTAATTACTGAGTCACTTCCCCAGAGTTTTATTTATTTATTTATTTATTTTAATTTAGAGTCAGGGTCTCACTCAGTTGCTTAGGGCCTGGCTAACGTGATGAGGCTGGTTTTTAACTTGTGGTCCTCCCACATCAGCTTCTCAAATCACTGATATTCAAGGTATGTCCCACTGTACCCAGCTCACTTAATGGTTTTTCATAGGGATATTTTGTGTTTCAGATTTTATACTCCTCTCAGGTGATGTGTCAGTCATTTCTCTCATTCCAACAGTTGAATCTCTTCGCTGTTCATGCTTTACTGTGCTGTGCAGAAGCTTTGGGTTTAATGGAATTATACTTCTCTGTTCATGGTTCTCTTCCCTGTCCTTTTATTGTCATAGCAAAAGGACAATTACCTAGAACTATCTTGTAAAGTGTTTCTTCTGTGTTTTCTTTGTATGTTTTGCTCACAAACTTATGCTCTTCTTTCTTTTTTTCTATTTTAGATTAAAAATAGCAACTTCATCTGCTTGTGTTGTATGGCATGATATTTTAATACATATAACACTGTGTAGTGATCATATTTGTCACCTTAGTAGGATGGGAAGAGATTGGTAAATGGGACCCCAGTACTGTCTTCCAGGAATTATACAGGTTCACCTCTCACTTTACATTTTCTCCTCTTTGAGTTGATGTTTGATATGATGTAAGATAAATTTTTGTTTTCTTTCTTCCCTGTGCAGATATTGAGTGTCCTCAGCACCATCTGTTAAAGAGACTAACTATCCTTTATTCATTCTGTATTATTGGCCCCATTCTCAAAGATGATTGTGCAGTGAATGTCTGGGCTTATCCTTGTTCTCTTTTCTGTGCATTGGTCTATATGTTGCTTTCTATTTCAGTAAAACAGTGTTTTAATTATTGTATTTTGTAATTTATTTGATTCTATCTTTTTGGCATTTGTTAAAATTAGCTATACATAACAGTATAATGCATTGACACAGCATACATAAATGGAGTATAACTTCACATTTTTTCTTTTTGTACATGATGCAGAATTACACCAGTCATGTAATTGCATAAGCATGCAGGGTAATAATATCTGATCCATTTCATGATCCTTCAAAACCGCATACCTCTTTCCCTCCCTTACTAACCTCTCTATAAATCAAAGTGTATTTATTCTTCCCTAGTGCCTTCCATTGTGAATTAGCATCTGCACATCAGATAAAATATTAAGCCTTTGAAATTTTGTTATTGGTTTATTTAGCTTAGCATGGTATTCTCAAGTTATATATGCCAGCAAGTGGCATAATTTTATTATTTCTAGGGTTGAGTAATATTCCATACACACACACACACACACACACACACACACAACACACACAAACACACAAACATACAGCCACACAGGCTAATCTATCTGTGTGTGTCTGTATGTTTGTTTGTGTGTGTGTGTGTGTGTGTGTGTGTATATATATATCTTATATATAAATGTTATATTATTTATATTATATATAACATTTTATTTATTCATTTATATGTTGAAGGATACCTAGGTTGGTTCCGTAGCTTAGCTATTGTGAATTGACCTATTGTACATTGATATGGCACAAGCAATGTATGAGTGTACCTTTGCCTCCCACATTCTCATGAACAATATTATTGCTTGTATTCTTGATAATTGCCATTATGACTGCAGTGAAATAAAATATTGAAATAGCTTTTATTTGCATTTTTCTAATTGCTAAAGATGATGGTCTTTTTAATGTGTTTGTTGATCAATTGTATTTCTTCTTTTGTGAAGTGTCTTTTCAGTTCCTTCATCCATTTGTTGATGGGTTATGTCTCTTTTTTTTGGCAATAAGTTTGTTGAGTTCTTTATATGTCTTGGAGATTTCTGCTCTATTTGATGTGTTTGTGCTAAGGATTTATTCTCCCATTCTGTAGGCTCTCTCTTCATGTTATAGATTGATTCCTTTGCAGAGAATAAGCTTCTTAGTTTGAATCCATCCCATTTTTTGATTCCTAATTTTACTGTTTGTGTTTTAGGAGTCTTGTTCAAGAAGTCAGGTCCTAAGCTAACAGGATGAGGATGTGGACATTTTTTTTTTGTTAGGGTCTCCATTCTCATGTCTAAATCTTTTATCTACTTTGAGTTGATTTTTGAGCACAGTGAGATATAGAAGTTTAATTTCATCTTTCTACATATGGATTTCCAGTTTTCCCAGCACCAACTGTTGAAGAGGCTTTCTTTTCTCCAATTTATGTTTTTTTCACCTTTGTCTAGTATGGATTGGTCTATATGTCTTTTGGTACTTTTTTTTTTCTTTTTTTTACTATGTCTCTGTAGTATAGTTTAAGGTCTAGTATCGTGATGCCTACTGATTCACTCATTTTGTTGAGAATTGCTTTGGCTATTGTGGCTCTCCTATTTTTTTCAAATGAATTTCATGATTGATTTTTATAGTTTTATGAAGAATGTCATTGGGAGATTAAAAGGAATTGCATTGAATCTCTATAACTATTTTGTTAGTATCACCATTTTGACTATGATCATTCTGCCTATACAAGAGTATGTAACATCTTTACATTTTCTCAGATCTTCAATTTCTATCTTTAGTGTTCTGTGGTATTCATTGTAGAGGTATTTTACCTCTTTTTTAGTTTGATTCCCAAGTATTTTATTTTATTCTTTCTTTTTCTTTTTGAGGCCATTGTTAATGGGGTGGTTTTCCTAATTTGTTTTTACATTGGATTCATTGCTTCATTGCCGCAGTCCGGCTGCAGCAAACTAGCTGGGGGGGGGGGGGGGGTGACGAACAACTTGTGTACATTGATACAGCAGGAATGGGAGCTTTTTACTGTAGGACAGGAGCGGTATTTATACATTCCACACAGCTTGTCTTATTAGCATAAACTAGATACAGCAGTCAACCAATAAGGAATCTCCACACTTAATGGCTTGCTTTTGTTACTTCACAAACCACTTCCTCTGGCATTTTGCCAGGCGCCATCCAGACTTGTTTACAGACTCTAGCATTTCTCTGGCAAAATGCCAGGTGCCATCCTGACTTGTTTACAGACTCGAACACTTCATTATAAAAATTCATTTGGTTTCTGAGTGTTTATTTCATGTTATACTATTTTACTAAATTTATTAGTCAAGAAAGTTTTCAGGTGAAATTTTTTGGATTTTCTAAATATAGAAGCATGTCATTAGCAAATAGTGATAGTTTGATTTCCTATTTTTCTATTCATTATCTTTAATTCTTTCTTCTAATTGTTTTGGATAGAGCTTCAAGGATGATGTTGAATAAAATGGCAAAAAAAGGCATCTTTTTGCTTTTTTTCAATTTTAGAGGGAATTATTTAATTTTTTCTCCCTTAATAATGATGTTTCTGAGGAGCCCCCCACAGAAGGGCCAGGCACAGAGCCCACTGGCAGGGTGGGCCCAGGACTGACTGGGCAGGGGAGGGGGTGGGAGACCCCAGGACAAAGGCCCTGGCCACCCTCCCCCAGCGGAGCCAGCCTTCTGTGCAACAGAGGGTGGAAACACTTTTCTATGGTGATGAGGCACTGAGAAGCCTGGGCAATAACGTCAGTGGCAGTGGCAGCAACTTTGTGTCCCTGGCCCACTTGTCCCTGAGGTGCCAAGATGGGCAGCAGGCAGCGTGGTGAAGAATGATGCCCTGAAGCTGAGCCTGAGGGAACAGGTGCCAGCAGAGCCAACTCTGCCCCCCCATCTGCAAACTGCACACACAACAGGTGCCCCCTGACAGCCTGCTCTCCAGCCCTACCTGAGGCTGCTGAAGCTCCCCTCTCCTGAGCTCCAGTGCCTCATCATCCAGACCAATGGGCTGGTTACCACTACACCGAGGAGCACACAGTTCTTCTACCCCAAGATGTTGGCCAACGAGAAGCAGGAGTTCACCGAGGACTTTGTCAAGGCCCTGGAGGATTTGGAAAAGCAGCACCAGCTTGGCGAGTGTGCAGCCCCACTGCTGCTGCTGCTGCTGCTGCTGCAGCCTCTGCAAGAGGACCCTCTGTCAGGCATCAGGCGCCATACCCTCACCCCCCAGCTGACATCGGTCTTCAGGAACCTGAGCAGCTACAGGGGTGGGGCCGGGGGTGCTGCAAATGTCCCCTTCACCTCCAATTCCGTTCCCTTCTCCCTGTCACTGCAGCCCCCCCCGCCCCCCCCCCCCCCCGCGCACTGGGGCTGCCATGCCTAGCTGTGCTCAAGGATGAGCCACAGAAGGTGCCCGACTTGCCAAGCTTCAGCGAGAGCCTGTGGATATCGCTCATCGACATGGACACATAGTAACACATCCAGGCTGAGCGCAATCGGCTGCTCAACCGCATTGCAGCCTCCAAGTGCCCCAAGGGCAAACTGGAGCATCTCTCCCAGGAGGAGAAAGTGAAGAGGTCAAGAGCCAGAACACAACCTGGCGTCCACCAGGAGCCTGCTGACTGAGCAGGTGGCGCAGCTCAAGCAGAACGTCCTCAGCCATGTCAACAGTGGCTGCCAGCTTCTGCCCCAGCATCAGGTGCCCTTGTACAGAGCCCAAGCACTGGGTGCATGCGCGGCCCCCCTCCTTGAGGGGTGGGCTCACAAGGGGAGGGAGATGGCCTGTGCGCCCTGGACTTGGGAGGGTGCAACCCTGGCGACCACCTCCCCGAGGGTGCCCAGGACTCGGAGAGGGCCCGGTCCCCAGGGATCCCCATGGGTGCCCTGGGCTTGACAAGCTGGACCCCCTGCTCCTTTAGGGGGGTGGAGTCCATGACCTCCACCCACCCCACCCCCCGCCTCTTTTCCCTGCGCTGCTGCCAGGTGTTGCACAAACCCGCAGGTTGCCCCTTCCTACACACCACTGCGGAAGGGGTCTCTATGGGGCACAGCCTCCAGGCTGCCTTTTCTTTTTGTTTTGCTTTTGGGAAAGAGAAGAACAGAGTGTTAGATTCTGCACCATTTATGTTTCTATTCGTGAACAAATGGTTGTGTGTTCCTGTGTGTTTCCTTGTGTTTTTTTTTTAAAGAAATGGGAAAAAGAAAAAAAAATATTAAGCCTTTTCCTTGCTCTCACTACCCACTTTTGTCCTTCCAACACCCCTCCTCCCTGCCCTTTTTGTTCTTTGTTTTTGTTTTGCTAGGAGTCCACATTCCTGTTTGTAAACCTTTGTTCCCTGTTTTCTGTTTTCAGTAAAGTCTCCTTACTCCAAAAAGAAGAAGAAGGAAGAGGAGGAGGAGGAGGAAGAGGAGGAGGAGGAGGAGGAGGAGGAGGAGGAGGAGGAGGAGGAGGAGGAGAATATTGTCCATGTGTTTACCATAGATAGCTTTTATAGTATTAAGACATATTTCTATTATATATAGTTTTCTAGTGTTTTGACTATGTATTTAGTCAAATGTTTTTTTTCTGCATTTATTGAGATAATTTTTTTTTATTCTTGTCTTTACATCTATTTAATTAAAAATATGTTTATTGATTTCTATGTATTGAACCAACCCTGCATCTCTGGGACAAAGCCCACTGATCATGTTGTACTATCTTTTTAATATGATTTTGTATGCTGTTTGCCATAATTTTATTGAGAATTATGACATCTCTGTTCATCAGGAATACTGGTCTGAAATGTTCTTTCCTTGATGTGTCTTTGTCTGGTTTTTGCATCAGGTTGATATCAGTTTCATAGAATGAGGTTAGAAGGTCTTTAATATTTTCTATTTCATAAAATAATTTTAGAAGAATTGGTGTTCATTCTTTTTTCAACTTCTTGTAGAACTGGGCTGAGAATTCCTCTGATCCTGGGTTTTTCTTAGTTGTTAGGCTTGTGATAATCCCTGGCTTGTGAGAATTAATGTAATATACTCAAGACTTTATACTTTAGAGGAGAAATGCCTACTCTAACATTAGCCTTCTTTAGCAAATGTTAGTCCTCAAATAACAATATTGTTGAACATTTTTTGTTTTCCCCAGAAGAAGACTGACATCTCCAAGACTCCTTTCTTTAAACATGTATGTGAAAATGTGTATGTGTGTGTGTGTGTGTGTGTGTATCCAATGTTTTGTGATCACTTGGTAAAACTGCATTAAATAACACAGCCATCACATCAATTTGGGTACTTTACTCAAGCGTTTTAGCCCACATCTTACATTTTTGATCCATACAACAGTTTTAGCTATAATTTCTATCAGAGTCTCTACATGGAAATATGAAATAATGAGATAAAATATTTTAACACTCTAACTCTCCAATATTATAAAATTTATTTCTAATTGAATTTAATGTTATTCATACTTCACATAATTCTCCTGAAATAAATATAAAAACTTTGAAATAAACAAAACACAAGTATATCATTCAAGGGAAGTGACAAAGACTGCATGAGAGCAGGATGAAGATTACAAAATATTTCTGAATTAAAATCTAAGTTCCATGAAATGTTGAATCAATATTTTTATGTTTGTGTATTGAGATAATTACTACACTAAGACATTTAGGTGTTTGTAGAGTAGGAGGATATAAGATACTATGGCAGTGTTAAGAAATAGGGAAATAAGAGGAGCTCTATCATGAACATCATGTTGAATTTTGCTGAAAACCCAAATGTGAAGCCTAGGGATGTTTTGTAGAAAGCAACAAAGTTAAGCAAATAGATCATCAGTTTTCTTGCTTCTGAGTACAGTCTAGAAGGTAATAGTTTACACACATATTTGTAACAAATTCAATAAAATGCTTCATTTCAAGGGAAACTAATAAACCAGGCTGTGGTTGAAGGAACTATCAAGTTCAACTTGTTCAACTGTCTTTAACACATATATAACCGAGAAGAAAAAATGACTATTTTCCATGAATAAACTCAGTAATAACAAAAAGTTTTCTCAGATAAATGGCTACACTTTGAAAAATGTTGCAATATTCATTAACTCTGGTTCTGCTTACAGAATAGTCTCACAGTTCCTGAAAGACTCATGGTTACAAAGAAATATATATCAAGGGCTTATAGTCTTCTTCTTCAAAAAAATTCATTTTTTTTCCAAGATTTAGCCATCCTGACATCAATGTGTGGATTCAGATATTTGGGGCAACGCTGTACTCTGATGATCCGGTTACCTTTTTCTTTTAAAATTACAAAAATTTCTGTAGAAAATGTTTACTTTACCCAAACGCCCAAAGTGTCATTCTTTGAAAGAATTTAAATTGTCTTTGAAGAGCATTTTTTCTTGAAAGTTTTCAATGAACAAAATCATCCTTTGATATTTGGGTGAAAAATCAGTGAAAATTCCTTTGAAAGTTTGAATACTTCTCAGAAAAAGATAAAATACCTTTCTCTAAATTATTATAAACTGCTCTTATTACAGAAAAGTCAGTAATGTAATAGAAAATAATTTGGTATTTATTGATGTTGTCTTTTTTTTTTTTTTTTTTTTTTTTGGTTGTTTGTTTTTGGTTGTGTTCCTCGCAAAACAATGTAAGACCTCTCATTAGACCCTGGACGTGTATGGCTTGTTGTATAAGAAAATAAATTAAACAAACAATCAAAAAAAATAATGTTTTATGTGAGTGTGTATACTTTTAAAATATATTTTTCAGGTTTTTCAACTAAAACCAATTCAGAGTAATGACACCTAATATAAATGGATATGCCTCCCATAGAGCTTTATTTTCCAAATGACTAGTTTGTGAGAAGTAAATATGAAGAGTGAACTGAGACATCTTCTCTTAGAAAGAAATCAAGGAATGAATGGAGAGTGAGAGATAAGATGGAAATAACCGATGAAATGAGGAAAGAAGAAAATAGAGAAGAGAGAAAGGAAAAAAAGACATTTGACTTTTTTTTTTTTCATTTGGGAATGAAGACAGGTTAAACAACTTCTTCCTGAGGGAGCCAGTTTTCCTTCCAATTACTCCCTTTCCATTATAGTCCATCTTCTCATTCTCTCACACTCATCATGTTGCATATATAGCAGATATACATTGTGATTATGAACTAATCTGTGCTTGAAGATAATTTCTTCAGCCACTGTACAGTCCAGCTTAGCCATGGACAGGTAGTTTAAGAACTGTGAAAAAAAAAAAGAACTGTGGTTGCCAATCATGCAGGATTTTCTTTTTCCCATTCTAGGAACCAAAATGAGAACCTCTTTTCTGTTAACCTTAGCTGAGAATGTAAGCGAAGGTCCTGACTGGCCCTGATTATGTCCAACTCTACTAAATATTGTTGTGAGCGTAATGGAACTTGATCTGGACAGAAATGACTCAAAGTCCCTGTTATCTGTTTGGGGTAGGTTAGTGTTAGTAACTACCAAAGCTCAGAAATGCAAGATCTACCTGAAAAGGGTTAATTTATTAAAAAATGAAGAAAGAATATGGAGTTCTCAGTATTACCAAATGCCTACTATTTATCAGATCAATTGGACTGTGTTTCTCAGTAATATCACCCACAATTTATCTGGCCTTTAATGTGTATCAGCACACCTCTTTACTTGGACTATCTTTATTTATTTCAACCACAGATTTGTTGAGTAAGAAAAAGAAAGTACTCTCATTTTATAGGTAGCATATTGGAAGTGAGGTAGACTTAAAAAATCTCAGATAATTTTCACATGAATATGAGTGTAGTAAAATAAGTTTAGAACATCTTTTCCTTAGTATTCGAAGAATTACTACCTATGTAGTAGAGTGATGAATAACCATTTTTTATTGATGTAAAAGCATCTTTTGAATGTAAGGTACTAGTTTATTCACTAAGGACTTATGTTCACTGTTCTCTAAAAAGATAATGAAAATTGTAAAAATAGAAAAAAAAAGAAAGAAAAATAAGGTTGTTGGAAATTATTTATTCTTAGTACAAGTTTTATTATTGAGGACCAGTCCTAGGGCTGTGCATGTTTGAGGCAAGGAAAATCAACAAACCTTCTCTGATTGTTTTAATGAACATACTTTATTTTAAGAAGAGTTTTAGATTTACAGGAAAATGAAGCACATAGTAAGTACCTTGATATGATACGCCTTCCCTTATTTAGAGTTTTCACTACTTTTTTCTTTGTATATGACTGAGAAATATTTGATATAAGCAAAAAATCAAAATATTTTGCCAATAGTTTTGGTATTAAGTAATTATTAATGGCAATGAATAGTTTAATTATTTATTAAAACACTAATTTTACAGTTTTTAAAGCATTGACAAAGAATAATGTCAATTTTCTTCATGATGGTGTCTTACAGAGTATATTCACCACACCAGAAGTCCCTGTTCTTCACCTCTTTAGCATCTTGTACTCTCCCTGATTTCTTGGCAATGTTTAACATTTTTAATGTTTTGACTTTTACATAATGTCACAAATATGGCATTTCAGACAATATATTCTTTCTGGCAAATATAAATTTATGATGCCTACATTATTTTTATGTTTGATAGTAAATTTCATTTTTTTTTAAGTTTTGAATGACCCTCCAGTGTATGGATGTATCACAGTGTTTACATTAATAACAGGTAAATAGCTACTAAAGTCTCTCTTAGCTGCTTCCTGTTTTTGGCAATCATGAATGAAGAAGCTGTGGACATTTGTATGTGGGTTTTGTGTGGACTTAGTTTTTAATTCCATTGAAATAACACTGAGAAATACAATTAGTGAACCATATTAAGTGCATATTGTAATTTTAAGAAGCTACCAAACTGTCTTCCACAGTGGCTGTCCAATTTTGTGATCCCAACAGCAGTGTACGAGAGTTCTTCTTGTTCCACATCTTTGCCAGCTCTTGATATTGTGAGGTTTGAAATTTTGTAAATTTTTATAGGTTGTTTAATTTGTAATTTATTAATGACATATAATATTCAGTAATTTTTTCTATGCTTTCCAAATATATAGTTTGTTTTCTGAGGAATATATTTATTTCTTTCATTCAAATGTAAAACCATTGTATTAGGGTAATACCAAAATACAATAAAATATACATATATAATTCATATTTTGTCATGTTTGGACATACCTATTTACCAATATAACAGTGACCACAATCAAGTTTTTTACATTGAGAGTTTATGCATATGTTTCTTGGTGCCCTGTTGTAATTTCTACCTCTTGTTTTAATTTCTCCTCCTCCTACAGTGGGGGGGGGGGGCGTGGCAAACCAAACCAAACCAAAACAAACAAACAAACAAAAAAAAACATGGACTTGTATTGTGATACATGATACAGTAAATTGTAAATCACACAAATTAATTGTGAGAGCCTTAGTCTGCATAGATGGTGACCTTGGGACAATCAGTCATCCCTCAAACTTAGTGTACTCATCTGTAAGATTAGAAGTCTTCCAATCAGGACTCAAGATAATGGAAAGATAAGGACAAAGTAAAAAATGAATGTCTGACACAGAGAAAGCTATTGAATTCTGTTATCCAGTGTTACCATCCAAGCTTTAGTCTCGTGATGCAGAGTACATGTGAGTGACTACAACTCCATAGTTTCTTTCTTTTTATTATATTTTATTTGTTATTTTTAAATATTAATAATGATAGGAAATATTTTGGAATATTATGCATACAGTGAGTATAACTCATTGTAGTCAGAATTCTATATTTGTGATTCTACATCATGCAGTTACTCTGGTCATCTGTTCAAATACAAAGATAAGAAAGTTATGTCCAAACACATAGTTCATTTCTGTAACCTCTGGCTATAATTGTATAGACTTCAGTGTTTTCACAATTTTTTTTTCTTATTGGTGTTATTGAGGTTTAATTCTCATAAGAGTGCCCATCAAAAAATTAATTAAGTATTGACATTTACAATTTTGTGGTAAAATTACCACAATTACCTTGTTTTAAACATTTTAATAACTGATTTAATTAATTTAATCTGTTAATCAACCACTTAAATGCCTTCCAAGTCCCTGGCAACAAACTCTCTCCTTCCTAACTCTATGATTTTCTAATTTTGGATATTTAATATAAATGTAATTATCTCTCACCCGTACAATCAATAACTGATTCTTACATGGATGGAATAAGAAAGAATCTGCTAATGTGCCCCTTTGGATGACATCCTAGGAAGAGACCTTTGTGGTAACCACATGGAGCTATGCACTTGAAGGAACTAACAGTCCATTTTGGGTTCAATGTGCCTTGGTCTCTGGCCAATCTATATGGACATGTGCTTGGTCAAGTAGCAAATAGGGTGTCATATTGCAGAGGTTACTGTACAGTCTGGTAACTCCTTCCATGTTAGTCACAGACTTACTAAATGACCCAGCAATCCTACTCTAAGTGTACACCCAAGAGAAAAAAAGGTATATGAGTATTCACAGCAGCATTATTCAAATAGCCAAAAAGTACAAGCGATTCAGTCAACTAACAATACAGATTAATAAATATGGCATTTCCATCTAATGGAATGTTGTTCTGCAATAGAAAGAAATGGAATACTGATGACATGCTATTATATGAATAAACCTTGAAAATATTAGGCCAACTCAAAGAAGCCAGTCATAAAAAAGACAGGGTCTCACTTAAGGCTCTGATTTTATCCTTGATGAAGGAAGAGCCACTAGGTACTTTGTCCCAAGTGCAGACAGCCACACACCTCTCCAGGCACAGTTAGAGAAAGGTTCACTGAAAAGTTCTAAGGTGAAGCCAGGTTTCTCAGCATGCTTTGCATGGTTCCTCCCCCAAGTTCCCTGATGTCACAATTCCTTTCAACACCTATTCTTCTAGTAGATCCTCCAGACAGAAGGCAGCATCTTCCAGGATAGTTCTTGTCATGCCATGTCATTGCCCTGCCCAAACTTCTCCATTCCTGCCTTTCTCTGGACCTCACCAGAGAGCCACTTTCAAGGTTGCTCAGGGCAGAGCTCAATGCTCTAAGGAAGCAGGCCCTACAGCCTCTAGGAGGTGCTCTTCTTAGAGTCATGGGCTAATGGAAGAGAGGGGACTCAGGAAAAAGTGCATCATGTAATTTATATCACAGAATTGTCCTATGGGTACGTAAAGTATATACATATTTTGAATAGAGGTTTACATGTCCCAAATGAAGGTGTCATTTCTTATTTTCAGAAATCTATCACTTTAAAAAACTCTAATAGAAGGCCACATTTGTCATATTTATGACCTTCATTCAGTTGTATGTTGAAAACAAAAGTTGTATGTTTTCCTCTGACCCAATATTAATATTGCTAATGGCATAATGACTTATTCAACCAAAATTTCAGGCAAGGATTTATGAACAGCCTGTCATCACCAACTAAACCCTCCCAAATGAATCCTCAAATGAACACCTCACCAGGATGGATATCCCAGCATGTGGCACCATCTAATATATGTATTGAAGTTGAGTCACCTGCCATCCTCACTGAGAACTCACCTCTCTGTTCTTTTAGACTCACTGCTCCTTCACTGGAACCCCTCAGTTGTTTGTTTTCCATTTTAAACACTGTATTGTGGTTAAAATAGACATGACATAAAGTTTTACATGTTAAGCATTTTTAAAAAAATATTTTTTAGTTGTAGATGCACATAATAACTTTATTTTTCTATATGCAGTGCTGAGGATTGAACCCAGGACCTTGAATGTTCTAGGTGAGTGCTCTATCACTGAGTCACAACCTCAGCCCTCAAATTTTTTTAAAACGTAATTATTTTCCTCAATATAAATACTCTCAGGTCCATAGCATATTTGAGAAATATTGCTATCCCTGAATATATGAATTTAATTCATTTCAGCAAAATTCTACCATATACATTTCCTCTATTTTAGAAGAGTAGATGGTGGCCAAGTGCTAGGAAATACTTCTTCAGGCCTTTGGTAAAACCACTATAGAATCAAGGAATCCCTGTAATGAATAGAGTATTTGAAAATAATTCAGGCCTAATTGTTATTGGTTATCTATTTTGGGCTTGTATTTATTTTATAATGTAGATATCCTCATTATATTTTTAGATTATTATTAGTGGTTATTAGAACATAATCATGGGCTGGGGTTGTGGCTCAGTGGCAGAGCTCCTGCCTTGCATGTGTGAGGCACTGGGTTTGATTCTGTATCCTACATATAAATAAACGAGTAAAGCAAAGGTCAATCAACAACTTTAAAAAGTCATAAATAAAACGCTTAATCATATACCTATTAGTTTCATTCACTTGTACTATATTTATCCACATTAGTCATGTAAAAAAAGACTATTTCTTTAATTATGACAGCGTGAATATCAGGAGGAGTATTCCTCTTTAGTTGTGGAAATTTTGATTTTTACAATAACAGCCCAATTATTTAGGTAAAGTACATGTAAACATGTACTGTATATATTACTTTTTTTTTGATTTAATGCTTCCTTATTTTTTCCATAAATTGCCGAATTTTAATATTGTTTTATTTTATTTTACTGTCATTTTTTAGAGCTGTAAACAATGTTGGAACCTGATTCACTAAATGCTGTCATATTTAAAAGGGCCCTTCCGGTTTTTATTCTGAAGCTATAATTTTTTATAGGACTGTATCATGGTATTTAGGCATTTCAGTACTGTTTTCAACATGAAATTATATTATTTTCGGTTTCTTGATGTAAAACATGAACTATACTAGCAACGATTCTCCTACAGTAGTTAGGGCAGAAGTAGTTCTTGATTAATATCAGTGGGGAATAGTCAGCCCATTTTATAGAAACTTTGGATGTAGACTGCCATCCACTTATTTAGAGCGAGTAATGTTTTATGCTGGAAAGTAAAAATTATTTATAGGATTGATTTAACAACCAATGTTACTTTTGAGAGAAAACAGATTAGATTTATTGAACTTGTAGAGTTTCTTTTTCAAGGCCCAACTTTTTCCTCATTTAAATTAATTGTGGGCTCAAGTATCATTGAAAGTCTTCACTGGCCATCAATTGTGATAAAGCTACTGTTTATATTTAAGAAGAAAGTTATATTACTGTATTTATTTTAGACTTAAATATATAATCTTCACAAAAAACTGAAGAACATATTTATACTTGAAAAAAAGCTTTAACCACTAATTCTTAATTAGGGTATTTTTAATAAATGTTCTTTCTTGGTGTCTATCAGGGAAGCATTGTTCAAAGTGTCACCTCTGGACTGGTGCAGTTTTGGAAATTATTACTTATTTGAAATGATATAGAAATTGAACATAAGAACTTCAAACATGTTATAGTAGTTTAGCAGAGTCATTTTATGCTTATTGAATCTAACAATAACAAAATTTTGAGTTATGTCTTTGTTTCTTTATTTCAGTGTCCTAATAATTTATTTGCATTTTACAAAACTCTCCCTGGGAACAAAACAAAGACTAGAACACTCCCCATATCAGCATCATGTGTATGAAATAAAGAAGATGTAAGAAAAAACAGGGACAGAGTGAACTTAAATTATGGTTTTCAACTCCTATAAGTTTTCTGAGAATTGTAATTTTTTTCTGTATTCAAAATCTCCTATTTCCATGACATGTTTAATTGTGTTTCCTGGCTTACTCTTAATATGCTCTAGTTATAACTTTTTTTAATGGAAAAAGTAGCAGATTTTTATTATCATTATCAATGCCAAATAAGACTTTAAATCAATTAAAATCTTTCATTAAGCATAAAATTACTTTCACATTTGCTACAATCACAGTAAATAGGTTCTTTGTATAAAGGGACAGTCTTTGGAATTTAAAATCTCCCCAACTGAAAGATTACATATTTAAAACTCTGTCTGTTGCTCATATAATAGTGGATTACTCAAATTAAATGTTATACTCTCTTAAATAAGATAAAATGGAAATAATTCACTCATAAGATTTATAAACCATCTTTATTTATAAAATACTATCCTCAGAATTATAATCTCATCAAGCTTCAATTGAAGCAAAATTATAATCACTTAAATAAAAGCACTTACGTAAACTAAAAATGAGAACTATATTACTTTTGAAGGCAGATAAAAAATTATTGTCAAGTTTCCTGTTGTACTTCTGAATGTTCAGTAGCAGAATCTTTTGAAGGTGGAATCCACCCTGAAGGGAACTCACTTCTACTTTCAGAATGCAGGGGAGAGAGGAAATCCAGCTCTGGGGGTAGATAATGAAGAAAACATCATGGTCCCATTGAGAATGGACGGGGTGGTGGCCTTGGTTGGAAAATATTCTTGAGATGCTCCATACATGTTTTCTGGAGGAGGTGGAAGAAAAAAGGTCCTCTTCTCATGAACTTACTCCTTGGATCCATTGGAAACAATGGATGTTTGATATGAGGGAAAGGTAAGAAAGCAAAGCCAGAGTCAGTTGCTTGGATTCCAGCAGGGAGAGATGAATCAGTTTCATTGGAATCACCAAGATCAACTTGGTATCCTTTCTACTGGCTTTCATTTCTGAAGATGAGGCCCATTCAATTAATCCAAGGGCAGCATATTGGAACTTCTGACTTCTGCTTATCAAGATGGTCTACTACCATAATAAGAATAACATCCATCTTGCCTTTGTAGAGGAAGATGTGGCTGGTGGCAGGATCATTATCCTATGGGCCTGTTCCCATGGAGGTGCCAGGGGCCCAGCACCAGAAGGTGCTCTCTGAAGATCACTTCACAAATCACAGCTTGATCCTCTTTTTGAACTGCTGATAAGATGGTCCAGAGGATTCTCTGGGCCCTTTGGCCTCTTTCTCCTCCCAATGGCACCAAAGGTGAGAGTATGAGTGGACCCTTCTTTTCCGAATGAGAAGGTCTTATTTCACATGAAGTTTGACTCAATGTTGAGGAACTATTTGGGGAATTCTGCTGGCAAAGACTGAATATGAAACATCAAGCACAGAAGGATATTTTTCCACAAGTTTAAATTTGAAATCCATTTCAGTTTATTTTTGTCTATTGAGAGCATTTTGTTTCCTTAAATCATTGAGGTATCTTTCAGCATTCTGAGCTGCCAACACATTATCATGTGCTTTTTTTCTCATAGTAAATAAAGTGTGCCTGATAAGAACAAATGGTTCTCTTGAATTCTTCAAGATCTTTGGCTTGCTTTCTATAGGTCTGCAGTGGTTTAGTCATATGGCTGATCTTTTCCTCCACTTTGGAATGTTTCTCCTCTTTCTCTACCTGGTAATTTTCTTCTCTTATTAATTTCCTTTGGAGTTTCATTACATTTTCTTGATATAGTTCCATCATGACTTTAAGTTTATGCTAAAGATTCCGATTTTTGACTTTCAAATTCTGTATTTTCTGCTTGCAAAGCGTGCTGTATGTATACACATGGATGTATAACCAATGTGATCCTGCAATCTGTACACGTGGAAAAATGACAATTTATACCCTATTTGAATCAAATGTATGATATGTCAAGATCATTGTAATGTCTTGAACAACTAATAAAAAAATAAATAAATTTTTTTAAAAAGACAATGTAAAAAAAGATGCTTGTTCTGTCTTAAGATGGTTAATGTTCTATACAGTCTTCCTTTGTTTTACCTACATCAGATAATAAAGTAAAAATTTTATTTCTTTCTCTAAGCTTTTAAAAGAGGCCTTTAACTTAGCAACATAAACCAGTTTTTAAAGCTCCTTTTGGCTGATCTTCTAAATGAGCACCAATTTCTGACTCACTTTCCATTTCCAATTCCAAGTTACCACCATCTGTTAGCACTTCTCCAAGCACAGGAACCCAATCTTTCATCTGCAGCAAGTGTTCATTCAGAGACTTAATGTGATTTTCTTTATTTTTTAAAACTTGTTCTGCATGTACTTTAGAGTGTTCATATGCCGTTTATTAAGGCAATTCAGTTTTTCTTTTCATACTTCAACTTCTTATAAAAGCTATTTTTGACTTTCCTAAAGTTGGGGATTTTTATTCAAAGAATTTTTTATTGCTACCATAACTCCTTCTTTATTTATTTGACATATTCTCAAGGTTGTTTTACTTTCAGGTATTTGTGATTTGAGGAATTTTGATTTATCTACTAGAAACTTAATTTTTTTATATATCCCACTATCAATTCATCCTGTTGAGAATGTTTAGCTTTCTCTTCTTGTAGCTCTTTTTCTAGAAAGAATATTTCATCCTCAGGTTTAGATACAGATCTATCCAGGTTTTTATATATTGCCACCAAATTTTCTGCTTTTATTGACTCTTTCTCCAAAATGACATCCTTTAAAGATGACTTTAAGCCATATACACAATATATAAAGAGCTCTTACAATTCAATAATAAAAGATAACATAATTAAAAAAGGCCAAGGATACAAACAGAAATTTCTACAAAGATAAACAAATAGCCAATAAAACACAAAAAAAATGCAGTCTCACTGGCCCTTGGCAAATGCAAATCAAGTGAGAGGCCACCGCACACCCACCAGGACATCTACGGTGGACAGTAACAGATGTCAAGTGGCATATGGAAAAACCAAGACCCTCAGACATTCGTGGTAGGAGTATGGCAATAAAGCCATCTTACTGGCAGTTCCTTGGAAGGTCAAAGGTGCTCTGTGACACAGCAGCTCTACCTCTCCACACAGATCCAAAAGAAAGAAACTGCAGTCCCTGCACATCTGCGGCAGCATCACTCCTACAGCCAAACCTCCCAACGGGCTGGGGCTGATGAGTGCACAGATCCATGAGCTGGTGAAGGCCCCATGCAGTGGGTGCTCCTCAGCCACGGGGGATTCAAGGGCCTGGAGGACAAGGGTGAATCCTGTCAGTCACACCCCACACAGCCACAGATGGCTAAGGGATAGAAAGCAGCCTCCCACTGCCTGAGGTCAGGGTGATGGATGGGACGCAGCAGCAGAGGGGCTGTGGATGGCTGACAGGGATGGGGGTTGCAGTGTTCTAAAACCGACTGTGGTGGCAGCCTCGTGATTTTGTGGACACACTAAGCACTGCTTGAGTTTTCCAGGGTGTAGGAGCTGTATCTCACAGAGGGCTGTTCAAAGCCCCACCTGGGACTAGGCCACAGGCTCCCACTGAGACCAGGCCACACCACTGCCTATGGCCTGGTGCCTATGGCCTGGAGCTAGCCTGGCACGGGAGGCACTGGGCTCCCTCCTTAGCCCCACACAGAAGAAAACGAGGAGGCCAAGTCCGCCATCCAGACTCACCACCTAAGACTTTTAAAAAAGACTGGATGCTGCAGAGGCCCACGCCTGTCATCTCAGCAGCTTGGGAGGCTGAGGCAGGAGGATCGTACCTGGAGGCCAGCCTCAGCAAAAGAAAGGTGCTAAATAAGCAGCTCGGTGAGTCTCTGTCTCTAAATGCATTGGGTGGGGGGGTGGGCCTTGAAGCCAGGTGCTGCTGGGGTCGACACTTGCTGGCTCTGGCCTGGGCAGGTCCCTGAGTCAGGACAGCCCCACGGGCTCTCAGCAAGTCAGGACTTCCCACTGCCCCCGAGGTCCCACGTGCGAAGCCAGGAGAAAAAGCCCTCAGCCAACACTATACCTTCTTCCCCTGTCCCTCATGAGTTCCGGGGTCAGACATGGGTCTGTGAGGCAGGGAGAGGGAAGGTCCCCTTGGGAGCAGCCTGTGGGCAGCAGGTCAGAAGTCGCCGACAGTGTGCTCATGTCCCAGATACTCTTCAGCCCCCGCCCCAACCCCATCTTGCCCAGAGCCCTGGGTCCTGGCCCAGTCCAGCATTGGTCACAGTACAGCCTGCCTCTGGGCTGCACGCTCCCTGGACACCAGGTCACAGCCCCTGCTCCTGGGCTTGGGGGGCAGGGCCATGTCCCTCAGTGCTACTCAACCACGTCCCCGGGACTAGGCACTAGAGTCCTGTTCTGGAGACCACGGGGCTCCATCCCCACAGGCAGGTTCTCGGGCCAGAGCCACCTTCCCATGGAGCTTTCTCTGGGGCTCAGGGTGGACAGAGCAGCACTCTCTGTAGACACCTGCTGGCCAGGCCAGGGACCCTGGGAGGGGGCTGTGAGCAGGGCTCCCCAGCAGGGGGTGCCATGTATCCACGTGGAGCCCTCGGCCAGCCAGGAAGGACCCAGATAGGGGAACCAGTGAGGGGACCCATTGATGGGGACCCATTGAGGAGATCCAGTATGGGGAACCAGCGAGGGGACTCCTACAGTATCAGGTGGTGGCTGAAGGGCCCCTGGCCCCCAATGCTACTCAGGGTGCCCTGAGCTCCCCCAGCAGCTGGCCAGACTGACACCAGCTGCCCCCAAGCTGCAGGAGGTACTTTCGCCTTGATCTTGTTCAGTCACGTCAGGGGACTTGGGGGGACCACACAATGCTGCCCATGAACCTGGGTCATTCGCTCAGATCCCAAGGGCAAGGGAACACCCAGTGGCAGGGACCTGTGGGTGGCCTGGTGCTGTGGTCCCCTAGCTCCTGAGATGGGGCTTCTCCATTGAGAGCAACTGAATTTCCCACTGTCTGTCACTCAGCAGCCAGTCTGGGCAAATGGGGGGGTCACTTCTGGCTCTAGCTGTCCTGAGACACTTGGACCACAGGGTTCTTTTCTAATTCCTGCCCCAGCATGCATTCTCGGGGACTCGTCCCCATAGCCCTTGGCTGCCCTCCTGCCACCGGTGCTGAGAAGGCCCAGGCCCAGCTCCTGTTGAACCAGGAAGACAGAAAACCCCGAGGGCATGACCTGCCCACTGCAGCCACTGGGCCTGAGGGAAGGCGGGAGTTCTCCAGCCCAGGGGCCCAGGGAGGAATGTCCCCCAGCTGTGGTGCAGATAGCAGGGCCACTGTGCTAAAGATGTGTCTGAGCCATTCTGCACCAGACCCCCTGTCCCCACAGCCTGGAGCAGCTATACTCAAAGGCAGGCTGAGGCCAGGCAGGGGCCAGGCGCCCCACTGTGTCTTCAGGAAGGTCTTCCTGTCCTTACTGGTTTTGTTCCTGGAGAGACCTGCGTTCTCCTCAGTGTTTAGAGCAGCTCAACTCACAGTAGCCAAGCTACAGAACCAGACTAGGTGCCCCTCAGCAGATGGATGGATAAAGAAACTGTGGTCCCTATGCACAGTGGAATATTACTCAGCCATAAAGAAGAATGAAATGATGGCATTTGAAGGTCAATAGATGGAGCTGGAGGGGACTGTGCTGCATAAGTAAGCCAATTCCAAAAACCAAAGGCTGAGTGTCCTCTCTGACATGCAGATGCTGACTCACAATAGGGGAGAAGAGAATAGAATTTCATTGGATGAGACAAAGGGAAGGGAGGGGAGGGACTGGGGGATGCAGGAAAATAAATGGACGTCACTTTCCCATGTTCACATAGGAACACAACTAGGGACACCCCACAGCAGGGCCAGTCACAGGAATGAAAATCACACCCTGTGTAGGTGACATGACAGGATGCATACTGCTGTCATGGGGAGCTAAGAAGAACCAATTCAGAGACAAATGTGTGTTCCCACCTATGCCAAGGGACAAGGTGCAATGTCATTCAGTGTCCTCATTGAAGATGAAACGGGCTCTGCTGGCCTCTGGGAGCCAGTGTGAGGGAATTGACACTCAGGTCACCAGAGCGGCCCCACCTCCTCAGGCCTTTGCTCCTCACAGGAATTTCGAGCCTCAGAGGCCTGTGGAGACCCTGCCCATCAGGGACACGGCAGCTGCGGCCTTCAGTCCCCCTGCTGTCTCCTCTCAGGGGCAACATGCACTCCCTTCATCCCATCCCAACTTGTGACATCATGGGAGGGGACAGACCCGGGCAGCAGGGACAGCTGGCAGCACCTACCTGATAACACAGTGGCCTCGATTGGAGGCAAAAATCACGATGGGGGCGATGGAAGATTCCAGAGCTCAGTGCAGGGAGGTGAAGCCCTCGATGTCCAGCATGTGCACCTCGTCCACAAACAGCATGCTGGGGACCCTCTCAGCCACGCCCTGGTCGATGTACTTGTTCACCTTCTTGTTGATCTCACCTTGGACAGGGTCCCAGCCAGTGGGGGAAATGTCACCTGCTCTCTTCTCCACACCTAAATTCAATCAAGAACCAACCCTGCAGCCTGGTTCTCCTACTGGCTCTCTGACCCAAGGCTGGGTACTGGACCCATTCCAGGTTTGGTGTCATCGTTTGAAAACAAGAATCGTGCCAGCTGTGGTGGCACACGCCTATAACTCCAGCAGCCTGGGAGGTTGAGGCAGGAGGATCACAAATTGAAGACCAGCCTCAGCAACTTAGTAAGGCCCTGTGCAACTCAGTTGAGACCCTGTCTCTGAATAAAATACAGAATAGGGCTGGGGATGGGACTCAGGGTCAAGAGCCCATGAGTTGAATCCCTGTACCCTCATCTAAAAAAAATAAAACAGGCATGATCGCCCCCAAATGCCACAAAACACCTTTTGTGGAGCTGTGTGGGGCACAATGACCAGGAGCTGCCCCATCAAGCCCTGACCCTGATGCCAAGACACCTCATTTGGGAGCTCCAGGGAGATGTGTTTTCAAATGTGAATTCCCCTCTGCTGCACTCAGTCAAGGAGCTCTTTTGGGGGCCGTGCATGACAATGCTTAGGTTAATGAGCTTTCCATCAAGTGCAGTTAGAATCCTCTCCCCATGAAACCTGATCAAGGAGGGTGAGAGCAGGCCCTGCCTTAGCCCCAGAAACATCAGCCCTTACAGAACAGCAGACCCACCTCAGGTCTCAGCCCTCACCTTCCAAACCAGCGCCCCCTGTCATCAGGATGGAGCTGTTCCCAAAGAAATGGGATCTGAGGCCTGTCCTCTCCCAGAGCCATGATGCATGGCTCTCAAAACCGAGTTCAGTGACAGACCTGCTCTTGGCCACTCATGGAGGAAGCTTAGGCTGCTGTGAGGCCTCAAGGCAACAGTGGATTCATGTTGAACTTACGTTTTCAGGGAGTAAAGTGGTAATGGGCCCGAGACGGACATAAAACTGGGGAAGAGCCGGGCGCAGTGGCACACACCTGTCATCCCAGGAGCCGGGGAGGCTGAGGCAGGAGGATCATAAGTTGGAGGCGAGCCTCAGCAACCTAGCAAGGGCCTAAGAAACTCAGCCAGGCCCTGTCTCTAAATAAAAAATAAAAATGCTGGGACAGGGCTCAGTGGTCGAGGGCCCCTGAGTTCAATCACTGGCATCAAAAAATAAAAAATAATAAAAAAAAATAAGTCCACAAAGGAGCAAGGGAGACCCACTGCCTGGTGTCAAAGTCGGCACCTTTCTGGGGCCTCAAAGGAAGCAGATGCTGACCTCAGCGGGTCCAGAGCACACAGTTTGGCCACAGCTTCCTACGGGAGTGAAGACTCAGAGCCGCGCAGTGGGGGGGTGGGGGCTCTCAGAGCCAGGAGCATGTCAGAGGCAGGGCCTCAACTCGGCTCTGGGCTCAAGCTTTGCCATGCATCTTCCCTGTGATCTCTGTCTTCTTTGGCTTCATCAACTGGCCCATCATGGACAGGATGTCTAGTCTCCCCTGTAGGAGAGAGGACTTTCTAAGGCAGCTACCAAAGCCTATCCTCCTGCCTACTGAGGGTCCCTGATGTCACTCAACTTGGAAGCCTTAGGTGGACAGGCCCAGCACAGCTCCCCTGGGAAGGATGAGGGGCTCCTGAACTCAGAGGGATCCCCTCGAGGTTTCCCCTGACCTGCAAGAATCAAGCTGAGTCATGTTTGGTGGCACGTGTCTTTAAAACTCCTGGCGATTTGGGAGGCTGAGACAGAAGGACCGCAAGTTGGAGGCCAGCCTCAGAAACTTAGTGAGGTCCTGAGCAACTCAGCAAGACCCTGTCTCTAAATAAAATATAAAAAGGGCTGTAGATGGGGCTCCATGTGTAAGCACCCTGGGGTTTAAGCTTCAGTACAAAAAAAAAAAAAAAAACAAACCTCTGGCCAGGTAGGAAGAAACTCCAATCCCAAGAGTCTCTGGCCTCTCCTGGGCAAAGTTCTGTGGGACAAAAAGAAAAACCAGATTCCCGGCAGAAAGCCCATTCCTGGTGGGGAGGAGGAGACCCCCTTTAGGATGAAGAGCAAACCTGACTCTCTGTCCAGCGGGGCCCAGAGTAGCGCCAGCTGGGAGCTGGAGGACTCAGGGCTCAAGCTCTGCAGAGGCTGGGGCCTCTGTGAGGCTGTCTGAAGCCCTGTGAAGGCTCCCGCCAGGAACCCCCAGCCCAAGGTGGAGAGCAGCTCCCAGCAGGCTGGCAGGCTGCCAGGGGCAGACCATGCCCAGAGATCAGCTGTGACAGCATCTGGACATTGGGACAGGGGACGAAGCTCATGTCGTGCTCATTGCTGAGCATCCCAGAAGGCCTCCAGGAGGACAGCATGGCCCTGAACACTGGTTCTCAGGGCCTTGGGAATGTGCTGGACCACAAGGCCTGTCCCTGGTGCCTGGTGTTGGCCACGTCCAGGTCATGCAAAGTCCCATCCTAGATGACCTCCTTCTTCTTGTCCACGTCGCCCTTGGGCAGGGCATGTCCTCCTAGGCCTCCAGGTTGAACTCCGTGGCCAAGGAGTCGCACCTGCCTGCCTCTGCCAGCAGACCATGGGGCACCAGGACCACATAGAGCTCAGTGACAGAAAGGTCTCTGCTGCCCACTGAGGGCCCCCAATGTCACCCTCCACCTGTGCCCCATGGCCTGGTGCAACACTGGGCTCCCAGACCCGCCCAGCCAACACCTGAGACTTTCTGGAAGATTTTCTCCCCTTTCTTTTCACTCCTGATAAAAGAGCATTCAGGGGACTCACTGGAGCCTAGAGCCCGGGCTATTCTAGGTGGTGATTTATGGGTGACACAAGGCCTTAGGCTCATCCATGAACCAGGGAGGTGCAGCCACCCTGGGACGCAGCAGCAGATAGAGGAGGAGCCACCTGGTGCAGTCCCCAGGCTCAGGACTCAGGGAGGGACACCAGGGAGATAAAGGAAGATGGAAGACAACGCCTGGTGCAGCGGGAAGGGATGAAGGCTGTCTGGTCCCTGCCCCCCACAGGATTTGGGTCTTGAACACTCTGCCTGCTGAAGTCACCAGGAGAAGAAGACAGAGAAAAGCCAAGGTGACTTAGGTAAAGGGACAGCTGCTGAACTTTCCCCACCCACCTCCACTGAGCAATGTGACTCCCTGGTCACCCAGGTCTCCCTCTGCAGACCCTCAGGCATGGCACTGTCCCCCGGGAGCATATCTTCACAGCCCTGCTGTTGGCCTCCATGTAGATGACGTCCCTGGCCTCAACTTGCTTCTTCTGCAGACTTTCAAAAATGCTGGGGTTCAGCTAATACCAAACCAAACCAGACATAAGGGGACTCAGACAACCATGATGCAAATTCCAGTTCCTTCTGACCCCGAGGGAAGAAACTTTTCTGTAAGAGACCTGAGGGGCCAGGCACAGGGGTGCACACCTGTCATCCCAGGGACTTGGGAGGCTGAGGCAGGAGGATCGCCAAGTTGGAGGCCCGCCTCAGCAACTTAGCAAGGGGAAACTCTCTCTGAAAACAATACAAAGCAAAATAAAAAGGGCAGACTTCTGGCTCCCTGCTTAAGCACTACTGATTCAGTTCACAGGACTAAACATAAGAGAGAGACAGACAGACAGACACCTGAGGTAGCCAACCACCCCAGGAGTGGATGGGTATGAAGGTTTGTGGCAGGGCACAAGAGCCTGGACTGGGGGCTTAGCACACCAGGAGGTGAACCTGAGGGTGACCATGTCTGCCTGTAGGAGACAAGAGAACGTCACCATTACTCTTCCTTGCCTTGCCTTCAGGGGTTGCAAAGTGGTAGGAGCATTCTCACAGGGACCCGGCTGCTCTTAGAGAGTACATGTGTCCATGGCCACGCCCCACAGCACCCCCCAGGATCACCACTGCAGCTCCAGTCCTTGGGTTAGGGACACCAGAGCTTCCTGCTTAGCCACCTGAGGCTGCTTTTGATGTGGCCCGTGATTCCGGCTCTCTGGGCCTTGGTCTCCTCCTCTATGTGACAGCACCCAGAAGCACCCACAGAGGAGTCCAGCTCAGAAGGGAAATATAAGTTGGAATCCCCCCCAAACTGCCTGGGTCAGGAGGCTGAGGAAGGAGGATCGCCAAGGTGGAGGCCAGTCTAGACCACATAGCTAGTCCCTGGGGCTGGGGCACAGCTCAGTGGCAGAGCACTGGTTCACTATGGCCACAACTCTGGGTTTGAATCCCAGGACCAGAAGAAAGCAAATTCTGGCATCTTCCATACTTGGGCTGTGCACACACATCTTGGGGTGATGGTGCTAAACGGGGCCTTGCTCTTCCCTAGGGGTGTGCACTGGGCAAGGACAGCAGCCTCTACAGGACCCAGATGGCAGACAGGTCCTGAGGCTGAGCTTCCAGAGCAGCTGCTACAGATGGCCACCCTGTGGAAACACACCTGAACTCTGTCCCAGACAGAGTCTATAGTCAAAGGGGGGCAGCAGGGGACACAACACAGACTAACACCCAGTGCAGGGCTCCCTCAGCAGGAGGGGGCCCCCAAAAGGCCAATCCAGAAACAAAGTCAGTATGTGGTGGCCAAAGGCCAGGGGGAAGGACATCAGGTGGCCATTCATGGGAATTAGGTCCCTTGGAAGGTCATGACAATGTTCTAGAATTAAGATGGGGAGAGTAAACTATGTCATGCCTCAAAATCCTGTGGGCAACACACACTTAAAATGGGTGGATCATGTTCACAACTGCACCCCAACAGAGCTGCCAGGAGCTTGCCAGGGACCAGCCTCTCTGGTCTCCTTTGGGCATTTTGCAAACAGGACCAGGGGTGGGGAGTCCCCAGGCCAAGATTCATAAGCCTCCTTCAAACTCAGACACTTCACAACTCCACACAACGCACCTGAGGTCCTTCTGTCCCAATATCTCATCCATGTGGGAAAACTGCCCAGAAGGACTTGGGTTTGGGGGAGGCTGGGGGTACCAGAGATTGGACTCAGGGGCCCTCCACCACCAAGCCCCATCCCCAGCCCTGTTTGGCATTTTATTTAGAGTCAGGGTCTCACTGAGTTGCTCAGGGCTTCACTTTGGCTGAGGCTGGCTATGAACTCGCGATCCTCCTGCCTCAGCCTCCCAAGCTGCTGGGATCAGAGACAATTTTCCTCTTCTTCCATTAGGCTCTTTTCTTCAAGAAGCTGGACAAAGCAGACCGATGGATGGCTCAAATTTTCACTGTGTTCCTGTGTCCTCTCTCCTACAGGGAAGAGGACAATTTTTCTCTTTTCCTCTCAGGCACTTTTATATGGTTGATTTTCCAGATGAACTGGCTCAAGGTGTCATTCCTGAGAAGGGGCCACGTTCTCAGAACCTCATTAATCCAGGGTGGACAGGATGTGGGGAGGGATTAAAGAGAGAGAGGGAGAGAGAGAGAGAGAGAGAGAGAGAGAGAGAGAGAGAGAGAGGTTTGCAGAGCCAAGCTCCTGAGATGAAGGCCCCATTAGGAAACAGAAAAATAGCCCTTGGGAGAAGTGACATTTTCATGATCTCCATAAAGCAGTGACCGAGAAACCACCTCAGAGAATCAAAGAACCATAAAATTATAAAAGGGGGAAAGATGGAAAGATTCTATGGTGGATGGAGAGTGGTCTAGAGAAGAGAATCTGAGTCTCAGAGAGCTCAGAGGACTCTCAGGGGTCACCCAGCACCAGAGGACTCACAGTCACCCTGCCCCTCAGCCAGCACTGGATGCAGGATGACTGCAGAGCCCCTTTCTGAGCCTGAGGCCTTGATCTGGAAAACAGGGGAAATGAGATTTATGGCACCTGCACACATGGACACACAGCTGTGAGGAACCACAGGTAAAATACCTCCTGAAGCCCGCAGCAGGGGACCTGGGTATGCAGCAGGGGACAGGTACAGAGCTAGTGTGGGTCAATCATAACAACAGTGGATGAGTAAAAACATTATGAAAAAGAAAGAAAAAAGAAAACAAAATTATGTCCACTTTGACTTTATGGGGAGGTGAGGGGGCAGTATTAGGAATTGAAACCAGGGGTGACTTACACCTGAGCCCCATCCCCATCCCCATCCCCATTTTTTATTTAGACACAGGCTCTTCCTGAGCTGCTCAGGACCCTGACTAAGTTGATGAGGCTGGCCTCAACCTTGTGATCCTACTGCCTCAGCATCCTGAGCGGCTGGGATGACAGGAGTGCTCCACTGTGCCTGGCTGGCCAATGGTCATCATGCGGGGGATGAGATGGCAGAAGCAATTTGTTGACTTAACCACACAACTCCCAGGAGCAATGAGAAAAGAAAGAACTACTTGGACCTATGTCCAAGCCCTCTACAATGTGTCCCTTTATACTACACGGTGTTATCCTGAGTGTCCCATATGGCATCAACAGTGCAGAGACCAAGGAAAGAGGGACACAGAGGTCACACCACCTGCCTGGTGCCGCAGTGCCGAGGGCAGGGCTCAGGATGAACTCCCCTTGAGCTTTTTGGTGCCCTTGGCTGTCTTGAGCCCTATGATCACATGGCTGATGGTCTTGCTGTAGCCACCCATGGGGTTCTCGGTCTCACATGGCATGAGCTCGGTCACCCCCCCCATGGACCTCCTTGGCCTCTTTTATCCACAGCCCTGGGACGGATGGCCGATGGGGACACAGTGAGAAGCAGGACCATCCTTCTCTTCACATCCATCCCCTCCCCACCAACAACCTTCTTACCTCAACCTGCCACAGCACAAGAACTGACAAGTCACCTTACAGTACAACACGGAGCCACCATCATGGGTGGAGAGCAACACTACAGGGAGCGGTGGCCCACACCTGTCATCCCAGCTCGGGAGGCTGAGGCAGGAGGATGGTGAGCTGGAGGCCAGCTTCAGCAACCCAGTGAGTCCCTGATCAACTCAGTGAAACCCTGTCTCCAAATAAATTCAAAACAGGGCTGGGAGGTGGCTCTGTGGTTAGGTGCCCCGGGTTCAATCCCTGGTTCCCCTCCTCAAAAAAAAAAAAAAAAAAAAAGAAGAAGAAGAGATGAGGCTCGCTGCTCTCCTGACAAATGGGAAGGCCACAGAGGACTTCTTCTGGCAGGTGGCCATCGGGCTCTCTGTGAGCTGATATAGAAGTGTCCCAAAGGCAGAGACACATGGCCACAGGATCCGACATTCAGGCCACTTCCCACTGTTCAAGGGGGGGGGGCATTATCTTATCACACCATCCCTTGCCTTCTCTTCTCCAGAAACTTAACCAGGACAAGGACACTCAAGACAGGAAGCTAAAGGCCAGCTATCCTCTGCCTGTGATCCACCTGAGAGCCTATAAATGGGCCTTTTGGAAAACACCCAAAAGAGAAGCCACATTCTGTGTTTGATGAACCAAATTCCCAGCTCCTGAACCCCAAGACAAACTTCCCAAACAAAGCCCAGAGCAGCTACACACACCTCGAGTCCCCGCAGCTCTGAAGGCTGAGGCTGGAGGATCATGGGTTAGAGGCCAGCCTCCACAACACTGAGGCCCTGAGCAACTCAGAGAGACTCTGTCTCTAAATAAAATGCAAAATAGGGCTGTGGATGGGGCTCAGGGGTTGAGGGCCCCTAGGTTCAATCCCTGGTACAAAAAAAAAAAAAAAAATTCCCAGACAACATGAAGGTATCAGAAGTCTCTGTCAAGCTTGGAAAATTCTGGGCTTCTAAGCCTACTTTGATATTTTTTATAGAACCTTTTCTATTCAGCAAAGAGGAAATTCCTCCAAATGGAATGCCTGCCCATACTCACTGTCATGGGACAGTGATATGAAATTTTTCCAGGAGGGGAAGAAAGGCATCCCCGTCTCTCAGCCATTCATATTTGTCCAGAAGTTTCTCGGTGGTGACAAGTAGACAGAGGAAGGCCCAATGGACCATGGGCCCAGTTGGTGGCCAGGAGAGGGGCTGAAGGCACTGTCTCTGGCCATGACAGCACAAAGGACACGGGTTTCATCTGCTGGCTCCGGTTTCTAAGTCCCTGACAGGGACCTTTATCATGTCAAGGGAGTGGCACAGAGGGGACAGATGACCCTCTCTCCCTCCCTCTGCAGCTTCACAGGAAGTCAAAGGTGCAGGGACAGAAGGCTCCTGTCTTAGGGGAGGCCACAGCTTGCCCTTTCATTGTGTGGCAAAATCTAGAAGTTTCTCCTCACCTCCTGCCATCAAAAGCCCCTGCTGTGTCTCCCACCCCCCACCCCAGGAATGACTCCCATCAAATGTGCCTGGTGACCTCTACTTGTTCAAATTTTAAAGCATTTCAGTTCCTGCTGAGCCATTGAAACACAAGCAACTGTGTGAAGACCAGTTTTATCAGGTTTTTGTCTCACAAAAATGGGTTTTTTAACAAAAATTTTAAGTTGTAGATGGACACAATTCCTTTATTTTTTTTTATTTTTTATTTTTATGTGGTGCTGAGGATGGAATCCAGGGCCCCACACATGCTAAGTGGGTCTCTACCGCTGAGCCCCTGCCCCAGCCCAGAAAAATGGTGTTTTTAAAATTTAAGTTCTTAAAAATATTAATATTCAGGTATTTGAAAGGTTGTGATATCTTACTGGTCACATTTTTGGGGGGTTCTTTTTGGTACCAGGAATGGAATTAAGGGGCCCTCAACCCCTGACCCCCAGCCCCAGCCCCTTTTATATTTTATTTAAAGTCAAGGTCTCACTGAGTTGCTCAGGGTCTGGCTAAGTTGCTGAGGCTAGCCTCCAACTTACTATCCTCCTGCCTCAGCCTCCTGAGCTGTTGCAATATGGTTCACATGTTTAATTAATGAGTTAAATAAAATCACTGGCACATGTTTAATTAAGGAAAAGTAAGCCTGGCACCGCAGCACACATCTGTAGCCATAGTTACTCAGCATACTGAGGCAAGAGGATGGTTTGAACCCAGGAGTTTCAGGACTGCCTGGGAAACATAGTGAGACCCTGAAAAATAGGAAATGAAAAGGGAAAAGAGAAGGAGAAATGAGGAAAAAACAATAGAGAGAAAAATTTTAAATGTAAAACCCAGGTGTGGTTGTGCACATGCATAATCCCAGCACCTCAGGATGCTGAGGAAGGAGGATCGAGATTTGGAGGCCAGCCTTGGCAACTCAGAAAGACCTTGTCTCTACATAAAATATAAAAAGGGCTGGGGACGAAACTCAGGGTTGAAGTGACCCTGGGTTCAATCCATGGTAGCAAAAAATAAAAATAAAAAGCCTAAGTTCAATGTGACACAAAGCTTTGCTTCTGAACACAGTTCAGAATTAGAACTCTTCAGTTCAGCATTAGTGTCACAGAGGGGCTGGGGGTGGCTCAGTGGCCATGGTCCCGAGAGAGAGAGAGAGACCCATAGTTTAGTGCTTACATTGACCTGCTTGGGAAGATCAAGAGGCAGAGCCAGTCCCTCAGAGAGGCACCGCAGGAAGACACATTGCCAGCCACCAGAAAATCAGATGGCTGTGGGGGGTGAAACAGGGTCCCATGATATCTCCCCACTTCCAAATGCTGCACCCTCCCACTGCATTTTCTTTCCTTCAGCATTAAATCAAAAGCTCCCCAAGTAGATTTCTTAGTCTATTTATTTATTTATTATTTATTTCGGTACCAGAGATGGAACCCAGGGGCCCTCAACCACTGAGCCCTGTCCCCAGCCCTTTTTATATTTTAGTTAGAGACAGAGTCTCACTGAGTTGCTCAGGGCATCACTAAGTTGCTGAGGCTGGCCTCCAACTTGTGATCCTCCTACCTCAGCCTCCCAAGCTTCTGGGATGGCTGGCTGCTCTTGCCTGTCTTGTCAACAGCACCAAAAGAACACAAGCATTCCAATCAACACATCACAGAAGAATTTTTAAGATGAAACATTTCAAAGCACTGGAAAACCAACAGCCATCTGTCACTCCAACGTGACACTCACCGAGAGCCCTGCAAAAGTTCTCCATCAGTACCTCTGTCTTCTTGATCTCCATAGAGTAAACTTTGCTCCCCACCATGGTGCAGAAAGGCACCTTTCTCCCAAGCTCCTGAGCAATCGCCAGGGCCAGGGCTGTCTACAGAGGCAAGAAAGGAAAGATTTTTATTTTATAGTCTTGAAAACATAATTCAAAGCCATCTATAAAAAATTTATTCAAGAGGCTGAACATGGTGTCACGTACTTTTTATCCCTAAGACTCAGGAGGCTGAGGCAGGAGGATGGGAAGATGGAGGCCATTCTCAGCCACTTAGCAAGGCCCTGAGCTACTCAGTGAGATGTGTCTCTAAATAAAATATAAAAGGGTTGGGGATGGGGCTCAGTGGTTAAGCACCCCTGGGTTCAATCCCTGGGTTCAAAAAAAAGAAAAAAACAACAACACAAACAAATCAGGAAGGATTTATCACATGACCTTCATTTTATGTTAAAAGGCCAGGAAATAGTGGATAATATGTGAGGCCAAATCTGGAAGCAGTGTGTTGGTCTGCAAGCTCCCCTGGACCGTGCCCTGTGGTCAACTATAAATTGACACTCAGTAACCTAACTTAGGTTGGCAGATGCTAAAGAGAACCAGGTGGGACAGACATCTTGTCAAATACCAAGTTATGGAAAGCAAATGCTCTCAAGTGGGCCCAGGACTGGGAAATGCCATGGCCTCTGAGTGCCACTTCATCCTCCCTCATTTCTGAAACAAGAATGAGGTCAGACCCCAGGTGTGCAGGCCACGCAGAGCCTCCTGAGTTGCTGAGGGCGTCACTAAGTTTCTGAGGCTGGCCTCCAACATTTGATCCTCCTGCCTCAGACTCCGAACATGCTGGGACAAGGCCAACTGGAGCTGCTGCTTCAAAGATGGCCCAGGGAAGGCTCCTCTTAGATTTTCTTTTCAATGCCAACCTGGGGGATGATCACCGATCACTGTGGGGCAAAATCCATTAGCCCATGGGGCAGAGGCTGGTTCTAGTTCTGATATCCCCCCTGTTTTCCAATGTGGTCTTGAGCACACAATAGTGCTAATGCTGGATGGCCTCATCTGATGAACTAAAATACAGTTTAGATTACAAGGAGCCAATGAGCTGCCCACAGGATGGTTTGGTTGGGACCATGTAGTCTTAAAAGTGCCTTTAAACTTGCATTTTTTGTGGGGGGATTGAACCCAGGGGCCTTCAGCCTATGAGCCCCATCCTCAGCCCTATTGGGTATTTTATTTAGAGACATGATCTCCCTGAGTTACTGGGGGCCTCGCTTTTGCTGAGGCTGGCCTCAAACTTGCTATCCTCCTGCCTCAGCCTCCCGAGCCAGCTACTGGGATTGAAGGCATGTGCCACTGTGCCCAGCTCTTGCCATTTTTTGAACCTTAGGAACTTTCATGTGGAAATCCAGCTATTTGGCTTCTTTTGAGAAACCAGGTCTGGACCCAGTGGCCCTCTTTTAGTGACAAGGCACCACATTTTTGGGCTTAGCCAGTCCCTTTGCTTGCCTTGCATCCCAAATGCTTAGGCACCTGAGTGGGCAAGCCCAAAGCATGTGTTCTAATAGCAAATGGAAAATGTCTAGAATAGAACACAGAGGGATGTGATTCCAACACCACAAGGCCCAGGGGAGGCCACAGGCAGCTCTGCCCACCTGTTTTATTTTGCTGGTTCTGGGAATGGAACCCAGAGCCTTGTATGTGCCAGGCAGCTGCTCCAACACTGAGCCCCAGGCCCAGCATTTTCATTTAAAGACAGGGTCTCACTGAGCCTCTGAGGCTGGACTCCACCTTGAGATCCTCCTGCTTCAGCCTCCCAAGTTTCTGGGTTTACAGGTGTGAGCCATAGTGCCTGGTTTTCATGTCCACCTTCTACCCAAAATGTCTCTTCCCTGTTCTTTCACAGCCCCCAACTCCCCATTCTCAGTTTCCAGTGTCAAAATAGTGACCACGTCCCACTGAACAGCGTCCCTGCCTCCCTCCACGTAATACTGAAGGGGTGATCATTACCCTTCCATTCAAATAGGATCAATACTTGGTTAATAATGGTTCCATGTCTGTCCATCTTTCTCCAATTAAAAGCTCATGGAAGGGGCTGGGCTGGGGCTGGGGCTCAGTGGTGGAGCACTCACCTAGCATGTGCACAGCCCTGGGTTTCATCCTCAGTGCCACATAATAGTAAATAAACAAAACAAAGGTATTGTGTCCAACTACAACTAAAAAATATGATATTATTAAAAAAAAAACTCATGGAAGAAAAGCCACATACACCTACCCTTTCCTATGGAGCTCTATAAATCTCACTGGTCTTTGCATAGGGTGTCATCTTGAAAGTCTAACTTGTATTTTTTTTAATATTTTAATATTATCAGGCCTCCCAGCTAATCAATCAATACCCACCAAGACGCAACCCAGACCTTTATGGTGTTTACTTTTGAACAGGGTTGCATTATTTATATTTATTTTTTTTTCTTCAAAACAAGTTTAATTTTGTTCCAGCCCTAAATTAGGGGAAGAACTTATTTCTTAAAAAAAATGCTCAAAAATCAGGCCATTATAAAGTTAAGCACCCCTCCCCTTAGCAAAAAATATTGAACTGATATAGGTGACTGAACTGATATAACTGATTTAGGTGTAGATGGACACAACACAATGCCTTTATCTTTATATGGTTCTGAGGATCGAACCGGGTACCACCCGTGCTAGGTGAGTGCTCTACCACTGAGCCACAATCCCAGCCCATTAACTTGTATTTTATGGATTAAGAAACTGAGAGCTGGGTGTGGGGGTACACGTTTGTCATCCCAGCAGCTTGGGATGCTGAGCTGGGAGGATGGCTAGTTGGAGGCCAGCCTCAGCAACTTAGCAAGGCCCTTAGCAACTCAGCAAGACACTGTCTCTAAATAAAATACAAAAATGGCTGAGGACGGGGCTCAGGGGTTAAGCACCCTTGGGTTTGATCCCTGGTAGCCAAAAAAAAAAAAAGGATTTCTCAGTCTTTCCTCTGTTTTGGGGGGACAGCCTTGTAGTGCAATTTGCTTAGCAGCATCATTGGCCTCTAACACTAGATGCCACGAGTCCCCCCACCACGTTTTGAAAACCACAAGAGATGATTCTCCAGATACTGGCAAATATCTCCTGGGGGGCAAAACCAGTCCAGGTTGAAAATCACTGCAGAGCTAATCTCACCTAGCTGGACTTCCAGAAAGAGCACACAGAGAACAGGAACAGCCCACAGCTCAGGGGTTCAGAGCTGGCAACTGTCCACACCAACGACACCAAACATTGAGACTCAGAAAGCCCTGTGGCCATCAAGAAAGGGAAATCAGGGGAGGGCGCCCTATCCAAAAGTACGTCCAAAACATCCAGAAAGAAAGGTTTCAACCCTGGAAATCAGACTTCTTAAGAGCAACACTGGAAGATAAAAAGTACCAAATAACACTGAGAGAAACAGCACTGAAGGAAACAGCTATCATGCTGGTGCTGTGGCGCAGGCCTGTCATCCTGGTGGCTTGGGAGGCTGAGGCAGGAGGATCACGAGTTGGAGGCCAGACTCAGCAAAAGCGAAGCCCTAAGCAACTAAGTGAGACATTGTCTCTAAATAAAATGCAAAAAGGGCTGAGGATGGGGCTCAGGAGTCGAGAGCTCCTGGGTTCAATTCTTGGGGTTCAATTCTTGGTAAGCCTCCCCCCCAAAAAAAAATGGAAGACGACTTGGACATGCTAATGTTCCTGTAAGTGCACACTGTATAGCATTCCAGCCTCAAAAAACTTCCCCCAGACTCAAGACTTCTTCATCCACCATCAGACACCACACAACACACCCTGGCAACTCCATATGTACAACTTCAAAATTAGAATTCAAGCTTTTATTTCACAGCTGATTGTGTTTCTGCTTCTGAAAGGTCAGGAGCCTGCCCCAGGTCTCCCAACTGAACAATCAATACACACCAAGACACAGCCCAGAACTTTAGGGTGTTTATTTTTGAACAGGGTCACATTAAGTCACTTAGAGCCTAGTGAAACTGCTGAGGCTGGCCTCCAACATGTGATCCTCCTCTCTTAGCCTCCAGAGTCACTGAGATGACAGGCAGGGGCCACCACCCCTTGTAAGAGCCCACTTCTTTACATACAAGAGTGCAGGCTCCTACTCTCCTGTGCCAAGAGGCCCTTCCAGAGAACAAGCCATGCCCAGACCAGGAGCTCTGGGAAGCCTAAGGATCTGGCCAATCCCCTTGCAGATCGCAAAAAGCTCCACCATGTGTCCTCTTTTGTCCCCTGGAAAGCCCAAATTGGGGGGAATTATCAAACCCTCTGCCCAATTCCAGCATTTATAATCAGTCAGCAGTTTGAAGCTCAGACTCAACTGAGCCATTTTGTGCCATCAGGAGACTTCCTGTTTCTCTGCCCAGAAAACACTAGAAGCCCCTTGAAGATCAAAATTGTGTTTCTGTTATTTGTCAATCATGCACGTAGCCAAAATAGTGGTGGGCAAATTTCACATTCAAAAAAATACTGGCTGACTCATTTTCCCCATCCAAAAATGTGCCACAGAAGATTTTTTAATATTTTTTTAAATTGTGCATGGACATAATATCTTTGTTTCAATTTTTTAATATTTATTTTTTAGTTGTAGTTGGACACAATACTTTTATTTCACTTATTTATTTTTATGTGGTGCTGAGGATCGAACCCAGGGTCCTGCACATGCGAGGCGAGCACTCTACCACTGAGCCACAGCCACAGCCCGTCACAAATTTTTACGAGTCCCTGGACCAACAGAAATGGATTTTCAGCTGGGCGCGGTGGTGCATGTCTATAATCCTACCACTCAGGAGGCTGAGGCAGGAGGATCACGAGGTGGAGGCCAGCCTCAGCAACATAGCAATACCCTCAGCAACTTTAGCAAGACCCTGGCTCTAAATAAAATACAAACATGGGAAGTGATTCAGTGTTGATTGCCCCCAAGTTCAATCACTGGTTAAAAAAAAAAAGAAGAAGAGAAAAGAAAAGGAAAAGAGATGCATTTCTCAAGCAAAGGAGACTTGAAAGAGTTCAAGGACCATCCCAGAGACAAGACCCCTCTCAGGACTTTCCCCTCCCTCTGACCAGGATGATTTTCATTCTAGAAGTATGAGTTGAGATCAGATTCCTTTCTTAAACACACATGTGACCCACGTCGCTAAACAAAGACTAGTTAAGATGCATATTCCAACTGGCTTCAATGTGAGAATCGTCCTCTTGGGCAGCAGAAATCAATGAGAACACAAGCACCTTTCCAGTTCCCAGGGGTTAGGGTCACAGCAAGGCTCTTCCTGCCATTTTCCTGCTTTCGATTAATTCTTCTATGATGTCACATGCCTGCAGCACAGAGGGGAGAAATGGTCACTATTACTGTGTTTCAGTGGGGAAAAAATGCAGTCCCTGGTCCAAACAATTCACAGACTCGTCCAACCAACCCTGAGAGCCAGCACCCTCCAGGCACAGCTCTGGGTGCCCAGACAGTGGAGGTGAGAGAGAAAAGTCTGCTGGGCACAGTGGCCCACACCTGTGATCCCAGGGACTTGGGAGGCTGAGGCAGGAGGATCTCAGTTCAAAACCAGCCTCAGACAAAGTGAGGCCCTGAGCAACTCAGAGAGACCCTGTCTCTAAATAAAATGCAAAATAGGGCTGGGGAGGGGCTCAGGGGTTTAGGGCTCCCCCCGCCCTCCAAAAAAGACATAGACAAGAAACCAGAGGCTTTTCTTTGGCCCTTTCTGTTACTAGGAGGCTCCAAGGCCACAGTCACAAGCTCATATAAATTGCAGGTTTCTGTAGCTGCTCAGCCTCCAGGGAGACCATGGGCCATGACTCTAGGGTCCAGCAGCTTAGAGGTGGTGGAGTGCAAACCTCCAGCTGTCATTACTAAACTCGGTGGCCTATAGATAGGCCATTTTTTTCTGCTAATAATAATAATAATAATAATAATAATAAATAATAATAAAAAATACCATAACTGCAGGGACTTGGTACAGTTGCCACTTAACAAAAGTAGAACTTACTGGTAAAAGGATGGTTAGGGTTAGGGCACGATGGTGCAGGCCTGTCATCCCAGGGCACCTGGAGGCTGAGGCAGGAGGACTGTAAGGTGGAGGCCAGCGTCAGCAGCTCAGCCAGATCCTGTCTCGGAATAAACACAAAAGGGGCCACAGTGTGGTTCTGTGGGCAGCGCCCCCGGGGTCAACGCCGGGCACCAAAGTGACACTGAGTCGGGGCGAATGCCGGGAAGGTCCCCACGCCCCCCAGCCCCGCCCGCCATCCCTCTCATGCATTCTCCTGGCCCAGGAGCCCCGAGGCCGCCTGCTTGATCAGGGCACTCTCGTTGAGGCCCAGCCCCTTCCCGTGGCTGTGCGACGCGATGCGCGGCATCTTCGTGGTGCTCTCCACCTCCTCGATCTTCAAAGTGCCAGCCAGAGCCCAACCAGTGCAGGAGCCACTACCCTGCACCCGCCCAGGGGTTACCAAGGGCCATTACAAGGGCGGCTGGCAAGAGCCCGGTGCCCCATTGGAGGATATTGGAACACCGCCACTCTCCATTGGCTCAGGCATGTGCTCATCGCAGCTGCCGGTAGAGCTCCGCCCACACACTTCCCGCTGTGTCTCTGGGTTGACTTCCCTGGCAACAGGTTCTTCCAGCTAGCTCTGAGGGTGTGATTGCAGGAGGGAGCCAAGAGTTTTGCTGCCTGGCTGAAGAGCTGAGCCCAGGGGGTGGGTGGCCCCGAGGAGCGTTATTCTGGGTGTTTATTTGGTACCAAGGATTAAAACCAGGGGCTCTAAATCACTGAGCCCCAGCTCCAGCCCATTTTGTATTTTATTTAGAGACAGGGTCTCATTAAGAATCTTAGAGACTTGCTAAGTTGCTGAGGCTGGCCTCCAACTAGCGATCCTCCTGCCTGAGCCTCCAAAGCTGCTGGTATTAGAGGTGTGCGCCACCATGCCTGGCACCTACTCAGAATCTTAATAAATGAGTGAGAATTTATCAGAAGCAAATGGCATTGCACCATTTTGCAGATGAATAAAATGCATCCAGAGAAATACAGAACTTCCAGGGATAAGTGAGTTCACAGGAGGGTGAAGACACGCATGAGATCCAGCCCAGCTGTGGGGGCTCCTGACTCCCATGTGATTTCTTTGTCCTCTCTAGTCTGACTTTAAAATCTAATTATTTTATTCTAATCATTGACATCATTATTGAGTCAATGTTTGCCTCTATCCCTATACTGCTTTACATTATGAAGGTGGAGAACAGATATTTACCATTTTAATTTTAATTTTGGAACGTGGTACACAGTCTACAAACAAGCTTCTAGATAAGACTTCTGATGAATTCAAAGAAGGTTCTAGAAGATATCCCCCTGCACACGCACACACACTGTTGAATCCATGCTCTTTAGTTTTATACTATGGATTGAACCCAGAGGCACTTCACCACTGAGCCCCATCCCCACTCTTTTTTATGTTTTATTTACAGTCAAGGTCTCACTGAGTTTCTTAGGGACTTACTAAGTTGCTGAGGCTGGCCTCCAGCTTGCAATCCTCCTGCCTCAGCCTCCCAAGTCACCGGGATGACAGGAATATGCCATTGTGCCTGGCTTCAATTATATTTTTATCCACTAATAGGTACTAAAATGCCAGATCAATGCAATGAAACACACACCAATAATCCTATGGAGAACTACCTTCCAGAACCGTGCACTGGACAAACCATCTATCCCGTCTCTCAGCTTCTCACTCCCATCAAGTTTCACCTTAAGTCCTTCCACCTCTCTTCTCTCCAGCCCAAGACTGAGGCCCTCAGTCACTTGGTTCCCAACTCTTTTGCTCCCTGCCTGCCTTGACCTCTGTCCCATCTTATCTTTGAACCCCCAAGCCTGGGATCAAGCCTGCCTTTCCTTCTGTACTGCTGCTCAGGAGGAGAAAGTCACCCAGGGTTCCCCAGGAGCCCTTGTGTCATCATAGCCTCCGACCTCAGCTGAACACTCACAGCTGTGCAAGTGATGATCTAATATTGTATTAGTTAGAATGTTAGTATAACTGCATTAATGGAGAGATTCAAAACAATGGTGGGTAAAGCAAAATAGAAGTTATTTTTCTCAGTTGGGCATATTGGCGCATGTTTGTAATCACAGGGCTCAGGAGGCTGAGGCAGGAGGATGTCCAGTTGGAGGCCAGCCTCAGTAACATAGTGAGACCTAGTCTCAAAATAAAACATTAAAAGGGCTGGAGATGGAGGTCAGTAGTTAAGCACCCCTGGGTTCAAGCTCCAGTACAAAAAAAAAAATTATGGCTATCTGCAAGGGATTTCCAAGAAAGAAAAGCAAAGCCCGGGACCCAATGGCTTGACTCAATTTTGAATTCTATGATCTATTTAACGAATGAACACCAGCCAGGCAAGGTGGTGCACTCCTGTCATCCCAGCAGCTGGGGAGGCTGAGGCAAGAGGATTACAAATTAGAGGCCAGCCTCAGCAAAAGCAAGGGCCTAATCAACTCAGTGAGGCCCTGTCTCTCAGTAAAATATAAAAAAGTGCTGGGGATGGGGCTTCGTGGATAAGTGCCCCTGGGTTCAAATCCTGGTGCCAAAACAAACAATGAAACCAAATGCATTTCAAACTCTTATCAAATAAATAAATAAATAAAGAGGAAGAAATGTTTTCTAATATGTTCCCATGAAGCCAGCGTCATCCTGGTAACAGCATCTGGTAAAGATTCTACAAGCAGAAAAAAAAAAAAAAAAAAACAAGGTCAATATCCCCATGAACATAGACACAAAATTTTTCACAAAAATCTGGTATTAGTAAACTAAATTCAGTGGCAGTTTTTCTCATTGATTGTGGTCCTAGGGAGGGAACCCAGGGATGCTCTACCATTGTGCTGTATCCCTCGCTCTCTTTGGTGTTTTTATTTTGAGTCACTGTCTTACTAAGGTGTGGAGGCTGGCCTCCAACTTGCTTGCCATCCTCCTGCCTCAGCCCTTGAGCCACCTGGATGACAGATGATCACCACTGTGTCCTGCTTGAATGAGATTCTGCCACTGCATCAGACTTCCTGCACCTCTGATTCAGTGTGACATTAGCAGATCTGTTCAGTTCTGGGGGTGACAGGGAGCTCAGCTGGAGGCCTGAAAGTCTGTTCTGAGGTTGGTGTACAACCCACTGAGGATCACACAGGGTTAATGGCAATTGCTGGCAAGGTAGGTCCCCTCTGAGAAAAGAGAAATTTCCATTTCACTCCTGAAAGCATCTTTAAAGCCCAAATTTCAATCAAAGGGGAAAGTATAATAACTTCCTCTGGGCAAATTTATAATGAATCCAGGATTAATTGCCCTTAATAAAGTTGAATTCAGGACTGGCTGTTTGTAAAGAAGTCTGAACCACCTCAGTTTCAAAATGGCATTGAAAACACAGAAATAAGCCAGCATCCTATGACCATGAAGAACAAATTCCAAAATCATACAGTTCTGCAGGCAGTTTTCCAGCAGTCATGTCCCCAGGGATGGTGCCCAGCTTGTGGGACTGAAGGAGACATGGGGAGTGTGCTGTGGAGGAAGATGCCTATATAGGCTAGTGCTCTGGGGGTGAATCCCACTCAAGTTGGGGTCATGGTACATTTACACATGTCCATGCATCCTCAGAGATGGGTATGGTGGCACATTCTCTCATCCCAAGAGCTTGGGAGGCTGAGGCAGGAGGTTCAAAAGCTGGAGGCCAGCCCCAGTAACTTAATGAGGCCCTGAGCAACTCAGCAAGACCCTGTCTCTAAATAAAATATAAAACATGGCTGGGAGTGGGGCTTAGGGGTGAAGCATCCCTGGGTTAAGTCCCCAGTACACACACAAAAAGAAAAAAAAAACAGGAAAGAAGACCAGCAGCCCTCAGAACGTGGGTGGCCTCAGGAGGGCTGACCTGTGGGCTAGCCTTTATGCTCAGTCCCGAGGCTGGCTTTGAACTCAGGCATGTGGCTGGTGTGGAGGGACATGGGGCTGATGAGGGTCTTGGGCACATCTGGACCACAGATGGCTGTAGAGATATTCTTACTCGCCTGCTCTCTCCAAATGACAAGAAGATAGAGAAATGTTGACAGAGGGCTCCAACTTCAAGTCAACCCTTCAACAAGCTGGGAACCATAAATGGTGAGCCTTAGTTTCTAAATCTGTGAACTACAGCCAAGGACAGGAGCCACACTGCCTACTGAGAGGTCTGTGGAGAGAATTACAGACTAGAAAATATGGAAATACTCATGAAGCTTTAAAAAACTGTTCAAAGTTGGTGACAGGTAGAGATTCAAAAATGTCTGTCAGGTATTTCTACAGATGATACTTGAGATGTGTGGGTGCTGTGAGTGAAAGAGGATAATATGTGTTTTACATCTGAGTCAGAGAAGCCTGTTCTGTTTTGCTGCCCACCATAATCTGTTGAGATAGGTGCAGAGTCTCACACTCATTACTCATGAAAATAAAACAAGGTTTCTGAGCATGGAAGGAACTTATCCAAATTCCCACAGCTCCTCTGTGATGGAAATGAGGGCACATTGCACTCTGCCATTTGGGCTTTTGTAGAATTTGGTACAAAATCCTTTCTAAAGAGTCAGATTGACAAAACTGGGTGGGGAGCAGACTGGGTGTGATGTCACATGCCAGGAGCCTTGGATTCAAGTGGATTATTGCCAGTTTCTGAGACTTGAGTGTCTCTTTTTCCCTTTCCTGTTTTCCTGAGGAGTATTTGTGTCTTCAGATCAACATTCTGTGCTCTCCTTTCTCTGATATTTGGCCACCCCTGTCCTTGAGCCAGGAATTTTCTCCAGGAAGAAGCCAGGTGGTTATATGATGCAAAAGATAAAATCTAGCTTTTGGGCCAAACAGATGTAGTTGGATTCCCAGCTTCACCTTTTCTTAATCTGGGACATTGCACAAGCCATGGTTTCTGAGCCTCAGTTTCCTCATATGAACTGACTCCTCTGTGTCTCTGAGATGCTTTCAAAATTTAATGAAACACAAATGAAAGAGCCCAGCCTGGGGCCCAGGACTGAGCCAATGCTCAAAGAGAGGGGGCACCTTTTTCATTCCCCCTCCACGGAAAAAGTTCCATGGGAATATAAGATCAGTGTGTCCCAGGGAGCAGGCAGGCAACACCTTACTAGCTATGGCCACCAGGGACCTGAGAAAAAAGCAAAGATTCAGTGAGACGAGTCCAGAGAAGGTGGTGTGGAAAAGTTCAGAAACATGTGGCTAATAATTCCCTGGGAGAAGAAGGAAAAGTTGCTTCTATAAAAAAATCTATGTCAAGAAAAAAAATCGAGGGAATCTTAGGGACAAACACTATTCTGTACAGAGTTGATAGGGCCTTGAAGATTATCTTATCCAGCTCCTTTGACCCATGTGGAAATTGAGGCACAAAAAAGGAGGTTACTATTGGGGTCACAGAAGGCATTCATGGAAGACTTCCAACTTCCTCTAGTGTTCTGAAAAACCAGCCTCTACCTCAGAGCAAAGCCTGTCCAAGGAAGAGACATGACATTTGTCCTTGGAAAGACCCACAGAGCACTCCTAAGTACATTCCCACCCTGCTGAGTTGTTTATCTACAAATAACAGGCGAGATCTGCTGTGCCAGGTGTCCCTGACTCAGTCAGGCTAGGTGGGGATCCATAGCAGCCCCCTAGCAGCCACCAATCAGCATGAGACAGGGAAATACCTGGGATGCCAGTGGTTTATGGTGGTTGATAACAAGTTGGGAAACCATGTAGTTCAGCACATACACCCCTCTTGGCTTAAACCAATCAGATCAAATGAATACCCCTTTTGTACTGACCAATCACCCCTACCCAACTTGTTCCCTCCAGTGAATGTGCTAATCATGTTTTAGAGTTGTTATTTGATTTTCCTGCGGTGTGTGATGATTTGCTAAAAGAGGCTATGATGTATGTGAAGTCCCTGCCCTCTCCAAAAAATGTATAAAAATGCTGCAAACTCTGGGCTCAGGGCCTCTCAGCATCACCAGTTGCTGTGTGTGCGCACGAGGAGGACCGAGCTAGCTCACAATAAACACCTCTTTGCTGCTTACATCGATCTTGGGTCTCTGGTGGTCTTTGGGGGTCCTGAATTCGAGCATAACAGTTCATGAAACCTCCCATGCAGGCTGTTTGGGACTGAAAGAGGGCCTACCTGTGTCATGGAAAGGGAGATAGAACTGTAAGGGTCCCGCAAAACGTCGGAGAAAGAGACCACCAAAGTGACCACTCATGCAATTGGCACAAGGGGGATTTATTGAACCAGCATGCTGGGGCTCCATGCCCACTCAAGAAGGGAAAGCAGCCCAGAGCCCCGAGCAGGGGCTGAGCACTGCTTAAGTACACTTTTTGGGGAGGGCGGAGGGCTTTGTATACATCAGAACAAATCATCATGAGGCGTGGGAAAATTGAACAACAACTCCTAAACATGATTAGTTCATTCATTGGCGGGAACAGGTCAGGCTGGAGTGATAGGTCATTCCTAAGGAGGGGGTTACATTTAAACTGATTGGTCCAGGCCCTGCAATGCCTATGTGTGACCACACAGAGCCCTAAACAACCAAATAGTCAGGGGAAATATTTACTGGGTGGTTCTAAGCATTGTCTTAACAGCTACAGAAATTTCGGGTTTTTCAGGTAGCATAGAAACCTAACAATACCTCCTTTACATTTTAACTCAGACCTTGCAACTTAGAAACTTTTACAACACCCGGTCTTTTACCCTTTAACTTTTACGCTTTAACTTCAATTTCTTTTACCCTTACAGAACCTGCTCCTATCTTTTGGTGGTCAGAAGAGAAACAGGAAAGAAGGTGGGTCCATTGGCAGCATCCAAAGCCTGTACCCCAACATTTCTGTCCAAGGCCTGGTGGCCTTGCAATGACTCTGATCTGCCAGTTGAAGCTGGCTGGACAGCCCTACCTGTCTAGAATTCTTCCTGGCCCATCCTGCCATGAAATAAGAAATTCTGCACTCAAAGAGGGGGCTGGGGCAGGCAGGATGTCCTTGGAGGTCCTTAACAGCTCTGGAAGTCTTCACACAGGGTCTCTGGAAAAATGAGAGGTGATGTTCCTGCAGAAGAACCCTTAGAAACTTCTGTGTGATGGTGACACATACCATTTCTTCTTCCATAATCATCCATGCTATAGCCCTGGCTCAGGTCAGACAGCCTGCCATTCATGCACTTTATTTTAAAATACCTCTTGCTTTATCTATATCTATATCTGTATCTATGTATCAATCTCTCTCTATATCTATCTACCTACCTATCTACCTATCTATCTATATATCTATATATCCATACATCTATATATCTATACATCATATCTATCTATATCTATATATCTGTATATCTATATATCATCTATCTATCCCTGTGAATTCCTGAACTCCCAGTCAGAAGAAAGCACTCAATTCTGTCTTTGAGTATGCTGATGGTGATGTGATTTCTCAGACAGAACCCTCTGAGCTCTGCAGCAGAAACAAGCCCCCTCCTGATGTAATTTAAAAGAATAGCCTCCCAATTTTCTCATCTCTTTGCTGGATACACCTTATCCAAGTACAGGATAAGCCAATGTTTGGTTAAATAGTTCAGAGGTTAATTCTCAACAGATGTGAGAACTTTTTTCTTACATTCCTCCACTCTTAGAGGGAATCTGGTCAGCTCTTCTTGCTGGATTCACAAGGCTACCTTTGGCCCACATGTTCCCCACTCTTCAGGCCTTCACACCTACATTCGATCACTGAAAGATAACAGAACAAAGGACAGGAACCCTGACAGAAATGCAGGAAAGCTAAAAGAAAACCTTAGCTATAAAAAGGAGAAGAAGACCCTTCCACGGATTCCACCTCTTGGGTCTCCTTCTTCCTCTGAGACGTCTTTTCTGCTGTCCTTTAATAAACTTCTACTTTCCTCTCTGACCTTGCCTCAGCGTGCTTCTCTGGTGTTATACTTCAACATTGGGGAACCAAGGACTCGTCACTGGTAAACAACAACACTGGTGTCCGAAGAAGTGAGGATTTCTGTCCTTTTTTGTATTCTAGGCTTCCTTTGTTCTCATGCCTTTTCTTCTTATTTTTCTCTTTTCTGAATCCTTGACTAGGCCCAGAAATAGGCCAAGTAATTCTTGGTGGGGTGGCCCAAAGGTGGAACACAGGTGGGCTGAAGGAGGAAGAGCAATACAGAGAGCGAAAGACAAATGAACCACCTTAAAGCTTCCTGTAAAGAGGGGGAATTCTTGGGACAGATTACCTTGGTTACAGGTGGAGGGGTGAGGTTCTTGACAGGGGTCAAAGAAGCACTCTGAGAGAGTTAAAATTCTTCCCTTATTGGACAGTCTCCAAATGGTTGGAATCATTCAAAATCGGTCTTCTTGATTTTGCCTGACTCAAGTTATCTATCTGTACTGACTGCCTGTCTAATTCTGGCTTCATGAAAACATTTGCTTTTCAATTTTCAGTATTTTCCCTATAATTTAACATTGCAAAAAAACAAAGAAAAAGGAACCATTAAATCATCAAGGAAAACAATTAATGGAATGCACTTGGGCCCCTTCCCTTCAGTCTCTGGACACTCTCTCAGCATTCCTGCTTTTTTTTCTGCCAGGGTCACAGGAAGCACCTGGGGTAACTGTGTTAAGATGATGAGAGTCACGGCCTCAAGAAAGAGTGCTTTTGTAAAGTGATCCCAAATAAATAGTGAAGGAGAGAGCAGAGTTCAAAACTAGGATCTCCTAAGCCCTCAGGCACAGAATAGGCTCAGTATTCATTTCTAGTTTTTTTTTTTTTTTTTTTAATCTTCATACAGATTTCCAGATTTGTATTAATTTGCAGATCCACTGAAAGACCCAAGCAACCTCATTCTACTTGGGACCTCATTTTGCTCTGAAACTTAAACTTTGACCTACTATAGTCCTAAAGTCAGGAAAATACCACAGAAAAGCTCTGTGGAAACAGTTCTAAAAAAGCCGCAGATGATGATCGCTGAAGATAGGCCAAGATATTGTAATATCTGAAATTCCAGATGCTCCCATCTAGGTGTGGTGGCCAATATCTAAACTAGAAGCCCTGCAGCTGGGCTCCTGCCCCCCTTGCCACACCCTCATGGTTTAAACCAATCATTTTACTTGCATCAAACCCTTGAACTAAGAATCCTTTCCATATTCTTAATCCGCTAATCCTATTTTAGAATTGTTGTTGGATTTTCCGCGGTGTGTGGTGATTTGCTAAGAGATGCTGTGATGGATGTGGGGTGCCTGCCTTCCCCAAAGAGTGTATAAACTGCTGCAGGCCCTGGGCTGGGGCCTCTCAGCGCCCCCAGTTGCTGTGCATGGAGGACTGAGCTAGCTCGCAATAAACACCTCTTTGCTGCTCACCTTGATCTGGGTCTCTGGGGGTCTTTTGGGGGCCGCAAATTAAACATGACAGCACCTGGGTTTTAATCCTTCCAGGTCACGATGGTTGGTGGAGAGGATTCCAGGAAGGGCATATGGATAAAAGGTCCTGATCCTGGGCTAGGGCTCAGTGACCCAGACCAGTCCGCTATCCCTGGGGTGAGGGCGGAGGAGTGCAGAGAGGAGGAAAATCTCGCTAGTACTGGCGGTGGTGGGGCCAACACGTGAGCTGCAGGCAGCAGCAGTGTTCGGTGGAGGCTGAGGAGGTTAAGGGGGGGTATTTGAGGAGGTTGAGAGCGGCAGAGACCAAGGCCGCAAGGGGAGTGGGTAGGGTGGGTGGCCCGCATCTTCGGAGGTAGCCCAACAGGCCCGAGGCTACAGCAGCACTGCCCAGCGCTGCCCAGTCCCTGCCATTTGGGGACCCAGCACAGGGCAAGGCACCAGGTGCCGTGGGCCAGTCCCCCTGGCCATTCAATCCTTGCACTCGGGTGCAACCCTGGGGCCCACCTCAGTTTCCCAGGGTGGCGGGGTTGGCACTGCTGGCCATGGCACTACCACTTTGCTGTGTACCAGGCACTTAACTTGTGCGTTTCCATGCTCAGGGTGCACAGAGAGGTGCAGCGCCCTGCCCAAAGTCACACTGCTGGGATGTGGTGGGATGAGCTTCCAATACCCGTGCAGGCCTGCACACTTCCTGGCCTCTGGTCCTTCTCCCAGCGGTGCTCACAACTGGTTCCCTCAGGTCCTGGTGGGGCTGCTGAGGGTGTTCTGGGACTTGCTCTGAAATTGGATGCAGCAGAGTGTGTGAGTTCCTTGGGACAGGCTTTTTCCATGCCTTTGTCCAATTACTGGAAGGTATTCCTGTTAGGTGCCCTCTGAATCTGGCTGCAACCAAATAAAACTGTTTCCCCATCTTCAGTGCTATCTTAGGTGCCTTGCCTTGTCCATCACTACAAAAGTATACTTCTATACACTTAAACATTGTTTATATTTTCATGAAACGGTAAACAGATGAGATTAATTGTGTACTTCAAATAACAAAATATCACTTATTAAAATGGAATAATTTGCCTAAGTTCAGAAATTTACAAGGATTGTTTTAAAGTGTGAATAAAGAAGAAGTTAACAGATGGGAAAGAGAAATTAGAAGGTTCTAAGTATGGATTTAGTAGAAGGAAAATTTGTTTTGGGATAAGAGAGTGTATGTGATTAAGTAAATCAGAGGGTTTAAACAAGTGATAAAGAAGGTCTGTTTATGTTGGCTATATAGGATTCAGTAAGTCATAAAGAAGGTCTGTGTAAGTTGATTATATATGTAAGTTTTTTGAGCAAGTAATCTTGAAGTAATTAAGCATTATACAACTGTGGTTAAACCACAACTGTTATTTTGCAATACTGTAGTATGTTATTTCTTTAAGAGCTAAACTTGATTAATATAAAATCAACTATAGTAATTGTGGTAGTATTACTCTTTTTTGTATATCAAATGTGTTCATGTTTTCCAGGTATATAAGTCTTTAAATTAGAAGCTCGACAACAACAACAACAACAACAACAACAACAAAAAAAAAAAAAAAAAAAAAAAAAAAAAAAAAACCTTATATCAAGCTGGTGTTCTCCAAACTAAAGTTGCATGGTAATTTTAGACTTATAAGAATAACATATTGGAGATTTATTTATATCATTTAATTTTCTATAACTGGACCTGTTATCAATAATATAAATATGAAGTCCTATACACTGGGTAGAATTCAAATGTAACATCATATTTTGTTAGCTAGTATTCATGTAACATCAAACAACAATATATGTAAACTTTATAAAATGATATTTAAGAAACAAAGATCAACTTCAATACTAGAACACTTTACCTAAGATTTATAAAGAGCCTTGCCTTCCCTGAGATAATGTTCTGCCTACCATCTTACTATATATCAGAATGACTCCAAAGTAGCCCTGACTTCAGCTAAAAGCCAGTACTCTTAATTTAAGGTGAAACTGACTTTGCTGGATCTTTAAGATCAAGAATTAAAGTTAAATTAAAAAGGCCAAGAAAACCAATATTTGACTCTTGCCCTCTGAGTCAGTCTGAATCTAGGGAACAGGGAACTTCTCTAAAGAGCTTTGCAACTCTGGACCACATAACCTCCTGATCAGGGAGATTAATGAGACCACTGGAGAATGAAAACCCAATCAGTGAACTTGCCATGAATAGGAGGGTCATTTGAGACAGGAGATGCCCCTGATTCTTCCAAGGAAAGCCACATGGTCAAGCAAGATCTGGACCCCTCATTGTGCAGATAGTACTAGCAGAACTAAGAGGCTGCTTTCAAGTTCTCCCACAAGTGATCCCTATGGGAACTCAGCTGACTCTTAATGATAGAAACAAAGTCAATTTTGACCAGCTTCATCTTAAACACCTACCAAAAACAGTTAAGCTAAAACACAGTAATTCCTGGGAGTAATGAAGGACAGGAACAGCTAGAAAAGAGGAGACAGCAACTAGGCCAACAGAACTCCAGGGGTGGTGTTCAGTCAAGTGTGGCCTTGGCTCCTCCACCTCACAGGACCCCTATTAGTCCTCTTTATGTTTCTCCTAATAGAACTCTGTATGTTAAATTGCCTACAGAAGTTCCTGCAAGATCAGATACACAAATTCACCAACCAGCTGGGCAATCAACTACTTCTTTAAGACTACCAGCCCCTGATGCCCAAGACAGAGACCTACGACTCATGACCAACTCTTCTAGTGAAAAACCAGCCTATACCTCAGAGCAAAGCCTGTCCAAGTAAGGGACATGACCATTGTCCTTGGAAAGACCCACAGAGCACTCCTAAGCACATTCCCAACCTGCTAAGTGGTTTATCTACAAATAACAGGAGAGATCTGCTGCACCAGGTGTCCCTGACTCAGGCTAGGTGGAAACCCATAGTAACCCCCTAGCAGCCACCAATCAGCATGAGACAGGGAAATACCTGGGATGCCAGATGACCCTCCCAGTAATTACATGTTGGGAAACGATGCAATTCAGTATGAAAACCCGTCTTGGCTTAAACCAATCAGTTCAAATGAATATTTGTAACCAATCACTTCTACCCAACTTGTTCCCACCAGTGAATGTGCTAATCATGTTTTAAAGTTGTTATTTGATTTTCCTGCGGTGTCTGATAATTTGCTAAGAGATGCTATGATGTATGTGGGGGTCTCTGCCTTCTCCAAAGAATGTATAAAACTGCTGCAAATCCTGGGCTCTGGGCCTCTCAGTATCACCAGTTGCTGTGTGTGCGCAGAGGACCGAGCTAGCTCATAATAAATGCCTCTTTACTGCTTACATTGATCTTGGGTCTCTGGTGGTCTTTTTGGGGGTCCCGAATTTGAGCATAACACTAGCTCTAGACACTCTTTCCCACCTAACACCCTTCATAACCTCTTTTCCAGATATTACAACCTCTCTTTCACTTCCTAGAAATGAGATCTGCTCTCTGGCAGGCCCACTTTACTTGGTCTGTCTGCTCTACAGCATCCCCACCATGAAGCATCAAACCTAAACTCCCCACACATCAGATGAGGAGCCACCAGTCAGATGAACACTGGCAGATCAACTTCACTCACATGCCTAGGCACAAAGAGCTTCACTACCTACTTACTTTGGTTGATACATTCTCAGGTTGGATAGAAGATTTCCCTACATCCAGGGAAACTGCTGACACTGTCACCTCAATCCTCATCAAGCAGACCATTCCCATGTTAAGAATTCCCACCTCCTCCCAGTTAGACAAAGGTCCAGCCCCCACTTCTCAGGAAACAAGCAGACCAGTGCCTTCCTGCAACATTCATCACCTCAGTCCCAGCACAACCACAAACTGAATTGGACCCTCTTCAACTCAGTCTTACTTCAGGAACTACATTCTCAGTTGTTGCAACCTTGCTGGATGGGACCCCATACAGTCATATTTACTACCCCAATGGTGACCAAGCTTTTAGACATTCTCCCTGGTACCATGTCTCCCACCTGAAAAAGGCACCTGTTCCAAATATCCAGTCCTGGACTTCCACCACGCCCACTAAACTCAAAATTTCTCACCAATCCTGTTCTTCTTTTACTAATCATTAAATTTCTTTCAAGTTTCTATCCCAACCACAGATGGTGCTTTAACATCCAAGTGACATGGCATGAGGATTACACCACCCACTCTCAGTTTATGGGTCAATTGCCCTTCCACTGGCTGAAATTGGGCTGTCACCCTTAACATTACTGGATTCAACCAAGCTACCTCTGATACTTCCTAGAGTCCCTATGACAGGACCAAAGGCTGATACCAAGGATCTCCTCTGCCCAGGACTGATTTGAAGCCATCGATCACTTGTGGTTTCAAGGAACTTTTATGGACTTTACCCCTGCCAAAATAACTGTTTATAGCCACTGGGTGTTATTTCTGGCTGCTTGGTGTTCCCAGACCTGTCCCTGAACATTCCTCCACTTTCTCCCCTAGGTCCTACGCTGCCCACCATTAAGCAGGATGTAGCCAGAGGATTTTATGATTTCTCCATGTCACTTAGAAAAACAAATGGGAGGAATGTTAGGTTCAGGACAGGCTGAACCCAGTTGTATGTAGGGCAGGCTGAACGGATGTTAGCTGCAGGATAACACATGCCCCCCCCTCCCCCCGTTCTTTATCACCTGTTTACATCAAGTCTGAACACTCGACCCCCACCCATCTGGTGCAACAGAAACCCACATCTGACCCCTGCACCATCTGCCTGAAGGCAGAAGAGGATACCCTTAGCAACTACTGTGTAATCCAATCATTGTCCACCAACAAGGCAGCTTGCAGACCCAGAGACCCCATTAGAATTTGGCTTTAAAAACTCCCTCCTGCTGGTGCCTCCATATCTTGTTCTCTCTTTCTCAATCTCTTTCTTCACTCTCTCTTTCTCTCTCCTCCTCTTTTGCACTGCTGCAATAAAGATCTCTTGGTCACTCCGAGTGTTGTGGTCACTTTCCTTTCACTTCTACCCCTAAACTATCATTTGGCCCTGTGTGAGAGAGCAGAGGTGGGCTTAGAGTGATCTTTGTACTCCAGAGGTGGTGTCACTCACCCAAGGAAAGTGAAATACTGGAGCCCAAGCCTTGCCTCAGGCAAAGGAACGTTTAGATAACCCTTGAAGCATGGGATTTCAGTCTGGAACAGTTGGTTGTCAACCCCAGAACCAAGGTTCCTCTCCTTGGTATTGAATGTTTATCAAGCCCACTTTGCTACTGAGCAGTGAGGTTTGTACACAACAGAACCTGCCTACACACATAAGTGAAAGTCGGTGTGATACATTCACATACATGTAGAAGAGAAATAAAGGGAGGACAATATATGACATGCATTGCAGTCTCACTTATAACCAGAAACTTCAGCTGTAGTGAAAGACAGCATGCATTCGAGTGCTTGCACCTGCTGCTAGTGAAGACGTTTGAGTTGGTTAAAAAAAAAGAAAGAAAGAAAAAGTACTAGGATCTAGTTCAAACAAGAAAATCCAAGAGGGAGATGAAGATGGAAACTAGTGTTGGGACACTTAGTGTTGGGACAACCTTATTTAAACTAATAAAAAGTAGAGGCTAGATTGAACTAGGGATGACACGCCAAGGTCAATTACAGGCTGCCTCAGTCTACCCACAGGTTGTACTATGACCCTTCCATGGATCCCTTCAGTTGCCACTAATAACAAGTAAAATATTAGCAAGATTGTAATTTTTAGATTCATGGGGGTGATATTTATGTGCCATCTCATACTGTTAGCATATATACTAGTCTATGTTTACTCACTATAATTTTAAATTTATGTTGAGTTAATGTGTAGTGTGAAAAAATGAGCACTAATTTTCATAAAGTTTCCTTATTCTCCTGAAGCTCCCCTTACTACTTTGTGTTACATAATTAGAGGCAAGGGGTAGAGTTTCCTATAAAAACTTTTAAATATTGTGTCTTAAAATAATTGTCATTTAAAGTGGGCTTGATTAAACCATTTTAAGATCAAAATTCTTGTGACCAGATGAATCTTGATAATACAGATCCATCCCACCCAAGAATTGTGTGAAGCCTAGATCCTGGCACCCAAACACTAAATTGGTGTCCCTCAATATATTTGATAACTAAAAATTTTCCTTAAGGACTGTTCTGCCTCTTTGAGAATACTATTGAGAACATATCCATTACCTACTTTATTTTAACAAGAAAGTGATGACAAACAACTTCTTTCTGGGAAAATTATTTTTTCTGATGTGTCTGACATATAAAAAAGGCTATGATCTTGTTTAGTGACACCTTTGTCAATTATTCTAGAATCTTGGAAGGCAAGGTTATGTTTGTCTGTGTTTAATGGGAATTCACATTAGAAATGTTGACATCTAAACACTAATATCATTTTAGCAGTTTGATGTGAGAACAGAGTTGGGAAGTGACAGCCGTGTGTATGATAGTAGTTCTGAGTTGAGTAGAATATACATTCATGTCATCACTTTGGCGGGGTGGGTTACTTACTAGGGGTTGAACCCAGAGCCACTCTACCACTGAGTTCCAGCCCTTTCTCCCCTTCTTGAAATGGCAGTCTCAAACTTGGGATCTTCCTGCTTCAGCCTCCCAAATTCTTGGGATTAACAAGAAAGCAGCACCATGCCCAGCTGTAATCACTTTTAAAATAACCCTTTCTACTTACTGGTGTTCATATTAGCAAATTTGAAAAATGCAGATAGATGTACATACACCAGATCTCATGGTATGACTCATTACAAATTATCTTTTCATTTGAAGCACTGCTAGTTATGATAGAGAAAATTAAAATAGCATTTAGCTCAAGCTAGCTACAATGTAACAAAAATTTCTTCAACTTGTTTAACTTTAAAAAGGATGTTTATTTTGACTTTTTAAAAATCTTGTAAAGTGTTTGTTGCTTATTAGTATTGAAAGGTGCTGTGGAAACATGTAAGTAAAGACTTCTCGGAAGAGAATATATTTTCAATTGTGTAGAGATGTATTGAATCTCTTTGACCTGAGAAGCCAGCCAAATTGAAAATAATTACTTTTTTTTAATTTTAAGCAAGAAAAATTTCCCAGAGTAAAAGAGGTCAGTACTGTTAAAAATACTGTTAAAAATCATTACTTTTTTTCATATTCACATATTCCTATGTAAACTAAATAAATAAATATGTAAAATAAATAAAGTTACAAAGATATTGAAAATGTTCCAGTTTCTAAGCATGGAGGAAATGTCATCAAATGGACAAAACATGCATGCCTTTTTGGAGTTTTACATTTGAGAGACATAAGAGTTAATTGGAAGAAAAACAAATAATTTACCATACAATTCTGTGGTTTATAATTAAGGCATTTCATTGATTTTTAAGATGCACATCTGAGATGGATGGAATCTTAAAATTGGCATGTTGTAACCACATGGAAATTTTTCTTCTGAGTTGAACATAGAATAAGAATGTTCTAAGTGTCTTAAAGGTGGTGGCATCTCAGAGAGAATGAAATAGGAAATATATAAAAATGTCAGCACATTGGTTAATTTTTAGCATCCAAAACTATTCAAAGGTGACTTGTAAAAAAAAGTTACAGATTTCTATATCCTTCTTTTTTTTTTTTTTTTGGAGGGGGGTGAGTACCAGGGATTGAAATCAGGAGCACTCAGCCACAGAGCCACATCCCCAGCCCTATTTTATATTTTATTTAGAGACAGGGTCTCACTGAGTTGCTTAGTGCCTCACCATCCCTGAGGCTGGCTTTGAATTTGAGAGAGTCTTGTCTCAGCCTCCAGAGCTGCTGAGATTACAGGCATGTGCCACCACATTTCACTTCTAAATCTTTCTGTCTAAACTAGAATCTTTTTTTTTTTTTTTTTTGCAAAGGTCAAGAATGTTTTATTGTGGCTTGGGTGGGGAGGGGAGCGCTGCAATTGTTGCGAGCCCAGAGGTGGCAAGAGGGAGGGGGCCAGGCCTGGAGGCTGAATCCAGCTAGCCAACCAGGGCCCTGCCCATTGGCTGCCGGGTGGGGCGGTAACCATGGCGACGGCCATTGCTAAGGGCCAGAGCCAATCAGGGCATCACCCGGGCTGTTTCAAAAATCTCCCTGCAGCGCTTGGGGGAGGGGAGGCCAGAGCTGCGCATGGGGGAGGTGAGGTCAGAGCGGCGCGTGGGGGAGGGGAGGGGAGGTCGTGGCCCAGCAGGGAAGGTCCCCCTCCACGTTGTCGCGTGTGGGGCCTGGGCGCTCACTTGCAGCCCTTGGGCACCTTGGGGACACTGGGCTTGTCTGCCTTCTTCAACTTCTTGCTCCCAGCAGCTGCCTTCTTGTCCTTGCTGCTGCTGCTGCTGCTGCCCTTGTCCTCTGTGGCAGCGGCCTTCCGGGGTGCGTGCTTGTGGGCTGTGGCACCCTTGGTGGGTCAGGGGTGCTGCCTGCTTCTTGGGTTTGTGCACTGTTAGCTGGCCGTCAGCTTTTGGCAATTGAGCTTGAAGGAGCCGGTGGCGCCTGTGCCCTTGACCTGCAGTAGCAAGTCACTCTGCACCAGCGTGCACCAAGTACTTGAGGTAGGTGCAGCTGTTCTGCTGGTTGAACCCCTCCACCTTCCTGGCCTCTGCATAGATGCCCACCAGCGACAAGCTTCTGCTTGCTCAGCCTGCGCACGTCTCCACCACTAGCTGGCTGTACTTGACCGGCTGGTTCTTCTTGCCGCTGCTTCTATGTTTGGGGCCACCACGGCCCTTGTCGCTGCCCCCCCCCACCTCGCCGCCCTCCCCATGGCCCCCTTGGCGCCCAGGAGCTGCAGGGCCTCCTCCAGCTCCACCAACGTGGTGGCCAGCGGGTTGGTGGCAGGCAGTGCCAGGAAGAGGAAAGTGGGGGGGGGGGCGCTCAAGGCGCGGGTCCTGGGGCTGGGCGGCAGGGCTGGGGACAGATGGACGAGGGCCATCGGGGAGCCGGGGTGGTTGTCTGGGGCAGCTCTGGGGCTCAGGGAGGGCTCAAGCTCGGTCCGAATCTCGCGGCTGCTGTGGCGCCGCTGCTCCAAAGCTGCCCGCCTTCTGGATGTGTGTGATGCGCTCTGCTAAGCTACAATGTTTTATTCAGAAGATTCCTGTACAGATCTTTCTCCTTGTGTAAAACAAATGGAAGACCAGTGTTCATCAACATGAGGACAATTTTTTGAAAAGGGTTTGAGGGAAACAAACTTCTTGGTGCTTTTCCATGAAAGCACATGGTGGGCAGTTAATGCATTTGAGGTTAAGTTGTTCACACAACACAGGCAGAATTTATGGAATATGGATTATTTTTGTTTCTTAGCCCAATTTCTGAAAGTTTGTAGGTCCACTTATAAGTTTTTTCAAGTGAGACATCCTTAAGTTGAATTTCAATGATTCATAGTTGTTATTGTTTTTATAAGAATGTATTTGAAAACATTTATTTTCTGTGTACGGTTTATGTAGGAAACTAGCTCCATGATATCTCTTGGCTAGGAAGCCTGTATAAGGACTTTTTCCATCTGATACTGAGGACAGGCTTCATGGGAAACTCAACCATATGAAGGTTACATACCTTTTTCCCCCAGGAGGACTTCAGCTTTGCTTATCCAAGTGTGGTCCTATGTCCTGGAGCTTGTTTGAAATGCAGACTGGTGGCGTATTGAACCTGTGGGAAGAACCAGACAAGATATGTGACTCTCAGACTTGAGGGTATTACCAGGATTGCTGGACTAGTACAAAGTTTCAGTCTGGGTGGGAGCCTGAGAATTTTAATTTTAACAAGTTATCACATGCTGCTGATGTTGCTGGTACAGGGACCATACTTGGAGAACCATTATATTAGAGTGTCCTCATTGTACATTTTTCTCCCCTTTCCAAATTTCTTACTCATTTAAATAGCTTTTTAAAAACAGATTTTCATATTCTTTAACTTGATTGAAGGGGGAAAAAGCATTTTTTTTTTTTTTTGTAATGACCACACCAAGATTGCTTTTCAGCATCTAATTTCAGAGCAAAAAATCTCTTTGAACCTTAGTTTTAAATCTTATTTATGGGTGTCTCTTTCTCTTCTTTCTGTAATATTCTTTTTAATGTTTAAAAATTCTTTTAATGTAGATAACATGTTCTTATGGTTCAAAAGTTAAAATGACACAGGCATGCTTGGGAAAATGTGATTTCCAACTGCTTTGCCCCCCCCCCCCCTTCACCCCTCTTTTTTAGATAACTACCTTTAATTTATTTCCCATAGATGTCAATTGTTTCCTTTTATAGTAGGAGAAATGCCAGTGTACTATATTCTTTTTATATAAAATGTGGTATACTATTTAAGTAATTCTATCCTATTGTTTTTTCTTTATATGCTCTTTAGATTTTTTCCTATTAGTATTTATTTAGAATGAATATAATATTTGTTTATAGAAAACACTTAAAAAAAACAGCTGTGTTTAAACAGTGTCTATTAAGTGCCTTGTTTACTTATCCAGCCCCCCCCCCCCCCCCGTAGTGTTTGGGTTGTTTCTAGGTTTATCACAGACCATACTATGGTGAACCAGCTTGTATACATATCATTTTATACATGTGCAAGTACATCTGTGGGATACATTCCTATAAGTGGGATCACCGTGCCAGTGGGCATTGCATTTATAATTTAGTTAAATGCTTCCTTTCTTAGGTGTTGCACCATTTTAAACTCCCACAAGTACAGTTGCTCCTCATTATTCATAGAGGATTGATTTGAGGACCCCTTTGCGGATGCTGAAATACAAGGATGCTTAAGTCTTTTATATAAAAAGCATAGTATTTGCATATAACCTATGCACTTTCTCCACATACTTTTAAATCATCTTTAGATTTCTTAGAAGACTAATACAATATAAATGCCATATAAATAGTTGTTACACTGTATTGTTTAGGGACTAGTGACAACAAAAAAGTTGGTATGTGTTCAGTATGACAATATTTTTAAAAAATATTTTCACCTATGATTGTTGAATTCAGTCTGAATACCACAGATACGAGAGGGCAGATCTCAGTGTATGAGAGAGTTCCTATTTTTTCTGGGGCCTTTCCAATGTACTGTGTACAACCCTTGAATTTGTTAACAGTTTGATAGATGAGAATTATCAATATAGAGTAATTTAATGTGGATTTCTATCATTTTTAATAAGGCTCTGCATATTATGCTTAAAAACGAATTGTATTTTTTTTCTTGTGAACTCTCTGTTAATGTTTTTTTTTTTTTTTTTTTTTTTTCACATTTCTGTTTTGGGTTGCTTTTTTCCCATTATCAATTTCTAGAAATTTGTAAATTGGAGAGATTAGCCCTGTGTGATATCAATTCTAGTTTTCCCCAGATTTTCACTTATTTTTATTTACCTTCACATATTTTGATATACAAAAGTCTTACATTTTTTTAAAATTTTACAGTTTATATTAATCATTATGGTATCTTGATATTTTTTAAAAATATTTCTTTATTTCTATGTGGTGCTGAGGATCAAACCCAATGCCTCACAAGTGCTAGGCCAGCACTCTACCACTGAGCTAAAGCCCCAGCCCAGGTATCTGGAGTTTAAGTCACTGAAAGGCCTCCAAGATTTTTAGAATTTGCCCATGGTTTCTTTTAGTACTTTTATGGTATCACATTTACATTTAAATGTTCAAATTAGGATTTATTCTGGTGTTCAGAATGATGCATAGGTTCAACTTTATCTTTTTCTGTGTGCCTGTTATTTTCACCTGTTGCTTTTAGAGCCCTTCTTTGAATCTCTTATGGTGTTGTTAAATTTTGGAGGTATTGGGGTGTCTCTGGGGTTTGTATTCTATTAGTCTTTTTCTTCATATACCAGTATCACATTATTGATTTTATAAAAGTTTTAATATCTTTTAAAACTAGTTTCCCCTTTTTGCTTTTCATATTCCTGGGAATTCTTGCTTGCTTATTTTCCCATGTACTTTTGAACTGTTTTCTCTAGTTCCAGGAAAACAAAAATCTAAAGGAAATAAACATCAGATTAAATGTATACATTTAAAATCTATTTAACTTCCCCAAACTTTTTTTTCAGGTTCTTAATAAAGGTGCTATGAAAGAATGTAAGACAGGAAAATAATTAAATATTTTTACTGTGGTGTTTTATGATTTTACATTTTAAAAATTATATTATTATTATTATTATTATTATTATTATTATTATTATTATTATTTTAGTCTGCTTCCTTAATGTGTAAAAGGGATATTGTTTTAGGAGTGTTTGATTTCATACAACCTCTGGGTAGTAAGGTGAATGCCAATAATGTGGGATGTTTGAATAATGATGTTTGTCTTTCCCTATCTCTATGACTCTAATATTTTAATTTCTATTATTTTGTCATTTTAAAATGTGGTTCTGAGAAGGAGATTCTGTATTACATTTACTTGCAACATTCAATGAATTCTTTCCTCTTAAATAGGAAGATGAAAAGATTTGAAGTAATTTTGGTGATATAGAGGCACTTCTTTCTCTTAAAAGTTTGTTGTGATTTTTTATTATAATAATTAGAAAAATTTTTACCCATATAAAACAACATAGTGACAAAAGTAAACCCTCAACTCCTGCACAAAGAAATGGCCACAATTAACTCACTTTTGGAAACTTATTGATGGATATGAAAGTATATATAAGATTTTAAATACACAGCAGTCTCTCTCTATATATGAAGCTATGTGGTCATTTTTATAGTGTTCTATATATATCTCTATTTATGAGTTGAACCTGATGTGCATAATCATGGGTGATCATTTTACTGGCTGCCTAGTTTTTTTTTTTAAATTATTTTTTAGTTGTCAATAGATCTTTATATATGCAGTGTTGAGAATCAAACCCTGTTCTTCACACATGCCAGGCAAGTGCTCTACCATTGAGCTACAACCCAGCCCTGCCTGCCTAGTTTTCTATTATTTAGAGGCATCATACTTTATCTAGCTACTCCTTTCATAACCATTTAGATTGTTACTTGTTTTTCTTTCTTGTTAATAGTGGTATATTGATTATAGTATATTATTCACTTATCTTCTTAGAGGTATAACTGCCAGGTCAAAGATTATATACATTTTAAATATTGATAAATATAGCTAAGCTGTTATCTGTAAAAACTGTCCCCTTCAATGCCCATGAGAATCCTATTTTCAAAACCCTTGCTCACACCAAGTTTTGTTAATCTTTTTAATCTTTGCTAATTCAATAGGGAAAAAAGTACATTTTTGAGATAACATGTGTTTTATTGGTACTGGGGATCAAACCCAGGGGTACTTCACTAGTAAATTAGATCCCCAGCACATTTTATTTAATTAATTTATTTATTTATTTTGAGACAGGGCCTCGCTAAGTTGCTGAGGCTATCCTTGAACTTGTGATCCTCCTGCCTCAGTCTCCTGATTTTCTGGGATTATAGGTGTGTTCCACTGTAAACTATTAAGGAAACCTTGTGTTATTCAAACATTTCTTTCATTCAACATTTTTATTAACAAAAGAATTCTCTTCCTTAAGAACATACTAGTGATTCTTACATGTCAGATATTCTTAGGCATTTAATGTGATGAAAATATTTAAATATATTGAGTATTTTTTAGGTCTTTTGCCTTGATTTTAACTCATTGTTAATATTTGAAAACTTGAGGGTTGGGGATGTGGCTCAAGTGGTAGTACACTAGCCTGGACTGTATGAGGCACTGGGTTCAATCCTCAGCACCACATAAAAATAAAATAAAAGGATTGTGTCCACCGTGAAAAAAAAAAAAAAAAACTAAAAAGCAAATATTAAAAGCAATATTTGAAAACTTGATCAACCAGCTATAATTGTTTTGAACACAGAATGTTTTCTTCTGCAAAGAGTAGTACTTTTGTGTTTTATTCACCTGAAGGAAAGCCTAAAGTAACTTTCAAAATAAATTTCTTAACAATTTCCAAACATGGATACCAATGGCTGAATAGCATAAAGAATATTATTTCCGTAATTGGGTGATAATATAGTTTTTATGAGTTATGTAAACTATATGATTGTCCAATCATGTGTAAAACTATGTGTATCTCTTCTGTCCAAAGATTTTATCACTTCCTGATGAAATATGATTTTTAATTTTATGTTTGCTTTAGATTTTATTTCAATCAAATAAGAGTAACATATAAAGATGGCCTCACATGAAGCAGATTCACAACTTTATCATTGACCGACTGTTTATTCTTTGAACTGTCTTCTATATATAAAGTACATCTAGATTGCCTTTCCTGAGAGTGCTTTTCTTTTCACTTCAGTTAACATTGTTTACTGAATAACCCAAGGCTGGGACAATATGGACCAACTGGCGATTTATTCACCAGTTTTCATTCAGCACTGAATACCTACCTAAATGCTAGGCATCCACAGACATCAAAATCATTATTTACTTCTTTGTTTAATTTTTTGGTACTGGGAATTGTATCTAGAGGCACTTTACCACTGAAACACATCCCCAGCCCTTTTGTTTATTTTTAAAAAATTTTTAGACAGGATCTTGCTAAGTTGCTTAGAGCCACACTAAGTTCCTAAGACTGGCCTTGAATGTAGGATCCTTCTGCCTCAGCCTCAACCTCCCAAAGGTTGATGCATATTATCATTATTATTTAAAGATGCAAAAGAGAATAGTATACATTTTAATTTAGAGAAGACTAACATGGTTTCTTTTAAATTTCGATGTGCATAACTGTATGGCACTTGCTGCCATAACATTCAATGGTTACTTTATTTCAAATTTTGATGTGGACTATATTTTATTTAATTTTTTTTTTTTTAACAAACGTGAAATGAAACATTTTTAATTAGCCATTTTATCACTCAAATATGATTTTTTAAATAAACTATTATGATTGGTAGCATTTGCCTAACCTCCCTGTAGATACTACATGTTATGCTGTGTACATCTGTAGTTACATTTAAAAATATATGGATATTGAAGGAAATATATATATATATATATATATATATATATATATATATATATATATATATATATATATTTTTTAATTTTTTATTGTTGGCTGTTCAAAACATTACATAGTACTTGATATATCATATTTCACAATTTGATTCAAGTGGGTTATGAGCTCCCATTTTTACCCCATATACAGATTGCAGAATCACATCAGTTACACATCCATTGATTTACATATTGCCATACTAGTGTCTGTTGTATTCTGCTGCCTTTCCTATCCTCTACTATCCCCCCTCCCCTCCCCTCCCCTCCCCTCTTTTCTCTCTGCCCCCTCTACTGACATTCGTTTGTCCCCCTTGTATTATTTTTCCCCTTCCCCTCATTTCCTCTTGTATGTACTTTTGTATAACTCTGAGGGTCTCCTTCCATTTCCATGCATTTTCCCTTCTCTCTCCCTTTCCCTCCCACCTCTCATCCCTGTTTAATGTTAATCTTCTTCTCATGCTCTTCGACCCTACTCTGTTCTTAGTTACTCTCCTTATATCAAAGAAGACATTTGGCATTTGTTTTTTAGGGATTGGCTAGCTTCACTTAGCATAATCTGCTCTAATGCCATCCATTTCCCTGTAAATTCTATGATTTTGTCATTTTTTAATGCAGAGTAATACTCCATTGTGTATAAATGCCACATTTTTTTTATCCATTCATCCATTGAAGGGCATATAGGTTGGTTCCACAGTCTAGCTATTGTGAATTGTGCTGCTATGAACATCGATGTAGCAGTGTCCCTGTAGCATGCTCTATTTAGGTCTTTAGGGAATAGACCGAGAAGGGGAATAGCTGGGTCAAATGGTGGCTCCATTCCCAGCTTTCCAAGAAATCTCCATACTGCTTTCCAAATTGGCTGCACCAATTTGCAGTCCCACCAGCAATGTACAAGTGTAACCTTTTCCCCACATCCTCACCAGCACTTGTTGTTTGACTTCATAATGGCTGCCAATCTAACTGGAGTGAGATGGTATCTTAGGGTGGTTTTGATTTGCATTTCTCTGACTGCTAGAGATGGTGAGCATTTTTTCATGTACTTGTTGATTGATTGTATGTCCTCCTCTGAGAAGTGTCTGTTCAGGTCCTTGGCCCATTTGTTGATTGGGTTGTTTGTTCTCTTATTGTCTAATTTTTTGAGTTCTTTGTATACTCTGGATATTAGGGCTCTATCTGAAGTGTGAGGAGTAAAGATTTGTTCCCAGGATGTAGGCTCTCTATTTACCTCTCTTATTGTATCTTTTGCTGAGAAAAAACTTTTTAGTTTGAGTAAGTCCCATTTGTTGATTCTAGTTATTAACTTTTGTGCTATGGGTGTCCTATTGAGGAATTTGGAGCCCGACCCCACAGTATGTAGATCGTAGCCAACTTTTTCTTCTATCAGATGGCGTGTCTCTGATTTGATATCAAGCTCCTTGATCCATTTTGAATTAACTTTTGTGCATGGCGAGAGAAAGGGATTCAGTTTCATTTTGTTGCATATGGATTTCCAGTTTTCCCAGCACCATTTGTTGAAGATGCTATCCTTCCTCCATTGCATGCTTTTAGACCCTTTATCAAATATAAGATAGTTGTAGTTTTGTGGATTGGTTTCTGTTTCCTCTATTATGTACCATTGGTCCACCCGCCTGTTTTGGTACCAGTACCATGCTGTTTTTGTTACTATTGCTCTGTAATATAGTTTGAAGTTGGTATCGCTATACCGCCTGATTCACACTTCCTGCTTAGCATTGTTTTTGCTATTCTGGGTCTTTTATTTTTCCATATGAATTTCATGATTGCTTTCTCTATTTCTACAAGAAATGCCGTTGGGATTTTGATTGGCATTGCATTAAACCTATAGAGAACTTTTGGTAATATCGCCATTTTGATGATGTTAGTTCTGCCCATCCATGAACAGGGTATATTTTTCCATCTTCTAAGATCTTCTTCTATTTCTCTCTTTAGGGTTCTGTAGTTTTCATTGTATAAGTCTTTCACCTCTTTTGTTAGGTTGATTCCCAAGTATTTTATTTTTTTTGAAGATATTGTGAATGGAGTGGTTGTCCTCATTTCCATTTCAGAGGATTTGTCGCTGATATACAGGAATGCCTTTGATTTATGCGTGTTGATTTTATATCCTGCCACTTTGCTGAATTCATTTATTAGCTCTAATAGTTTCTTTGTAGACCCTTTTGGGTCTGCTAGGTATAGAATCATGTCATCTGCAAATAGTGATAATTTAAGTTCTTCTTTTCCTATTTTGATGCCTTTAATTTCTTTCGTCTGTCTAATTGCTCTGGCCAGTGTTTCGAGAACTATGTTGAACAGAAGTGGTGAGAGAGGGCATCCCTGTCTTGTTCCAGATTTTAGAGGGAATGCCTTCAATTTTTCTCCATTCAGAATGATGCTAGCCTGAGGCTTAGCATAGATTGCTTTTACAGTATTGAGGTATGTTCCTGTTATCCCTAGTTTTTCTAGAGTTTTGAACATAAAGGGATGCTGTACTTTGTCGAATGCTTTTTCCGCATCTATCGAGATGATCATATGGTTCTTATTTTTAAGTCTATTGATGTGGTGAATAACATTTATTGATTTCCGTATATTGAACCAGCCTTGCATCCCAGGGATGAATCCTACTTGATCATGGTGCACAATTTTTTTGATATGTTTTTGTATCCGAGTGGCCAGAATTTTATTGAGGATTTTTGCTTCTAGGTTCATTAGAGATATTGGTCTGTAGTTTTCTTTCTTTGAAGTGTCTTTGTCTGGTTTAGGTATCAGGGTGATGTTGGCCTCGTAGAATGAATTTGGAAGTTCTCCCTCTTTTTCTGTTTCCTGAAGTAGCTTGAAAAGTATTGATATTAGTTCCTCTTTAAAGGTTTTGTAAAACTCTGCTGTATACCCATCCGGTCCTGGGCTTTTCTTAGTTGGTAGTCTTTTGATGGTTTCTTGTATTTCCTCTATTGATATTGGTCTGTTTAGGTTGTCTATATCCTCCTGACTCAATCTGGGCAGATCATATGACTTAAGAAATTTATCTATGCCTTCACTATCTTCTAATTTATTGGAGTATAAGGATTCAAAATAGTTTTTGATTATATTCTGTATTTCTGAAGTGTCTGTTGTGATATTGCCTCTTTCATCCCGTATGTTAGTGATTTGAGTTCTCTCTCTTCTTCTCTTCGCTAGCATGGCTAAGGGTCTGTCGATTTTGTTTATTTTTTCAAAGAACCAACTTTTAGTTTTGTCAATTTTTTCAATTGTTTCTTTTGTTTCGATTTCATTAATTTCAGCTCTGATTTTAATTATTTCTTGCCTTCTACTTCTTTTGCTGTTGTTTTGCTCTTCTTTTTCTAGGATTTTTAGATGAAGTATGAGATCATTTATTTGTTGGTTTTTTCTTTTTTTAAGGAATGAACTCAAAGCAATGAATTTTCCTCTTAGAACTGCTTTCAATGTGTCCCATAGATTCCGATATGTTGTGTCTGTGTTTTCATTAATCTCTAAGAATTTTTTAATTTCCTCCTTGATGTCTTCTATAACCCATTGATCATTCAGTAACCTATTGTTCATTCTCCAAGTGATGTATTCTTTTTCCTTCCTTCTTTTATCATTGATTTTCAGTTCCATTCCATTATGATCAGATAGGATGCATGGTATTATCTCTACTCCTTTGTATTGTCTAAGAGTTTCCCTGTGACATAATATATGATCTATTTTTGAGAAGGATCCATGTGCTGCTGAGAAAAAAGTGTAACTGCTTGATGTTGGGTGGTATATTCTATATATGTCAATTAAGTCTAGGTTATTAATTGTGTTATTGAGTTCTATAGTTTCCTTATTCAACTTTTGTTTGGAAGATCTGTCCAGTGGTGATAGAGGTGTGTTGAAGTCTCCCATGATTATTGTATGGTGGTCTATTAGACTCTTGAACTTGAGAAGAGTTTGTTTGATGAACATAGCTGCACCATTGTTTGGGGCATATATATTTATGATTGTTATGTCTTGTTGGTGTATGGTTCCCTTGAGCAGTATGTAGTGTCCCTCTTTATCCCTTTTGATTAACTTTGGCTTAAAATCTATTTTATTTGATATGAGTATGGATACTCCTGCTTGTTTCCGAAGTCCATATGAGTGATATGATTTTTCCCAACCTTTCACCTTCAGCCTATGTATGTCTTTTCCTATCAAATGCGTCTCCTGTAGGCAGCATATTGTTGGGTCTTGTTTTGTGATCCATTCTACTAGCCTGTGTCTCTTGATTGGTGAGTTTAAGCCATTAACATTTAGGGTTATTATTGAGATATGGGTTGTTCTTCCAGCCATATTTGTTTATTTATGTTACTAAATATGGTTTGTTTTCCACTTTGATTATTTTCCCCCCTTTAGTGTCCTACCTCCCACTGTTGGTTTTCATTGTTATTTTCCATTTCCTCTTCCTGTAATGTTTTGCCAAGGATGTTTTGAAGAGATGGTTTTCTAGCTGCAAATTCTTTTAACTTTTGTTTATCGTGGAAGGTTTTAATTTCATCTTCCATCCTGAAGCTTAATTTCGCTGGAAACACAATTCTTGGTTGGAACCCATTTTCTTTCAGTGTTTGAAATATGTTATTCCAGGATCTTCTAGCTTTCAGAGTCTGTGTTGAAAGATCAGCTGTTATCCTGATTGGCTTACCCCTAAATGTGATCTGCTTCCTTTCTCTTGTAGCTTTTAAAATTCTCTCCTTATTCTGTATGTTGGGCATCTTCATTATAATGTGTCTAGGTGTGGTTCTCTTATGATTTTGCACATTCGGCGTCCTGTAGGCTTCTAGGATTTGGGGTTCTGTCTCATTCTTCAAGTCTGGGAAGTTTTATCGTATTATTTCATTGAATAGATTGCTCATTCCTTTGGTTTGAAACTCTGTTCCTTCCTGTATCCCAATGACTCTTAAATTTGGTCTCTTGATGTTATCCCATATTTCTTGGATGTTCTGCTCATGGTTTCTTAACAGTCTTGCTGAGCTGTCTATGTTCTTTTCAAGTTGAAATACTTTATCTTCATTGTCTGATGTTCTGTCTTCTAAGTGTTCTACTCTGCTGGTAGTATTCTCAATTGAGTTTTTAAGTTGGCTTATTGCTTCCTGCATTTCTAGGATTTCTGTTTGTTTGTTTTTTATAACCTCTATTTCCCTGTATAGTTGATCTTTTGCTTCTTGGATTTGTTTATGTAATTCATTGTTGAAGTGATCTTTCATTGTCTGATTTTGCTGTCTGATGTCTTCCTTGAGACTCCAGATCATCTGAAGCATGTATATCCTGAATTCTTTATCTGACATTCCATCAGCTGCAGCTATTACCTCTTCTAACGTTGAGTTGACCTGCAATGCTTGTGGTCCTTTCTTTCCTTGTCTCTTCATACTGTTCGCGTTCCTTTCTACTTGGTGAAACTGTTGTGCTATTGAATTTTCCCCCTATATATTTATATTGGTCTTGTATAGTTGCAAAGTCTCCCTCGCAGGCGCGGGCGGCGGCTCTGCCCCTCCTCCAATTGGGGCAATGTGCCTACCATGCCGGCAGGCCGCTGGGCCTGCTCTGCCAGTCGGTAGCAGGTCCGCCGACCTTGCAGGCGCGGGCGGCGGCTCTGTCCCTCTGCGGGCCGCTAGGCTTGTTCTGTCGGTGGTCGCAGTTCTGCCTACTTTGCAGGCGCAGGCAGCGGCACTGCCCCTCTGCAGGCCTCTGGGGCTGTACTGCCAGTGGGTCACAGGTCTGCCTACTTTGCAGGCATGGGGGGGCGGCGGCTCTACCCTTCCTCAGGCCACTGGGCCTGTTCTGTCTCTCGGTTGCAGGTCTGACCTGTTCTGATAGTGGTCACAGTTCCGACTACCTTGCAGGCGCGGGGGGGAGGGTGCGGCTCTGCCTCTCAGCAGGCCGCTGCTCCTCTTCTGCCGGTGGGTCGCAGGCCCGCCTACCTTGCAGGAGTGATTGGAAGCTCTGTCCCGCCGCGGGCCACTGGGCCTTTTCTGTCGGTGGTCACAGTTCCCCTACCTGGCAGGCGCGGGGGGTGGGGGGCGGCTCTGCCCCTCAGCAGGCCGCTGGGCCTGCTCTGTGTTTGGTCACAGTTCCCTCTACTATGCCGGCGCAGGGGGAGGGGGCGGCTCAGCCTCTCAGCAGGCGGCTGCTCCTCTTCTGCCGGTGGGTCGCAGGCCCGCCTACCTTGCAGGAGTGATTGGAAGCTCTGTCCCGCTGCGGGCCACTGGGCCTTTTCTGTCGGTGGTCCCCCTTCCCCTACCTGGCAGGCGAGGGGGGTGGGAGGCGGCTCTGCCCCTCAGCAGGCTGCTGGGCCTGCTCTGTGTTTGGTCACAGTTCCCTCTACTATGCCGGCGCAGGGGGAGGGGGCGGCTCAGCCTCTCAGCAGGCGGCTGCTCCTCTTCTGCCAGTGGGTCGCAGGCCCGCCTACCTTGCAGGAGTGATTGGAAGCTCTGTCCCGCCACGGGCCACTGGGCCTTTTCTATCGGTTGTCACCCTTCCCCTACCTGGCAGGCAAGGGGGGTGGGGGGCGGCTCTGTCCCTCAGCAGGCCGCTGGGTCTGCTCTGTGTTTGGTCACAGTTCCCTCTACTATGCCGGCGCAGGGGGAGGGGGCGGCTCAGCCTCTCAGCAGGCGGCTGCTCCTCTTCTGCCAGTGGGTCGCAGGCCTGCCTACCTTGCAGGAGTGATTGGAAGCTCTGTCCCGCCGCGGGCCACTTTTATTTAATTTTTATAATCACATGTGTCCTGTATTTTAAATCTTTTTTTAAAGGGCAGAGTAAGTATTTAAACTGAGTATGCTGCTGGTTCCTGTTTAAGATCTGTTTATGTTTCTCAGTATAGACATGGCAATATTTTATAAAATATGTTGTTTAAAAATAATGATAAAGTAAATGCCCCCCAAAATAAAGTAAATATAATTGTATGGTTCACATTTTTTAAAATAAAAGCAGAAAATTAGATTGCCAGACTTTGAGTAGAATTAATAAATTTTTTGTCTGAGTCTTGCCTGTGAAGCTTTTCTGACTCCTAAACAAGTTTTTCACAGCCAAAGTAAATAGAAATGGAACAATTAAAGATTTAATAGATTTAAGAAGTATTTTAGTCTCTATTTTATTTACTTTATTCTAATATTTCTATTAGAGTTCAGGATTCTAAAGAATACATGTAACTTGTTTTAATTATTATTTTTGCAGAAGTCATTTGCATGTGAAATTTTTAAAATCAATTAAATAATACTCTATCCAGTTTTATTTGCACTTTATTTTGCCTAACAATTGTTTCTTTTTTAATATTTATTTTTTAGTTGTATGATTTATATGTGGTGCTGAGTATTTAACCCAGGGCCCTGATGTGCGAGGCAAGCACTCTACTGCTTAGCCATAACCTCAGCCCCTAGCAAATATTTCTTAATACATAGTCTGAAATTAAATCAAGGCAGACTTGAAATTACTGATTCTTCATTATTGGGCCAAATTAATGAGGTTTTCCTGGACTTTTCCTTCTGGTATCTTATTGTGGCTAATGATGTAATCTTATTTGTTTTCTAAAATATTGAAGTTTTAGGTTTTTGAAACTTTTCTGTGAAAGTACAGGGATTTGTTTATACAGTACCTTTCATTTTACTTATGAGTTAATTTCTTTAATTTTGTGCCCTAAAACCTACTAAAAATATTCCTGGAAAGTGAGGGATTAAACAGAATTTGTAATAAAAATGAAGACCTTTTTCTTTATTTCTCCTGTTAGCTGGATTTGTTAAAATTTTTATACTACATTTAAATAAATATTAAGACTTTATTACAGGGCTGGGATTATGGGTCAGTGTAGAGCACCTGCCTGGCATGTGTGAGGCACTGGGTTTGATCATCACCACCACAATAAATAAATAAACAAACAAACAAACAAACAAACAGACAGACAAATAAATAAATAAAGCAATTATGTCCATCAACAACTACCCCCCCAAAGACTTTATTACATATTAAATGGGTGGGATTTTCTGTATTTGAAACAGTTTCTTTCTATATTAGGCATAAAGTTTAATTTAGACTGGCAGAGTAAGTGATCATTTGTTTGGAAAGAGGGGTAGACAATCTTTGGTTAGTTTCATTCTGTAACCTTCCAGCTAATTGTTGAATTGCATGCTTTTTTTGTTCTTTGCTCTGTCTACTTTGGATTTGGTTTTATGGTTGGTTGAAATAGAGATTTATTGGTAGGAACATAGATTATTTTCCCATTTTAACAGATTGTGTGTTTTTCTGACAGCTTATTCTGTCACAGGCAGAGTGATTCAACCAGACCCTTGTGCAGAGGTGTTAGTATATGATTTGGGCAGCCATTTTCAAAAATAACAGCTTTATTGATATATAATTCACATTACCATCAAGGTCACTCATTAAAAGTGCAATTCACTGAGTTTTAGTATATCCACACAGTTGTGTGCCTATCCAGCTATCTAATATGGAAAGACATTTGTCATACCCAAAGAAGACCCATGCCCTTTAGCAGTCAGTCTCCACTCAATCTTGCTCCATGTAGGCATGAATCTTCTTTCTCTCTTTCTGGATTTACTTGTTCTGGACATGATATATAAATGTAATCATTCAATATATGACCCTTTGTATTTGTTTTTTTTTATCCTGTTTTTTAGGTAGCACATATTAGAACTTCATTCCTTTTATTGCTACATAGTGTTCTGTTATATATATATATATATACACTGTAGTTTGTTTATCCATTTATCAGTTGATGGATATTTGGGTGACATTCACTTTGTGGTTCTTATGATCATGCTGCTGTGAATATTTGTGTTTTTGAGTTGACTTCTGTTTTCTTTTGGGTAGATACTTAGGATTGAAATTTATGGGCCATAAGTCACTCTGCCAGACTGTTTTATAAGGTGACTCAACCACTTTATATTCCCATCAGCAATGTTTGAAGATTTCATTTCTCCATATCTTTGCCAACATTGTGACATGGTGTTTTTCCATATTAGTCATCCTAATGGGTATGAAGTGGCATTGCATTGTGGTTTTTATTTGCATTTCCCTGATAAATAATGATATTCAATAACTTTGTGTACTTGTTAGCCATTGTTTATCTTTGTTAGGCAAATTCCTGTTCAGATTCTTTACCCATTTTAAAAACTGAGCTGTCCTTTTCTTGTTTAGTTTTAATAGTTCTTCTGTATTCTGGATATACACAAATGTTCACTTATCAGATATATGAAGTATATATTTTTTTCTTATTCTATAGTCTTTTCATTCTTATAAGGCCAATAGGTTTTTTGTTCAAGTCCAATTTACCAGTTTTTTGACTGCTTATACAGTTTTCTCTGAAATTTTTCCATAAGTTAAAAAAAAAAAAAAACAAACCTTATTTCTCAACATCTTCCATTAATTTTTCTTCCTACACAAACAATGATTATTTAGTTAACTACACAATGGGTTACAGATATTAAAAATATTTTCTGTTTTCAAATATTTTCATCACATTTAATGAAAGAAACCCAAGTTTTCTAACTTGATATCCAGTGCACTTTTTAAAAATCTGCTTAGCTCAGAATGCACACATTATTCTGTAAATATTTACAGGTGTCTAATGTATTCTGAGGACTTGACTGGGCTTGGAGATCCAGGGATGCTTGGAACATGGTCCTGTCCTTAAGGAACCAGAGGTCATGTGCCATGCTACAGATTTCTACAGAGGGTAGTGGCACCAGTGGAGAAAGAGGGGCACTGTCTGGGTGAGAAAGCCTCTCAGGGAGTCGGTGCTGGTGCTCTGTCTGCAGAGATTCATTGGTGATCAGAATCTTTTCTTATAGCCTATGATTCTTCCTTTTAGACATTTGCTGCTGCTGTGTGTTATGTACATTGGCACCAGTTATTTGTAACAGCAATATTTAGGGATATTGATGTAATGAATTGTAGACATCAATGTGATGACTTTGATACCTAGAAGCAAGCCAGAAGAAAGCCACATTTCTTTGATTTCTTCAGGTTTTCAAGAATGGGAACTTCCTACTTACTAATTAATTCAGTGTGGTGTGTGTGTGTGTATCTGAGCTCCAGACCAAACCCAAGCAATTTTGGGTAGTCAGAGCTAAAATGTGAGTCAAGGAGGAACAGCTGTTTGACTGGAGGGAAGATTGTATATAGATATTTGGGTGAGACCTGTTAAGGAATTTATATCTTTCTTTAATAATGGAAAGCCATTGATGAGTTTGGTTGTGTGTGGGGAACATGGTCCCTCCTGTTATCTGTTCCACAGAAGCTGTTTGTGTGGACTAGAGACAGGAGACTTGTGGGGCTGTGGGACTAGTCCACATGAGAGCCAATGAGGACCTGAGCTAGGGCACTGCTGATAGATGTGGACACACAGATTGGAAATGTTTAGTAGGTGCAAGTCAGAATGCTTGGCTGCAATCAACCATCATAAGTTAAAAGGAGGATTATTGAAGAAAGAAGACTTCTGAATAAAGTTTCAAAGGAATGAAATTCCACAGAAGCCAGCATTATTTTAGGCCCTTAGGGGCTAAGGGACAGAGCAGGGGCAATACTCAGGCCCTCACACAAGATGGAGAAAAGAGGGTCTCCTTCCACCTGTGCTTTTTAAAATCCCAAGAGCACTCTTTTTTTAATTTATATATTTTTTTTAGTTGTTGATGAACTTTATTTTGTTTATATTTATGTGGTACTGAGAATCAAACCTGGTGCCTCACACATGCTAGGCCATTGCTTACCAATTTTTTTTGCTATGACTTTCCATAGACTAGCATGGATTTTCAGAGGTACCTTTATTAGCTCTTAGATAAAGTAATTAAAATTTATTTTATACAGTGCAGCTTATTCTGTTTTTATGTTTTCTTTTTTTTTTTTTTTTTTTTGTACCACGAATTGAGCTCAGGGTGCTCAATCACTGAGCCACATCCCCAACTATTTTTTTTTTCTTTTTTCTTGAGACAGAGTTCTGTTAAGTTGCTTAAAGCCTCACTAAATTGCTAAGGCTGGGTTTGAACTTGCAATCCTCCTACTTCATGTTTACAAGCCACTGGGATTATAAGTGTGTGTCACCAACCTGGCTGAGCAATCTTTCTTAATGGACAAAGAACAGTAGATGCTGTTTAACTGTTCTTGCTCCTATGTTAGTGAAGTCTGAATTGAAATTTCTTTCTGCATCTCAAAGAGTACAATATACTGTACAGCAACTCTAAAAGGGTGGAAGTTATATGGTTTCTGAGAACTTCTTTTCTGGATGTAAATCCATGAAACATCAGTGTGTGTAGCAGTTAAATAGGAATTTTGGTCAGAGAACAGTGGAAGGCTGGCCTGGAACTACACTGTTACTCCAACAGCATCATTCAAACACTAGCATTTTGGGCTGGGGATGTAGCTTGCTTCACATGTGTGAGGCCTTGGGTTTGATACTCAGTTCCACAGACAACTCATTGTTCTGTTTTCATTAATGAAATACAAAGTCATTTTTGGAGGAATGAAGGATAAATTACTCATTTATATATCTTATGTGTTATAACATGACACAAATCATTTGCTTATGTGATAAACACTGCTACATATAAGATCAGAATTGTTTTGAATATTTAAAGTCACTTTATACATGGTCAGTATTGAAAATAGCATTGCAGGTAAGGCCATTTCATAGATGTCATTTTACTTAAGAGATCTTGATCTTTTCTAGCTTTGCAAGATATGACAATGAAGGCTAGCTGAATGCTAATACTTGGAAGATAAATTGTTGCCCACACCAGCTCTGCCACTATGTTGTTTCTCCTCCATGCCAAGGCATATGGTCAGATTAAGGTAAATTCGATAAAAATAAATTTGCTGAGATTAAATGGGAGGTACTCCTGGTGGGATGAATCCATATTCTCTGGCAGGTGTGGTCCTATTTGGGGCCCTCTTGATAAAATATTCAAGATATACTCTGTGCTGTTAGTAATGGGAAGTAGCTCAGTGACCTTGGACAAGTATATTAAGGTCAGTGACACTCTACCTGTCTATAATATTCTCCATTATAGCATTGTTGTGATGATGAGCAGAGCTGCTGCATATCAACTGGTAAGCACAGTGCCAAGAACATTTCAAATTACAAGTAGATCTTACTCCACACAACAGTGTTTTCTTCAAAGTAAAATGCAAAAGGAGGGCAGTAACTGACATCAGAGGTATCAGAAGTAACCACAAATTGGCTCTTAGCTTCAATGGAACTCAAGCTGTAGCAGGTGTAATTTCACAATTTTAATTAAAATCAGTATCAGAGGTGAGATGTAAATTTTCATAATTTTAACTATAAGCAGTTAAATTTCTGTGCTTTTTTCACAAATTTACCTAAAGCAAGCCATTTTCATTTGTAAAACTCCAAAAATCAATAAATAGAAGATGAAATAACTGAATACTATGGTTGGTTTCATCTTTTGTTTAGTGGACACTGCTTATCAGTGAAGATGAGAATACTTGGATATTGTGCTTGCAGAGCTCATGGTCTAGGTTCCATGGTTACTGAACACTCAGTATTAGTAGTGTTTAATGTAGATATGAATTTGGGTATGATGTGTTTGGAACACGGGCAGAGTAATCATGTCAGTCAAAATTCACTAAAAGCTTATGGTTTAGCAAAATTGTACCTTTTAGAACACAAAACATGACATTTCTGAAGAACCTGAAAAAATTAGAAGAAGAGTAACTTTCTAAGGGAATTCGAAGCACATGCCATCCAGTTATCACTGACAAGTGATTTTTATATATTTTGGTGTACATGGCATGAGTTTGTTGGGTTCTTTAAAAAAAATATTCACTAGTTCTAATCAGTTATACATGAGAGTAGTTATACATTGTACACAAATGTAGCAGGTGTTGGGTTCTTTTAGAGAAACAACCTTAAAGGGTAGTATCATTGCAAGGGAAAAAGATAGTGGATGGTTTTCAAAGGGACATCCTTACTAAGCTGTAAAATGTCTTGAATATTGTGGCAGAGCTATAGATGGTTATATTTATGATGAATAATTAAGGTTGTATCTTCTATAAGATATAGTAATTTCTATTCTTGGTCCAGTTAGCTGAGTTCAGTAATGAAGAATATGCTGTTAGAGTGTTATATTTAATACCCACTATTAGAATATTTACTTAAAATTTCCAGTTTGTTATTGGTATCTTAAAAAAATCATTTGGGGTCAGTCTTCACATTCTTTTATATTTCTAAGCCAGAATGACCTCTTAGAGCTGGTAGACTCAATACTTGCTGTGTGTGGAATAATTTTTAATCTTTTTTCTGAGTTCACTTAAGATATGAGATATACTTGTCATTTTGGAATTCTAAACTGTTAGGATACAGTTCTCCAGTTTTGTTATCGTTGAAATTTAATATTTTAACCTTTAATTAGAAGAGTCACTGTTCTATGCTGTGGTATGTTTCCATTGCTATTTTTTCATCATGTGATTTAAGTGTTGCTAAACTTTACAAATTATTCCAAAAGAAGACATGGAATAACTTTGTAATTTGGTGCTGTCTATTCTGCATGAAATCCAGCACTTTCAACAGTGCTATGTGCAGTAAATATTTATTTGAATTAGAGATTTGCTTTAGGGCAGCTTGCAAAAGTAATGTTTTCAGTATTCAGTGACTGAGCCTTCAGTTTAGCTAAACATTCAGACTTCATTTGAAGCCAGTAAACAGACAACTGTGCAATCCAGGGAGACCAATTTCTTCACTTTTATATCCACTAGTAATTTTCTTTTACAGTCATGTTTACATAGAGTAAAGGTCAAAGGAAAAGGTGTATTTGGAGCAGTTACATGAGTAAGTTTGCTACAGTGAAAGATTTTCTGTATGCTGATGAGTAACAAGAGGCAGGAATCCATTAGGCAGCTCTTTGGTCAGTCATATTTCTTAGAATGCTGCTGCTCTTTTTTTTTTTTTTTTTTTTTTTTTGCATTCAAAGAAAGCTGTGGTTAGGTGCTGAGCAACTTGTTGAGGCAGCTTGTCTTCCCGGCCTCCTCATGATGCACCTGTGGTACTCACTATGCATCCTGCTGACTGACAAGGCATTCTGCCAGCCCCAGCCTCATGTGCTCCTGGTAGTTGCAGGCTCTGCAGGTGACTGGGAAGGTGAGGAAGGATGGCCATGCCTGATGCAGGCACTCTATGCTTGTGGACTGCCTTTGTTTCACTAGGCTGCACTTTCAGAGCACAGGTTCAAGGATGAAATTGTTGAGGATTTTAAGATGGTGAGCACAGCACAGCAGAACAACTGGAGGCCCTTCTGGGCATGGGACCTTTGGTACTCGTGAGGCTGGCACTGTCTGCCCAGAGTCAGAAGAAGGAATGCTGTTGGTATTTCATGAAAATATGGCCTTGGACAAAGTTCACTTGGACTGGAGGAAGGCTCTGTTTGGGAACTCAGTGGTCAAAGACCTGCTGAGAGGATCACAAGCCCAGTGCTCTTGCCTGAATTTACCTGGAAAAGATGAAGGAGGCATCTTTGAGGTTCCATGTATTGTGGATAAGAAGTGTGACTATCAATCTGGATTTGGTCCCTAAGCAGTGCTACGTGTGGGAGGAGGGGCCTGACCTCTTGGACTCGTGTTCCATTTCTTTCTGGAGAGAACAAATCTGACTTCACAGCTGCTGCTGAGATCAGGCAGTGGTGGGTGGGAACTGGTGCTTTGTGGTCCTGTGCTTAGGTCATTAAGCAGTCCAGTTAAGTCCACTCACCACCGGTGGTATCCTGGCTGACCACATGCTTGAGACCCAGGGCCTCAATGCTGAGGAGCCTTGGACCAACTCCATGTGGCAAAACTGCACTCAACTTCACATGAGGATCTGTGTCTCACTGGCACACCTAGGCAGTCATATCCAGCTTTGAACATCTGAACACACAAGGTAATTTTCATGGAAAAACTGCCCTGCCAGTGTTAACTGCATCATCCTGGCTGATGGATCTTCTTCTCATTTTAAGTTTGAGGAGATTGAGGCATGGACACTAAAACAAAATGCAGAGGCCGTGTGAAAAGACAGCTGTGATTTGAGCCATGAATGCTATGGAGTCCACTCTCTTTCTCCTGTGTTACCCTGTTGCCATGTCCCTCCTTGGTTTTGGGAAAGCCTACTTATTGCAGAGTGTATAAGAGGGTGGAGTGCCATATGGCAGTCTCACAAAGCATTTCATATGATGTCTCTTTCTGCAGAATTGGGTGGTGGGGGGCAAAGCCACCTTCCTAATAGCCAGGGAAAGGATGCACTTCATGCTCACTTGGCAGGGGCCTCTGCCCACTGGAGGCCAAAGATAAATGGAGGACAGAAACTTAAAAGACAAAGTGATCTTTTCCAAACCACGACCCATTCAGGGGATTCTCCAGGCAGCACCTTTGAGGAGCACCTCTGTTTTGTACAGTGAGGCTAATTCTGTGTTTGGTCCACAGACATCTGATGCCCCATTATTCTTTATCCTGACCATCACTTTGACTCACTACTGGGCATTTCCTCCAAGACAGCTACCTGTGGGGCAATAACTCGTCTCCATGAGAAAATATGAGACACCAAAAAGACCAAAGCAAAAACTAGTTAAGAAACTACAAATAATATGTAAAATCAATGGCCCTTGTTAGCTTTAACAAACTGATGGATTTCTTTCCCCATGAAACAATGAAAGTTAATGTGGATTACCTAGTAAGTTTTGAAATAGAGATGACAGTCATTATTCCAGGATATCAGGTTAAAAACATTCTTAGGAAACATGCAACCTTGTTAATTATGTTTTTCTTCAAACTGGAGTGTATTACAGAATGAAGTTTACTGCCTGACACTAAATTTGTTACTGCTCTACTCTTCACAATCTCACATTTGTATTTTACCCATAATGTGCATTTATCTTCCTCAGGCTGATTGATTTTTGAGTGAGAAAGATACTTGCCTCAGTGGGCACAGTAGGTCACTCTCAGGCTTTATCATGATGTGCTCACCAGGCCCTCATGTGCTCACACATGAACTTCACACCCATCTTTCCTGGATGTACAAAACCACATCATCACTAGATTCTTAGCCATGAAAATTTCTTGTGCCACCTTTGCTTATGAACTTGATGGAAGGGGCTGACTTTATGAATTGTTGTCTCTCAGAGTTTCTGGTGATGCTGATGATGGCAATGATGATGATGACAATAAATGTGATGGTGATGATGGTGATGATAATGATGGTGGTGATGATAGTAGTGGTGGTGGTGGTGATTATGGTGGTGGTGATGATGATGACGGCAGTGGCAATAATGATGACAATGATTATGATGGTGAAAACAGCAATGGTTATGCCAATGATAGTGACATAATGTTGATGGGAATGATGTCATGAAGAGGATGATGACCATGTGACAATGATGAATGTTAGCAGCTGACATGAATTAGATTATTTTATCTTTCCCATTGGGCAGAGTCCAGCCTAGATTCTGTTGCCCTCAGACTTGGTCATGTGATCTGTTTCACCAGTGAAAGAGAGTGGACAGTGGATTCTTTGGGAGGCATGATGAGATTCCACTTACACATTACGGTTTCTGTTGGAAACATGGCCTCACATCTCAGCTCTTCAGAAACAGGTTTAGGTGGAGAAAGGGACTGTGAAATTGGGTGGTGTATGCTGAGTTCCTGTGGCAGATGTTGATTCAGGATTTGTCTGAGAAAACATTTATTGAGCATCTCTGTTCTAGGCATTGGGGATAGAATGTAATTGGAGCTTATAATTTTGAGAGGGGAGAGAGAAAAAAAAATATAGGGTAGATCAGGAAAGGTAAAGGCAATGGGCACAATGTGGGGGGCACAGAGATTGTCTGTTGGAGACAGGGATGAGAGGGGGAACCTCCAGACTGTTGAAAAGCTCATGTCCAAGCAAAATCCAGAGGGAGTGAGTGGGTAGTCCATATGATAAGTGGGGACGGGAAAGTTCTAGAGAGAGAAGTGGAATGACAAGGGCCCTGGGGATAACATAGAAAGCTAACCAAGGGGGGCAGTCCTGGATGAGGAGGCCAGGAACTCCAGGCAGGGGCTCCATGGGATTACCAGGTCCAGAGACCCTGCCACCCTGGACAGCACTTATCCATATTCAAGAGTCCAAGAAGATGATCAAAATGTCAATCCACAGGGAGCCCTTAAAATTCAGCTAATCCCACTCCACTGTGCATACATAAGTTGCCCCTAGTACCCCAGATTGCTATGTCCTATTCTGTGGGTGCAGCCCCGTGTGTCCCTGCTGGGCACCTTCTCTCCCTTGAGGCTCTAACTCACATGTCCCAAATGTCCCTGTGGTGTGTCATGTCTTATCATCCAAGGACCCTGGAATCTTGCAAAATAACTGCCAGCATTTGAGCAGGCCTTTGTCACCCTGCTTAGCAGATCTCTTCCTTGTTCTGATTTTCAATTTTTCCTGTTCTTGAGTGGCATCAGATAACTCCGTGGTTGCTCCATGTGTTTGCTCCTAAATTACATCTTCACTAAAGACAGAATACCATTAGTTCAAAAGCTCATGAATGCCAAATCCAAACTTATTTACCCCTAATTATTTTAAAAATATAGATGAAAGTAGAAAAATTCTCACCATTCACATCCCACCTGCTTTGGGCACCTAGCATCTAATGTCCAATTAAAAGAGGGTGTGGTTAAGAGACCCCAAGGTGATACCACCCTTCAGATTTTTATAACCCCTGCCATACTTCTAGCTATATTACCTGGGCAAATAATTTCCAGAGACACTTTCTCTGACTCTCTTTTTCCCCATGAGTTCACTTGAAATTCTCAACTTTTGGATGATGGCTCTTTGTCATAATTCCCTGGACAGTTTCATGCTGTGAAGGGTGTTATTTTTTTTCTTTTTCTTTTCTCTTTCTTTCTTTCTTTCTTTCTTTCTTTCTTTCTTTCTTTCTTTCTTTCTTTCTTTCTTTCTTAACTAGGAATTGAACTCAAGGGCATGCTTAACCTTTAAGCCACATCCCCAGGTTTTTTTTTTTTTTTTTACTTGTTTGTTTGTTTTTTTTAACATGGTCCCTCTAGGTTGCTTACAATTTTAAGTTGCTGAGTCTTGTTTCAAATATGTGATTCTCCTGCCTCATTCACCAAAGCTGCTACAATTACAGGCTTGAACCACCATACACAGTGAAACATAGATTTTTTTTTTCCAATGAGACCCTCTCCCATAATTGTATTTTTATGCTTTATAAGCATCCAAAACCCCCAAATTTCTTACAATAGTCAATTTCAACTCCATCACACCAGAAGCAATCACTATTTTTATATTTTCTCAACTGATTATAGTCTGCGTTAGAATTTTATATAAAACACAAGAGTTTATGTATTTTTATTTAAATAAACTTTAGTTATCTTGTTTTATTATTAATTCATAGTACATCTAACAGTAAGGCATTGAAGGACTTTACTAAATGCTATTCAATGCATAGGTAAATTGGCCAGAGTGTATTTAATTTTCTATTTGTAGACTCCAAACTACAAATATTATGTATTATGAATAAAATGTTACTAAATGCTACTTTTGTGATGTGTGTCTTCACTTCTCTTGGGTAAAACTTCAGAGTGGAGGTTTGGGGACTCACATTTGGTGTCTTTGTTCAATTTCAGAAACAAAAATGGAAAATACAAGTTTGTTTTTCAAAATGTTGGGTCCATTATATATACTCAGAAATATCACAGAGGATTTCCAGTTCCTCTGCAATCTTGCCCACATGAGGGGCTATTAGCCTTTTGTATTTTAACCACTCTAATAAATATGTAAGAGTATGTCATTCAGATTTTAATTTACATTTATCTTAAGACTGGTTTCTTTTTTGTTCTTACTAATATTTTGTACATCTTCTTTTAAGAACCATTTTCTAATCTTTTGCACACCTCTAGGAAATGGGTTATGCCTCTTTATCATTGAGTTTTAAAAATGTTTTTATATATCATTTACCAGAACTTTGCAAAATATTTGTTTTGTAACATATTGTCTGTAGGTGAGTAAAACAAAGTATGACTGTGAGCTATATATTTCCAGTTCAAAATTCAAATTGTATCTTACTTTTTTGATAATTTTATTGTTTTACCATACAAAACTTCACTTATTTTAGGAAAACAAAAGCAATCACATGAACAAGCAGCTGTAGTCTTATAGAGGTCTGCCTTAAACATTTCACAAGTGCTTCATGCCAAACTCTGCTGGAATATCTAATTGAATCTCGACATTGACCGTTTGAAGAAATCAAATTTAACATAATTTCCCTATCAAAGTAAATGTAAGCCTTAATGTTAAAACTAGATAGAAAATATACAACAAATGTTGGTAACATGAACTGTGCTAAAGAACTTTTAAAGAGAAAAAAAAACAATTTTATATTTACTCTTGTATTGGAAATTGTTTTCAATTATTAATCTTTTCACCTGGTGTGGTCACCATTGGTATGAATATTTCAATGACATAATATAAAAAATATATTTAAAAGTCCTGGGATTTTAAACCAATCTTTTGACTCTGAACAGTATTAATCATGAACGCAGCCTAATTCCAGTATAAGATTGGGAGACATCTTGTCAAAAAGCTATAAAAAGTTTATTTTTATTTTCTGTAAGAAAACTAAAATTTCTCTTTGGCCTGACAATATTTTGATGTTTTAAACTTGTTTGGAATTTCTACCTGTGCTTTGAATTCACCTATGCCTGGCTATCCCTGACCGGATAACAACCCTCTCTAAAACCTTACTGGTGCCTCATAAATCCTGGCTCCCACTGACCAAATAACAACTCTCAAAATCTCAGTGGCAGCTCATAAATTCTAATGTTTGGAGTTGAAATTATTCCCTACCTTGAAATGTTGAGACATGTAGATCCTTAACCTGCTATCTGCCTTTGTTTTATGCTTGTCAAAATCTTGTTATCTGTATAGTACCAGAGACACCGACCTTCTTTGTAACATTTTGTGCTGTAAAAACTTTTTCCTGAAGATCAGGGGGTGATCTCTAGCATGGAGTTTTGTAAGAGAGAGTTCTGTCCAGGTTTTGTGTACACAATACAATCTTGATTTAATTTGATTTCAAATCGGAGTTGGTAGTCTTTTCTTTGTGTTCTGTTTCAACATTAACCTTTTTTTTTAACTTCACTGTAAATAAAACCAAAGAACAAAACAAAACTCCTGTAAATGAACCAGGTGCATAATAATAGCCATTCTTTACTGAAAGCACCATATTGATTATAGAAATGATATAAGCTTAAAAATTAAAAGATAGCTCAAATATCAAGGAAGTTTAGAAGTTAGAATTTTTTTTTTTTCTTTCAGAATATAGGTGGTAAAATAGGTAGATGGAACATGTGCTGGGAGAAATCAAAAGTCTTTGTAGAGGAGGCAGCAGAGATTTGAGTCTTTCTCAGGTCTATGTTTTGTACAGAAGAGAAAATGTGAAGCATAACTATATCAAGTAATGTGCAAAAAATCACAAAAATATTTATTATAAAAAATCATATCTACAGAAATGGTTCAAAAGAAGCAGTTTTTTTGTCAGGAATAAACATTTGGACATGAATGGAAGTTTTGGTACTATTTTTAAGTAGTTTTACTCATAGAGAGTAATCGTTATACCTTTTCTCCATTTTACTGGTTGGAATTAATTACAATTTATATATCTGCTAAAAAAGGTACTGAACACAGAAAAATATTAGTTGCTCATGTTTAAATCACCTACATTATTTGATCCTTCCCTTTTTAAACCAAAAATATGCATAAAACCATCTCTTAATAAATATCTCTATCTCTGTATATTAGCAGCAACTCAGTCATAAAATATACTATGATAACTTGTCTCTTCATGTACTTATAGATTATGAATTTGCTGCTTAGCATTTAGATATAATTTTCTATGGTGTTCTCTACTTATTTATGTCTCTATGCCAAGTTTTATACCAAGCTCTTAGTATGTGCCTTAATTACTCTGTGTAGCAATGTAGGATCCATGTCTTATTTGTGATACTTTGTTCCCAGAACCGTGTCTAAAGGGAAATATGTACAAGAAGATTATCCAGGCAAAAAATATCTATCTAACATTATATTTTATTTTATACTTATTTATATATTTATGTATACATATTATTTTTTATTATTTAAAAATACATTTTGTTCTGAAACTACAGTGATACTAGTGTATTTTAGCTTGAATTATTTGTGAGAAACAATCAAACTAAAAAAGACATTTCTCTTTGTTGGCTGGTGTTTTTTTTTTTCAACTGCAGGAGCCTAGTGAAGAATGGCAGATATAGATGTGTAACTCTCTAGTTTGAGGCAGACCCATCAAATTAGATGATGTTTTGCTTCTGCTTTCTATCTTGATCATTAGAAACATACCTTTATATTCACATGGAACGTTTTTGGAATTCTGTTCTCTTAGTTCTTCTAAAAAAAAAAATAAAAGTGAAAAAGAATGCAGGAAAGATAAATAAATAATTTCAAACAATTCATTTTTTAAATATTTTTTCAAATTACCAAAAATTCTGAAAATTTAGAAAAGTTAAAAGCTTTAGAAATAGCCTAAGGCAATTTTCTCTTTTGCTCAGGACAGTAGACTATATCTCCAACTCATTCCTCTCTAGAATTGTACTGTGTGCAAATATGAAAAAAAAAAAAAATGTGCTAAGATGCCCCACATGGTTTATAAGTTTTAAAATCCTCACAGGGGATCAAATGTGCCATTTTCCTACTTTACAAATTACAAAATCTGAACTTTGTATACTTAGCAAACATTTACAAAACTGTAATTCAAAATGACCTAAAGAATAAAAAAAAATGAAGAACTGACCCACTGAACATTAATCATAGGGACTTATAATATTGAAGCCATTATATTAAATGTCTTTTTATCATTGTCACAATTTTCCATGTTTATATCATCAATATATTAATCAAAATTTTTACCCACTTAATAACAAATACCTTCATTTCTATTTTAATTGTTTTTTAAGAAAAAATTAGTAGTAATTCATATTAATAACTTAGTGTTAATACTTATTAAAGTATGAAATATATACTTTAAAAGCTATGGCTATCACAAGTGAAAAATCCAGTCTAAATTCCTCTTAAGATTGGGATCCATCTCATCACACAGCCATGAAAAGTTAATTTCTGCTTCATTATAAATTACTGTGATATCTAAACTTGCTTGAAATGCCTGCCAGTGCCTTGAATTCACCCATGCCTGGTTTTCCCTGATGAGATAACAACCCTCCCTGAAAATTTAGTGATGTCTCATAAATTCTGGCTTTCCCTGACCAAATGACAACTCTCTCTGAAGCCTTAGTGGTGCCTCATAATTTCTGATGTTGTGATCTAATTTTACTCCCTAAGTGATGAACAATTTTAAACCATTAACCTTGTACCTGCCTTTGTATTATGCTTGTAAAAATCAGGGTTGTTTTCCCTGATAACAACCCTCCCTGAAACTTTAGTGATGACTCATAAAGGGCTATCTGGTCTCAGATTCAATATACATGATTTGAAGCCCCTTCCAGTCAAGAGCATTTTGTGGGAACTGTCCAATCCTGTGTGTCATCAGGGAGGAGGAGAGTGGGATTTTCCTGTTATTTCTTATCTCCTAAGTCCTCCATTTTTGCCATTTGGCTGGCTTTTCCTGACCAATAATAACCCTCTCTGAAACCTTAGTTGTGTCTCATAAATTCTGATGTTGTGATCTAAACTTATCCCCTAAGTGCTGAACCATTTAGACCATTAACCTACTCTTTGCCTTTGTATTGTTTGTCAAAATCCTGTAATCCTTTTAAGTTCTCAAGACACCCCCCTTTTGCAACTTTTTGTGGTATAAAACTGCAGTCCAAAAGAGCTGGAGTGCTGTCTTCTATTCCCATGGGTTTCAGGAGAAACTGTTATCCTCAAATTTGGGACCCCCAAGAGACCAAGATTGATGTAAGCAGCAAAGATGCATTTATTGTTGTTATGCTTGAATTCTGGACCCCTAAAAGACCACCAGAGACCAAGATCGATGTAAACAGCAAAGAGGTGTTTATTGCAAGCTAGCTCGGTCCTCCGTGCGTGCACACACAACAACTGGTGACGCTGAGAGGCCCCGAGCCCAGGGTTTGCAGCAGTTTTATAGTCTTTGGAGAAGGCAGGGACTTCACATACATCATAGCATCTCTAAGCAAATCATCACACACTGCAGGAAAATCAAATAACAACTCTAAAACATGATTAGCACATTCATTGGCGGGAACAATTTGGGTAAGGGTGATTGGTCAGTACAAAAGGGGTATTCATTTGAACTGATTGGCTTAAGGCAAGAGGGGAGTATGTGCTGAACTACATGGTTTCTCAACACCATAAACTACTGGGAGGGTCATCTGGCATCCCAGGTATTTCCCTGTCTCATGTTGATTGGTGGCTGTTAGGGGGTTTCTATGGATCACCACCTAGCCTGAGTCAGGGAAAGCTGGTGCAGCAGATCTCTCCTGTTATTTGTAGATAAACCATTTAGCAGGGTGGGAATGTGCCTAGGAGTGCTCTGTGGGTCTTTCCAAGGACAAAGGTCATGTCCCTTCCTTGGACAGGCTTTGCTCTGAGATAGAGGCTGGTTTTTCATTGTGAGCTAGCTCAGTCCTCCACGTACACATCAACTGGTGATGCTGAGAGGCCCTGAGCACAGGGTTTGAAGTAGTTTTATACACTCTCTGGGGAAGCCAGGGACCCCACATACATCATAGCATCTCTTAGCAAATCATCACTCACCGTGGGAAAATCATAAAATGAGTCTAAAACATGATTAGCACATTTACTGGCGGGAACAAGTTGGGTAAGGGTGATTGGTTAGTAGAAGAGGGGGATTAATTTGAACTGATTGTTTAGGCCATGAGGGATGTACCTGCTGAACTATGTGGTCTTCTAACATGTTTTCAACCACCTTAAACTACTGGGAGGGTCATCTGGCATCCCAGGTACTTTCCGTATCTCATGCTGATTGGTGGTTGCTAGGGGGTTGCTATGGGTCCTCAGCTAGCCTGACTGAGTCAAGGAGACCTGGCTCAGCAGATCTCTCCTGTTATTTGTAGATAAACAACTCAGCAGGGTGGGTATATGCCTAGGAGTGTTCTGTGGGTCTTTCCAAGGACAAGGGTCATGCCCCCTTCCTTGGACAGGCTTTTCTCTGAGATAGAGGCTGGTTTCTCACCTTGTATCTTATGTTTTTTATGTATTTTTCTAGCTGTAGCTGGAAACAATACTTTTATTTCACTTATTTATTTTTATGTGGTGCTGAGGATCGAACCCAGGGTCTTGCACATGCGAGGTGAGTGCTCTACCCCTGAGCCAAAATCCCAGCATCTTATGTGTTGTTTTTATTGGGCATTTTTACTTTAGAGGGTTTCTTTCCAGTTCAAAGTTCAATCTGTCACCTAAAAAGAACAGAGATCAAAAGAATTTAAATAAAATTTGATAGTGATTGTCATTGTTTTATATTAATTCCTGAATAATGTACAAGCATATATAATTCATAAACTGAAATAAATTTATATGTAAGTTTAAATTAAAATAATCTGTTGGTTGAGCTAGGATCTCACTTCTGGAAAAAACAAACAAACAAACAAACAAACAAAAACAACTTGCCTTAAAATAACAGCAGCCTGAGGCTCTGGGTTATATTTCCAAGATTAAAAAAAAAAAAAAAAAAAAGCAGGGCTCAACAACCTGAGATTCTAACCCTTATTCATGTCTAGATTGGATAATATTCCCTGTCACTCAAAAAAAGGGCTCACTGGTCTCAGATTCAATGTGCATGATCTGAAGCCCCTTCTAATCAAGAGCATTTTGTGGGAATTGTCCAATCCTGTGCGTTATCAGGGAGGAGGAGGGTGGGCTTTCACTGTTACTTCTTTTCTTCTAAGTCCTCTTTTTTTCCATTTGGCTGGAATTTAATCTCATACTTCAGAGTCGCAGGTTGCTCTGCTGTGCAGAAACTGAGGATCCCAAGCAGGCTCAACTCCGGAGAACCAAGAAATGGTGAGTGTGCATTGGCCTAGTGAGGGAGGCTGGGGGAGAAAGACTATTTATTGGAACCACAAGACTGGCTGTGGTGAAAACAGGTGCTAGCAGATTGGGACTCTGGGCAGTCTCTGCAGGCTTTACTCCTCCACTGGGCCACTATGTCCTCAGTCCTACTGGCCAACCAGGTGGGGAATATGTCAGTGGAAGAGACTCTTTGCTGTCTTCCTTATGCTTAAAGGGCATCCTCAGTATCTGCCTAAAATACTATGTGTCAGGTGTGTTCCTGCAGCCCAGTGTCTTACCAGATGCTGGAGATTGACAGGTGGAATAATTATCAAAATCAAATCTCCACAGGCCATTTTCTTGAAGGAAAGGACCTGTTGTTTGGGGGCACCTAAATTCCTCTTGAGCCAGCTAATTTTTATTTTGACTTTCTTTTATTTTTACATTTATTATTATTATTATTATTATTATTATTATTATTATTATTTAGGTAGTTAGTGTTATTAGGTAAATCAGGTCTAATATCAAGTAAAGCGAAGAATGAACATTATATTAGAATGGAGTTCAGGAAAAGGGGAATTGAAAATGTCCCCAAGGCCCAGAGCCTGTCCCAAGGAAATGTTAATGAAGCAGCTCCCAGCAAACAGGGAGATGATAATCCAAAAGCCTTTCCTGCCCAGATTACTGCTTCAGCCCACCTGTCCCCCAGCCCTTGGGCCTTCCCATGTACATTCCATCACTGCAAGATAACAGATCAAAGGACAGAAATGTGGGAAAGATGAAGGAAGAACTTAGTTATAAAACAGATAAGATCTTGCCCTTCCATGGATTCCTCCTCTTTTTTCTCTGGAGAGAAGTCTTTTCTACTATCCTTTAATAAAGCTTCAATGTTCCACTCTAAACTTGCCTTGGCATGCTTTTCTGATATTATACTTCAGCATTGCAGAGGCAAGGACTTGTCACCGGTAAACAGCCCTAATAGTAGGTTTAAATTTATTTTGAGAAAGGTCATAGCTAAATTGCTGAGATTATTTTTGTTATGGTTGATTTATCTAGACTTTGCTATCACAATAAAGCATACAGGTTTTACATACAAATGTATTCATATGGGGATTTTATTTATATTGTGATACTTTGATGATTATTGTAATGTTATGATTTCTCAATATATATGAATAGTAGGCCATGATAAGTTCTTTTTTTTTTTGCTCTTATAATTGAAAAGGTTTTTGGCTAAAGTTACATATAATTTTGTAGATTAATTTTTAAAATTTATGATTTGGTTACTTATTTCATTTAAAGTAAGTCTTTTTGATTTTTTTATTATTTCATTATTGTTGTATTTAATAGTCAGGACTATTTTGACATAATCATAACACATGAAATATAATTTGCTACCCATCAGTATCCAGTAGTTCCCCTTTCCCTATTCTTCTACTTTCTTCTATTGTATAATTATTTATAGTTTTTTAAAATTATTACATTATAGAATACACATAAAAGTATACTTCACTGTGATATATTTATATTTGTACATAGCAATTTTGGTGAGATGCATTGGGGATTAATTTGGGGGAAAATGATCACCTTTATAATGATGAGTTTTATCATCTATACATGGGATGAATAATTCAGTCTTTGATGTGCTTCTCATAATTTTTATTTTCTTATAAGATCTACATATTTTGTTTCTAAAAATTTACATATGTAAAATACCACTTTCATAAGGCACCTATGTAAAATTTATACATAGTGTTTTATGCTCTTTTTTAAACTGGATATGTTATGAAATGTGACTGGCCTAGTGACCATTTTTCCTACAAATTATTATTCACCTCTTCCAAGATGTGTATTGTATTGAGCCATGCCCTTGGACTTAAAGTGTTTGGATGAGTACCATTGCGTAATTTTATGTTATCATGGTTACATATGCTCTAATTTCACTTAGTCTCTATGATGGGAAGTATCATGTATAATCAATAGCAAAATATTTTCCACAAATAGATACTAATTTAAACTCCTTTTGAGTTAATTATTATTCATTTGTTCTAAAGTTTATCAATATTATTATTTTTTTTCCCAAATTGGGTTTTTATTTTGCATTTCTTTAATTTCTAAAAATTTTGAATTTTTAAATCTAATAAACATAACTCATGTATAAATTTGCAGTTTAAATTTTTGGCCTTTATATTTTATATGATTTCTGGCTTAAAAGATGAGAAAATGGATCCAAAAATGCAGCTAGAGTTTGATTTCAACAAAAAGAAAAAAGTTTAAATTATTTTTAAAAATTGCCTTTTTTATCCTCATCATTTATTATAGGTCTCTTTTGTGATTGTAAGTGTAGGTTATTTAAAGTGGATTCTAGGGCTTATCTTTGGAAGTTACTACAGGAAAAATAAATAAGAAATATCTCAACACTATGGCTGCAGGACAGTGAGTAAATGTCCCCAAAATCATATGGTAATTAAATTGTTAAATGACATATTTACTAAACATCCACTCCTTAAAGAATTTTTTTCGTAAATATTTTTGGCAGTGAATCATGAATTCTATTATTTGGATTTTGGTGTTTAATATAAATTCATATGGAATAAAATTTGGCCAATCCTAGAAATATTCATACATAATTTGTTGTTTACTTAATGACATGCTGAGGAGATAGCAACTAATGAGCATATTTATTTTTAGAAATAGTTACTTTTTTGCTTTTCAGTTTCTAATAAGCCTTTTAGATTTATTGCCTTACTGAGTCTCTCAGGGCCACTGATTTTTATTTTTCTTTCTTTCTTTTTTTTTTTTTTTCCATTTTGTAATCTCCAGGCATTTACACTTCTAAGAAATCTGTCTTGGGAGCTCTGTTTCTGAAGAGTTTCTTAACATGAAAAAAAAGTATTTGTGTTGCCCCTGAAATGTAATGTCAATGCACTCTCTTCAAAATGGAAAGAAAATAATATTTCCCCAGACTGACATCCCTGTGTCAGGAGCTAACAAAACATTGATGGTCTTTGAAGAAATTTCATACAGTTCTGTCTCTGGGTAGTGTGATGTGGGCTGCTGAATTGCCATTTAGTATACAAATACCCATGGTTTTTTATCTGTACTGTGGGAATAATTTTAGAGGATACAGATGAATAATGCTCTTCATGGAGGCTATGAATACCTGTATGTTCTGTAGTGCACAGCTGACAAAGCCCCTGGAAAACACTGTGCAGATACTAATTGGTTAATGATTATCTGCCACTCACATAAAATTTATTTCAAAAGCTTGTAATAACCTTTTCACTTTAGGCATCCATGTCATCCACATTCCCTAGTATAAAAGTATGAATCTTTCTTTTCTGAATTCCAGGGTCCATTTCTCTTGTGCTTCAAAGTGGTGCAAATAATTATGTTTTTTTTTGTCTTTCTTTTACACTGTATTTCTAATAAAAATGTTCTCTGCTCCATGTCTCTATTTCCCATGTCCAGCTATGTTTAGAAAATGACATAGAAAATTGTATTTGATAATTTATAAAGGAGAGTTGAAAATACTTCTGGTTCATGTCTTCCTTCCTTAAAAACTGAACAAGAAGCATGCTTGGTCCTGAAAAGGGAGCAGCATAACCTATAAGATATATAGAAAAAATGCTGATTGATTGTATATTCTCTTCTAAGAATTGTCTGTTCAGATCCTTGGCCCATTTGTTGAATGGGTTGTTGTTGTTGTTGTTATTGTTATTATTATTATTATTTGCTTAGATTATTGAGTTCTTTGTGTACCCTAGAGATTAGTACTCTATCTGATGTGTGAGGGGTAAAAAATTCCTCCTAGGATGTAGGCTCTCTCTTCACCTCACAGATTGTTTCTTTTGCTGAGAATAAACTTTTAGTTTGATTTCATCTCATTTATTGATTATTTGTTTTAATTCTTGTGCTATAGGTGTCTTGTAAAGGAAATTGGGGCCTAATCCTACATAATGAAGATTAGAGCCTGCATTTTATTCTATTAGATGCAAAATCTCTGGTTTAATTCCTTGGTTCTTGATACACTTTGAGTTGAGTTTTGTGCATGGTGAGAGATAGGGTTTGTTGAAGAGGCTATATTTTCTCCAGTGCATGTTTTTGGCACCTTTGTCTAATATATGATAATTGTAATTTTTTGGGTTAGTCTCTGTGTCCTCTATTCTGTACAATTTGTCTATCAGTCTTTTTTGTTGCCAATGCCATGCTGTTTTTGTTACCATTGCTCTGTAGTATAGTTTAAGGTCTGGAATAGTGATGCCACCTGCTTCACTCTTCCTGCTAAGGATTGCTTTAGCTATTCAGGGTCTCTTATTTTTCCAGATAAATTTCGTGGTTGCTTTTCTATTTCTATGGGGAATGCCATTGGGATTTTGATCAGAATTGCAATAAATTTGTATAGTGCTTTTGATAGCATGGTCATTTTGATAATATTAATTCTGCCTATTCATGAGCAAGGTAGATCTTTCCATCTTCTAAGGTATTTTCTGATTTTTTTCTTTAAGGTTCTGTAGTTTTTTTCTTATATAGATCTTTCACCTCTTTCATTAAGTTGATTCACAAGTATCTTATTTTTTTTGAAGTTATTGTAAATGGAGTAGTTTTGTTCACAACCATATGTACTCTATCTTTTGTATGTAAATTTTTAAGCTTTGTATTTTTTATATATTTCAGTATTATTTATTAATAACTTATATTCAGCATTTAATGTGTCAATATGTTGTTATGTTTTATGAGTCTAGGGATAAAATAGCATTTTATTATCACACTGTTTTCCCAATATCCTAGCATCTTTCTTTGGAATGAATGCCATTTTTCCTCTTCCCTGCACTGCAATCTTCATTATGTATCACTGCCTAAATAACAAGAGGCTTATAAAGAGTTTTGTTTTTGTTGTTGTTTTCTGTAATTCCACCATTTATTTTATTATGAGGTTTACCCTGATTGATTTAACTTCATAGCATCAATCATGTGGCATCATGATATTTTCATCAGCAGTAGACTTTATGTACAACAGTGGATATAGCAAATATCTTAGCCATGAACTAGTCTATACCATCTAGATTCTTGTCATTATACTCAGAGAAATGAAAAATTGCAGAATATTCTTAGGATAAAATTTCCATCAGAGTGTATTTCCATCAAGTGAGAAATCATTATATATGCATATATTTGCAATTATATACTATATAATTAAAATAATTATTATTTGTTGAATTTTCAAATTTGCTACTGCTTTTTTAATTGTATCTGCTTTTTTTTATTTGTACTGTAAATTGAACCCAGGGGTGCTTATCCATGAAGCCACATCCTCAGTCCTTTCTGTATTTTATTTTATCAGTCTTGCTGAGTTGCCAAGTGCCTCATTAAGTTGCTCACTACAATATATATAAGACAATATTATATATAATATTGTCTTCGAATTTATGATCCTTTTTCCTCATCCTCCTCAGTCACTGGAACTACAGTTGTCCATCACTAGACCTTGCTCATTTGCTTTTTAAAAGCACCAACATTGATATTGGTAACTCTTTCTGTGTTATGTTCATCTTTAATATCTTCTAATTTTTCTCTTTTGCTTAAGATTTTCTTTACTTTTAGTTTATAAAATTTACTTTTCATTGGGATTGAGGATTTGATAATAAATTCTTAGTCATTTTATGGCTTACTAATTATTTTCTGTATGTTTTATTTTCAACCTCAGGTTTAGTTGAATTTTAATTTTTGCAGCTGTATAGAGGTCTAAGTGAAACATAATAACCTCTATGGATATTGTTTAAAGAAATGGAAAGACAATTTAACCCAGTTTTTTTACTGTACTGTATATACCCGAAGGACATAAAATCAGAATGCTACATTGACTCAGCCACATTAATGTTTATAGCAGCACAATTCACAATAGCTAAGCTATAAAACCAAACATTCAATGAGGAATGGGTCCATTCAATGATGACAAGATAAAAAATTGTTGCTTATGTACACAATAAATTATTAATCTGCCATAAAGAAGAATAACTTTATGATATTTGCCAGTAAATGAATGGATCTGGAGATGTTATGCTTAGTAAAACAAACCATTTCTTTAAAACTGAATTTTTTTTTTCTGATATGTGAAATCTAAAGTTCATAAAGTGGGGAAGGGTAAGAAAACAAGAACTGTAGATTGCACAGTGGTAAATAAATAAATAAATAAAAAGGAAGGAGATAGAAATATTAAAGATATATATAAATCCTACCATCATAGTCACCAACAAGAACAGGATTCTAATTAGGATAAGATATATCCCGTGCTTATTAATACCATAAAAATTGATTCTACTCTCAGGTAGAACTAGAAAGAATCAAAAAAAATTATATTTTTTGAAAAGATATATCTATATTCTATTATAAACATCTTACAATATATGCATCAATCAAATTATGCATATATTATTTTGTGTGTTAAAATTATAAAACGGAAAATGCAAACAGGATTGTTTTTGTTATTTTTTATATTAATAACATACATAAATACCATAAAATGTTTGAACTTAAATTCACTATTAAATATTTCCATTAAGTGGTCTGTCTACCTTGTTACATTTCAAAATTTTTCTTATACCATTGGTATTGGGATTACTAGAGATCACACTACATATTCAGAAAATCCAGCTCTATCAGAGAAATAACAAATAAGATTCTACACTTTAGTAAATTTCTGATTAGTGATTGTACAATTAAAATTTGAGGATTCCCTTTTTTAATTACAATATTTTTTTCATCTGAACAATATACATAATTTAGATCATGATATAAAAAATCAAAAAATGTATATTTTTGTGGTAATGCCTGAGTTTTATATTGTGTTTAACAAATGTGGAATATATATATATATATATATATATATATATATATATATATATATATGAACTTAAATCACTTTTTCTGCAGAAGTAGATAATAGTATCATTTTGTTCCAAAACACCACCTACATGATAGTCTACTAATTCTCATTTTAACTTCAATTACCTTACATACTGTGCAAATGTTCATGTTGTCAATGTGTTATTTACTTATCTATTCTTTTTACAGTTACTGTTATCATTCAGGGATATAGCCATTGATTTTACTGAAGAGGAATGGGAATGCCTTCAACCTGCTCAGAAAAACTTATATAAAGATGTGATGTTAGAGAACTATAGAAACTTTGCCTTCCTTGGTAAGTTTAATTTCCCTTTAAAATTTTTAATTAATAGTTATTATTTGATGTACTTCTGTTGTATCTTCTGGGAACTTCTCTGTAAGAATGAGTTTCAGATTTGTGTTTCAAAGAAAAAGGGCATTTTTAATACAGATAATTTACTCTTTAATATATATTATGTTACTCTTTAATCTCTCTCTTTCTTGGTATGTTATACATTCTCCACTTTAGATAAGTAGTTCCTAGCATACTTTAATGATGTTAACTCTTGTAGCCTACACAGAGCAGGGGACACAGCGAGATGTTCAAATGGAGAAAACCAATATAAAAAATGTTGGTAGAGTAGTTATTTAGCAGAAAAAAATATTTCAGAAGCTTAGGTTTATTTCTTTTGATTTTAATCATTGAACACATACTGCCCTACATTTATCACATTTTCAAATTCTTTGTGATCCTCCATTTTCTTCTTTAGTGATATCCCAGTTTATTCAGATTAACTATCAAAACTTAGGTTTTATTGTTAGGGCCAGCATGATGTGTTACAAATCTTCTTGTGAGGAAACCTGTAAAGAAGCAAAGAGAAGAGAGAGACTCAATCTCAGTGAAAATTTAAAAAAACTGACCACTCCTCTTCATGGCAGTACATAGTATACCCCCAAATTACATAGCTTCTGTTGCAATGACTACATTCTAACCTAGTATTATTTTAACACCAAGTGTTAGCTAACCAAGATAACGTACAGTTAATACAAACATAGAGTCTCTTCTCCCAAAGGACATTACCACAGAAACTAGATAGTGCACCTGTAGAGTTGTCTTAATAGCTTCAGAGAGAAACTGCTGGGAATTTCAATTGTGGGACTCAGGGTGCCAGTTTCCATCACCCCCACACTTTCTATTTCCAAGGTCAGAATACCTAAAGCCCCCCCCCCCTCTTTTTTAAGGCCTTTTGAAAAAATAATATCACTTATCTACTTAATGCTGGTGGGGGCAAAAACTAGGACAGCCATAGACAACAGCAAGTACAAACATCAGTAAACATCCACCTATGAATATTTTTTGATGCAGATGAAATTGAGTAAACATGATGTTAGCCAATCCAACAAGTCAATCATCAATCATCTTGTTGTACCTTTTTAATCATATCTTTAAGGTAATCTAACTCTTTTGAAATAAAATTACTATTATCACTTAAATTGAAGGAACACATGTAATTAAACTTATGATATCCATTATGATATAACAATACCAGATAATCAATTGCAATCATGAATTTTAAGTATGGCTTGACAATGTTGTTTTTGTTCTTCATTAAGCATATTAACAGCCATGGAGGCATGACTAATACTTTTTATGATAGCATAGGTGAGTTTCATAGTAGTTTTGTAAGCCCATAGAGCTAGTCAGGGAAACCCACTAAGGAAAATGTCAGAGCATCAAATTCTGCCTTAGAAAGAAGGTTCACTGAATTATCACAGTTTTTATCAAGAGGAATAGACCTTTTGTGAATAATTGTGCAGGATTGTGACCTATTAAATACTATGTGGATGGTAAGGACACAGTTATTCTGCTAACACAACAATGAATACCATGAGATATTTTTTCAGGTATATAACAATTTCATCCAAGTGAGTCAAGATATTGTAATGGGTTGTAGAAGTTCAGGATCTGACAGTACTGAATTTCCCACAAGTGGTGTACAAAAACAGAGCAAAGCATTAACAGAGTTTTGTGTGAGTTTAGCAACCAAAGAAGTAACTAAGTTATCCATAGTACATTCTACCCTATTTGATCCAACTCCTTTGGAGCTGAGGTTATTAATGGTTTTATATCCCCCCAAGTATTTGGAATTATAGTATCTTGGCTTCCTCTTTTAATGTTTCTCCTCTTTTGAGGAGAATGATTATTCTCTTGTTTGGAGGGACTCTTCTCTTCCAGGGTTAAATGAATCTTACTAATCAGCTTGTCAAGTACCTGATGTACATTTATAATTGCTATATTTCATGCATCAAAAAGAATATGTTTGCATAATTTAACAGTCTATGCTTTTCCCCACATGATCAAAGGCATAGTACCTTGCCATGCTGATAAGCTGGAATCTTATATATACACATAGATAGATAGATAGATAGATAGATAGATAGATAGATAGATAGATAATGGATATTTGAGAATAAAATGCCTATTCAATGCAGATGACCAATTTTGAGTATTAATTTTATGTTGTATATTGAGCACATTAAGTGTAAATAAAACATTATTTAATGTATATTTTAATATGAGAGAGGCTAGATCTTTTGTTTGTTTCTGTTTGAAAAGGCAAGGATCGGGATATAATTTATTCATTCAACAAAAGCTTGTCCAAAACGATTATGAGAAACTTCATAATTTAAAACTATATCTCATTTATTAAAAATTGTGCAAAAGGATGAGATATAAAGGCAGAGGCATTATCCATCTTTAAACAAATAGGCCCTCTAGGAGCAGATCATGCTTGGTTTCTTTTAATGCTCTCTGCTGGTACTGACTTAGAAGTTTCTTTTTTTAGATTTAATTCTGTTAGTAAATTTTTTATTGGTTTTTGTAATAATGCATTAATAATCATAAATATTTTGAAGTAATTAACTCATTATACTTCTGCTTTGTAAGCTTTTTTTCTATATTTCTTATTTTTTCTATTGTGATTAATGATTTAATTTCTAGATCATTGCTTTTCATTGTGGCATGATTGGATTTTTTACAAATATATATATATATATATTATATCCCCTCAAGTGTAATGTGTGTGTGTGTGTGTGTGTGTGTGTGTGTGTGTGTGTGTATCCCACTTATCTTTATATATCCTATAGGTTTTTAATTTTTACAGTATTTTACAAGTTGCTTAGACTAGTCTTAAACTTGGTCCTGCATGATAAGCCTCTCCCATATTGGTAGAATTTCAGATTGGCACACTTAGGAATGCCCCTCTCATTTTTTTCCTTAAAGAATTATTCACATACACAATTTGTGCTTATTTATATTTATATTTTTGTCTCAATTTCACTCTCTAAACTTTCTTTAAATCGTTATTTAGTGTTCTTTGAGTAATTCATAATTGCCAGTATCCTAAATTTCAGTTTTTAGTGTTTTTTTTTTCTTTCTTGTCACTTGGATTAAGCCATGCTTCTCTTTGTTTATATTTGCTGTATTACTTTTTTTTTTATTAAAGGAGCCAACAGTAGATTATATAGTTCATTTTTGGAGAAAAAGTATAAAAAAAACTCTTAAATAAATAAAAATAGGCAAGAACAGTGCTGCATCCTTGTAATATTTGCTAATTGGGAGGCCATGAAAAAGTACTTCAAGATTGAGGGAAGTCATAGAAATTTAGAAACAGCATGAGTCAAAAAATTTTTAAAAGACTTGTTTTGTAGTTCAGTGATATAAAATTTGGGGGGGGGGGCGGTTAATCTCAAGCACCACACATGAAAAATTAAAAGTTGGATGACTTAAAGTTCCAGAAATGCCAGTGCTAAATATGTATCCATGAATAATTAAATCAGAAAACTGAAGAGATACCTCTGCTTTTGTATTTAGTGCACACATTGTTCTCAGTATTAAAGCTATGGGCTCAATGTATGTGCCTATCAATGACCAAATGTGTAAAAATATTGTACTTATATACTATTATTATTTAATTATAAAATATTTTGTCTCTTAAAGGGTTATAAGAAATATATGCAGGACTTTGCATTAAGAGAAATGTGGCATGCAGAGATTAATTTCAGGAACATTTGATTCATATGTGGAATCAGAAATTTAGTGGGTAAAATTTTGCTCACCAGGTACTGTGTTTTGTGTAGGGTTGATATTATACCCAAAGTCACATATTTTTATTTTATTGAGCATAAAAGGGTCAAGAGTTTTGTTTTACCACATGGTGAGTGTATTATATTCTTCATAAATACTAATAGAAGAAATACAATACCTTGTAAGAACAAAACTGATAATTATCTAAAATAATAATTGTGTTAATTCATTCTTTTTTTGTGTTAATTCATTCTATTTAGTCATTTTACCTTGTATATATAGTATAAAATACCATGATATATTTAGGAAATAAACAAAGGTGTATTTGTCAATGAAAGAAATCATCATATCTCACAAATTTAAAAATATAAAAATCAATTTATTATACTTGATTGTTATGCATTGTCTTCATCCAAGTATTATGGCCATAGGCTATCCAAGGTTTTTATAGTCATTTAAAATGTTTTAATGGAAAATTTTTTACACATATATGTGTATATTTCTTAGTAAATTTTTTGTTCATTTTTCTTTTTAATAGTCCATAGCCTCTTTAATCTTGTTGAATATTTGTGGTATTATCACTCAAAATATACTAGTTATTTTCATGTCTGTATGTCATGGTAGACCAAAGCCAGTTTTTAGACACTCTTTGAAAAAGCCACAAATGTTTGTATGTTTTACATTTCTCTTGTTCTACTGAGAGTGAAGGTAGCTGATAGATATTTCCTAAATACACAATGCTATCTTATAGAGAACAAATGGCTGTGGATGATAAAAGTAACATACTTACCTTCTCTTTATTATATAACTCTTCTTAATGATGTATTCCTCTTGGATGCTGTGGTCTCTACAAAAATTTGAGTAATATTCTCAAGGTAATTTTGTTTGTGCATTTTTATTGAACTGGTATATTTTTTGATTTATGATGACTTGGACTTACTAATCTGCTACACTCCTTATGTATTTATTCTACCTTAATTTCATGTTATGTATGCAAAATATATTTATCCCTGTCTAGTAGTTATTGTTTATTTTTTTTTAATTTTTGTTTATTTCAGCCATGACTCCACATGATACCCAATAATATTCACCAGAGAAGGGCATAAAACATATATTTCACAAATTGATAAATGAGAAATATAGAAGTTGTGATCTTGACTATTTACAACAAAAGAAAATATGGAAATCCACAAGTGAGAGTGAACACCAGAAATCATAAAAAATCAGGCATTGTTCACCACCAGAGAATTTATACTGGAGAGAAGCCCTACAAATATAAACAATGTGGCAAAGCTTTTAGTAAAATAAATGATCTTATTAACCACAGAGTAATCCACACTGGACAGATGCCCTACCAATGGGCAGAATGTGATAAAGTTTATAAAGAAAAATAAATCTTTATTAAGCAAAGCAGAATTCTCACTGAAGAGAAGCCCTACAAATGTGAAGAATATGGTAAAGTTTTTAGTCAAAAATTAAACATTATTTACCAAAGAAGAATTCACACTGGAGAAAAGCTCTACAAATGTAGAGAATGTGGCAAAGCTTTTAATCAAAAAACAGACCTTATTCACCACAGAAGAACTCACACTGGAGAGAAGCCCTACAAATGTAAAGAATGTGGCAAAGATTTCAGTCATAAATCACTCCTTATTCGCCACAGCAGAACTCACACTGGAGAGAAGCCCTACAAATGTAAAGAATGTAGCAATGCTTTTAGTCAAAAATCAGACCTTATTCACCACAGCAGAACTCACAGTGGAGAGAAGCCCTACAAATGTAAAGAATGTGGCAAAGCTTTCAGTAGAAAAGAAGGACTTACTTACCACAGCAGAACTCACACTGGAGAGAAGCCCTACAAATGTAAAGAATGTGGCAAAGCTTTCAGTAAAAAATCAGACCTTATTTGCCACAGCAGAACTCACACTGGAGAGAAGCCCTACAAATGTAAAGAATGTGACAAAGCTTTCACTCGAAAATTACAACTTATTCGCCACAGCAGAACTCACACTGAAGAGAAGCCCTACAAATGTAAAGAATGTGGCAAAGCTTTCAGTCACAAAATAGACCTTATTCACCACAGAAGAACTCACACTGGAGAGAAGCCCTACAAATGTAAAGAATGTGGCAAAGCTTTCAGTCGAAAATCACACCTTATTTGCCACAGTAGAACTCACACTGGAGAGAAGCCCTAAAAATGTAAAGAATGTGGCAAAGCTTTCAGTCGAAAATCACACCTTATTTGCCACAGTAGAACTCACACTGGAGAGAAACCCTACAAATGTAAAGAATGTGGCAAAGCTTTCAGTAAAAAATCAGACCTTATTTGCCACAGCAGAACTCACACTGGAGAGAAGCCCTACAAATGTAAAGAATGTGGCAAAGCTTTCACTCGAAAATTACAACTTATTCGCCACAGCAGAACTCACACTGAAGAGAAGCCCTACAAATGTAAAGAATGTGGCAAAGATTTTAGTCACAAAATAGACCTTATTCACCACAGCAGAACTCACACTGGAGAGAAGCCCCACGAATGTAAAGAATGTGGCAAAGCTTTCAGTCGAAAATCACACCTTATTTGCCACAGAGAATTCACACTCGAGAGAAGCCCTACAAATGTACGGAATGTGGCAAAGCTTTTAGAATAAAACAGGCATTATTCACCATAGAAGAACTCACTCTGGAGAATAGTCCTAAAAATGTGAATAAAGTGGCAAAACTTTTAATAAAAAATAAAACTTTATTCACCACAGCAGAAGACACAATGGTGAATATGAAATGTAAATAAAGTGATAATACTTTTAAAGAAAAACTAAACCTCATTAACAACAGAATTTATACAGGAAAGAACCCCTATGAATGAAAACAATGTATCAAAGCTTTTAATAAGAAATCATTTCTTTTTCACCACTAGGCTATTTATTCTGAAAAGAAGACATATAAATATAGAGAATGTAGAAATATTTTAAATTATATGTTGTACATTACTAGAAATCAGATAAAATATGCTGGAGTGAAGCTTCATAAATGAGACCATTGAACCATTCCTCTAAGAAAGGGTAAAAATTTAATCGCCACCACAATAATCTTAGCAGAGAGAAAGTTTTGAAATGTGAAAATTGACAATGTGACAATGCCTCCAAAATGTATTCACCAATACTCAGCACCTGTGGATACATACTGGTAAAAGAGAAAACAAATGGGGGATAAAACATTTCATTGCCACATGTTTCTTAAACACTACTGATTGGTGTAGAATTCACTGTCCCCAGAAACTCTAAAATGTTAAATAATATTTCCAAAACTTAATCAAATTTTAAATTCATTGAACATCTGAAAACTCATACCAGTAGTGAACATTGAAAATATTTTGTACAAAATATATGCCTTGTACAACAACTAAACATTTATAGTAAACACCCTGACAAATATGAGAGTAAAATCATTATCTATACATTAAGCCTTGATATATATGAGTATCAGTAAAAGACACAACTCATTTAAATATAGAATATAAGTAGTTGTGTTTAACTTTTGTTTAAATTTATTAAGCATTATCAAGTTATTTGGTAGTAATATCAGTCATAAATATCATACATGCATGGTGCAGAAACCTTATCTTTGAAAGCATATAATTTTCTTCTAAATAAAGTATTACTATTTTCACTTTTAAATATTAGAGAAAACAGTTATAAGAGATCTATCTTTTGATGTTTAACACTGAATTGTAATACTTTACACTTTATTTATTTATTTTTTTGTATTGCAGTTTAAATTTAAGGATTTTTAAACACTGAGCCACATTCCTAAGCCCTCTCCCCACTATTTCAAATTCTGGGACTGGTCTTGCAAAGTAGCTTGAAATCACACTAAGTTTCTGAGGCTGAGTTTAAACTTCTGAAAATACTCAGCTTCCCAATTTGCTTGGATTACAAGCAAGGACCATCATGCTCACTTTACAGTGCATTTTTTTTTACGTATATTTACCTTATGTATGCAATATGTCTTTATAACTGAATATTTGTTTATATGTTAACACTCATGTATTGCATCATGTCAAAGTGTTCCACTTGACTAAATTATTTATGCAACAGTAAAACATACTATTGAATAAATAATACTCTAGCATCTCTCAATACTTTTACACATTTTAATAAAACTTAATATGGAATATAATTGCATAAGTCAGATCATTATAATTTTCTCTGTTTGTATTTACAGTGAAATTAAGTGTTCTATGAAGGACATAGATATAAAAAAAGCCCCAGATTTTCATATCTTGAATTACAAATTTTAACATTTTAACAATTCCTAATGATTTGAAGAGACTGAATTTCCACAAATGTAAAGATAGCTCTTGTGGAGAGAAGAGCTTTATCTTTCTTGTGTGTGCATAATGGCCTTCTAGACTTCAGCCTCATTGGGGCCATTTCATTTTTCTGTGAATGAATGTTTTGTTTTCTATGATCAGTGTTTTCATGTACTTTAGTAAATTCTGACATCACTGCTATTCTATGGGTAGTATTGTATCAAGGCAGGAATAATCAATGAGCTATGTTTCATAGTCTTATTTTCTATGGACCAGTTAGTAAGGTAAACTGATAAGGTTGTATGTAAAGATTAAGTTTCTTATCATAAAATGTTGTCTTACCAGTTACAATAGGATAAAGGCTTCTTATTCATGGAATCCATAAAAAATCATATTGAATATCATTCAAAAATTTATTGATATTACATATAATTCATGAAGAACTGAGTTTACAACAACATATGGTTAAGAATAAGGTCTGGGGACATTTTACACTCTCTAATATAGACATTTATAACAATTTAATTATACATGAAACTACACTAAATGAAAGAAAAATCAATGGGGTCAACACACAATAGCATACAAATAAAATCTTGTAAAGACGTAAGCAAAATACCAATAGTGGATTAAGTGTGGCTTCCAAATGCTAGGGGGGTGGAATGGATATATAATCAGAGGTAATTGAAGAAAGATATGTTACTAACTTTGAGCTAGGACAGCATTTGAAAGAAAAAGAGTCCCTACAAAATTAACAATGATTATTGACTTTCATTTGTATGCTTTGTAATATATTCCAAAAGACTTCTACATGTTTTATTTCAGTCAAATTGGGAAACAATACAGAAATTTAAAAAAGACAAATATTGCTCCTCTGGTTTTAAAAGCAAGAAAAAGAATAGAGAGAGATTTACTGAGCTAGAAAAATTTAGTAGTTAGAGGTAAAAAAAAAAAAAAATAACTGAGATTTCCAGAGTCTCAGTATAATCAGTATTTCAGCCATCCCTGGCTGCACAGGGCATTTTTGCTTAACAAAAATTTGTTCACTTATGTACTGTTCTGAATATGTAGTAAGACCCCTAGTAATCCAATACTGATGGTGTAAGAGAAATTTTGAAATTTTTGGAACAGCACCCTCAAAACTATGTCAAGACTGACTCCAGAAAATCTCTGTTCACAGTACCATATTTCAGAGTTATGCTTGTCCTCAGTTCAGGAAGATGAAGGACATGACCACTTATTTTTATGCTACAGGTGAAAGATACATTTTTTACCAATATTTCTCCTGAGACATAAAAAAAAAAAAAAAAAAAAAAAAAAAAAAACTACATAGAAACTGTCCTGAGTGAGGACAGGGAGATTTACCCAGAAAGTGAATTGGGAGAATCCATTATTATAGATGTAATTTTCTCAACATCTTTTCAATGTACCTAACCCAGTATTGATACCAAAATTAATGAACAACCTCTTCTCATGCTGAATGTGCATGAGGCTACTATATAACATGAAAACAATTGCAAATGTGTCAGAGATGCATTTTATAATATTAGTTGAAAATTCAATTGATTGATCATTATCACACTGTGTTTGACCCCAGCAAATACCTTCTCAGTGTGCAAGAAAAATGGGAAAAACTTTAAAAAATCAAGATAATCCATGTTAAAGAATAACAACTATTTTTTTAATAAGGAAGTGGTCAATGACTTTTTGAAACAACATGACAATAAACTTTCCCGTATCACATAAAGGAAAGCCACAATTCTGTTAAACTTCTTCATTTTATTCTTTGAATATGCCAAGTATTTGGCAAACTGCCACATATATTGTTTTAATTTCAGTGGTGTAAATTATATCTGGTTTTCTCTAAATTGCTACTTATTTAATGCAAATTTGTTGAGAAATTAATTCTGCATTAGCTGAGTAGTGAAAGGTAGTGAGGAATGGAAGTCATTGAAAGCTCTATGATTTGCAATCTCAGAATGGTGGGAGGAAGCTGTATATAATCATGAGAAACATTGAGTACTATTAATTTGTTCCAAATATTTATTTACCTTAGTATCCACTTTTCACCTAAACTATTGCTTTTAAATGGAGCTGACTATTAAATATCATAGGAAAGGCCATCAGAGCAATCCAAAGAATGATGTTTTTTAAAAAAGCAATCAAATCATAAACATCTGGTTGAAACAAGAACTGGCCCACTGTTGGATCTTAGCTTTTGACTTTAACAAATTTCCTTCTATCTTTCTTTTGATGATGACTAAAAGGTACTTCTATTAAGAGCATGACCAGAACAATTTATGGCAATTTGTTTTTCTAAAACATATATAAAATTGACTTGCTAACTCAGAATAGAACTTAATGAGCATATCATGTTATGGTTAAAAAAAAAGTATAACTACTCAACATGAAGATTGGTCTTTTGAAAAAAACAATGTGAGGGTGAAGACCAATTTGGAAAGTTAGTATTGAATATTTTATATAAAAGGAAAGGCAGTAATATTTAAAAAACGTTTTGATTATTAGATGTGTGTAAAAATTAAAAGGGAGTGTCCAGGCCTGATGTGATGGTACATACCTGTATTCTCAAAAATCATAGAGTCTGAGGGAGAATAATCACAACTTCAAGGCCAGCCTTGGAAACTGAGACCAGGTATCAAAGCAAAATATCAAAGAATTGTGAATATATATGAATGAAAATTCACCCCTGGGTTCAATCACCCGGACTCTATAAAACAGTAGTTTCCAAAATTTACACCCAAATCAGCAGCCTCTGCAACTATGTAAAGTTCTAAAAGGAAACTAAATTTAGCCATATCTACTACTAGTTGTATGATATTGACCATAATTTTGAAATATATACATAGAAGACCCTTCACAATGTTTTAGGGTTCCCATTATTTTTCCAATTGCAATGAGAGAGGGAGGAAAAGCAATTTAGCTCATGGGCCCACTTCTTTCTCTTCAGGCCTAATGAGTCAAATATTAAAAGGCTTTAGTGTTTATTGATTATTATTTACATAATCATAATGATATGTGTTCTGTGATTTCTTGCTTAATCTACATTGAACACTTTATTATTTCTGAGTATCAGCATCTGTACAGACCACCACACCTCACTCTATTTTTTAATAGTTACAAGTCCCTATGTTCATGCTTCATCAGTTAGTTATTCTCTTTTAAAAATAATTATGTGTTGCATTCTTTGTCTACAGAAAATTTATGAAGGTTAAAAACCCTTAAGCATTTTCACAAATTTGACTTTAAAATAGTTTTCATCACAAAACACACACCAGAAGTAAGAATGATTTCTTTCTCTAATTTATTAGCGTTTCTGACATCCAGTATCAGGACATGAATGCTGCTAATGGAGGGATGTCCTTACCATCAAGAACAATCAATACTACTTTCTTCTATCCCATTAAATGTTACAAAAAGTGCACATTTTACTGTTTTTCATATGCAGAACTTGACTTTCCATTTTTTGTGTTTAGTGGGCTTTTACTTTCTTTTTCATCACTTTGTTTTTCCAGTATTTTCTAATTTTCATTTTTTTGTGTGTGGTGAAAAAAAATAGGTCACTAGAATCTTCTAACTTTTGCTACATTCCATCAATTGATTACTTACTAGCTTAAGCATCATTTTAAAGGTAGGACTGAGGTATGCTAAAAAAAACTATTTTCAAGGTCTACTGCAGAATCAGCATAACTTTCTTGAGCTCTGTAGTTAGAGCCACTATTTCTGTCCACAAACTCTGCTCCCTTTGTTTTATTTTTCTTCTATATTTAGTAACCCTCTTTGTAATGAGGCACAGAAAATTGCTTTTTAGAATTTTATAATTTATGAAGATCTATTTTTATTTATCATTGATGGACAGTCTGCTTCAGTTTAGAATACCAGGTTGAATACAATTTTTCCTTTAAATCTTGAGGTTATTCTGTATGTATCTATAGCCCATCATTAATGATAAATACTTGGGTTCTATTCTTGCTTTATTGAAACTGACTATAGATTTTCTTTACAGGATATTCTCTTTGTTTTAAGCATAGCTACTTGAGAAATTCTGTAGATATATTTAGCATGTTTAAATTTTATTTTCTTGATTATATCATTCAAAAAAATAGAATATTTCCAGACCTTATTTTCTTTCTTTCCAGTATATACATGTAGGAAACTGGATAAAATGTGGAAAATAATATGTCTGTTTTTCAGACATCAGAAACAGGCAAGAAGGTGAGTGAAACCATAAATAACAAGTGCAGAATGGTGAGGTGAACTATAACTTTATTTTTAAAATTGTTCTTAATAGTGTAATTTGATAAGCTTCTGTAAAAATTATGGATCAAGGGGAAGTAAGAATAATCAAAGTACACCAGTGTAAGAAAAACTTGAGGTTTGGCAGCTGAGAGCAGACTGTGGGGAAACTTCATGTTATAATAGGGAAGAACTCCCCACTTTCCCTTCATCCTCTCACCCACTTTATCTAACCAGAATCCACCAAGATGCCCAGAATAAAAAGTGTCAAGTTCAATAGTCACACTCTCTCCAAATACAAAAAGCAGTTACAATTCAACTGAACACAGAAGCTTGTGAGCAAAGTTATGAGGATCTGAGACATTATATAAAATATTAGGTTAAAGATGATTCTGTGTGTTTTATTTTTCTGTATGTGTGTGTTTTGTTTTGTTCTGAGGGTGTGGTTATTCCTTGGTCACGAGAACTCAACAAAGAAATGGTTATTTTGATCAAGTATCAGTGGCTGACCCACATTAAAAAGAGACAAATGTTAAAAAATTTTTAAAAAGTCTAATTACAAAAAAAATATGTGCTGCTTTCATCCTCCACATTTTGCTTTTTAAAGTGTTTTTTTTTAATTTTTCATGTTTTTTTAGTCCTGAAAAGTTGACAGTAAAGGAGCTTCAGCAAGAATTTACAACCAACTGCATGAGGGTCTGGGAAGCTGAGAGGCTGGAGCAGGGTTGGGAGAAGCAGACAGGAAGAGGTCTTTCCCTTAGTCACTGGAGGCCCACTATAAGTAAAAAGAGACAAAAATCAATAAGTGTTTGTAAACCAGGAAATGACACAGATTATCAAGTTAGTATCAGTTATAAAAAATTCATATAATCAAGAGAATAGAGAAATCATGAACAGAATTAGGAAAAAAAAATAGGTGTAAATTTTATTTTTAGAAGTTTATTTGTGATACATAAAATTAAAGATGAATTTTACATTTCTATTTTAAATGGAAGGCAGAGAGATATGCAAGTCATATAGTACTTGAAAAACCTTACTTCAGTACAAAAGTATAATCAATTGATATCTTCTACTTATTTTACTCTCTATCTTCCTTTACATTTCACCTGATGTCACACTTGTAGAGTGTGACCAATAACTAAGCAAATAACTAATCAAGAAGATAGTCATGAAGTTACTCTCTTTCTCAGAAAACCCCAATCAATTTTAAAGCAAAGAAGTAATACAACACCTATTCATTTCCTCCTTAGGAAAAGGTCCCTTTGTGAATCAGATAGAAGGGAAATTGGCCAACCTTTATCAAAATGTTACTAGAAATAAATATGAGTTAGCTTCATTTAGAAGTAAGCTGAAATAAAATAACACCATTGTACAGTATCTTTCAGCATTATCCTTGAAAAATAAAAAAATAAAAATAAAAAAAATCTCTTTCCAAAGATCAGAATACTTGGCAGCACACTTCATCCTTAATTACATGTGGAAAAAGAAGTTACCTCAGGTAAGAAGGTACATAACTAATAGGAAGAAATCAAGACTTGTCTATAAGGAATTTTGTAAGACGATAAAATTTGGGGGGTACAGTAATCAGGATGGATCTCTGAGAGAGACAATGCAGTGTAAATATGGGATTTCATGCTATCAAATACCAAAGCACATACATCATGGTCATTGTACAAGACAACCAAGTTGACAACTTGACTTGGCTAGTTGTTTTATCCAGCCTCTGATGATGCACAGGATGATTGAGGACTGAGTAACATAGTGGTTTCCAGTCACTGCAATTTTGTCTATCAAATGCTTCTTCCAAATATCCTGCCAGCTAGGAGGAGAGGTCTGTCTCTAGGTTCTTGTGACAGCATCATTCTTTTCATCATTCTCTCATAATAAATTAACAAGTGGATCTCTTTTAACCCAGAAATAATTATAACTAGAAAAACCCAAGCATTTTTTTTTACATTTTGCTTTTACAGACAATAAATCCTAAGCAAGCACCACTAACAAAGTGCCAATAGATCATGCCTAAAATTGAATCAGACCACAGTTAACAAAAATAAAGATATTATATGACCATGGTATTCACTGTATTTTCAACTACAAAATAAAAATAAAAAGCTACTCGCCTAGTAGAATTCTGGAACAGGTGATGGTGTTGCTTACACTTCTTAAATTTCACATCATTATATCAGGTTGTGCTATCAAGAGATAGACTACATAGATCCAGGAGCTAGAGTGTCAAAGTTGAAGAGTATTCCCTCACAATCACGCCCATTAACCAACTTGGCAATTATATTTTCTTACACCATGCCTCTGCATCCTCCAGTTTTATAAATCCTAATTATTTAAGATGACACTTTTCCATCAGAATGTCTAACAAGATTCCAACTAAAATTTAAACTGCACCTGAGGATTCTAAATTTTATGTAATAAATAAACAGAAAGCAAGAGGAAAAATTACAATCCTAGCTAGGTCAATTCACTCTCGTTACCAGAAGGACATTGATTCCATGTTGCAATAGAGATAAAAATCAGATGATTCAATTTGAAAGCAGATTATGCAATTCTCTACTTTTTAGTACTCACTTGCCCTACAGGAATTGTAAAAGGACCAATGCAGTAGTTGTGTCTTGAGAAATGTATGGTGAGGAGGCTCAAATGATTTGGGGATGAGTATGAGTTTCACTCCATCTGTTAATTTATAGAGACTAAAAGAAGTCCATTTAGGACATCTAAAATCAACAGCAGAAGATGAACATTAATTTGACATTCAGTCTACACAGTTGTCAAAACAGTAATTAATTGCAATGTTTTCCCTTTTTATAAGTTTTCTTCAGGAATAGAGTCTCACCAGTACCATAAACTAAGTATAGAACTTAGACTGCAAAGTAAATTTTTGTGGTGTCACTATAGGGAACTGTGCTTTATTGCACCATTAGGACTGAAGGATTCATTTCCCAGACAATTGCTGAAAGTGGTCTTTTCAAAATATTTTCATCAGTAGAAAAGATTTTTTTTTGATATGACCATTCAGTCTTCCTACACTCAAGACTATTTGAGCCTCATGTAAATCACACTCCATGTCTCAAGTAGAAACAACTATGAGAGTGCAAGATAGCTCCAAAATTTCACTTGGAGTAAGCAGAAGCCTCCTCTGAGAGTAGACTGCAACTCCATATTCTGTGTGCCCAAACCTGCTTTCTTCTCTATTTCAAATGTGCTGATCTGAACCACACTAATTTATAGATTTCCAATATGCCTAGTCATGGTCTTAATCTACCCCCTGGTAAGCCCTAATTAGAACTCAAATGCATCCTTCATCTGCTTCCAGACTTTCTGTTTTCCAGAAGTTCTTTGAAGTCTTTTCTCACTGGAGATTACCTCCTCTTTTCATTATGGATGATTATCTCATTCTATGCTTCTCTTTGTTACTTTAATTCATTGTGGGTAAAATAGATGTGTATATTTGAAGATCCAGATCTCTAAGTAAAATAGTTAGCTTAGTTTATGGGCTTATAATACACAATCAAACATGTTCAATACATTTTAATATAAATTAGATGAATAATCAAAATTAGAGAAAAGAAAATATGCTTTATATGGATATAACTCTGCACTTCAAAATTATCATTGTTTTTCACAAAAACTAAGAATTTTGGAAGGTAACATGGCACCAAGAAAAAGAATCACTATTTTTTATATATAGTTGGGCTTAAAAGAGAATAATAATGTCATCATAAATTGATGATATCATATAAAACAAAAAGCTTAATGACCAAGTTCTGTTTATTTTTGAAAAAATATATTTGAGGCAAAAATACCAAATCAATGAATCTCCTCAAAATACTATAAAGATACAGTGAATAGCATTTCTACATAATTCATGTAATTTTTATATTATGTAAATTTTCTGGAAATAGTTGTAGAAGCTAAGTATACTAATATTCTCTCTCAAGGCACATTTATTTTGAAGCATATTTCCATAAATCTTCAAATACAATTAAATTTCACTTATTATACACAGATCAGTACCCCCAAAATGACCAAATTCCTGGAAATAATTCCTTTGGCATATTTCTATTTCCCAGACAATAAAGTCATCTTTAACATAATATATCTTCTACCTTTTCAGTGACAGAAAATTTTTGAATTTTAAGTAAACTTCTCCTGTAGGCTCAAAGTTCACATATAACTATGGTACTAATAAAATTAGTGATGGGTGTTAAGAGAAAAATTTTAGTACTTTTAAGGGAATTGTTTGAAATCATACACTAGATCAACACATGATCCTTCAAACACATTATAATAATGAAAGCACAGCAATAAATTTGGAATAAAGAAAATATAGATATTTATTAGCTAGAGGACTTTGAAAACACATGCTTTGGACCTAAAAGACAAGTATTTTGCTTTGTAATTACAGCACTTTTCATAGCTGTGTGATGAGTTGTAGGTCCATGTTTTTGTTTTCTGATCTCACATGCTTCATTTATTCAGATGTATTAATGTAATATATGCTTATATTAGTAATTTGCAATTATATGTCTCTTTCTAATACAGAATATTTTTTTTTTTAGAAATTCTTGGTAATCACACAGTTTCTAAATTACAGTGCAATTACCATGAAAGTTAGAAAATGCACAGTGGCTTAAAGAACTCCTCATCCCAGAATCTAGCCTTAGAGTTTTCAAATAGTTGATGGTCAGTAAATTTATATGGTTCATAAAGTTAAAATCTGTTGAATCTTACAGTAAAGAAATAGGAAACCAGAGAGGTGCTTCTTCACACATGCCAAGCTGTCATTACTGGGAAACCCAAGGAGTCCTACAGGGCAGTCTGTCCCTCTGATGGATGTAGTTATTTAAAATCAAAGTCCTGATTTCCTTCCCCACAACTTTGGCTTTCCTGTGTCATCTTGTTCTTTCTGTTTCTGTGACCAGAGACGGAGATAGGTTTAAAATTATTTGTTCATGCTAAAGACAAAAAACAGACAAGCAAAAGAAAAAAAAAACTAAAAATCAACTGAGTTTGTGAAAACATCATAAATTTAAGTACAGTGATCAGGGTAGGATGACATTCCACTGACCTAAATGTTCCTTTAAGAAAAATTAGATTTGGACATTTCCATTGTGACACAAATTGGAAAGGGCATATATGTATATATGTACACACGTGACACTAATACATAAAGAACTAATGAACACAAATATTCCTCCTCTAAACTTTTAAATTATATTCCTGTGTATTTTTAATCCAGGAATGGGAAATTACTAGCATGTTCATTTGAGTTTCAAAAATATTCAGTGTGCTTCCAAACCCTTTTATCATGATCCTCTTATTTGTCATCTCCTAACTGAGAGTCCAGGGTCCATAAATTTTTAATTTTTTTGAGTTAAATTGGATCCAAAGACTTTATGAGATATATAAGTCATTTATGGCATTGTGATATGGCCCTCTATGAAATGAAGTTTTGAACATGGAATCTCATTTCTTTCTAAAAGTTTAAAAACTTATAATTACTCAAAGTATAGAATTCACATCAATAGTAGTTCTATTTTATTTATTAATATTCCGAAGCAAGTTTATAAATAAAAAAAATGCTAAATTATAGATGGGGATATGGCTCAGTGCTGGAGCACTTGCCTAGCATGTGTGAGGTCCTGGGTTTTATCCTCAGCATCACATGAAAATAAAATAAAGTTTTATAAAATATCAAGTTAAAACTCATGTCCTCTTTTATAATATGTATACAAATAAGTAATGTTTAAAATCTCTAGATGACATTCCATATGTAAGTTGTATCAGTAGAACTCATTAAACTTAGTACAAATGGGAAACTAAAATTAATCATCATTCCCTATTTTTAAAAATGACTCATTTTTAGGAGGATATAAATTAAAGAAGCAAACATTGTCAGAAGAAAATATCCTCAATGTAGAATATGGAACACAGTTCTCTGGACTAAGTAGAACTGTTGGAGCTGAAGTCTCTATTCTGCAGCTACAAGAAACCTCACCAGTATGCTAAAATTGCCTCCTTCCACAGTCTTTCCATGACCCAACTGAACACTACTTCTGAATCTAAGAATGCAGAGGCACTTATCCAGATGGATGAGGCCAAGGAGGATGTGGTACAGGTAATAGCCTAAAGAGTTGAATGTTTTAAGGTGGCTTTGCTAGAGTTAGAAAGGTAATCACATAAATGGAACTCTTGGAGGTAGGTTAAGAATTAGGTGGGCTCCATGCTCTCCACCAAATGCCAATTTGTTTGGAAGTTTTAAATCAGTGCTCCACCAGGGCCTAGCAATTGCTGGTTCACACTGGAACATTGCACCCCAGGGATCTCCACTGCATTCCACTCATATGGTAAAGGACATGTTCCTGGTCTTGGGGTCAGTCTCCAAACTCTATCTCTCCTCTCTCTGTCCTTTCAAATTCCTGGCCAGTTGCATATCTCTCAGCTGGTCCTTCAAGCAGCCAGATTGAATGAGGAGTGGAAAAGCTGGGTAGGTTTTCACAACTAGTAGTCCACTATGTAAACTCCTCTCCATGTTTGATTTTCTTCTGGTGACTTAGGCACACTCTATCTCATGCAGGTGTGTTAGCCAGGTCTGTATTTAGGGCCAAACTCAGATTTTCAAAAAAATCAGCTCCTCCTGCTTCTGGCATCGGCACTGTGGCTGCAAAAATTTTTATTTGTTGTCCTCCACATGCAGCTGGGACAGAATTGGCTTCTTTCCCATACAAGGATATTGTGAAGCACATTTTTCATTTTAGCCAAGCTACACTCTTGACGAATAAACTCTCCATACCCAGATACATATCAGACATTCTAAAATGTGGGTTTCTTTAATTCTTTTATCACTCCACTGTGCTCACAAAGGGATGGTTGTGACTTATGCCATGCATGGCAGCTGATGTAGAAATGGGGATTTTTTCCTTGCTTTATTATATTCAACTTTCTGAGTCCCCAATCACTTTGAATGATCACTATAAAATTCTGGTTAAATTTCCCCACCACCACCACCATTTTTGGGCACCCACATGGTTGAGAAACTTCCCATATGATTTCATGTCATGAAGCAGTGAGGAAAGTGACCTTCTATATACCATCAACTTGAAATCTCCCTCATAACTCCATATTCCTGTGGTCCCAGATACTTCAGAGGCTGAGGTAGAAAGATCACTTGAGCCAAATAACTCAGGGTTGGCCTGCCCAACACAACACAGGGAGACCACATAACCAGATGTCCTTTCTTTCTACTTCCCTAATCATACAACTCAAGGTCTTTGGAAAGGAACAAACCTATCCCCAAACCAGTAGAAGAAAGAAAATAATTAAGATCACAGTCAAAATCAAATATATTGAAAAGAAAAAAAATCAATGAACAGTTGATTCTTTAAAATGATAAACAAGCTGGGTAAGTTATTGGACAAACTAATTAAAAGATTTTAAAAGACCCAAATTAATAAAATCAGAAAGAAAAAGGGAGAAATAACCATGAGATCACTGAAATCAAGAGAATCATTATAGTGTGTTTTGGAAACTTGTATTCAAATAAATTGAAAAACCTAGAAGAAATAACCACATTTCTAGACAAGTATGACCTGCAAAAATTGAATCAAGAGAAAAAAATAGCCAACGATAACTAGCAATGAGATAGAAGCAGTAATAGAAAACATTCCCACAAAGAAAAGTCCAGACACAAAGTGATTCTCATCTTTATTCACTTAGACAATTAATTAATTCTATTATACAAGAAGAAATACCAATTATCCATTAAATAGAAAACATGGAACACTTCCAAATTCATTCTATGAAGTCAGTATCGCACTCATACCAAGGCACATCAAGGAAAGAAAACTATAGATCAACATCACTGAAAACTTAGATATTAAACATTATTATTAAGTTCTTAAATATTAGCAAATTTTATTCAACAAAACTTATGCCTCATGACTAACTTTATTTATCCTAGATGTGCAATGGATGGTTTACCATAGAGATATCAATAAAATGTAATTTATTACATAAATACAATTAAACACACAAAATCATTAGTCATCTACATAGATGTATAGAAAGCCTTTGATAAAATTCAGCACCAATTCATGATAAAACAATACTGAAGAAACTAGGTATAAAAGAAACTTACCTCAACATCAAATTTAATATATGTTAAAAACCCAGACCCAAGTAAACATAAATAGAGGAAAACCAAAATATTTCTTTTAACATCTACAAAAAAAAGATGTCCACTCTTACAACTTCTAATTAATATAGTACTAGAAATATTAGCCAGAGTTACTAGTCAAGAAAATCACAGGGGGTAAAAATAGGAAAATAAAACAAATCAATACTCTTTATAGATAATATTATCTTATACTTAAAATATCCAAAAATATCAATCAAAAGACTATTAGAGCTAACAAACAAATTCTGCAAAGTCATGGGTTACAAAATAAATATGCAAAACACAATGTCTTTGTGTTCTCTATTATGTACCATTGGTCTACCCTCTTGTTTTGGTACCAATACCATGCGGTTTTTGTTACTATTGCTCTGTAGTAAAATCTGGTATCACTATACCACCAGTTTCACTCTTCCTGATTAGAATTGCTTTTGCTATTTTAGGTCTTTTATTTTTCCAGATGAATTTCATGATTGCTTTTTCTCTTTCTTCGAGGAATGTCATTGGGATTTTGATTGGCATTGCATTAAACCTATAGAGTACTTTTGGTAATATGGCCTTTTTAATGACATTAATTCTGCTATCCATGAACAAGGTATATTTTTCCATCTTCTAAGGTCTTCTATTTCTCTATTTAGGGTTCTGTAGTTTTTATTGTATAGTTTTTTCACCACTTTTGTTAGGTTGATTCCCAAGTATTTTATTTTTTTGTGTGTGGATATTGTGAATGGGTAGGTTGTACTTATTTCCATTTCAGAGGATTTGTCACTGATATACAGGAATGCCTTTGATTTATGTGTGTTGATTTTATATCCTGCCACTTTGCTGAATTCATTTACTAGCTCTAGGAGTTTCTTGGTAGAACATTTTTGGATCTTCTAGGTATAGGATCATGTCATCCAAAAATAGTGCTAATTTAAGTTCTTCTTTTGCTATCTTTATGCCTTTAATTTCTTTCATCTAATTGCTCCAGCCTGTGTTTTGAGAACTATGTTGAATAGAAGTGGTGAGAGAGGGCATCCCTGTTTTCTTCCAGATTTTAGAGGGAATGCCTTCAATTTTTCTGTTTAGAATGATGCTAGCCTGAGGCTTATCATAGATAGCTTTTACAATGTTGATGTATGTTCCTCTTATCCCTAGTTTTTGTAGTGTTTTTAACATAAAGGAATGCTGTACTTTGTTGAATGCTTTTTCTGCATATATTGAGATGATCATATGGTTCTTATCTTTAAGTGTATTGATGTGGTGAATAACATTTATTGATTTATGTATATTGAACCAGCCTTGCATCCCAAGGATGAATCCTACTTGATCATGATGCAAGATCTTTTTGATATGTTTTTGTATCCATTTTGCCTGAATTTTATTGATGATTTTTGCATCTATGTTCATTAGAGATATCGGTCTGTAGTTTTCTCTCTTTGAAGTGTCTTTGTCTGGTTTAGTAATCAGGGTGATGTATTACAACTACCTTGTATTAGACAAAAGTGCTGAAAACATGTAATGCAGGAAGGATAGCATTTTCAACAAATGGTGCTGGGAGAACTGGAAATCCATATGCAACAAAATGAAATTGAATCCCTTTCTCTCACCTTGCATAAAAGTTAACTAAAAATGAATCAAGGAACTAGGAATCAAACCAGAAACTCTGCATCTATTAGAAGAAAAAGTTGGCCCTAATCTCCATCTCATGAGATCGAGCTCCAAATTCCTTAATAGGACACTTATAACACAAGAGTTTAAATCAAGAATCAACAAATGGGACGTATTCAAACTCAAAAGTTTTTTCTCAGCAAGAGAAACATAAGAGAGGTTAATAGGGAGCCTACATCCTGCTACAAATATTTATCCCTCACACTTAAGATAGAACTCTAATCTCCAAAATGTACAAAGAAACAAAGAACACAAAAAAATAAACAACAAGAAATCAAATAACCCAATCAACAAATGGGACAAGGATCTGAAAAGGCACTTCTCAGAGGAGGATATGCAATCAATCAAAAAATACACGAAAAAAATGCTCACCATTTATAGCAATCAGAGAAATGCAAATTAAAACCACTCTAAGATACCATCTCACTCCAGTAAGAATGGCAGCCATTATGAAGTCAAACAAGAACAAGTGCTGGTGAGGCTGTGGGGGGAAAGGGTATACTTTTACATTGCTGGTAGGACTGCAAATTGGTGCAGCCAATTTTGAAAGCAGTATGGAGATTCCTTGGAAAGCTGGGAATGAAACCAACATTTGATTGACTATTCCCCTTCTCAGACTATACCCAAAAGACCTTAAAAGAGCATACTACAGGGATACAGCAACATCAATGTTCATAGCAGCACAATTCACAATAGCTAGACTGTGGAACCAACCCAGATGCCCTACAATAGATGAATGGATAAAAAAATGTGGCATTTATACACAATGGAATATTACTCACCACTAAAAAAATAACAACATCATGGCATTTTCAGAGAAATGGATGGCATTAGAGCAGATTATGCTAAGTGAATCTAGCCAATCCCTAAAATACAAATGTCCTCAAATCAATCCTTCATGGATAACAAGGAGCAACTGTACTTGTTGGAGTTTAAAATCATGCAATACTTAAGAAAGGAAGTATTTAATAAAATTATAAATGCACTGCCAATGGCGCAGAGATCCCACTTCTAGGAATGTATCCCACAGATGGACCTGCACATGTATAAAATGATACGTATAAAAGCTGTTTCACCACAGTAAGGTCTGTGATAAACATAGAGACAACCCAAATACCAAACAGGGGGGCTGTTTAAGTAAACATGGCACTTAATAGACACTGTTTAAACACAGCTGTATTTTTTAAAGTGTTTTCTATAAATAAATATTATATTCTTTCTAAATAAATACTAATTGGAAAAGATCTTAAGAGCATATAAAGAATAAGCCATGGGACAGAATTACTTACATAGTATGCTACATTTTATATACAAAGAATATAGTACACTGGCATTTCTCCTACTATAAAAGGAAACAATTGACATCTATGGGAAATAAATTAAAGGAGGTTATGTAAGAAAGAAGGGTGAAGGGGGGGAATAACGGAGTTGGAAATTGGATTTTCCCAGGCATGCCTGTGTCATTTTAACTTTTGAACCATAAGAACATGTTATCTACATTAAAATAATTTTTAAACATTAAAAATAATACTTACAGAAAAAAAGAGAAAGAGAAACCTATAGATAAGACTTAAAACCAAGCTTTAAAGAGATTTTTTGCTTTGAAATTAGATGCTGAAAAGCAATCTTGGTGTGGTCATCACAAAAAATATGCTTCCCCCCCCTTCAATCAAGTTAAAGGATATGATAATCTGTTTTTAAAAAGCTATTTGAAGGAGTAAGAAATCAGGAAAGAGGAGAAAAATGTACAATGAGGACACTCTAGTATAATGGTTCTCCAAGTATGGTCCCTGTACCAGCAGCATCAGCATCATGTGATAATTTGTTAAAATTAAAATTCTGAGGCTCCCACCCAGACTACTGAATCAGTAACTTTGTACTAGTCCAGCAATCCTGGTGATACCCTCAAGTCTGAGAGTCACAAATCTTGTCTGGTGCTTCCCATAGGTTCACATATACCACCAGTCTGCATTTCAAACAAGCTCCAGAATCTAGGATCACACTTGGATAAACAAAGCTGAAGTCCTCCTGGGGGAAAAAGGTATGTAACCTTCATATGGTTGAGTTTTCTATGAAATCTGTCCTCAGTATCAGATGGAAAAAGTCCTTATACAGGCTTCCTAGCCAAGAGATATCATGGATCTAATTTCCTACATAAACTGGGTACACAGAGAATAAATGTTTTCAAACACATTCTTATAAAAATAATAACATCTGTGAATCATCGAAATTCAACCTAAGGATGTCTCACTTGAAAAAACTTATAAGTGGACCTACAAAGTTTCAGAAATAGGGAAAAGAAATAAAAATAATCCATATCCATAAATTCTGCTTGTGTTGTCTGAACAACTTAACCTCAAATGTATTATTAACTGCCCACCACCTGCTCTCCATGGAAAAGCACCAAGAAGTTTGTTTCCCTCAAACCCTTTAAAAAAAAAAAAGTCCTCATGTTTATAAACACTGGGTCTTCCATTTGTTTCACAGGAGGAGAAAGATCTCTATAAGAATCTTCTGAACAAAGAATTCTGGTTTAGCAGAACGTAGCGCTGATGCCCAGATGGCACAGCTGTCTCAAAGCAGCGGCAGCAGCATCGTGCTTAAGCCTGAGTTCCCCCTAGCCCTCCCCGAGACCCCAGCTTCCCTGGACCCCCGCCCTGGACCCCCATCTCGCTTGGCCCGCCATGCCCCAGTCCTGCCACTTGGCCCCAAGCCCTGCTGCAGTTGCTCCGCCAAGAGATGCTCTGCGCTCCTAGCCCAAGCTGGAAGAGGGGCCCAAGAGAGCAGCGAGTGTGAGTGGTGGCTGCGGCATATGGCGACAAGGCCCCAGTCCGCCCAAAGCGTAGGAGCAGCGGCAAGAAGAACCAGCCAGGCAAGTCCAGCCAACTGGTGGTGGAGATGGTCCGCAGGCTGGGCGAGCACGCTGGCAACATCTATGCAGAAGCCAGGAAAGTGGTGTGGTTCCACCAGTAGAACAGCCCACCTACCTCAAGTGCTGAGTGTGCGCTGGTGGAGAATGCCAGGCTGCTGCAGGTCAAGGGCACAGGCGCCAACAGCTCCTTCAACTCAACCCCAAGAAGCTGGAGGACAGCGAGTGGTGCACCCTCCTTCGCGCCCGCTGCGCACAAGCCTAAGAAGCCAGGGGGAGCCTCATCGTGGGGACCCCGACCTGCCAAAAGTGCCGAAGCCAGCAAGTGCACACCCAGAAGGCTGCTGCCAAGGACAAGGGCATCGGCAGTAGCGGGGAGAAAGAAGGTGAAGAAGGTGGCCAAGTCCAGCATCCTCAAGGTGCCCAAGGGCTGCAATTGAGCACCCGGCCTGCCCGCGACCAAAGTTGAGGAGGACTGTCCCTGCAGCACTGTGGCCTCCCCTCCCCTCCCCCATGCGCTGCGGAGGCTGCTGTTCCCGGGAGATTTTTGAAACAGCTCCCAGCATACCCCCATTGGCTCTGGCCCTTGGCAAAGGCTATTGCCATGGTTACCATCTCCCACCCTGTCACCAATGGGCGGGCTGCAGTTGGCCCCCTCCCTCTAACCACCTCTGGGCTCACAATTTCTCTGTAAGCAGGGCAGCTTGGCACTCCCCTCTACTGTGTGCCTCTTGGAAAGTGCAATAAAAGATTGTTGACCTTTGCAAAATAAAAAATAAAAAAGTATTCTAGTTTAGACAGAAGGATTTAGAAGTCAAACATGGTGGGACACTGTTATCTCAGCAGCTCAGGAGGCTGAGACAAGAGGATCTCAAATTCAAAGCCAGCCTCAGCGATGGTGAAGCACTAAGTAACTCAGTGAGACCCAGTCTCTAAATTTATAGGGCTGGGGATATGGCTCTGTGGCTGAGGGCCAAGTTCCATTTCTCAGATGTTGAAGGTTGAACACCTGAAATGCTGAGGAAAGTGTAAAAAGCAAGTTTTACTTAAATGATAGAACAGAGATAGACTTCTTAAAAGAGGTCCCAGGGAAGGGGGGCCAAGGAAGTGGGGGTATTTTGCTCCTTTTATACTTTTTTAGAATTCCTTTGTACTCATGGTGTTGTAGGGACAAACGAGGCAAGGCACCAAAGATAGCAGGAAACAGTTTTATTTAGCTGCAGCCAGGTTCAGACGGCACAGTTTTTGCTGTAATTAATCAATCCCCTGAACCCCAAGTTCAGGGAGTTTCAGCGTTTTATACCCAGCATATAAGGGGAGGGGCTCAGAAGTTCACAGTCTGCAGAAGTTCACATAAATCAGCTTTTTTTTTCACTGTTCTGGGCAAGTTAACTCTTCAAGGACAACACCTGGGAAGGGGAGAGCTTCTTCTCCCCTTTCTTTCCTCCCCTTGCAAGCTGTTACCATGGAGCCAATTTGTAACTTATCTTAAAAATGTAGACATCTCTGTGAAGCTCAGCTCAAGGCCAGAGTCCTTGTTTACACATTTCCTCAAAGTACTATACTGGATATATTTGTGAAAAACTAATGAGAGGGTGTCCAGCACCTGGAGTGTTGGTATCTTCTCGGTCAGTGGCCAAGTAAACAGAGTGACAGAAAAATAGGAAGTTTATCTACATTGAACTCTTTCACAGAGACTCTTTTGCTGACAGTACTAAAATCAGCCATGGTGAAGAGGGCTTTTCTGTGGAGAAAGGTTTTACCACTTCAAAATAATAGTAAAAATGTGCATAACACAGAGTATATCTGCAACTTAATTTATTTTTTCCCTTTGGTGTTCATGATTTTTAACCTAGACTAAACCCAGACATTTTTTTTTCTCATGAAACAGTTTCTTGATATGAAAGCAAGAGAACAAGATAGATCTACTGGAAAAAATACTTCCTCTACCAGCAGTTTGACTAAACACCTGAAGATATTAGAAGATCATTATTTTATTGTTTTCAACATGGCAAATCTGTTCTCTATAAAGCCCCACATTAAAGGCTGAAGTGGACAAATCCACACAGCACAATAGAAACCACACAGAGCTAATGGATTTTCAACTGTGAACCAATGGTTTCTGGCTCTTCTAAAGTGTACAGTCATCTGAAGGGCTCTTTAATTTAAAAAAAAAAATTGCAATAAACAATGTAATCCATATCCCTGGAGAGGAATCCAGGCATCACTGTTTTTGAAATATTTGAAAGTAATTATCATCCATAACAAAACTAAAAGCCACTACTTTAAATAAATATTTGTGATGAATGAGTTGCAAAGACACATAAGATATGTGCTCATGACTTTGGCCACCAATTTGCCAGTTTGTTTTTTAGTTTGTTTTTTAAATATGAAAAATAACAGTGATAATCAACTAACAAATACAAAATTTTATTTTTAATCAAAGTCTTGAAGATTCTGCTTGATAAGTGCTTGTATTACAGCTTTATGTTTGAGATGACTGAGCATATTATGGCAGGAGAACATGGCATAAAAAGCACTAGGTGTCAACAATTCCTTTCAAGTACATACTCTACAATGAACTAAACAATTCCCAATATGCTTTATTCTTGTAAAGTTTCCACTAAATAAAAAACTCTTAGGAACAAACATTTCATACATGGACAATTATGGGGCAGTTATCCAAACCAGAGTACCTGTATTGTATTATTGATATCCTTTAAAACACTGATTTTTGCCCACTAAACTCAGTTAAAATTTACTGAGAATATACCAGGCTCAGGACACAGTTTTAAGTGACTTGATCATTAACCACATCATTTTACCAAAAAATTTAATTGCATAAAAATATTACAATAAATGTGTTAAGCCATGTGTTGTGCTGCATTGCAAGAATTTTTGCAATGAAGGTATCATATAATGCTGGATTGCAAGTTTAATGACAGGCTTGGTGACATAGTAATGTGTCATTTTGTCATTTCAATATACATAATGACAGTGATAAGGTGATGCTTACTACCATCCCCTATACTAAGGGAAAAAAATGAATGAATAAAAAATAATGTTTACCAAATTGTTGCTGAAATTTAAATAAATAAATAAATAAAATTTCATGTCCCAGTGTTAGAGCAAGGGTAATTGCTTGAGAATAATAAAATATTAAAATAGAAAGTGAACCAATTTGAGATTTTTACTGAATCACAAGTTGTTGCTAGTATTCTGAGATACCTAATTATTTGATAAACATAACTTTTAAAATTTCTGTTAACGTATGATGCTCATATAAAAACACATAAAGCATTTATGTAAATATTCAGAAATTATTCAAAAGTAAACATGTTTTGGATCAGCCTTGCTTAGGAATGCCCCTCTCATTTTTTTTCTTAAATAATTATTCACATACACAATTTGTGCTTATTTATATTTATACTTTTTGTCTCAATTTCACTCTTCACACATTCTTTAAATAGTTATTTAGTGTTCTTTGAGTAATTCATAACTGTCAGTATCCTGATGTTCAATTCTTAATGTTTTTTTTTTTCTTTTTTTGTCACTTGGATTAAGCCATACTTCTCTTTGTTTATGTTTGCTGTACTATTTTTTATTTGTTCATTAAAGGAGCCAACAGTAGATTATGTAGTCTATTTTGGGGGAAAAAGTATAAAATCTGTTAAGTAAATAAAAATAGGCAAGAACAGTGCTGCATCCTTTTAACATTTGTTAATTGGGAAGCCATGGAAAAGTACTTCATGTTTAGGAAAGTCACAGATATTTAGAAATAGCATGACTCGAAAAATTCTAAAAAGACTTGTGTTGTTATTCATTGATGTAGAATTTTTAGGGCAAATCTCAAGCACCACACATGAAAAATTAAAAGTTGGATGACCTAAAGTTTCAGAAATGCCAGTACTAAATATGATTCCATGAACAATTAAATCAGAAAATTGAAGAGATACCTCTGCTTTTGTTTTTAGTGCAACATAGTTCTCAGTTTTAAAGCTAGGGACTCAATGTATTTGTGTATCAATGATCAAAGGTGTAAAAATATTGTACTTATTATATTATTATTATTTAGTTATAAAATATTTTCTCTCTTAAAGTGTTATAAGATATATATGCAGGACTTTGCATTAAGTGAAATGTGGCAGGCATAAATTAAGTTGCAGGAGCATTTGATTCACATGTGACAGTCAAATATTTAGTGAGTAAAATTCTGCTCACCAGGTACTGTGTTTTGTGTAGGGTTTATATTATAGTCAAAATCTCCATATTTTTATTTTATTGAGCATAAGAGGGTCAAGATTTTTGTTTTACCACATGGTGAGTGTATTATGTTCTTCATAAATACTAGTAGAAGGAATGCAATACTTGTAAGAAAAAACTGATGATTATATGAAATAATGATTGTGTTAATTTATTCTATTTACTCATTTTACCTTATATATACAGTATAAAATACCATGATATATTTAGTAAATAAACAAAGTTGTATTTGTCAATGAAAGAAATCATCATATCACACCAATTTAAAAATATAAAAATCAATTTAGTATACTTGATTGTCATGTGTTGACTTCATCCAAGTATTATGGTCATAGGCTATACAAGGTTTTTATAGTCTTTTAAAATGTTTTTATGGAAAATTTTATAGACATATATGTGTATATTTCTTAGTAAATTTTTTGTTCATATTTCTTTTTAAGAGTCCATAGCCTCTTTTTTTTTTAAATTTTTTATTGTTGGTGAGTCCATAGCCTCTTTACCCTTGTTGAAAATTTGTGGAATTATCACTCAAAATCTACTAGATATTTTCATCACTCTTTGTCATGGTAGACAAAAACCAGTTTTTGGATACCCTTTGAAAAAATCACAAATGTTTGTAGATGTTTGACATTTCTTTTTATTTTACTGACAGTGAAGGTAGCTGATAGATATTTCCTAAATACACAATGATATCTTATGGAGGACAAAAAGCTGTGGATGATAAAAGTGACACACTTTCCTTCTCTTTATTATATTACTCTTCTTAATAATTTACTCCTCTTGGATACTGTGGTCCCTACAAGAGTTTGAGTAATATTCTCAAGGTAATTTTGTCTGTATATTTTTATTCAACTGATATATTTTTGGATTTATGATGACTTTGGACTTACTAATCTGCTAAACTCCTTATGTACTTATTTTACCTTAATTTTATGTTACGTATGCAAAATATATTTATCCCAGTCTATAAGGCATCTTTTTTTTTGTTTGTTTATTTCAGCCATGACTCCACGTGATACCCAAGAATATTCACCAGAGAAGGGCATAAAACATATATTTCACAAAGTGATAAATGGGAAATACAGAAGTTGTGATCTTGACTATTTACAACAAAAGAAAATATGGAAAACCACAAGTGAGAGTGAACACCAGAAATCATATAAAAAATCAGGCCTTGTTCACCACCAGAGAATTTATACTGGAGAGAAGCCCTACAAATATAAACAATGTGGCAAAGCTTTTAGTAAAATAAATGGTCTTATTAACCACAGAATAACCCACACTGGACAGATGCCCTACCAATGGGAAGAATGTGATAAAGTTTATAAAGAAAAATCAAACTTTATTAAGCAAAGCAGAAATCACACTGAAGAGAAGCCCTACAAATGTGAAGAATATGGTAAAATTTTTAGTAAAAACGTAAACCTTATTTACCAAAGAAGAATTGACACTGGATAAAATTCCTACACATGTAAAGAATGTGGCAAAGCTTTCAGTCAAAAGTCACAACTTATTTGCCACAGCAGAACTCATATTGGAGAGAAGCCTCACAATTTCAAAGTATGTGACAAAGTTTTTACTCAAATATCAACCCTTATTTGCCACAGCAGAATTCACACTGGAGAGAAGCCCTACAAATGTAAAGAATGTGGCTAAGCTTTCTGTCAAAAATCACACCTCATTTGCCACAGCAGAACCCACACTGGAGAGAAGCCTCACAAATGCAAAGTATGTGACAGTGCTTTACTCAAATATCAACCCTTATTTGCCACAGAAGAATTCACACTCAAGAGAAGCCCTACAAATGTAAGGAAAGTGACAAAGCTTTTACCAATAAAATAGGCCTTATCCACCACAGCAGAACTTACACTGCAGAATAGTCCTACAAATGTGAATAATGTGGCAAAACTTTTAATAAAAAATAAAACAATATACACCCTGATGAATGTGAAATGTGAATAAAGTGATACTACTTTTAAAGGGAAACTAAACCTTATTAAAAACAGAATTTATACAGAAAAGAACCCCTACAAATGGAAACAATGCTGCAAAGCTTTTAATAAAAAATCAATTATTTTTCACCACCATGCTATTTATTCTGGAAAGAAAACATATAAATGTAAAGAATGTAGAAACATTTTAAATTCTATATCATATATTACTAGACATCATAGAAAACACACTGGAGAGAAGCTTTATAAATGAAATCATTGAACAATTCCTCTAAGAAAGGGTCAAATTTTAATCCTCACCACAATAAGCATAGTTAAGAGAAAGTTTTGAAATGTGAAAATTGACAATGTGACAATGCTTTCAAAATTTATTCACCAATACTCAGCACCTGTGAATACATACTGGTTAGAGAGAATACAAATGGAAAAAAAAAAAAAAAAAAAACATTTCATAGCCACATGTTTCTTAAACACTAGTGATTTTTGGAGAATACATTGTGCCCAGAAACCCTAAAAAGTTAAATAATATTTCCAAAACTTATTCAACTTTTAAATTCATTGAACATCTGAAAAATCATACCAGTAGTGAACATTGAACAGATTTTGTCCAAAATGTATGCCTTATATTACAATGAAACATTTATAATCAACACCTTGACAAATGTGAGAGTATAGTGAAGTCATTATGTATACATTACACCTTGATGTATATGAGGATCAGTAAAAGACACAACTCATTTAAATATAGAATATAAGTACCTGTCTTTAACTTTTGATTAAATTTATTAAGCATTATCAAGTTATTTGGTAGAAATATCAGTCATAAATATCATACATGTATAATGCAGAACCTCATCTTTGAAAGCATATATATATATATATATATATATATATATATATATATATATATATATATATATATTTCTAAATCAAATATTACTATTTCCACTTTTGAATACCAGAGAAAACAATTATAAGAAATCTATTTTTTGATGTGTAACACTGAATTGTAATATTTTAATCTTTTTTTTTTTTTTTTTTTGTATTGCAGTTTAAATTTGGGGATTTTTAAACACTGTGCCACATTCTTATGACCTCTCTCTGCTTTTTCAAATTTTGATACTGGTCTTGCCAAGTTGCGTGAATCCACACTAAGTTTCTGAGGCTGAATTTAAACTTCTGAAACTCAGCTTCCCAATTTGCTTGGATTACAAGCATGGACCATCAAGCCCAGTTTACAGTGCATTTTTTACCTATTTATGTATGCAATATATCTTTATAATTGAATATTTCTGTATATGTTAACACTCATGTATTGCATTGTGTCATTAAAAGACAGATATCACAGTATATCACTTGATTAAATGTTTTATGCAACAGTAAAACCTACTATTGAGTAAATAATACTCTAGCATCTCTTAATACTTTTACACATTTTAATCAAACTTAATGTGGAATATATTTTGCATAATCATGTCATTGTAATTTATTTTCTGTTTTTTTTTTTTCATGGTGAAATTACGAGTTATAGGAAGGACATAGATATAGGAAAATAAATAATAAATAATAAATAAATAAATAAATAAATAAATATTTTTTTTAATGAAAAATATGCCCCAACTGCTTTGTCTTGGAATTGCATTAGAAAAATATGAGGTGATTATACTGTGTTTTATGATCTCAGGCTCTGAGCCTTAAAATACAAAAGAATATTTTGTTTATTTTTAAATATAGTTTTATATTTCAAACATTCAAATCAAATTCCACAGCAATCAATGATAAAAAAAAGTACGAGAATAACAACTGCAGTTTGTTGTCTCATCATGACCTTTCAATACCTATTGTAGATTGCCTGTGGGTTCCACTTTTAATTTAAAAGATAATAATTTTTCCATACAATTTGGATCAAGTGGAGGACAAAATCTCCTGCATTGTTTTCCTGGGCAAGCTGTCATACTTGAAACAACTGAATCCCCAATCAAAATATCTTTACATTCTAATTATATAAGTTCTTAACTGATCTAGCATAAAACAAATCCACTTTCTTCTTGTTGAATACCTTGAGCCCAAAGATATGTAACCTGAGAGCTAAAAGAAGTAGGACATAAATGAAGGGGTCTTTTTAGCATAAGGCAAATTGCACTTTTTGTATTTGATTTTTCTGCTTGTGATGATGTAAACTTCTCTACCTACTTAAAATATCTGCTTCCACAGACTACATGATTCATAGAAATTCTCAGGAATATTATCTATCTTTTAATTTCAAATTTTTAGCTTTCTATATAGTTACCGCACCATCTCATGGCCAGATCAATATTTTCTTGAACTTCTTCATATATTAATCTATACACTATCTCAGATATGTTTGTTTCTAGATTGTCAGGGATCCCTCCTAGTGAATTCTGAGATGTGTGAGAGGTTGAACAAGCATAGAAATTTGCTTATAAAAATAATCCATGGTGGGAAGTAAAAGGAGAAAAGATGCAAAAGTCCTCATCTAAACTTGTATATGTTGATACTACACAAGGGTATTACAATGATGTCTGGTTTGGGGTAGGGAAGCAACTTTTCTTATACACTATGACACAAAGTTCATCAAATACAGTTGTTATAAACTTTTTGAGAACACCCAAATTTATCTTAGTAATTTCTACATTGAAAAACTACTGTTACTTTTAAACAAAACTATTCATTGCAATAAATCTGAAATAGTTCTTTAATATTGCAGAACAGAAAATTGGTGGCATTGCTGACTGAATGCCAATATTTTCCAATAACACCTATAGGGGTACTTAAGAAAATGCATAGATAATTAAAGTAAAGAGTGAAATGACATCCAGAAACAACAAATTATAGTAAAAAAATGTATTAACTTATTTCAAATACTAGTGCACTCTTTTGCTTTTTTCCCCAAAAGTTATTTTTTTTTAACCTTTTGGTATGATATTTCACTTCATTTATATAACATGATCAATAGTATGTTTTTTTCATATTCACTCTCTGATGCATCCCAAATATATTTGCATAGAAACAGTACTTACTTCTGAAATCTATTTTGCTCTTTTCAAATGAGGTCTTGCAGGTTTTTTTTAAATATCTGAAATAATTAGGATGAACTTATTTCTAATTAGCATATAGTAAATTTCTGATAAATATTTGTGAAAAAGATGAAGAAATAATAAGAGCATTTATATAACCTGTACAATATGATATGCGGTTTTTCATGTTTTTAGCTACAACTTATTGAGTATTATGACAATCTTATTATGTGGGTAAGATGTGGGTATGATGAACCAATAATAAATAAAAATTACATGCTGCATTGTTAGTAATTCACCAAACAATTTTTTCAAAAACAGACTCTCTGATGTGTGGTTTTTATCAACTATTATATTATGAATGAATGAAGTTCAGTAAATGAATAATTGGAACTACATACTTGCTTAGGGTGCCTATAGCTCATTGTTAAAAAACCTTTATATAAAATTTTAATACTGTTTCTCACATTGTGACTTAATGGAATTTTGATAAAGTGTACATTAATAATGCTGAAGTCTTTCATTGAATCTTATATCAGTTTATGAAATAAATATGCTATATGTGATTTCCTCAATTCTGAGTGTCTTATGTTTTAAGAAACTGTATGGACAATTCAAATTAAAGTTAACATACTAATATCAATAGCAGAAGCACCACAGGAAAAATGAAAACAAAGAATTGGGAGATTCCACCATTATAGATGTAATTTTCTCAATATCTTTTCAATGTACCTAACCCAGTATTGATACCAAAATTAATGAGCAACCTCTTCTCATGCTGAGTGTGCATGATGTTATTATATAAAATGAAAACAATTGCAAATGTTTCGCAGATGCATTTTACAACATTACTTGAAAATACAATTGATTGATCAGTATCTCACTGTGTTTGACCACAGCAAATACCTTCTCAGTGTTCAAGATAAATGGGAAAAAATAAAAATAAAAATAAATCAAGTAAAATCCATGTTAAACAATAACAACTATTTTTTTTCATAAGAAAACTGTCAATGTTTTTTTGAAACAACATGACAATAAACTGCCCTATCACATAAACAAAAGCAACAGTTATTTATTTTATTATTTGAATATGCCAAGTATTCTTTGGCAAACTGCCACATATATATTTTTTAATTTCACAGGTGTGAATTATAACTAATTTTCTCTAAATTGCTACTTATTTAATATAAATTTGTTGAGAAATTATTTCTGCATGTGCTGATTAGTGAAATATAGTGAGGAATGGAAGTCATTGACAGCTCTATGTATTGCAATCCCAGTATGATAGGAGGAAGCTGTATATAATTATGAGAAACACTGAGTAATATTAATTTGTTCCAGATATTTATTTCCCTTAGTATCCACTTTTCACATAAAATAGTGCTTTTAAATGGAGCTGATTATTAAATATCATAGGAAAAGCCATCAGAGCACTCAGAATAAGAAATTTAAAAGAAAACAATAAAATCATAAACATCTGGTTGCATCAACTAGCCAACTCTTGGATCTCATCTTTTGACTTTTCTAAATTTCCTCCTATTTTCGTGTGATGATGACTAAGAAGAAAATATTTCTATTAAGAGCATGACCAAAAAAAAAATATGGCAATTTGTTTTTCTAAAACATATATAAAATTGACTTTCTAACTCAGAATAAAATCTATTGAGTATATCTTTTGATGGTCAAAAAATGTATAACTACACAACATGAAGATTGGCCTTCTGAAAGAAAGAATGTGATGGTGAAAACCAATTTGGAAAGGTAGTATTGAATATTTTATATAAAAGAAAAGGCAGGGATATTTAAAATAATTTTGATTATTAGATTTATGTAAAAAATTAAAAGGTAGTATCCAGGCCTGATGTGGTGGTACATACCTGTAACCTCAAAAATCATAGAGTCTGAGGCAGAAGTATCACAACTTCAAGGCCAGCCTTGGTAACTGGGACCAGATATCAAAATAAAATATCAAAGAATTGTGAATATAGATAAATGATAAAGCACTCCTGGATTCAATTCCCAGGACTATATAAAACAGTAGTTTCCAAAATTTATACTCAAATCAGCAGCCTCCACTATATCTGCAACTATGTAAAGTTCTAAAAGGAAACTAAATTTAGCCATACCTACTACTAGTTGTATGATATTGACCATAATTTCGAAATATATACATAGAAGAACCTTCACAATGTATTAGGTGTTCCCATTATTTTTTCCAATTGCAATGAGAGAGGGAGGAAAACCAATTTAGCTTATGGGGCCACTTCTTTCTCTTCAGGCCTAATGACTCAAATAGTAAAAGGCTTTAGTGTTTAATTGATTATCATTTATACAATCATAATGGTATGTGTTCTATGATTTCCTGCCTAATCAACATTGGACACTTTATTATTTCTGAATATCAGCATTTGTACAGACCACTACACCCCACTCTATTATTTAATAGTTACAAGTTCCTGTGTCCATGCTTCATCAGTTAGTTATTCTCTTTTAAAAATAATTATGTATTGCATTTTTTGTCTACAGAAAATTTATGAAGGTTAAAATAAGCATTTTCACAAATTTAACTTCAAAATAGTTTTCATCACAAAACACACACCAGAAGAATAGCTTATTTCTCTAATTTATTAGCCTTTCTGACATCCAATATCAAGACATGAATGCTGCTCATGGAGGGATGTTCTTCCCATCAAGAACAATCAATACGATTTTCTTCTATCCCATAAAATGTTATAAAAAATGCACATTTTACTGTGTTTCATATGCAGAACTTGATGTTCCTTTATTTGTGTTTAGTGGGTTTTTACTTTCTTTTTCATCACTTTATTTTTTCTGTATTTTCTAATATTCAATTTTTTATGTGTGTTGAGGAAAATAGATCACTAGAATCTTCTAACTTTTGCTACATTCAATCACTTCACTACTCACTAGCTAATATTTCTATTAAACCATCATTTTAAAGATAGGACTGGGGTATGCTAACAAAACTATTTTCAAGGTCTACTGTAGAATCAGCATAACTTTCTTCAACTCTGTAGTTAGAGGCACTGTTTCTATACACAAACTCTGCTCCCCATGTTTTATTTTTCTTCTATATTGAGTAACTCTCTTTGAAATGAGGAACAGAAAACAGCTTTTTAGAATTTTATCATTTATGAAAATCTATTTTTATTTATTATTAAAGGTCAGTCTGCTTCAGTTTAGAGTACAATGTTGAATACTAGTTTTTCTTTAAATCATGAAGTTATTCTGTATTTATCATCTATAATCTATCATTAGTGATAAATACTTGGGTTCTATTCTTGCTTTCTTGAAGCTGACCATGGTTTCTCTTTTCAGGAAATTCTCTTTGTTTTAGGCATAGCTACTTGAGAAATTCTGGATATATATTTAGCATATTTAAAATTTATTTTCTTGATTATAGCATTCATTCAAAGTGGAGTATTTCCAGAACTGATTTTCATTCCAGTATAAACATGCAGGAAACTGGGTAAAATATGGAAAATAATATGTCTCTTTTTCAGACATCAAAAACAGGCATAGCAGGTGAGTGAAACCATAAGTAGTAAGTAAAGACTGGTGAAGTGAACTATAACTATATTTTTAAAATTTTTCTTAATAAGTTCAGTTTGATAAAATGCTGTTAAAACTTATGGGTAAAGGGGAAGTAAGAATAATCAAAGTATACCACTGTAAGAAAAACTTGAAGTCTGGCATCTGAGAGCAGACTGTGGGGGAAACTTCATATTATGATAGGAAAGAATCCTCCACTTTCCCTTCACCCTCTCACCCACTTAACCTCACCAGAAACCACCAAAATGCTTAGAATAAAAGGTTTCAAGTTCAATAGTCACACTCTCTTCAAATACAAAAATAAATAAATAAATAAATAAATAAATAAATTTCAACTGAAAACAGAATCTTGTTTGCAAAGTTAAGGGGATCTGAAACATCATATAAAAAGTTATGTTAAAGATGATTCTGTGTTGTTTTTTTCTTTTCTTTTTTTCTTCTTTTTTTTTGGTATGTGTGTGTTTTGTTTTGTTCTGAGGGTGTGGCTATTCCTTGGTCACCTGAACTCAGCAAAGAAACTGTTATTTAGATGAAGTATCAGTGGCTGGCCCACATTAAATATGGACAAATGTTAAAAAAAAAAAAAAAACATTTAAAAAAGCCTAATTTTGAAAAAAAAAATGTGTTGCTTCTTCCTCCCTCCACATTTTTCTTTTTAAATTATTTTCTAAAGTTTTTTTTTTTTTTTTTTTTTTTTGTCTTGAAAAATAATAAAAAATTCTGGAAGAATTTACAACCAACTGCATGAGGGTCTGGGAAGCTGAGAGGCTGGAGCAAGGCTGGGAGGAGCAGACAGAAAGGGGTCTTTCCCTTAGTTACTGGAGGCCAACTATAAATAAAAAGAAGCAAAAATCAATAAGTGTTTATAAACCAGAAAATGGTACAGATTATCAAGTTAGTATCAGTTATAAAAATTCATATAATCAAGAAAATAGAGAAATCATGAACAGGATTAGAAAAAAATAGGTGTAAATTATATTTTTAGAAATTTATTGGTGATACATAAAAAATAAAGATCCCAATTTAAGAATCTCATTTCATTCTAAGAAAATTAATTCAAAATGCCAAATAATTTAAAAATGTATAAAGATTCCCCTTAGACTAGAAAACAAAAAAGGAGTTTCCATTTGTCGGCGTAAAATCACCTTGGGTAGTAAAGACTGAAGTTTAATTCTTAAGACTTAATCCCTAGAATTGAGCTCTTGGCAGAACTATTGGTTCCATATGTCCACAGAATGTTTCATTTAAAATATATGTACTTTTAAATTGGTCTCTAACCACTCCACGCATTTTCCCAACCCTTAGAGCCTTGTTCTCCTCGGAAGCTAGACTCATTTATTTGCATTGGAGGTAACCTATTTCCAGCATGCCAAAACCTATTCACTTTCAAAGCCACTTTTGGAGATTTTATAGCCTGAAATGGAATAAAATTTAAATTTAATAAAATTTGAGACCTGAGCTAAAAAAAAAAAAAAAACTTGTTTAAAAGCCAGCTACCCAGACATTGAGGAAAATATTCTGAGAAAACCCCACAGGGCAGAGGGGGTGGGGAAAGCCAGACCACCGTTAGCCTGCCAAACGTTATTTGGGGCTGGCTTTAGAAGAGAACCAGAACTGAGGATGCAATGCAATTATTTAAGTCCTGAAAAAAAAATGTTTGCTCTCAAGTCCAGTGGGAGATGATTGCCTCTGACTCCAACTGATTCTGCACATGGGCCTGGGGAGCTTCTGGCCTAGGAGAATGCCCAGGACACCGTGTCACACCTGGGCTTGAGGTTTAGTGTGCAAAGGAGAAGGGCCTGGCCTTGCATCAGGTGGACTCAGGGTTGAACTCGAGGCCTCCTGGGGGAGCAAGCCACATTTCTCTTTAAACCACAGGTTATAACAAGAGGGGATTTTTCTTCCTTTGTTTCTCCTGTCTCTGTCTTTGTCCCTGGCTGGCACCCCCTCCTCTGGCCCTGAAGCTGTCTCTCTTTCCCTCCTTCTGGCTCCTAGGAGTGAGAAGGCCTAGGCTGGCTGTGACTCAGGCCCAGGGAAGGAGGCCATTCAGGGCTCCACCAGCCTCAGGGTATTTATTACACCCTCCCCCAGCCCCAGTCCTTCTGCAGCCTCCAGGGCTGCAGCTCCAAGGGCATGAGGTCTGTTGCACACTCCCACGGAAGGGCCTCTGGTGGATGCATATGAGGCCCCCAGTTGGGCTTTTCGGCCTCCCCCAGAGAATGTTCATTTATCTCCGCACCTCCTCTCCCACTGCGGGGAAGACACGCAAGAGGAGCGCTCCAGCAACCGTGGCTGGCTCAATGACAGTTCCAGCAAGAGCATGGGTGGACCCTGTGGGGACGGGGGTCTAGGTACAGTAGCCTCCCTGGTGTTGGGGCTGAAAGGTCAGCTCATCTGCCTCAGTCACCCCCGCAGGACTCTGTGTGCGCGAAGCTGGGCGAATGCTCCGCTGCTAAGCCACCTCTCCAGCCAATCACAGGAGTGTTTAAAGACAAGTCTGTGGGGCGAAGAGGACGCTGTTCCTTCATCCTTTCTCCTACAGATGCACATCCCACTGCAGGGCCCTCAGCTGGCCCAGAGGGTGGAGCCCCACATTGTGGGTGAGAACTGAGGTCCTCTAGCATCATTAATTCTTATTTTTAAAAAGTCGCTAAAGTTATTTGGGTTACTTAGTTGGAAAGAAATGTCTTTAAGACACTCAGAGCTGGAGCTATTAAAGTCAGATTGTCAGCCCCTGTTTGCTAGGTAGCCAGGAACTCAAAATAGTAAAGGCATTTTAGAATCGACCTTCTTTTCCATCAATGGCTTCCTCTCAGTTTGAAGCAGGGCATGGCCATCCAGGACCTGGGGGACAGTCCTCGGCTGCTCGAGTCTGGGGGCAGGGTTCTGGTATTGAATGGAGGGAGCGTGCCCGGTCAGTAAAGGAGGTGTGGATCCGATCCCAAAGAGGATTCAGGCACCAGGTTTCTCTAACCCTTCTGGAGTTCTGTCCAGCTGACCATCAGTCTCTCCCTCCATCTTGTTTAGCCATCCTTTTTTTCAACAAACATTTCTTCCTATGAGCTGAACACAGCATTAGTCCCTGTCCTCAGGAATCCTGCCTTCTGATTGCTTGAGACAACAGCCCTGAGAAACTCACAGGGAAGCCCACGATTTCCAGGGGAATTTTCTCCATTTGGACCGCCTCGCATGGCTGCCACCTGCCCTATGTGGCTGTTGAGCATTTGAAATGTGACTAGTGTGACTACTTTTGTTAGAGATGAGCTCTTGCTGTGCTACCCAGGCTGGCCTTGAACTCCTGAAATCCAGCCATCCTCCACCTCCCAAGTATCTGGGACTATAGGCATAGGCTCTGCCTCACCTGGCTTACTATTTTTAATTTGATTTAACTTTGATTTTCACTTAAGTAGCCACAGGAGTCTAATGGCTACTGTCATGGATAGCATAGGCCCAATATCACCCTCACCTGGGAACCCAGGCCCCTGGATCTTGCTGAGCCAGAATCTCTGTGGGTGGAGCCCGGGAATCTGAGATTGCACAGTCTCTCCAGGTGACTTTTATGCAGCTTTGCTCAAGCAAGCTTGGCAGTGGTTGTGATGCTACAGTGCGATTTGGTTGGGCTGGGTGCTGCTAGGAGCAGGAGAACTGAATTCCAGACGTAGAGACCGCTCCCGAGAAGAAGGGATGGTAGAACTGGGTCTAAGAAATAAAGAGGTGATGTGGATGGGCTTGGGGGCTGGGGCATTGGTGGTGATGGTCCACAGCTCCCCAGGCCCCCTGGTGGGATGGGCTTTGCACACTTAATGAGTAGAGAGAAGGGAGTTTGTGAAGAATCTGGTACCCCCCCCCCCCGCCTCCATTTGTTTCCTGGGAAATCCTCTCCAGGCCTCTGCCTCTCCTTCATTGCGTCCCTAATCTTGGAGTCCTCTTCCAGAGCCCTCATGTGGAAACCCAGGACAGGCCAAGAGGAGAGGCTTCCACCAGTGCAGTTTTAAATCTGAGGTAACCGGATGCCTTTTGGGGAAAGGCTTCCTAGTAATTTTAGTGGCATCTTTTCTGTTGTCTAGACCTAAGATCAGCATTTTAGGAAAAAGTGTTGAGGCACAGCTTCCCCTGCCTGCCACCTCCCTCTGTCCTCCCCTCGGCACTGCAAGGACTCTGGGCAGAACAGCAGGTGGCCAGAGCCTCTGCTGAGCCCCAGCGATTCATTTGGCAGCTAAAAGTTTTGTCCCTGGAAGACCCCAGACTTATTTTGAGATGGCAAATGTGGCAGATGCTTCCCGGCTGGCAAGACACCAGCTGTCTGATCTCAGCCTCAGGGGCGGTATTTTGGGGGGATATTGGCAGCTTCTTATCTAAAATAGATTTGTGCCTTGCTTCACCCTCTCAGAAGCTTTGGCAGCACTCTGTGTCCCTAGGTCTTGGGGTGGCACCTGGGGCATTGGAACTGCTCCGTGTCATCCAATTGCTCTTGTCAATATTACTTTTTTCTGTTCTTCCAGGTCCAGGACACTACCTAGATCTGTCCACTAGACAAATATATTTGTAATAAACTCTTCAAAATTTTTTGGCAAGAATATCCTGGGAGAGCACTCTTTGGTTCACAGGAACAAATAGCTAATGGCAGAATTTGAGCCACCAGGACCAGACACTGATTTATAGAGAAAGATACTTTCCATGAACCTCTTATGTCATCCTCAGTGCCAAAAAATCATTCCCAGGTCCTACCCTGAAATCCTGAACCCGAGGAGTGCACCTGGCTCCAGGTTTTTGTTGGTTGGTTGCTCAGGTTTACAATTTTCTTGGGGTCTTGGGCTGTGGGTCTGCGGTAGAACGCTTGCCTAGCATGTGCGAGGCCCTGGGAAGAATCCTCAGCACCACATCAAAATAAATAAACAAACAAATAAATAAATAAAATAAAGGTATTGTGTCCAACTACCACTAAAAAATAATATTTTAAAAATTTGCTTGGAATTAGAACATAATTCTTTTTTATATTTTTTTTTAGTTTTAGGTGGACACAATATCTTTATTTTATATTTATGTGGTGCTGAGGATCGAACCCAGTGCCTCACATATACTAGGTGAGCCCTCTACCACTCAGCCACAACCCCAGCCCTAGAACATAATTCTTAAGATTCAGGGAAGTTTGCACAAAAATCAGGTTTCTAACTGTCCTTCAAAGTCACCAGGAGATCTGGCAGCCCCAGATTGAGTTCTCACACAGCAAGGATCGCTGGCGCTGTCCTGCCAGTTTCCACGACTCCCGAGTGCAGCTGAGCCCTCTTTGCCCCTTTTGTGTCTGGCCCTGGAAGCCTTGAGTGTTGCTAAAACACTAAGGGTTAGATGAGCTGGGGCAGCAGGCAGGAGTCAGCATGGAACTTCTGGTCCAGCCCTGCTTCCTGCTTGCTGTGTGACTTTGCTCCAGTCATGCCACCTCTCTGTGCTTCAGTTTCCCTATCTGTCTGGAGGCCAGTAGACTAGATCAGTGGTTTCCCACTTTAAGCCAGGGCAAGGCTGAGAGGTGGGCTGCCTTGTCTCTCTTCTCTCCTTTTTGAATTAGGCCTGGCCATCAGATTTTGCTTAGGTAACTCCCTGCTTTTCCAGGGTTGGAAAACTCCTGGGTAACTACTTGTGTTAACCCCATAGCTAGGGGCATGAGATGTATTAGAACAGGAAAGGGACAAGACCTTTTTATATGTATTTCTTTTGTGGTAGTGGCAATTGAACCCAGGGTGCTTTATTGCTGAATTCTATCCCCAGCCTCCACCTCCTTTATTTTTGAGACAAGGTCTTCTAAGTTGCTGAGGCTGGCCTTGAACTGGTGATCTTGTTGCCTCAGCCTCCTGAGATGCTGGGATTAAAGGCGTGCGCCAAGGCTTCTGGAACCATAATGTGTTTATTGATAAGAATGATGGGATTTGCTGAGCCACATTATTCTCCTACAAAGAGACGCTCTTCTCCCCTGTTTTACAGAAGAAGAAACTGAAGTTTTGAGAGGTTGAGTAACTTGCTAGAGGTCACACAGCTATGAGTGGCCAAGAGCCCGGGTTTCTGCCATTGTAGACAGTGAGGCCCTAACTACTGTTTCTGTCCCTTAGGTGGCTTGGGAGGAGGTGGGTGTACAGCGGTGCCCTTCGGCAAAGGGGAGGCCAGTGCCCTGAGGAGACCCTGCCATCTCTTGTGCTAGCTCTCCTCGAAGGACATCGGCACACACAGGGAAGTCCCCCTCTGGATTTGTGCTAAAGACCAGGCTTCCCTCCACCAGGGCTGACCCGGGCTGCACTCCCGGGCTCCAGGTGATCAGGAGATCTGGCAGCCCTGGAATGAGTTCTTGCACAGCAAGTGTCAGTGGTGCTGTGCGCTGTCCTCTGATGGGATAGGGAGATGCACGCGAGGCCCATCGAGCCAAAAGACACTTGTTATTCTTTGAAGGTGTAATCATTGCTCACCGAGGTCCATAGGCCACATTGTGTAGCCCGGACAGCTGCTGTGGTTGTTTAGGAGGAACCTGGAGAATGGGGGTGTCTCGTAGTTCTCAGGACCCAGTGTGTCCTGTCTGAGCCTTGGTTCTCCCATCTGAGAAAGGAAAACCCCTGTCCGTGCCCACTCCCATCCTGTGTCCCTTTGATGGAAAGGGCAAGGGTAACAACCCCTGCCAGGCTCCCCCTGCAGCTCACCCTCTCTGCAGCTCCTCTTGGGAAAGGGGCTGAATCCCCCCATTTATAGGTGACATCTGAAAAGGTTAATGTTATAGGCTCTGGCCGATGTCCTCAGCTGCTGAGGGCTGGGCTTGTGACTGTTTCCAAGGCCTTGTCCATCCCAGGCCTGGGTTCCCAACGGCTGGGGGAGCCTGGACCCAGCTGGGGACTCCTGGCAGCCTCTAGCCAGTCCCTGGGCACAGGCTGCCCTTCCTGCGCTGGCTGCTTCCTGAGCGCTCTGGGCCCCAGGGAAGGAAGTGGGAGCTCAGTGAGCCCGCCGCCCTCCAGGAAGGAAGAGCTTGCTTTCTTCCTCCAGGTGGGGCCTGGGCCTGACTCTCCAGGGCGGAGTGGAGGGCTGTGGGCTCTCAGGCCTGCTGAGATCACCCTTCCCAGGTGGCTCCTGGGTGGGATGAGGGTGGAGACATGCTTGGTCTCAGCTGCTGTCCTAGCAACAGGGCTGCTCTCCTGTCCATCAGGGTTCAGGGTTCGCACATGACAAGGTGACAACTTAGGCCTAAGAGGGATTTCCTGGTCAGGGGAGAGCTGCTGGGATGGATGGGAGGAGGACTAGGGCTTTGGTGGCTCCAGACCCTAGGGGTCCAAGGAATGGACCACCCTCCAGGGAACCCCACCATGGGGAGAGCCCCTCATCCTGGTGTCGCCGCATCCCTGGGCTGCGGAACCAGGGCCTGGGGAAGCATATGCACTGTCCTGGATTAGCAGGGAGATTCCCTCAAGGTCCACACAGGGTGAGGGGGATCTTAGGGCACAGTCAGGGTGCCGGTAGCAGAGGCAGGGCAGAGGCTGCCTGGTGGCAGGAACACCTGCCCAAGCACTGCTGCTGTTTGGGTGTGCAGTCCCTCCATCTTGGGAGGCTTCAGCGGCCCAGGTCAAGGTTGTAGGGTGGGCTGGGTGGAGAGGTTTGTCACCCATCAGGCCAGCTTTGGGCCCTGGATTGGGTTTACCAAGTCACAGCACATGGGACATTGGATGGGAGGGGTCTTGGGGGAAACCTGGTCCAGTCTTACCTTGTACCACAGGAAAATGGGAGTCCAGAGAGGCCAAGAATGTCTCCAGGGCCCCACCACCCAGCAGGGACAGGTTGGAGTGAGGAGGTCGAGATGGAGCACCACAATACCCTGTCCCCAAGGGAACATGGGCACCCTGGGGTTGGGGCAGAGGGTTGTAAGGAGGACACACACACACTTTTAAAAAATACTGGCTGATCATGAATGCATACGGGATAAAATAAAAAACAGCCCTCAGCCACCCACCTTCCTTTCCCAGAGGCCACCGTCATTCTAATTTCTGCTGCCTGGTTCTAGGCAATTGTGTGTTCGCCCACACGCATGACAGACGCAGACATCTTCCTCCTGTCACCACACCCTGCCGCAGTCTGTGTTGGAAACGATTCCAAACCCGTTCATTCAGCACCACTTCAGGACTTTCTCTTTCCCTCCTTTCCTCTCTGCCTCCTTCCTTCCTTCCTCTCTCTTCCCTCTTTCTTTTTTGGTACTAGATGTGGACCCAGGGCCACACCTGCTAGAAAAGCACTGGACCACATAGCCACACCCTCAGCCCATTCTGTTTTATTGGGAGAGGATTGAACTCAGGGGCACTCCACCACTGAGCCACCTCCCCAGCCCTATTTTGTATTTTATTTAGAGACAGTTACTCACTGACTTGCTTAGGACCTCCCCGAGTCTGAGGCTGGTTTTGAACTTGCAATCCTCCCATCTCAGCCTCCCACATGTGTGTGGCTACTTCTGTTTTTGAGACAGGGCCTCACTGAGTTGTCCAGGCCAGCGTGGAACTTGCAATCCCCCAGTTTCAGCCTTCCAAGTAACTGGGATTGCGGGCGTGCGACACCGCATCTGGGACTTTAGTACTTTGTAAGTCAACTTGTTTTTGTTGACACGTGACACACAGACAAGTCCACTGGCCACCAGTGTGTTCCAATGAGGAACAACAGGTCAAGCTTCCCAGGGGCTGACTCTGCTCCACCCTCTGCCTGAAGACAGTGGCTGCCCTCACCTGGAGGTTTTAATTGCTATGTGTTTGTTTTAGTTGCTTTGTGTTTGAAAAACCAAACCAAACCAAAACCCAAACCAAAATAACAAAAAACCCAGCCAGCACACTCCACTGGAGATTTCCCAGGGAGGATTGCTTGGGATGGCAAGTGTGGTGCTGGGCCTGGGGCTCTGATTCGGTGACACAGGATGGCTTAGGCTGCCCAAACCCAGTAATGACAGTGGGAAAACTGAGGTTCCCTCTGGGGGCCACAGGGACCTTATTTCCTCCTGCTCACCCTCATTCTAGTCCCACCCCCTTGACTGTCCACACACAGTCCACCATGCCTGCAAGACATGGCTCATCTGTCATGCTTTAAGACACAGACTCCCCAGGACAAGTGGGGAAACTGAGGAAAGTGGCTGAGCCTCTGCAAGCGTATGTGTCCAAGCCTCTACCAATAACATGGCTTGGCTCTCTGTCCCCTCGCACAGTCAGGGCCTTGAGTGGAATGGGAGGGGGTTGTGGGTAGAGCACCCACAGCATCTGCTACAGCAAGTTACCCAGCCCCAGCCTCCATGGCTTCATCTGTAAAATTGGGACATCAGAACAATCTTGCTTGTTTGTCTGTTTTTTTAAATCATGTTGTTGTATTTTTTTAACCTTTATTTTATTCATTTTTATGTGGTGCTGAGGATCAAACCCAGTGCCTCACACAAGCTAGGCAAGCAGCTCTACCACGGAGCCCCAGCCCCAGCTCTGGAACAGCCTGGTTTAAAAAATAAGAAGCCAGTCATGGTGGCATGACCTTGTAGTCCCCGCTGTCCCAGCTCTACAGGAGGCTGAGACAATGAGAATCACTGGATCCCAGGAGTTGGAAGCCAACCTGGTAAACATAAGCAAGACCTCGCCTCAAACATAAGATAAAGCCAGGCACGGTGATGCCCACCTGAAATCCCAGCGGCTCGGGAGGCTGAGGCAGGAGGATTGTGAGTTCAAAACTGGCTTCTGCAAAAGTGAGGCTCTAAGGGTTGGGGGTGTGGCTCAAGTGACAGAGCACTCACCTAGCACGTGTGAGGAACAGGGTTCCATCCTCATCACCATAAAAAAAATAAAGATATTATGTCCACCTAAAACTAAAGGATAAAAAAAAAAAAAAAAAACAAGGTGCTAAGCAACTCGGTGAGACCTTGTCTTTAAATAAAATACAAAATAGGGCTGCAGATATGGATCAGTGGTCAAGTGGCCCTGAGTTCAATCCGTGGTAGCCCCCCAAACAATATAAAATTAAAAAAAAAATTATTCAGAAGCTCTATGTCATAGGGTGATTGTAATTTGTTAAGAGAACGGTCCTCAAGCCTGTGGCTCGGGGTCAGGCAACAGCATGTGCTGTGAGTTTATTTGATGGGTAGTTACTGAGTGCCTCATGGCCTCAGGCCCCAGGTTAGTGGTGGTGACACAGCAGTGATTGTGACTGACTTGGCCTTGGCCTTGTCACTGTGGAGCTGAGACTCATGGGGGACCATCCATCTGGTCAGTGATGACAAATGAGACAGGGTCACCGAAGAGCAAGAGAGAGTATGGGGGCATGGACACCCCAAAGGGGGCATCTGTTATGTCTCAGGTAGGTGCTATGTTGGAGACCCCTTCCCTACCTGCCCTGGGTCTCTCCCAACAAACCAACATGGCAAGTGTCTTTAAATTAGGACTGGGTGATGTTTATATTTTGCATTGAGGGATCAAGTGAAGGAAGAATATACATCTTGAAACTCTACCAGTGTCCTCAATGCCAGGACGCAGTCTCAGGTGGCCCGTGGCCAAAGAAGGTAGGAGGGGCAGGGCTTACTCCTGGAGAGCATGGTGGGCAGAGCAGCCTGTGTTGGAATGATATTTTCCTCTCTCCCCCCACCATACATCAGGAAGAACTTGTTGCAATATAAAACATTACCAGGATGGAACCCTACTTTTTTATTTTTATTTTTTGTACCTGGGTTTCAGCCCAGGGGGGCTTAACCATGGAGCCACATCCTCAACCCTTTTCAGATTTTCATTTTGAGACAGGGTCTCATTAAGTTGCTGAGGCTGGCTTTGAACTCACCATCCTCCTGCCCCAGCCTCCTGCGCTTCTGGGTTTCAAGTGTACACCTGGCCTGGAGCTGCACTATTGTCACGGACACAGTCTGCACCTGTCATAGGCCCCACACTCACCATGGTGGGCGTGCCCATCTTGTGGCCTCAGGCTGCCAACCCTTGACTTCTGAGGGGTTTTCTCTGGCCCCTTGATGTTGTTCACGAGTTGGTCCAGAAGTGGGGATGAGCTGTGCTTCCTGAGCAGCCTTCAACCAGCCGCATTACCCCTCCAGTGGGATGACCAGCACCTGCTCTGCCCCATCCACCCCAGCAGAGCAGAGCACCGCTGTCCCCAGGGCAGGAGAGCATGTCCCCTGCCGTGTCTTTCCTCCCTCTTCACCTTGGCAAATTCTTGGATCTGCTTCCTGAGTCTGCCTGACCCTTCGTCCAGCCATCTACCTGTCCTTTCTCTAAGTTCTCCTGCCAGTTCCTCAAACATCCTTGGTTACAGGGCACCGCCAGGTGTACATTACTTGGTATTTTTATTTAGATCAATGTTTTCATTTGCTCACACTTTTTTTATACTGTAGTAAGAAAGACATGACATAAAGTTTACCACATTAAGCATGCGTGTGTGCATATGAGTGCGTGTGTGTGCACGTGCCTCTATGTGTGCATGTGTATGTGTGTGCATGTGTGTGTGTGTGTGTGTGTGTGTGTCTAGGGATTGAATGCAGGGCCTCGTGCAGGCTGGACAAGCATTCTACCACTGAGCAGCCTCCTCAGCCCCTAACCATCATTCACTCTGGGTTCTGGTGGCAATGTTACACAACCATCCCTCTACACATCTCCAGAACTTTCCATCATCCCAAACAGAAGCTCTTTCCTCATTAAATAATAACTCCATTCCCTTCTCCCCACAGCCTCCAGTAATATCTATTCTACTTCATCTGCATGAATATTCCCACTTGAGATACCTAAGGCAAGTGGAATATTACCATGATTTTGTTTTCTGAGCCTGGCTTATTTCACCTAGCATAACATTTTCAAGGTGAATCTACGTTAGAGCATGTGTCAGAATTTTATTTTTTTATGGCTAATAATTACCCGGGTTTGGTGTTAACCACATTTTTTTTTATCCATTCACCCATGAGTAACCTTTTGGATTGGCTCACCTTCTAAACTCAGTCAGATCCTAAGCAATAATATCCATGAAAACCAAGGACTGGGGATGTAGCACAGTGGCAGATTACTTACCTAGCAGGTTTGAGGCCCTGGGTAGGAACTTTTTTTTTTTTTTTTTTTGTACTGGCAATTGAGCCTAAGAGTGCTTTACCACTTAATTATATCTCCAGCCTTTTAAATATTTTATCTTGATATGGGGTCTCACTAAGTTGCTGAGGCTAAACTTAACTTGCAATCTTCTTGCCTCAACCTCCTGAGTCACTTGGATTATAAGCGTGGGCCACCATGCCCAGCTCTGGGTTTGATCTTTAGTGCTGCAGAAAAGGAAAACCAAACTAGAGTTAAATGGTAAAATATGTTTTGGATACTCATTAAAATAAATATATAACTAACAAAGTAAAAATTAAAAGTGTTCTTGCAACCCCCTAGAGTAACCCTGTCTGCCACTAGAGGTTCACATGCCACCTCTAGGCGACAGTCTGCACACTGTATGCATGTACAGGACAAAAATAAAGACTCATAACTGAGTCTCCAGACCTAACCAGTATCTACCTAGTGCCTTATAAATGCTCAAAATTATTTGCTGGATGGTTTAGCTCTGAAGATTCAGAATCTCTCCTGGCCCAGGAAAATTCAGAGCTGCATTGAACATTGGCACAATCCAGGAACTAACAAGCTTATGCTGGGGCTGGAAGTTGTGTGAGGGGCACTTGGATGTGTGCTATATCATCCTGGTGATGTCTGTGCCCACCCCCTTTCCCCCACTCTGACCCCTTCAGCATGCACCAGCCCAACTTCTCCTGCCTGCTCCTGCCTGCCTTTGTCTGTGGCTTTATCTGGGAACTAGGGCCAATGTTGCCACCATGCAGTGGACTGCCAGGAATTAATGTCCCCTGGAAATAGCTCTTAACCAATGATTGACAGATCCTCCCCTCTCTGGTGATAATTTTGAAGTGGGACATGTCCTGTACTGGGTCCCAGAGTTCCCAGCAGGATGGGCAGTAGGATCCATAATACATCTTTTACTGATGGCTCCTCTTCCCCTTAATTTCCCTCTCCCCTTGGGGACATCCTGTCTCCAAGTAAACAACATACACTGGGACCCTTAGCTCATTCTCTTCTTCTGGAGCAAGCCACACGAAGACACTGGAGAACATGAGATTTCAGCTCATTTTTTGTACCTAAGAAATTTAATATTTTTTCCTTTTGGATTTCTTTCAATACAGCGATTTGGGGTAGGAGGAGGAAAGACCAGAAACTGTCTCTCTTTACAGCAATCTCTTTTCCACAGTGGTTACCCCCAACTTGATGGAGCATTGTAATTAACATATGAAATCCTTACTTCTGATATTATTAAATTTGTTATGCTTATAGAGTGCAGAACGTATTGAAAAGGCAAATTAAAATGTTATGTGTTAATAAGCTTGGATTAAATTGGGCTTGGGAACCCAGGAAAGGCAAGTTGGTCCCACGTGGATGCTGCGTGGAGTTTTGAAGGAGCCTTCCCTCCCCTTGAAGTTGCCACCACTGAAATTACTCAAGAAGAGGCCAGATCTTAAGAGGAACCCCCACCTCCAACTTGGATCCGTAAGTGCTTTTCTGTGGAGTGTATGTTTAGAGGTGGGTTTCTCTAAACTTCATTCCCCAGACAGGAGCATGGAAAGAGGAAGAGGAAATTAAGAAAGCTCTTGAAAGGTACAAGGAAAAAAAATGAAAAAAAATCAAACAAACCCACTCCAAACAGAGTAAGCACAAGGAACAGGGGCCACATATGTGAGGAGCCCCTCTCCCCACAAGCTCTAGGTGATCCGTTTCCCAGGGTTGGAGAATTTGCCTGAACATTCTTGGTCCAGGGTGAGGGTGGGTTGTCCTTTGATCTGTGGGAGGACGGACAGTCAGCCCCACCTTCAGGTTCCTTATCCACCAATTGGACCATGGAAAGAAAAGATTTTTTTTTAAATAGAAATGCAACAATAAAACATGATTTAAATAAAATTGCAGTATAACAGTGATTTCCATAGCATGTTTATTGAAATAGCACTGTAAGTCCTCTAGAGGTGGTTGAAAGTACACAGGAAGTAGGCACAGGTGACACACAAATACTGTGTCATTTTGTTTAAGGGACTTGAGCACCCAGGGATTTTGGTATCTGTGTGGGGACAGGGAGGGTATCCAGGATACTGAGGAGTGACTTCACTGAGGAAAACCCTCAACTAGAAGAACTTAGAAGACAGAAAACTTGGAGCTACTCTCTCAGCAAGGCCATCATGGTGCCCCTGGGGACTTCACAGTCCCCTCTCAGTCCATGGCTTTCCAAAGCTCTCCCTCTCTCAAACACTACTCTGTTCCCTAGTCTCTTTCTGCCTCTCTGATGGCTTCTCCTTGCCCCCTCCACTGTGGTCTTCTCTGGGGCCCTTCCTCAGCCCTGTACTCTCACTGCTCCATGAACTCTTCCCTAAGTTTCTTTTCCCACCTCTCCCTCTCCTGATCTTTCTCTTTTAACCTTCAAACTTTTATACCCATTGTCCATGGGCCACCTTCACCCAAGACCCCCAAGCTCAACGTCCCCCAAACGGAGACTACCCTCTTCCCCATGACAGTTCCCCGTCTTGAATCTCATCTAACCTAACATTCAAACTGGAATTTGGGGATCCATTTCTAATGCTCTATTAGTGACGTTTCTCTGTTACAAATGACCCTAGAACTTAAAAGTGGCATTAAAACAATACATTGAATCCTCTTCCACATAGGCTGTGGGTCAGAAATCAGAGTGGCTCAGCTGGGTGCTTCTAGATCAGTCTCTCATGAGGCTGCAGGACTGCGTTTGTCTGAGTGTTGGACTGGGGCTGGAGGATTTGATGCGACATGGCTCGCTCTCTGGGCTGTGGGCAGGAGGCCTCAGTTCCTCATTATGCTGACTTCTCAATGAGGCTGCTTGAGTGTCATCATGACAGGGCCTCTGGCTTCCTCCAGAGCCAGTGATCCAAGAGAGAGGGGAGTGGGAGAAAGAGGCATGACGACTTTTTGTAGTTATTTGTTTTGGGTGGTGCTGAGGATGGAACCCAGGGCCTTGCACATGCTAGGCAAACACTACCACTGAGCCACACTCCCAGCACCAGAATGCTATTTTGTTAAGTTATGAAAGTTATATAAGTTCATTGCAAAAAATTTAGAAAAGTTGAATTTACAGAAAAATTCCTCTAATCCTACCACCAGAATAAATGCAAAATACCGGGCTGCCATTGTGGCTCAGCGAAGAGCACTGACCTAGCACGTGTCAGGTCCTGAGTTCGATCCTCAGCACCACATAAAATAAATAAATAAAATAAAGGTATTGGGTCCAACTAAAAATAAATAAATAACTGCTATTTACAATTTGAAGTGTTTCCATCTAGACCTGTGTATGTGTGTGCATGTGTATGTGTGTGTGTGTATATGTATGTGTGTGTGTAGTTGTATCATTTGGGGGGTGAGGAGGGGTGTTTCCAGAATGCAGTGAGTGCTGGAGCTGTGGCAGAAGGGTCACCAGGAGTTGTGGCCTTACCTAGAGGGACTCAGAACACCCAAGAGAGAGGAGCCCGGTTGAGGGGATCTTCAGTATTAGGAATGCCAGAGGACAGAGAGGCGAAGAGAATAGGTAGAGGCCGGAGGAGAGTAAACTGCACAGGAGGTAAGTACATTTTAAACAAACCAAAGACTGTGGATGTATCTCAGTGCAGTAGGCCCTGGGTTCAATCCCCAGCACCACAAAAACAAAAATAAAAAATAAATAAATAAAGATCAAGGTGCTGGACGTGGTGTTGCAAACCTGTAATCCCAGCAAGCACCAAATAACAGCAAGTTCAAGGCCAGCCTCAGAAACTTAGTTTGAACCTTTCTCAAAATTTAAAAAATGAAAAGGGCTGGGAGTGCAGCTTGTTGGTAAAGCACCCCTGGGTTCAATTCCCAGGACCAAAATAAATAAATAAAATAAAATAAATTGAGATTAGAAGAGGGATGTCGATCAGTGAGTGGTAGAGCACTCACTCAGCACACATAAGGCTCTGCCCGAGACCACCAAAGTAAAGAAATAGATAATAAGGAAATAAATTGGAGTACAGTTTGAGCTTTCTATTTTAAGCTGGGCTTAAAATACGTTGTAAGAATTTTTATATCCCATATTTTATATATTATAATACATGTTATTATAAAAGCATAATAATATAAATTATAATTTAACTTGTTATAATTTATAATTAATATAAATTAGGGGCTGAGGGTGTGGCTCAGTGGAGGAGCACATATTTAGCATGAGCAAGTCCCTGGGTTCCATTCCATCACCAAAAATTATATATATATAACTTTTATAATACAAATACACACAAATACATAAATACATATATATTATTTATATTATGTATTTATACATTATTTATGCATTGATATTATGTTCTATATTTATGTTATTTATATATTTACATTATGTATTTATGTATTGTTACATAATATATAAACATTTTATTTATTATACTTCACATGTTTTAAAATGGTAAATGTATTGTACTATTTAGAATTTTTTAATATATATATATATATATATATATATATATATATATATATATATATATATATATATATATATATATATATAAAGAATGTTTTTCCAGCCAGGCATAGTGGCACATGCCTATAATCCCAGCAACTCAGGAGTTTGGAGCAAGAGGATCACAAGTTCAAGGCGGGCGTCGGCATCTTGGTGAGATCCTCAGCAACTTAGAGACAGCCTGTCTTAAAATAAGAAACGTCTTATTTTAGGGGGTTGCTGGGGATGTGGCTCAGTGGTCGAGCACCCTTGAGTTCAATCTCCAGCATCAAAAGAAAGAATGTCATTCAAACGCAAGATATTTAACTACTCCAGACCGTTCAAAGGACAGCGCTTACTGACCTCCTCATCGAGCCCGTCCTGTCTTCCCCACATCAAGGTCTTCCCTGAGCCCTTGCAACAACTGCTAATTTGCCCGCCATCTCTGGCTCTGGCTCCTTGAGTTCCTGCTCTGCCCATCCCTGCAGGGCTCATCCTGAGACACAGATCTGGTCACACTGTTTTCCTGTAGAAGTCCGCTCCACGGCTCCCTACTGTTCTTGGCCTGAAGTCCAGGCTCTTCCATGTGTCTGGCAGGGGTCTTCAGGCCCTGGACCCCTGCCCCCCCTACAGATGCAGCTCCAGCCCTCCCACTGGAGCCACATGGTCCAGCCATGCTCGTCTCTGCTGATAGGAGGCAATGTGGTATAATGGCTGGTGCCTGGACATTGGAGCCAGCTGCCTGGGTACAAATCTCAGCTTTCCTGCTTGCCCACTTTCTGACTTTGTAGCAGTTCCCCATGCCTCAGGATGATGGGGGGACTCCATGAGTTCCTGCATAAAGAGCGCTCAGAATGGTGTTGGCATGTGTATGTAAGTGCTCCATGGATACATCAGATGTTTTCATCATCAGCGACACTCCCTGAACACAGTGGAGTAGTTCCCCAATCAGAGCCCCTGGAATCTGGGTGGGCTTAGGATGCTTCAGCCAATAAAATGCAGGGGGAGTCCTGCCTGTGACTTCCAAGGCTGTCACACAACACAACACAGTGCAGAGCCTCTTCTCCAGTGCAATACTTCCTCTCCTAGGCACCCTGATGGGAAAGAGCCCATGCCACACCTGTGGGAGAGGGGCTGGCAGTCCCAGTCTCTGGGTCACCCTGGCCAGACACAGGAGATATCAAATAATTTCAGCCTCCAGTTTTTAAGTTGCTCCAGTCTCTAGTTTTCCTACTGAGACCTCAGACTCTAAGGAGCAGAGACAAGCTCCCTCCACTCTGCCCTGCCCACATTCCTGACTTACTGACTGTTGTTTTGTTTTAGTTGTAGATGGACACAATACCTTTATTTCATATATTTATTTTTATTTGGTGCTGAGGATGAAATCAAGGTCCTCACATGTGCAAGGCAAGCACTCTACCACTGAGCCCCAGGCCCAGCCCCTGACCTGTAGTCTCTTAAGAACATAATAAGATGGTTCCTTGAAGTTGTAAGTGGTGGGTAATTCGTTACATAGCAATAGATAACTCTTTTTCTCATGGCAAACTCCTACACATTCTTCAAGACCCAAAAAAATGTTGCCTCCTCCTCTCTGAAGCCTTCCCTGATTCCTCTTTGCCTTGGTGGCTTCCTGTGTGTGGGTCTTCAGGGACCCATTCCTCACCATGTGGACCTGTTTCCTCATCCATTTCTCCCCTTAGACCAGGCACCCAGCAGGTCCATCTTCATGTCCTAGCAGTGGGGCTGCTTAATGGAGGTTACATTTGATGAATGAATGAATGAACGACTGTGGCCAGTGCTGGCCTACCTGACTGAAGTATCGGGAAGATATTCACACAATTACATTGTGGGACTTGATGGATGTTGGTATAGTGGAATTCACTTTTAAACAGCTTTAATGAGGGTTAAACAATGTGCAATCAACAATACGTATTTTAAAATGTTATTTTTAGTTGTAGTTGGACATGATACCTTAACTTTTATTTGTTTTCTTATTTTTATGTAGTGCTGAGGATCCAGCCCAGCACCTCACATGTGCTAGGCGAGTGCTCTACTGCTGAGCCACAACCTCAGCCCCAACAACACATATTTTTGACAGATAGTCAACTACATATTTTAAAGTGAACAATTTATTATATACATCCACAAAATCATCTACACAATCAAGATAGTGAACTTCTCCATCATCTCATCATCCTCAAATTTTCTTTCTTTCTTTTTCTTTTTTGACACCGGGGATTGAACTCAGGGGTACTTTACCATTGCATTACATTCCCAGCCCCTTTTTTTTTTTTTTTTACTTTTTGTTTTGAGATAGGGTCTTTGCTGAGGGTCTCACTAAATTGTCCAGGCTGGCCTCAAACTTGGGATCTTCCTGCCTCAGACTCCTAAGTGTCTGGGATAACAGGCATGCACCAGTGTACTCTGACCAAAAGTTTATTTATGCTCCCTATAATTTCACCCTCTGAGCACAAGTAACCACCAATCTGCTGACACTATAAAATAGTTTACATTTTCTAGAATTATATATAAGCAAAATTCTGTGATATGTGCTTTGAACAAAAAGCTGGCTTCATTCACTCACCTGCTGTGATATAGTCATAATCTATTCCTTTTTACTGCTGAGTAGTATTCCATTGTATAGATGTATCACATTATCCTCAATTTTAAAAATGAGGAGACTGAGGTTTGGAGAAGCGAAGCAACTTGCCCAAGGTCACTTTGCTGGTGAACTTGAACCCAAGTGAGTGCCTCCAGGGCCAACTATCTTAACTGCCACCTGTGCCTTCTAACTGGGGCATGATGACTTTTTTTTTTCACTCTCTTTTCTTTTTTTCAGTTTTTCCAGTGCTGGGAGGCATGGTGCCTTTTGCTGTGGTAGACAGAATAATGACCCCCCAGAGACATCTATGTCCTAATTCCTGGAGTCTGTAAATACATTATATAATGTGACAAGGGGGAATTAACGTTGCAGTTAAAATCAAGGTTGCTCTAAGATGGCCTCAAGATAAAAAGATGCCCTTGGTTTCTTACACTGGGGGGCCAGGGTCAGTGTAATCACAAGGGTTCTTTGAAGTAGCAGAAGCAGGCAGAAGAGGAGTGATAGACCCAACCTGATCTTTTATTAAAATTGGGAGCCATCTTGCCACAAAGCCATGAAAAGATAATTTTGGCTTTACTATAAATTACTGCAAATTCTGAACCTGCTTTGATGTCTGCCCATGCCTTGAGCTCACCCATGCCTGGCTCTCTGACCAGATAGCAGCCCTCTCTGAAACTTTAGTGACACCTCATAAATATTGGCCTTCCCTGGCCAGACAAAGACCCTCTCTGAGGCTCTAATGGTCCTCATAAATTCTGATGTTGGGGCCAGCCCACCCCCCCAAAAAATGTAAACTATGATTAGTGTGATGCTTGTCAGAGTTCTGTTATCTGTAACCCCCCTTTGTGTAACTTTCTGGGCTATAAAGCTGGGCTTTAGGAAAGGTGGGGTTGCTGTCTTGTTCCCGCCGTTTTGGGAGGGAGAGGCAACCCAGGCAGTCGAAATAATAAGCTTGCTTTAATTTGATTTTAATTGGGGTTAGTGGTCTTTTCTTGAGTCCTGGTCTAAGAGTTTTGGAGTTCCCCAGTGAGATGACCCTGCCTGACCAGATCACAAGACCAGACTGCTGGAAATTCTGAAGCCGGCCTTCACTCCAGGGCTCCGGGCTGGAGAGCCACTCTAGGGGGTGCACAACTTGAGACATTCCAAGGCCTTGGAGTGAGGCAAGCACCTGGAGGAGGAGGCCTCCGTAGGTAAGTGGCACCTTTATAACATCTGATATCCGGTTAAGGGAGATCTCTTCTGATGACAGAGAGATGGCCTGGCGAGGCTCACATATACTCCTGTCTGGGACATGAACGACAAATCATTCTGTCCTCGGTTCTATTCTGTAGGGAAATCTTCTGGAAGGGTATAGAGGTGCCGACGGGCACGCACGCGCTCCTACCCCAGAGCTTTAGCAAGACGTTGTATTGCTCCTCTGTTTTTCTGTTTCGGCGCCGGTGTTTTGTTCTGTGTTCTATATGATTTTTGTTTGTTTGTTTTTGTGTGTTTTGTTGTGTGATTTCTGTGGTAAAAACATAAGGATATTGGACGTGAAAATGGGTAATAAAGCAAGTAAGCCTGACACCCCTTTGGACTGTGTTTTAAGGAACTGCGATGAACTTTACCCCCCTTTGTTAAGGAGGATGAGAGAAGCCCCTAGCTGGCTGCTGGAGCACACCCACTGCAGAGGGCAATGCCTGCTGGGGACCTAAGAACTCAGTATCTCCCAGGTTAACAAGTGAATCTCCTTTAAAGCCCCTTGTCCCTCCAGATCAAGAGAGTCACACCATTGGGCAGAGTCCCCTGTGTTTCTCCTTTGTTAGCAAAGCAATAAACCTCCTTTTTTCTTTTTCTCAAAACCCTGTCCTCATTATTAAATTGGCATTAATTGGCTTCAAGGTCAGGAACTGAACTTTAAGTTACAAATTTTGATACCCTCCTGCCCCGGAACTTTTTGAGAGCTGACTACTGAAATGTTAGGAGATGGAGCATGCCTGGGGTGGAACCAAACCAGAGGAGCTAACCCTGTAAGTAAAAGGAGGGACTGAGGGACTCCCAGCCGCTGCTGAAGCCCTGTTGCTTCAGGGAATTCCCTCCTTCCTTCCCTGCACTGTAAGGATTATGCCACCTCTGTCTCCTTAAAAAAGAGAAAAAGAAAAAGGGGACACTAAATGCAGTAAAGTCACCATGGAGACCCTTGATTTTACATTTCAGGTTGCCCCTCTGTGAAAACATCTGTTCCCATTGTGGGGACATCTATGGTGCCACTGGTGTAGGAGATTTTTCTCTTATCTGCTCTGTTTTAAAGGCTTCTGTCTGTCAGCCATAGTCTGGAGCTCCTTTCTGTCTGTCTTGTGTCTTTGTTTCTGGCCCTTTAAGACATGTGCAATAATGTGTTGATATTATAAATTGTTTCTTGGGAATGATCTTAGCTGAATGTGTGTCTAAATGATGATGTTTTATTGTAACAATCTGTTATCTAAATAAGTTTTTGAAGCATTGCACAATCTTGCAGTTAAAAGTTGGTTTTAGGTAATTGTTTAGTTTATGATTTCAGATAATTCATGCCAGAGAACTTAAATACTTAGGATGGAAAACTAAAGAACTGTACTTCCAAGTTGGCAAGTAACTTCCCAATCATTCAGTCTTTTTTTTTTTTCACCAATTTTGAATTGGGTAGCCTGGGAAAATGTCACTGTGTGTACCAGTGCATTAATTTGGACAAGGATAGTAAATCATAGTATGGTATCTGTTGACTAAACAAGATGTAAAGATATAAAATTTTGTGAATTGTATCTTAAACTTGTTTCATAATTTTCAACATCCGAACCTGAAAATTATGACTTATGGTTAAAATGCCTTAGGCCTGAGGTGTCTGCTCAGAATAGCAGTTTTCCCTGCTCCTTCCAGAACTTAGCCATGACTTATGTTGAAATACAAATGAAAGAAGCCTGCAAGCTCAGTAGGAGACTGATCTAAGGCCTAAGGGAAAAAAAAAAAAAGGTAAATTGTATGGTATTTACTAATTACTGGCCAGTCATTTTTTTCCAGGACTCTTTATTTTTTTCCTTAGATTCTTTATTTTTTTTTTTGAGCTCATGATTTTGATCCTAAAGACCTAGGTTAATGTTTTTTGATCAGTTCTATCTTTGACCAACTGTGGAGTTTTTGAAACATTTCAATGGAGATTTCAACTGTGAAAAGCTACAAGGCTTTTACTATTGTTACGTGTGCACACTTTTGTTATGTGTTGTATGTCTATATATACATATGTCCGTATATCATATATATGATATACAAATTAACATATATAAGGAGCGCTCATAAAAACAAATTTTAAAAAGTGGATCCAAAGATCTTTAATTCATGTGATTTAAATGGTTCAATTTAAATTGGATAAACAGATAAAAATAAATATCTTTAAATTTAAGCTTACAAGTTTTTCTAGGTATTCAAAAATCTAATAAAATATTAATGTCTATAAAATGTCTAATATGCCTTTGTTCTAGGACTTTTCCTTTAACAAAAAATGGTTTACACTGTTCAATACATTTGTCTAATATTTTGATAAATAAGTAAAGTAAATTTGATATGGGATTACTCATTCATGAGTACTTTTGTTAGATATCTGATTGATTTATTAAGGTCTGTATAAGTTTGTACTACTAAAAAAAGTTTGTACTAAAGTCTGTATAAGATTTTAAAAATCAGTTATGTGTTAAAGAGACAAAAAATTTCTTAAAGTATAAGTTTACCCATAACATTGTGTTTATTAAGTTTTATTTTTTTCTAGAGCAAGCAACCATAAAAATTAAACAACTGGTTAAATAAGAACTGTTATTTTAGAGCACTGTACTGCCATTTATTTAAAAGCTAAACTTGGTTAATGTAGAAACATCAATGTAATTGTGATACTATTAATGTGCTCATATCTTCCAGGTATACAAGTCTGTAAGGTAGAAACATTAAAAGAGCATTATATCAAGCTGGTGTTCTGAAGTTGTATGGTAAAAAATATATTGGGGATTTATTTACCTGTTATCAATAAGATATGTAAAGTTTTATGTTACTTTTTACATTGGGAAATAATTTAAATGTATTTTTAAGTTAATGAGAGCCTAATCTATGTATAGGTTAAAAACTTTCAGCCTTTCTTTAATTCATGTTTTAAATGTGATATCATATGGTGTTAGTTAATGTTCATGTGACCTCAAACAATTTATGTAAACTTTGTAAAATGATATTTAAAAAACAAAGATCAGCTTTAGAACTAAAACACTTAAGATTTATAAAGAGCCCTGCCTTACCTGAGATAAGGCTCTGTGTCCCATCTTACTACATGTGAGAATGACTATGAAAGCAGTAGGCCAGATTTTAGTTCATTTAAAGTTATGTTCAAAAGTTTTTTTTTGTTTTTTGTTTTTTTTTCCGTCAAGATTACTAGGATCTCAAACAGGGGATATAATGTATAACTCAGCCAAAAAATTCAGGGTAGCTATTACACAAACTAAGGATTTTTACTCTTGTTCATTTTATTTTGTAATTTCCTTATAAGTGATCTAAAGATTCCCTGTTAGTGTTTTACAGAAGTGTTGCTTTAAGAACACAACATGGGTTAATTTAAGATAATAAGTCATCACCTACAAGACAAATAGAATAATACAGATCCCAATTAATAAAAAGTTAAATAATTATAAAATTATGGACATTAAAGCCTAGTACTCTTAATATAAGGCTGTTAAAATTCATTTTCTGGATGTTTAAGATTAGGATTTAAAATTAAAGTTAAATAAAAAGGGCCAAGAAAACCAATATTTGGATCTTGCCCTCTGAGTCAGTCTGAATCCAGGGAACAGGGGACTTCTCTAAATAGCTTTGCAACTTTGGGCCACCTATCCTCCTGATCAGGGAGATTAATGAGACCACTGGAGAACAGAAAGCCAATCAGTGCATTGGCTATGAAGAGGAGAGTCATCAGAGAAGAGAAACATCCCTGATGCTTCCAAGGGAAGCCACATGGTCAAGCAAGTCCTGGACCCATCCTAGTGCAAATGGCACTAGCAGAACTGAGAAGCTGCTCTCAAGTTTCCCCAGGAATGACTTTCATAAAAGCTCAGCTGACTGTTAGCAATAGATAGAAACAAAAGTCAGTTTGACTGCTTCATCTTAAACACTTAACAAAGACAGTTAAAACCAAAATACAGCCATTCCTGGGCATTTTAAATAATAATAATAATAATAATAATAATAATAATAATAAAATAAAAATAATTTAAGGTATACACTTTATGTTAGCCTCCCAAAATAAGTAAGACTGGAGGCGACAAAGAAGGATTCTCAGACAGAAATGCCTGATAACTATAAAAAGAGACTATCAAGAGGAGCTGCCAGAGGCAGAAGTTTTTAGTTTAAGGCCTACAGATATTCCTAACCTACACAGGTAGGCTTGGTGTTTGCTAGTACGATTATCCAGCCCTGAGTAACAGAATTAAAGGTTTCTATATTAGACACAGAGGTCATACTAGTAAAAGGATTTTGCAAGATCAGATGACATTAAATTATTAAACTGTTTCTTATGGGGAGGGACAACTGTAACACTAAAAGTTAAATGTTAAGTTTACAGTCCTGATAACTGGGGATGTTAAAGCCTGGTGAGGGAACTTCTATGCAGTGACATGTTCCAGCTGCTGCAACATTTATTCAGTACTCATGGTTTTTCTTTCTCTCATAGAAGCACCCATCCCCAGATGACTTTACAACCTGTGCTTCCCCAACCAGACTTCAATCCAAACTGACTTCTAAAAGGCAACTCATGTCCCTCACGCCGTGCCCCCTCATGTCACCCTCTCTCAGCTCAGAAGAAGCCAAAATGAGTGACGCCTCTCTTCTTACAACAATGGAGCCAAAAATAAATAGACTATCAATATAAGTAATTATTTAAGTCAGGTAAAATCAGGGAGACAGGTTTTGGGTGAGTTTTAAAAATTTGGAGACTGTTACCTGAGGGATTAAAATTCCCTCAGTGCTCTTCCCCTACCCTATCAAAGATTTGAAAGGGACACATAAGAAAAGGGGGGAATGATAGACCCAACATGATCTTTTATTAAAATTGGGAGCCATCTTGCCACAAAGCCATGAAAAGATGATTTCGGCTTTACTATAAATTACTGCAAATTCTGAACCTGCTTGGAATGCCTGCCCGTGCCTTGAACTCATCCATGCCTGGCTCTCTGACCAGATAGCAGCCCTCTCTGAAACTTTAGTGACACCTCATAAATATTGGCCTTCCCTGGCCACACAACCACCCTCTCTGAGGCTCTAATGGTCCTCATAAATTCTGATGTTGGGGCCAGCAAAAAAAAAAAAAAATGTAAACTACCATTAGTGTGATGCTTGTCAGAGTTCTGTTATTTGTAACCCCCCTTTTGTGTAACTTTCTGGGCTATAAAGCTGGGCTGTAGGAAAGGTGGGGTTGCTGTCTTGTTCCTGCCATTTAGGGAGGGAGAGGCAGCCCAGCCGGTCAAAATAATAAGCTTGTTTTAATTTGATTTTAATTGGAGTCAGTGGTCTTTTCTTGCGTCCTGGTCTAACAAGGAGAGGAAGGAAGAGATCTGCAGATTCTGGCTTTGAAAATGGAGGAAGGGGCCACAAGGCAAGGAATGCAAGAGTCCTTTAGGACTTGGAAAGGACCGGGAATGCTTCAGAAAGAATTTAGCCCCATCAACACTGGAGGGCAGGGGAGGAGCTTGGGGCCCACTTCTGACTTCTGGCCTTCAGGAATGTAAGATATGTTTGTGTTGCTTTAAATCCCTCATTTGTGCAAATTCGTTACAGCAGCAATAGGAAACTAATACAATGACTTTGACCATTCCTTCTAGAAAGCATGAGCCCTGGGAGGAGTACTAGGGGCTACTTTTGTGTCCAGGGAGAGTTGGGGAAACTGGGTCTATCAGAGGGTGTAGGTCTCTGAGCAGAGTGGTCACACCCCTATTCCCTGCCATAGGCTCAGTCCCAAGTTCTGGCTAAAATATTCCCAAGTAGCGAGCGTGGCTCGATGGTGGGAGACTTTGAAGCTCAGACCTGTCTAGGCTGAGCAAATCATTCCCTGGTTCTTGGAAGTCCTGGTGTGAACACAAGAGATAGGTTTTCTCCACCAACTGAGCCCAACAGACCTAGGCCCCAGCTGCAGAGGATGCTGGGAATGTGGGCATGCTGGCCCAAGGTCAGCCTTGCCATGGATGCTCAGAAAATAGAGATGATCAAAGCCCTTGGAGAAGGAGGGCTCGTGGGAGTCTGTAGGAGCTGTCAGCAAGTGAGAGCACACTTAGTGCTTATATAACAGAAAAACCAAACTGTTTTTTTCTTCCTGCACTCTCAACGGCCAGCACAGAGGACTTCTGTGGCCAGGTGTTTGGGTGGCTTTCTTGCACCACACATTTCTCCAATGGACATCTGCTGGGTGACCTGCCATTCAGCTCAATTCTGACACCATTGAGAGGTAAGTTAGATTTCACAGGTGAAGGGCTCAGCCCCACAAGCCTGCCCCCACCCCAGTCCAGTTGCCACTTGTAAGTCACAGGTTGTCACCTATATGTCACACCAACTGGCTATAATAAATTGGGGTTCACACAGTGCCTACCTCAGGTTTGATAACTAAACAAGAGGGCTCACAGAACTCAGGGGAACTTGCCTCCTGGTTCATTAAAGGATATGATAAAAGACATCAATGAACAGCCAGAAAGAAAAAAAAAGGTGAGAGAAGAAAGAACAAAAGTGCAGTCCTGGGGCTGGGGCTGGGGCTGGAGCTCGGTGGTAGAGCTCTGAACCAGTCCCCAGGGCAGGAGCTGCCATTCAAATGGAGTTGGGATGCATCACCCTCTTGGCACGTGGATGTATTCACCAATCTGGAAATACCCTGAGTCCCCAGAGTTCAGAATGTTTAGGAGTGTTTTATCCTGGAGGTATGACCGACTGACTGATTGAGCAGAGTTGGGATTTGAACACTGGGCAAACACTCCATCACTGAGCTACACCCCAGCCCTAGGCCTGCTTTATTTTCAACCTAATCTCCAGCCCCTCTACCCTCCCTAGAGGATGAGGACTGTCATGGAAAGATCCAAACTTCTAATTATGTCTTTATCATGCTGGTTACCAGTCCCCATCCAGAAAACTACCAAGAAAGTCACCTCATTAAAGCAAAAGACACCACTATCACCTAGGAAATAGCAAGCATTTAGGAACTCTGTGCCAGGAACTGGGAATGAAGACCAAAATGTGTGCTTGTGTGTGTGTGTGTGTGTGTGTGTGTGTGTGTGTGTTCACTGAGCTATACCCCTAGTACTTTTTATTATTTTGAGACAGGATCTTGCTAAGTTACTGAAGCTGGCCTTGAACTTGGGATCCTCCTGACTCAGCCTCCCGAGGCACTAGGATTACAGGCATGCACCACCATGCATGGCTCCAAAATATTTTCTTTATTTATAAATCACAATGTCAGCTGGGAGAGGTGGCGCTTGTCTATAATCCCAGGACTCAGGGAGACTGAAGTAGGAGTATCCCAAGTTGGAGGCCAATCATGGTAACTTAGTGAGACCCTGCCTCATAAAAATAAAATATAAAGAGCCACAAATGTAACTCAGTGACAGAGCACCCCTGAGTTCAACTCCAAGTACTACACAAGTCAATCAATCAATCAATCAACCACAAAATCATAGTCGGTGGACTTCAAACACAAATCCCTTACTGCAAGGTGTTGTACAACTCAGAAGACATGGGTAATACTATAAGTCCATTCAATCATTAATAGTTAGTCTATTCCACTCTTCAGACATATGGAAATGTTTCCCAGAACTAGTTCACCAGGTTTGCAGGCTTCCCTTTGATCTTGTCAGGTTCCAAAAACAGAAGTGGTCTTGTCAAATGGCTTTTTCTTTTCAGGAATCTGCTCTGATTGACCTAAGAGAGACTGTTCTCTCTTGCTCTGAGCCTCTTCAGGTATCCGTGTTCCCTGAATTTCCCTCCTTCCAATCATTTCTTGAGCCTCAGTGATTATTTCTCCTTCTGTCCATTTATGCCCAAACTTTTCTACCTTTGGAAAGACACGAGGTTGGCCACCATCCTGGTCTGGACTTCAGGAAATAATACCACCTTAGCGAGTGTCTGCCCATCAACTGGCCCCCGTTCTGGGGTAAGGTTACACAGAAGCACAACTAGCCTGAGGCTGTTCTTACCACAGGCCATGCAGCTGCACTTATTGCTGTTTTTTCTTTTAATTGTTTAAAAATCTGTTCTTTTTAGATAGACACTGGTGCACTCACTGTTAATCCCTGCTTTGCCAAAGAAATGACCCACCCTCCAGGCCCTTAGGTACTCTGACCAAGTCCCCAGTGGAGAGGGAAGAAAGAACAAAGTGTAGTCCTGGTGCTGGGGCTGGGGCCTGGTGGTAGGGCACTTGCCTGGCACCCCTGAGGCCCTGGTTTCCATCCTGAGTGCCCAAAAAGTTGAACCAGCCTCCTCCTGCCCTGGTCTGCATGCTTCTAGCAGAGCAAAATGGTCAGGTGTATGTTGAAAAGGTCCCGCTGGCTGTTTGGTGGCTGATCCACAGGAGACGACTGGAGACCATCCAGGAGGAGAGAGCAGGGGTGGCCAGCCCTAGGGAGGTGGGGGCTAGTTGGAAGGAAGGAGATATCTTTGGGAGAAAAAGGGACATGTGACCCCAGGATGAGCCCAGACCTGGCTATGCTGGCTTCAGGAATTGCCTTCCAGAAGAAGTCTCCAGGGCCAACACTGTGGCTGGTGGGACACTAGGGCGGTGTGTCAGCCACCACTCCCAGGCTGGCCAAACCCATATTGGGTGTGAGATGGGAAAAAAACCAAGATTGAAGAGCCCAGGGTTCCTGAGGGGGTTGGAAAAACCTTTTTATTGTCTTTGTTTCCTTCTGGGGGCAGAGTTTTTCTTTTTTTTTATGCTGGGGAAGGATCCAAGGGCCTCACACCTGCTAGTCCAGATCTCTACCATGAGCCGCCCTCTCCCCAGAAAGGCTTAAGAAAGAACTTCCTGTGGAAGAACAGGAGCCAGAGGAGGCTTCCTGGCCCATGAGACATGCTCTTGGTCCACCTGTGAGGGAGAAAGCATGACTGGCAGGGTGGAGCCCGGGTACCCTGTCTGACCCAGGGGACAGGAAAGGACTGGGAAAACTGTCCCCAAAGTACTGGGCATGAATTTCCATCCCAGGCCCAGATGTGTGAAGGCCTCTACCCCACAGGCTTCTTCCTCATGGAGGCGGCCCTGATATGGTGTCCAGCCTTCCTTGGCTCTGCAGAGTTGACCATCGGGCCTGCAGGACCAAGGGGGCATCTGGGCAGCTGCTGTCTGTCCTCCACCCTGTTCCCTCTCTGTCCCTGCCATGGTAACAGGAAACCACATTTCCCACCACTATGGACCAAATGGTGCCCATTCTGAATTTCATTTTTTGGAGTCCTAACCCCCAGTACCTCAGCATGTGACTGTATTTGGTGACAGAGTTTTAAAGTTGAGTAAAAAAGAGGCAAACACAGCTCAGAGGGTGGGTATTTTGGGAGTGTACAAGAGGACAGCTGCCTCCAATTTCCCCCCTGGGCATCTACACACCCTCTAATTCTCCTGGGACTGGCTGCACTTCTTCTGCCACAGGTACACAAAACAAGAGCCACTCCCCCCATGCTATTGAGTTGATGTTCCTTGGACACTTCTGCCTCTACTACTGTGTCCTGGCGACTGCTGAGCATGTGACTCTCCATACATTCTAGGGGATAGCCAAACCCACTCCCATGGCTGAATCACTGCAGGGCTGAATAGCTCCTTTTTTTTTCCTTGGTACTAGGGATTGAATTCAGGGGCACTCAGCCTTATTTTGTATTTTGTTTAGAGACAAGGCCTCACTGAGTTGTTTAGGTCTGCACTAAGTTTCTCAGGCTGGCTTTGAACTCACAATCCTCCTGCCTGAGCCTCCCAAGCCACTGAGATTACAGGTGCACCGGCCCTTCCCCTCCCTTTCCAGTTACCCACCACCACTCAGGGCAGAATTTATCACTCCAAAGTCTACTTCCTCCTTCTTTCCACACCTGCCTTGGGTCCCTCCTGATCCTCTGCACAGTTTTAAACTCACAGGGAACTTTGTGTTCCAGGTGTCCTGTTAGATTCCAAGGTCCAGAAATTATATTGATTACAAAGCAAGTTTAATTCTGGGAAAAACAACAACAAAAAGTCATGAGGATGGGCCATAGTTTGATTGGACAGGTATCTTCATAAGAAGAGGACACAGACACATACAGAAAGAAGATCAGGTGAAGACACAGGGAGGAGACAGCTAAGGAGGGAGGACGCAGCAGAAACTAACTCTGCCAACACTTGATTCCAGACTTTTGATTGTTTAAGTCAACCAATTAGAAGGAAAGAAAGAGAAAGAAAAAAATCAGTGATCCTCATTACAGCAGCTCTAGCAAACTAATACAGCCACCATCACTATAATAACAACAGCAACCACATACTGTGACCTCCGTGTGACAAGCTGATCCTCACTAACTCTGGAAGGTGGGAGTAAGGGACCTTGTTGGGATCATCTGCCACCTATCAGCTATGTGGTCTGGTTAAATTACTTTGCTTCTCTGGGCCTTGATTTCCTCTTCTATCCTCTGGGACTAAAATAGCACCTATACACCAGTGTGGTATTATAGAATGATATAAAGCATTTAAAGGGTTTAGAGCAATTTCTAGAACTTAATGTTGGCTTTTATTATTGATTTATTTGAAATGAGATCTGGGCCCAAACTCTTAGGGTCAAGCAGTCCTCCTCTTTCAGCCTCCAATGTAGCTGGGACTATCAGAGAGGCACTTGGCTTTAATATTGGCTATAGTTATTCATCTCATTTTATAGATGTGAAAATAAAGGATCTGAGAGGCTAAATAACTTGCCAAAGGTCACACAGCAAGTGGCTGGGTCAGGATTTGAACCCATAAAAGTCGGACTCCAAACTCAAAGATGCTGCCTCCCTTCCTACCCCTCAGCTGCCCAGACGCAGAGGCCACCTCAGTGGCTCTTTTTTAATTAATTAATTTATTATTAGTTCTAATCAGTTACACATGATAGCAGAAAGCTTTTCAATTCCTTGTTCACAAATGGAGTAGAATTTTTCACTCTCTGGTTGTACATGATGTAGAGTCGCAATCATTCATGTACCTAGGGTAATGATGTCCTTCTCATTCCACCCTTCATGTCAGCCTCCCCTGTCCCTGGAAGCCCATTCTTGGTCCAGCCCAACTGTGAACACTGGACTCTGGACATTGGCTTGAAACAGAGCACTGGTCGTGTGGCCTCAGGCGCTCCTCCTCAATTCATTTCCTCTTCCAGGTCTCACTGATGCCCCAGGCATTGGGCAAGGCTGGGATGTGCCTTGCCCCAGGACACACAGCTGGCGAGGCAGAGTAGTGAGGGGCCCTGCCCTTCCTGCAGCCGCAGGTCCATCCTCTGGCTCACCCCAGCAGGCAGCCTCAGAAGGGAGATGGGACCAAGCCTGGGGTCCTGAGCAGAGGCCAGAGCCTCTTGATCCTGGGTGGTCTGGTCTCCTGGGCAGAGATTTTCCTTCAGTTGCTGCCCTGATAGCGGCCAGGTGTATCTGCAAACTGCTCCATGAGCTCAGAGGCCTGTGAACTGAGGAAATATGATAAGAAGGACCCTCAGGTACATCTTGGGAGATCTGTGGCCTTTGCTGGACAGACTTCATTTTGAAACGCACAAGGTGTTCTTGATATACCTCTTCCCTGCCTCGAAAGTGGCCATTTAGCCCACACTTCTGGCATCTTCGGCAGCCCTTGTCCTATGGCCACGTTGTTTATGGTTGAAGTGAGAAAATCTAGCCAATGTGGTCGGCTTGGAAGACCACCGTCAGACCCCCACCCACTAAGACCTGAGAGGGGGTGTATGGCTCCTCAAATCACAGGCTAAATCAGTAACAGCACAGGACCAGTCCTCCTGTGGGTGCCTCGTGCCTCATGGCCCTGTTGACCTTGAACATATGAGCTGCTGTGGTGGGGGTTGGCACCTGGAATTGAACCCAGCAGTGCTTAAACCACATCCCCATTCCTTTTTAAAATATTTTGTTTAGAGACAGGGTCTTACTGTGTTGCTTAGGGCCTCATTAAGTTGCTGAGATTGGCTTTGAACTCACATCCTCCTGCCTCAGCCACCCAAGTCACTGGGATTACAGGCATGGGCCAGCTGGTTTGCTGGTTGTTTAAGGAGTTGGAGACCAAGAGAAGGTTCCCAGCTCCCAAGCTGACTTGTGGAAACAGCTGGGAGTGTATCTCCTTAGCTGGCAGTGACTTGATCCCAGCTTACCACTTGGGCACAGGTCCCTGTAATCTGGCCTGTGCTCTATGTGTGTGTGTGGGGGGGGAGGGGGGATAGGGGTGTCTCTGGATCTCCACACCCATCTGGTCACCCTGTCCTGCACTGTGTCTTGTTTGTCAATTTCCAGAGGGACACAATACCTTCATTTTATTTATTTATATCTATGCCTAACCCATTGCCTCACATGTGATAGGCCAGCGCTCTACCACTGAGTTGCCACCCAGCCCCCAGCACTGTGTCTATCTGGCAGCTCTAATAGTCCTGGTTCTGGTTCTGCTCCTACTCTGCAGCCTGCAGAGTTCTCTGGCCTTTGTTGGCCCTTAACCTGTAAAACACTTGTCAGCATTTTCCCATCTCTCCTATGATGAATCAAAGCTTAATGGCCTCATGGCCTGTCCAATTTGGCCCCCACCTCCTGCCCATGCCATGCTGACCCTCACCCTTCCAATCTTGGCCTTGCTTCCTGCAGTACCCACCTAAGAAGCTCTTTGCCCCCCATGCCAGATGTCATGTGAGATGAAGCCCATCTGCCACCTCCACCCCAGTTCAGTTCCCAAGGTCTCTCCCAGGGCTCACCTTCACCTAAGTCTGTTCTAACCTCAGTTGGCCATTCTGCAGTGTGTGGAAGAAGGGACCTCAGCCCCCTCTTTCATTCCAAGGGGCTGAGAATGTGAATCAGTCCAACCGCCTTCACTTGGGGATCTGATTCCTAGAGATCTGCCTGGCTCCCACCTCAAGAATGCTCCTTCTCTGCTGGATTCCACCCTGCCCCTGACAGTGCCCCAGCTAGCCTACATGCCCACCTGTGAGTACTGGGCTGTTGAAAGCATATATGGGGGCTCACTCACTTGCTGGAGCCTCCTGGGTCTCCCGCAAGACTGTGGAGCAGGAAAGAGCACAGGACTGTAGAAGCCAAGGGGTTGGCTTCAGATAGGTCTTGTCACTGGAGGGAGTCTGATGAGGTCCCAGAGAGGAGGACCTCAATTTGGGACAATGGGGTTCTTAATGTATGTGAAAGTAAAGAATTCTTGCCTGTGTCAGACATTGAGGTACACAGATTTATTTAGGAAAACAAGGAGTACACATTCAAGAGAGAATCCAAACCAGGTGTCATGGTGCCCACCCATAATCCCAGCAACTAGGGAGGCTCAGACAGGAGGATCACGAGTTCAAGGCCAGCCTCTGAAATTTAGCAAGAAGTTATCTCAAAATAAAAAATAAAAATAGGGGCTGGGGATGTAGTGAGTGATTCAGTGCTCCTTGGGTTTAATCCCTGGTACAAAAAAAGGGGGTGGAGTGGGCAGGAACACAGGCTATTTCAAGACTGAGAGCACTTCTGTGGTTTGGGCTCTTCTTTTAAAGGAAACTTGGTGAGTGTGGGCCTGGGCAGGTATGTGGAGATGACATCAGTCTGGTGATCACAGATGGCTAATGGAGGTCTGGGAGTTCCAGGGATCCTTAGATTGACATCTTCTCCTTTATCTGATCAATAGACAAGATTGGGAAAGTACCCTATATTATAGGTTTTTTATCACCTTTTCTCAACTAATTTTAAAAATGCATGTATTAGTGGGCTAATTAACAGTGCACAGGGCAGTTTTCTTAAGTGGTGTGTTTCCTGTGACTTGAACATTGTGGGTGATGATTTGGGAGTGCCAGGTCTGGGAGAAAAACTGGCTTGGGGAGTGAAAGTATGAGGAACTTTATGACAATGCTTTCAGATGAAAGGAAAAAGTGTCTTTTTTCCTTTCTTTAGTCTCATTTTTAGCTGTCTTTTTGGTATCTCTTCTATCCTACCTCAAGCTGACATGCCAAGGTACCACTCCTGCTTGCCTGAAAAGCTCCATCTTAAAATGATTCTGTGCAGTTGTCTGGGGTCAGGTCAGAAAGCTAGGAGTCCTGGTTTCCCACAAGCACCTGTTCTGTCCCTTAACCTGAGCTGTGGGTGTCTGAACAAAACCTTGCCCTTCTCTGCTGTTGGTCATTTTATCCATGCAAGGAAAGGAAACGAGTCAGGAGTTGGTTTTGTCTGATTCTCTGTTGAAAAAGTTAGAAATTCAGATTTTGATATAAAATTTAGATTTTTATTGCTAGTAATGAATTCAAAATTGTACACAGTACCTCTGCAGATCAAAGGGGACACTACAGGGAGCAGACTGGGCCCAGAGACCCCAGCTTGCAAACTTGGGACTGGAAAGTCTCTAGAGGTCTGACATTTAGTGCTGTGGTTTTCATCAGCGAAACTCATTGGAAATTCCTGGAGATTTAAAAAAAAACAAACAAACAAACAAAAAAAAAAAAAACATTGACTCCCTTGTACCCCCAAAGTTCTGGTTTAATGGCTAGAAGCAGGACACGAACATGAGGTACCACATGCAGGGCTGAATCATGGCTGCTCTGTGGACCTGAGAGGTAAGTTCTATTATATCACTGAGCCTTGTCTTCCCAATGTGACCAGAAGGTTGTGGGCAATGCAGGAAGGACTCTCAGGTAAAGCTTTGGCACAGAAATGGTGTTCAGTGAATGAAGGGGAAAAGCTATCAGCAGCTACTTTTGACTTAGTAACTTGAATCTGGCAGGGGGCACCTGACCCATCGTGCCAACCATTGTCCTCCAGGCCCTCAGAGGAGCCTCCTGGGAGAGTATCTTGGCTCCTCGCTCTGGGAACTCCCCTGGGCCACAGTTCCCACCTCCTGCCCGCCAGGTTGCACCCTGACCTCTCCCTTCCCTGGCCAGGTCCCTCCCCGGCACTCAGCCCTCTCCCGCCCCCTATGGGGTGCTCCAGTCCCTGGTGGTCCCACTTGGCTCCCTGGCTCCAGGACAATCCTCCCCTACTCTGCCCATGGGGTTTCTCCTCAGTGGGGGGCCAGGAACTCGACTCCCAAGGCCCCGCCCCAGCCCCCAACTCCAGGGCGCGGCTTCCTGGCCCTCCTAGCCCCTCTCTCTGGAATTCCTGCTGGAACCTACACCACCCTGCTGCTCCGCCTTCTCAGGGTGTGCAAGCAAGAGTGTGCACTCCACTACTGAACACGAGTTTCGTGGAGTTGCAGCCCCACTAGGTCCCTCTTGCGGAGTGTGAACCTGCACATGTTTGTATTTGTGCATCCCACTGTGTGCCTACGCCAGTGTGTAATTGTTTGTGCACACACACTCAGTGACGCTTGGGGAAACTTTTCTGAAAATTCTGGGCTGGCAGTTTAAATATAAAGAGGCTTTGGTTAATGCCAGAAGCATTTCCCCCAAGTTCCCAGAGTGGGAACCTTCATCTGCTTGCCCCTCCCTTAGAGATCAGGAGGCCAAGGCTTGCTGGGGGTGGGGGGCAGAGTGAGTGGGGACAGATGCCTGGTTAAGAGATTTTTTTTTCCAAAGTTCGTCCCCACCCCCAGACTTCAAACGTCCCCAGGTCTCTGTCTCTCCAGGCGCTGTTTAACTTTGAATCTTTCCTTTTCGAATATCTGGAAGTGTTAAAATGATGCCAACATCATTCTGGCAGTGGAATTCAAGTTGAAAAGTGGCCAGAATGTGGAATGCTTAGGAGCTAGGGGATGTTACTGGATGCCATAGGGAAAGTTGACTGGTGCAAAGCAAGGAAATTGAGAGCAAGGGGAGTAGGGTGACCCTATCAGCGGGTGTCCTCACCTACCATTAACTGCTTTACACTGAGGGTGAGGACACCTGTCTGATAAGGTTGTTTGGAGTTTCCTTCCTGTACTATAGATCTGATGCCTAGTACTGTCTGCTCAACAAATGTGCTAACAAATTGATCACTTCATTGGGTTTTTATGAGCAGGACAGAATAAGGTATAAAAGCATACACATTGGGGTTCTGGGTCAGCATCCTGGCCTCACAGTTTTCTGGTAGTATCACTCCATGTAAATTTCTGCATTCCCTCTTTCCTTCTCAGTAAAGTAGAGCCAATAATGGTAACACCTCTCCCAGAGTTATTCTAAGGATTAAATGAGTTAATTTACATAAGCATTAGAACAATACCTGGCACATCTAAGTGTTGTGTATGTTTCCCTTTTTTATTATTGGCATCACCTGTATTTATTTCACCCTCCCTCACACTAAGAATGTTTTTTACATCTGCACATTTTTAAACGGTTGGGCAGGGGGAGAACACTTTTATTTCAGAATGCATGAAATGGAATTCAGAGGTCAGTGTCCATAAATAAAGTTTTATTGGCACACAGCCACACTCATTTGTGGATGCTTTCCTACTGGGAAGGCAGTTAAATTCTTTCAGTGGAGACCTTATGGCATCCAAAGCCAAACATATTTACTAATTGGTTGTTAGAGGAAAATTTTACTGAACCCTTCTGGACAATAGCACCTCCATTAGTGCAGGGAGCTTTGCCTGTGTGATAGTTAGCATATCCCCCTGCACCTGGAACATAATGCATGCCCAGTAAGTATTTGTTGCATGAATGAGTTTGGCCCTAGGCAGTGGTGGAGCTGTGGCTCTCACATGCCTGAGCTTGGCATGGGTGTTTATAGTGATTCCAGCAGGTGCTCATTTGGAGATCCAGAAGAGGGAATCTGTCTCCTACCCCTACCTTCTCAGGGTTGACTAAGGAATCAGACGGCTGCAGGTAAGCAGCAGCTTCCCACTTTAGCCTTGCTTTAGGTTAGGAACTTACCTGGCTGAGGTAGGCGCCTTTCTATAAGCCCAACTGCATGAGCAGATTCTAAAGGAGAGTCAGCTGGTCACCAGCAGTAGGTGTTTGTTCTCATGCCTTCCCTTCCACTGTGACAGTCTGGGAGCAGGAAGGAGTTGGGAAATGATGTCCCTGACCTTCCTAGGTGGGACACTCTCTAGAGCGGAGGTTTGGGGAATAGCCCTTCCTTTCCTGGAGCCCAAGGATCCCTGAGACCATTAGCCATGATGAGATTCCTCTGGGCCCTGTCAAGAAGCTTTACAAGGATCCTAGTGAAAGGTTCTTGTGAACATGGCTAGGGGACAAACAGTTACTCCCCACGTGAGAATAAGCTGGTATGCAGCTCAGTGGTAGGCCTGAGTTCGATCCCCAGTATTGCAAAACAAAACCCTCTCCTCAAACCCCAAATAAACATGAGATCAAGCAGACAATGCCTGGCATTTATGAAGTGGTAGGTGCCCCACGTTGGCTGGCCCACTCATGCTGGTTGCTCGTCAATATAAAGATTTGGGGAAGGAGGTAGCCCTTTCTCACTGACCTTGAGACTTCCAGGACTGTCACACCTGCTGGAAGCCATACTGTCATTGTGTGGACTCCAAATGAAGTCACCATTAGGGAATGAGGGGTGGCAGGCCAAGTGATGGAGAGACAGCTTGTGTCCCTCATCATATTACTTGAATACCTGGATCCTCCAGATTCTGAAGCTGAAACTACAATTCTTTTTGTTGAAGCCAGATTTTGAAAAATCACTTACAATAGAAAAATTCCGATTTGTGGTCACTGTCATCCCCGCGTGTCCACTCCGAGGCATTCAGAATGTTCAGAGTTGGAAATCTGGACTGGGGTGCAACTCATGGATATAGCACTTGCTTAGCAAGCGATGGAGTTGGGAGAGTGAGCCACAAACCTGCCTGACATGTCTAGTGTCTTTTGTTCCTGATGACACCTCTGAGCATACCCTTCTTAACTCTCAGATGTCCTGAAGGGGGCCAACAGAACCCCAGCACCCCTGAGTATCAGACAGAGCTGCAGATCAGCAGGGCCTGTAGCCTTCTATATTGAAGGCTCAGCATAGTAGCCTCCTGGCCCTTTCAATCTTGCCAGAAGCATTGACCTCCTTCCTACTAAGGTGTCCCTTCCTTCTGGCAACCACTATTCCAAGGAAAGCAGTGCATAAAAGGAAGGCAGAACCAGGTGCAGATCTGTAATCTCAGAGGCTGAGGATGGAGGATTGCAAGTTCGAGGCCAGGCTCAGAAATTTAGTGAGGCCCTAAGTAACTTAGTGAGAACTTGTCTCAAAATAAAAGAAAAAAATAAAAATGGCTGGTGATTTAGCTCAATGTTTAAGTACTCCTGGGTTTAATCCCCAGTATCAAAAACAAAACACAAAACAACACCCCCCCAAGACAAAAACAAACAAACAAACAAACAAAAAAACCAGGGAGACAGGACTGGGTAAGATAAACAAATAACCGAGTCTCTGTCCTAGGGCAAGTGACTTCTTGAGCCTCAGTTTCACTCCTGTAAAATGGGACCCTCTTAGCCTCCCTGCCTGTTCACCATATGACATTTCTTTTGAGGAGCCAGAACTTCTCTCCTGAGGTGTAAATACCTAAATACTGGGGACTTTTCCAGCCCTGCTGGATACCAGGGCAGGCCTGTAACCCTATAGGAACTTTCTTAATTAGGAGGGGCTTAGGTCTAGTTGGAGGGGATAGAAGGTACCTAGGACATTTGATTTGAAGCTCTGTCTCTGCAAGATTGAGACAACATCGGTTCCACAAAAAAGAAAGTCCCCCAAACAAATGTAAAATTTTGTCTTCTATTAGGAGCATATGAAAATCTGTGTATTATTTTCTGTATGTTAAAAATCTTTCAACTAGCTGGACACAGTGGTGCATACCTGTAATCCCAGCAGCTCCGGAGGCTGGGGCAGGAGGATCACGAGTTCAAATCCAGCCTCAGCAATGGTGAGGCACTAAGCAACTCAGTGAGATCCGGTCTCTAAATGAAATGCAATATAGGGCTGGGTATGTTGCCACTCACAGCCTTGTAGATTCAAACAGCAATTCTTTATTCCCGAACTCTCACCGGCACTCTACACGCACATTCTGGGAAAAATCCACACACTCCACCGGGCTCTGCATACCAAATACTCTCTGAATCCTGCGAGAACTCAACGGGAACTCAAGGAGAGGGCGCCTGAGGCAGCAGGATACGCCCTATTCCCAGCAGGATCCACCCTAAACCTGGAACCGCCTTATTCCCAGCAGGATCCACCCTAAACTCGGATCCACCCTAAACCCGGATCCACCCTGGTCCTTGAGCAGGGTCACCTTTCTCAAACATTCATGCAATGTCACTGCAAATGACCTGGGTCCAAGGCAAGCCCATTTCCACAATGGAGAGTCCTCCCTCTAAGCAACATTGGGTAGGCTGACAAGGAAATTGCCATGCGTCATTCCTACTTGGCAGTGGCTCTCAGCAGTTTGTGGCTCAGTGGTCTAGTGTGCCTAAGTTCAATTCTTGGTACACCCTCTCAAAATCTTTCCACTAGGGGCTGCGGGTGTAGCTCAGTGGTAAAGCGCTTGCCTAGCACATGTGAAGCACTGGGTTTCAATCCTCAGCACCACATAAAATTAAATAAATTAAATAAAGGTATTGTGTCTATCTACATCTATTTTTTTTTTAATTTTTTGACTTAAACAAAAGGTTTTGGAGATTGATGGAGATTTGGGAAAAGGGTATTTGCCCCCATCCCATTGAAACCTGATACAATTGTCTGTGGTTCTAAGATACCATCTTTATCTCCATCTCTAGCTTAACCTCCACATCTATCTAGCGGTTTATATATCCATCTGTTTTGCTCAAATTCGGGACCCCAAAAAGACAACCAGAGACCCAAGATTGATGTAATCAGCAAAGAGGTGTTTATTGTGAGCTAGCTCGGTGCTCCACACACACACACACAGGAACTGGTGATGCTGAGAGGCCCAGAGCCCAGGGTTTGCAGCAATTTTATACATCTTTTGGAGAAGGCAGGGACCCTCACATACATCATAGCATCTCTTAGCAAATCATCACACACAGCGGGAAAATCAAATAACAACTCTAAAACATGATTATCACATTCACTGGCGGGAACAAGTTGGGTAGGGGTGATTGGTTACTACAAGAGGGGGATTCATTTGAACTGATTGGTTTAAGCCAAGAGGGGTGTTCATGCTGAATTACATGGTTTTGCAACATGTTATCAACCACCATAAACTACTGGGAGGGTCATCTGGCATCCCAGGCATTTCCCTGTCTCATGCTGATTGGTGGCTGCTAGGGGGTTGCTATGGATCCCCACCTAGCCTGACTGAGTCAGGGACACCTGACACAGCAGATCTCTCCTGTTATTTGTAGATAAACAACTTAGCAGGGTGGGAATGTGCCTAGGAGCACTCTGTAGGTCTTTCCAAGGACAAAGGTCATGCCCCTTCCTTGGACAGGCTTTGCTCTGAGATAGAGGCTGGTTTTTCATTCCCCCCTTTTTATGGAAACTTGGGAAAGAATCATGGTTCCCTAAGTTGGGGGGGCCTATTTGGCCAGGCTCTACATCTTGGTAAACAGTAATCTCAGGAGATCATCTTCAACTTCCCAGACTCACTAAGAATGGGACTCCTATATCCATACAACCTAACTCGATTTGCCTATCTACATTGTCTATCCATTTCTGGCTTCATTCCCCCCTAATTTTAGGAACTCTTTATTTCTGTAAGGAGAAGGGGCAATGGCTCATTCTGGCTGCTTCAGAGCTGAAAAGGGGTGTCGATAATGAGGGGGCTTAAAGACATGTGGGGCGATGTGCGGGATGTGAGTTCCCTTATAGAAGTCAGTTCCATTTGAGGTCTGATTGGGGAAAAACAGGTTGTCATCTGGGAATGGGTGCTTCTGTGAGAGAAACAAAAACCATGAGTACTGAATAAATGTTGCAGCAGCTGGAACATGTCACTGTATAGAAGTTCCTTCACCAGGCTTTAACATCCCCAGTTATTAGAATTGTAAACATAACATTTATCTTTTAGGGTTACAGATGTCCTTCCCCTTAAGATACAGTTTAATAATTTAAAGTCATCTGATCTTGCAAAATCCTTTTACTAGTATGACCTCTGTGTCTAATAGAGAAACCTTTAATTCTGTTACTTAGGGCTGGATAATCATATTAGCAAACACCAAGCCTACCTGTGTAGGTTAGGAGTATCTGTAAGCCTTAAACTAAAAACTACTCTGGCAGTTCCTTTTGATAGTTATCAGGCATTCCTGCCTAAGAATCTCTTTTGTAGCCTCCAGTTTACTTATTCTTGGAAGTTACATTTAACTATTATTATTTAAAATGCCCAGGAATAGCTGTGTTTTGGTTTTAACTGTCATTGCTAAGTGTTTAAGATGAAGCAGTCAAACTGACTTTTATTTCTATCTATTGTTTACAGCTGAGTTTCCATGGGAGTCTTGGGGGAACTTTACAGCAGCTTCTCAGTTCCGCTAGTGCCATTTGTGCTAGGATGGTTCCAGGCCTTGCTTGACCATGTGGCTTCCATTGGAAGCATCAGGGATGTCTCCCTTCTCTGATGAACCTCTTTTTCATAGCAAATGCACTGATTGGCTTTCATTCACCATATGATCTATTCGTGCATCATCTCTATATGCAAAGAAACGGGGTACACTTCTTTGTATCCCCAAACACTAAGTGACAGGGTTTCCAAACATGCTCCCAGAAATGGTGGAAGAAATACGCATGTCACATCTTCGCATTCATATTAGACACATTTTCCTTTTTGCCACTCGAAATATTGAAACTCTGACACTAACCCATATCCTACTAGACTCTGATTACTTATCCTAACATGGATAAAAATAATCCTAAAAGAATAGAAGTGCAGGCATTTCATAAGAGGCATGGTGTATACTTGGACATGCCTTTTTCTGTATCAGGGATACATATTATAAAACCTGTCACATATTTTGTCATATTATTTCTCCATGAATTTTCAAAGGTAACAAATATGTAACTTCCTGACTCCCTGTCTCTGTCACCTGAGTCAATATATATAATTCTACTGCCATCAAAGGTATATTCTTGAGAGTACTCTGACTTTGGAAAATACAAATTCTGTGAAGAGATCACTCCCCCCATACACTGAGGGAACTGAAAATTCAAATATGTATGAGATTTATACTTCAAGAAGTTTATAAATAAAACAATGTGGAGGAAAATGAATATTTGGGGTAGATATGTGAAGGATACATATCCCCTTATGATTTTAGATTGGCATATGTACTGTTACATTTTATTGTAATATATATAGTGTACAGATTTGCAAACATGAAATATACATGATATATATATATTCTACCTTGATTCTTTCATGTCCATCTGTGTGGACTTATAATCAACTTTTCACAAGATATTTCTCAGATATATTGATTTTCCCGACATACATATTCATTTCTGAATACTCAAAATGAACTTCAGTGAATATTGTGTACTAACCCTCATATTTCTACAGTAAGTGACCCAGTTTAACATCAATGAAATTATATTCATATGGGACATGATGTGTATTTTGAAGTTAATTTTCATTCAAATTTGTTATATTCCTATTTCTTCAGTATATATACATCATTGGATGTATCGTTTCATCCACAAGTTCACAAATTGATATGCATATGATCCACTTTCAATCACTCCCTGTATCAGAACACATGTATTTCATCATGTTGCTTTACTTGGTTTTTCATGAGATTTCTTTCATAACAAATTACTTTTGATTTCCATCATCATTTTCAAAGCAAAACTCAAACACAATTTGTTATAATTAGTAACCCTAATATTAGCACTAGATGTATAACTAGTTGGATTGAATGTTTGTATGTGAATACCAGATTTCATGTATATTTTAAAACATCAATTCAACTCATTATTTAAAATATTAATCTGTCATATTTTGTATTCACTGTACGATCTATTCATGCATCATCTCTATATGTGGAGACACAGAGGTGTACATCTCTTTGTATGCCCAAACACTAAGTGACAGGGTTTCCAAACATGCTCCCAGAAATGGTGGAAGAAATATACATGTCACCTGCTCTATGTATTCCTTTCATCACATAATCTCCTGGGAACAAAATGCAAAACTCACACTTATCTTAGGATTCCACCAAAACCTAATTTTAATGAGAGTACAGATTACTAAAATAATCTATGTCTACGTTGCCTATTGTTTTCAAATTTTAATCCTATTGGTGAGTATACATTTGTTTCTTCCTCAGATAATATATTCAAACATCCCCCTGTTGAAAATATCCCTGATCTTATCACTCATTTTGTACTTTGCCTGATCTCCTAACATCTGTATTGATACCAATTTTCCCAAGTGCCTTGTTGTGACTGACTCTTCATGTGTGCTGACATTCACGTTTACACTCTAATAGAAATTCTATTGCAAAAAGGGACTTTGTCCAAATCCTAAACTCACTCTTCTTCCTTACCCTACACTGCAATCCTGCCTACTATCTCTATTTCAATGGAAGTTCTCTTTTACACTCAGTAGTCCAAGGTACAAGATCTTATGCCATTGTATATGGATTTAGAGGATTCATCACTGCAGAACATAATTCAGAACTATGTATGCAAATCAAGGGACCAACACCCTTGTGTGTTTCAGATCTTACCAAGTTTTCTATTTTCATTGTTACATTTCACCTTACATTCTTATAAATATCGCAGTTGCCCAATACCCGTATTCATCCATCAGAATGACTCCTAAACTAAATCGAACATGATATGAACCTTAACCATATGCTGTTCCATCAATCTATTTCCACATAACAGCAGGTCTCGAGTTGATCTCGCCATACAGGTATGTAGGGAATCCTACAGCTGCTGAGAAGCTCAAAGGTAGATTCAGAAATGATCCCTGGAGTAAATGTAGGCAGCTAGGTAGGACCTGTGAGGCCCAAAGTCATCTTCCATCGCCAACAACCCGGTCAGGATGAAGGGATGTGGCTGAATCAGCCTCTCTCTTCTCATTGCAGGGAAGATGGACACAATCAGGCCTGGGTGGATAGATGATTTTGGGCTCCTGTGGTATATATGGATTTATACCTTGTGAAAATGTTACAGGAAGGTGGGGCAGCCTCCATCTCATGGGACCCATGGAAACAACTGTTAGGACAAAGTGGTTGCCAAGGCAGTGACCTCATTCACTTGCCTGAGTGAAGTGACCTCACCTCACTTCCTTGGTGATGGAACTCTCTGAACTTGGGATCCAGGAGGTGAGGCACGCAGAGACAGTTCCAGTCCCATTGGGCTCACTTTTTTTGTCTGTACCTAGGCCAGAGTCATTTTTTCTTGGCACCTAGTGATGTGTGGATAGCCCAATACCTGGAAAGGTCTGAAAAGGGGCCTTTCTTTAGAAAGAAGTACTGGCTCATTGCCTGTTCCTGACAACTACTCAGAGATGGCCAATAGACCAGAGCTGTGACAGGACCAGCCACTGCTGGGGAACATAGTTTCACCCACCAGTCAGAGGACACAGTGGATAGATGCAAACCAAATACAGAGGGGGTTTGTGTGTCTTAGTGGGTGTGTGTTTGAATTTGTCATTTTGTCTCATGTTCTGAGAAAATGAAGGCAAAACATTTTCTTGGGTTTGAAATGGACTGTTAAAAAGTGAGTCCTTTTGCTAATGGTGAGTGTTTGTATGTCAATGGATCCCACTGGGTTTGTGGTTAAAGAGAGTAGAGAGAAGAATGCAGCAGTGAATGTGTCTTTTCTAGTGGAAACCTTTCCAGCACTCCTCATTGCCAATTTATGAATGGACTGCTGCTTGCCTTGCAGATGGGCAACACTACCATGATCCTAAGTTTTTATATTCTTCCTGAATTATGGCCAATATCTGAAGTGGTTCATACTTTTGTTTCCAAGATGTGTACCCCCCTCAATTTCTGTGACATGGCCATGGACTGGATTGCTGAAGGGAATACCCAGCATCTCAGAAAACTCAAAAATTAGAGTGACCTATAAGGATCTCTCTGGAGAATCCCTGCTTGAAGAGAGCAACCCAAGTAGCATGATTAGGAGCTGTCAGTGCCACAGTGTTCATCTTGAGGAAAAGTCTTTCCCCAGGCTTTTCTCTTATATATTGTTCTGTTCCCCTGAATGTCAGGGAGGTCTTTGCCTTAAGCCACCCCTTTGTTCAAGAAAACTGTTTCAAATGGAAATGAAGAAGCCTATTTTGTGCCTTTTAGGTGAAGTGATTTGTAAAAGATTTGTCTGAATCTGACCCTTGGTCCTGTGTGTGGCTGTGGATTAAATTCTCAGCACCCCAGGAAACTAAAGAAAAATCCCATGTGTCCATCCATAACTAAAAGGATAAAAAAAGAGTAATTTTGGATGAAGTCTCTTGCCTTCCTCTGGTCAGGCTCCTGACCCCTATGAAGTAAAAACATGGATCCTCTGGGTCAAATGAGTTGTTGCAAGCCCTACAGTAACTAGCACACAGGTGTTTGGGTTTATTCATGACTCCAGTACACATAAGGAATGTACCCCTGGCAGGCTGGAGTCCTCTAATTTGAGAAGCAGAGCAGTATTAACTACAGGCCCATTTTATCTATCCTGTATCTCAGGAAAGGTGTCGAGGCCACCATGACTTTTGGAAAATGATGGGTATGAGATCTTACTTGTTCCCCCTATGGAAACCCCCAGCCAGAATGTTATGATGAGTGTCTATATGGAAGAAGATGAGGGCCATGTGAGAGTGTTTTTGTTAGAATAGTGGTCTTGATAGACCCAACCTGATCTTTTCTTAAAATTGGGCATCTCACCAGAAAAGCATGAAAAGATAATTTCAGCTTTACTATAAATTAATGCAAATTCTGAACCTGCTTGGAATGCCTGCCCTTGCCTTGAACTCACCCATACCTGGCTCTCTGACCAGATAGCAGCCCTCTCTGAATCTTAGTTGCACCTCATATATATTTGCCTTCCCTGGCCAGACTACATCCCTCTCTCAGGCTCTAATGGTCCTCATAAATTCTGATGTTGGGGCCAGCAATAAATGTAAACTACCATTAGTGTGATGCTTGTCAGAGTTCTGTTATCTGTAACCTCCCTTTGTGTAAGATTCTGGGCTATAAAGCTGGGCTGCAGGAAAGCTGGGGTGCTGTCTTGTTCCCGCTGTTTTGGGATGGAGATGCAGCCTGGCCAGTTGAAATAATAAGCTTGGTTTAATTTGAATTAATTGGATTCAGTGGTTTTTTCTTGCATCCTGGTCTATCATTTTGGAGATCCCCAGCGAGATGACCCTGCCTGACCAGATCACAAGACCAGACTGCCTGAAATTCTGAAGCTGGCCTTTGCTCCAGGGCTCCAGGCTAGAGAGCCACTCCAGGGGATGCACAACTTGTGATGTTCCAAGTCCTTGGAGTGAGCCTTAGGTCCCCGGAGCACTGCAGTGAACTGCTGCACTAAAACTATCAGCAAGCACCTGGTGGAGGAGGCCTCCATAAGTAAGTGGCGCCTTTATAACATCTGATATCAGGTTAAGGGAGATCTCTTCTGATGACAGAGAGGTGGCCTGGTGAGGCTCACATATACTCCTGTCGTGGACAGTAAAGAGAAATCGTTCTGTCCTCTGTTCTGTTCTGTAGGGAATTCCTCTGGAAGGGTAGAGAGGTGCCGATGGGCACACAAGCCCTCCTACCCCGGAGCTTTAGAAGATGATGCATTGCTCCTCTGTTTTCTGTTTCATTGCTGGGTTTCTGTTTTCTTGTGTTTTGTTCTGTGTTCTATATGATTTTTGTTTGTTTGTTTTTTGTGTGTTTTGTTGTGTAATTTCTGTGGTAAACTTAAGGATATTGGACGTGAAAATGGGTAATAAAGCAAGTAAGCCTGACACCCCTTTGGACTGTGTTTTAAGGAACTGTGATGAACTTTACCCCCTTTTGTTAAGCAGGATAAGAGAAGCCCCTAGCTGGCTGCTGGAGCACACCCACTACAGAGGGCAATGCCTGATGGAGATCTAAGAACTGAGTATCTCCCAGGTTAACAAGTGAGACTCCTTTAAAACCCCTTGTCCCTCCAGATCAAGAGAGTCACAACCTTTGGGCAGTCTCCTGTGTTTCTCCTTTGTTAGCAAGCAATAAACCTCCATTTTTCTTTTTCTCAAAACCCTGTCCTCATTATTAAATTGGCATTAATTAGCTTCAAGGTCAGGAACCAAACTTTCAGTTACAAATTTTGATACAACCTCCCCCCCCCCAGAACTTTTTGAGAACTGACTACTGAAATGTTAGGAGATGGAGTGTGCCTGGGGTGGAACCAAACCAGAGGAGCTAATCCTGTAAGTAAAAGGAGGGATTGAGGGACTCCCAGCAGATGCCGAAGCCCTGTTGCTTCGGGGAATTCCCGCCTTCCTTGCACTGTAAGGATTATGCCACCTCTGTCTTCTTAAAAAAAAAAAAAAAGAGAGAAAAAGAAAAGGGGACACTTAATGCAGTAAAGTCATCATGGAGACCCTTGATTTTACATTTCAGGTTGCCCCTCTGTGAAAATATCTGTTCCCCTTGTGGGGATATCTATGGTGCCACTGGTGTAGGAGATTTTTCTCTTATCTACTCTGTTTTTGTTTTTAAATATTTTATTTACATTTTAGTTTTCGGCAGACACAACATCTTTGTTTTTATGTGGTGCTGAGGATTGAACCCGGGCTGCACCCATGCCAGGCAAGCACACTACCACTTGAGCCACATCCCCAGCCCCATCTGCTCTGTTTTAAAGGTTTCTGTCTGTCAGCCATGTTCTGGAGCTCCTTTCTGTCTGTCCTGTGTCTTTGTTTCTGGCCCTTTAAGACATGTGCAATAGTGTGTTGATATAAATTGTTTCCTGGGAATGATCTTGGCTGAATGTGTGTCTAAAAGATGATGTTTTATTGTAACAATCTGGTATCTGAATGGGTTTTGAAGCATTGCACAATCTTGCAGTTAAAAGTTGGGTTTAGGTAATTGTTTAGTTTATGATTTCAGATAATTCATGCCAGAGAACTTAAATACTTAAGATGGAAAACTAAAGAACTGTACTTCCAAGTTGGCAAGTAACTTTCCAATCATTCAGTCTTTTTTTTTTTTTTTTCACCAATTTTGAATTGGGTAGCCTGGGAAAATGTCACTGTGTGTACCAGTGCATTAATTTGGACAAGGATAGTAAATCATAGTATGGTATCTGTTGACTAAACAAAATGTAAAGATATAAAATTTTGTGAATTATATCTTAAACTTGTATCATAATTTTCAACATTCGAACCTGAGAATTATGACTTATGGTTAAAATGCCTTAGGCCTGAGGTGTCTGCTCAGAATAGCAGTTTTTCCCTGTTTCTTCAGACCTCAGCCAGGAATTATGTTGAAATGCAAATGAAAGAAGCCTGCAAGCTCAGTAGGAGACTGATCTGAGGCCTAAAAAAAAAAGTAAATTGTATTGTATTTACTAATTACTGGCCAGTCATTTTTTCTAGGACTCTTGTTTTTTCCTTAGATTCTGTATTTTTTGAGCTCATGATTTTGATCCTACAGACCTAGATTAATATTTTTCTGAACAGTTCTATCTTTGACCAACTGTGGAGTTTTTGAAACATTGCAATGGAGATTTCACCTGGGAAAAGCTACAAGGCCTTTATTATTGTTATGTGTGCACACTTGTGTTATGTGTTTGTATGTCTATATATACATATGTCCTGTCCGTATATCATATATATGATATAAAAATTAACATATATAAGGAGCGCTCATAAAAACACATTAAAAAATGGATCCAAAGATCTTTAATTCTTGTGATTTAAATGGTTCAATTTAAATTGGATAAACAGATAAAAATAAATGTCTTTAAATTTAAGCTTACAAGTTTTGCTAGGTGTTCAAGAAAGAAAAAGCTCATAAAATATTAATGTCTATACAACGTCTAATATGCCTTTGTACTAGGATTTTTCCTTCAACAACAAAAAAATGGCTAGAACTGTTCAATACACTTGTCTAATATTTTGATAAAATAAGGAAAGTAAATTTGATATGGGATTACTCATTCATGAGTACTTTTTTAAGATATCTGATTGATTTACTAAGGTCTGTATAAGTTTCTTTTTACAATCAGTCATGTGTTAAAGAGACAAAAAATTCTTAAAACATAAGTTTACCCATAACATTTTGTTTATTAAGTTTTATTTTTTTTCTAGAGCAAGCAACCATAAAAATTAAACAACTGGTTAAATAAGAATTGTTATTTTAGAGCATTATACTGTTATTTTTTAAAAGCTAAACTTGGTTAATATAAAAACATCAATGTAATTGTGATGCTATTAGTGTGCTCATATCTTCCATGTATACAAGTCTGTAAGGTAGAAACTTTAAAAGAATATTATATCAAGCTGGTGTTCTGAAGTTGTATGGTAAAAAATATATTGGGGATTTATTTACCTTTTATCAATAAGATATGTAAAGTTTTATGTTACTTTTTACATTGGGGAACGATTTAAATGTATTTTTTAAGTTAATGAGAGCCTAATGAATGTAAAGGTTAAAAACCTTCAGCCTTTCTTTAATTCATGTTTTAAATGTGATATCATATAGTGTTAGCTAATGTTCATGTGACCTCAAACAATTTATGTTAACTTTGTAAAATGACATTTTAAAAGCAAAAATCAGCTTTAGAACTAAAACATTTAAGATTTATAAGGAGCACTGCCTTACCTGAGACAAGGCTCTGTGTCCCATCTTACTACATGTGAGAATGACTACAAAAAATCAGACCAGATTTTAGTTCATTTAAAGTTATGTTCAAAAGTTTTTTTTTTTTTTTTTTTTCTGTCAAGATTACTAGGATCTCAAACAGGGGATATAATGTATAACTCAACCAAAAATTCAGGGTAGCTATTACATGAGCCAAATGTTTTTACTCTTGTTAATTTTATTTTGTAATTTCCTTATAAGTGATCTAAAGATTCCCTGTTAGTGTTTTACAGAAGTGTTGCTTTAAAAACACAACATGGGTTAATTTAAGATAATAAGCCATCACCTACAAGACAGATAGAATAATATAGATCTCAATTAATAAAAAGATAAAAACTGATAAAGTAATAGATATTAAAGCCCAGTACTCTTTATATAAGGCTATTAAAATGTATTTGCTGGATGTTTAAGATTAAGTTTTAAAATTAAAGTTAAATTAAAAGGACCAGAAAAAACAATATTTGGCTCTTGCCCTCTGAGTCAGTCTGAATCCAGGGAATAGGGGACTTCTCTAAAGAGCTTGGCAACTCTGGGCCACATAACCTCCCGATCAGGGAGATTAATGAGACCACTGGAGAACAGAAAGCCAATCAGTGCATTGGCTATGAAGAGGAGAGTCATCAGAGAAGAGAAACATCCCTGATGCTTCCGAGGGAAGCCACATGGTCAAGCAAGGCATGGACCCATCCTAGTGCAAATGGCACTAGCAAAACTGATAAGCTACTCTCATATTTCCCCAGGAATGACTCCCATAAAAGCTCAGCTGACTGTTAACAATAGATAGAAACAAAAGTCAGTTTGACTGCTTCAACTTAAACACTTAGCAAAGACAGTTGAAACCAAAATACAGCCATTCTGGGCATTTTAAATAATAATAATAATAATAATAATAATAATAATAATAATAATAATAATAATTTAAGGTATACACTTTATGTTAGCCTCCCAAAATAAGTAAGACTGGAGGCTACAAAGAAGGATTCTCAGACAGAAATGCCTGATAACTATAAAAAGAGACTATCAAGAGGAGCTGCCAGAGGCAGAAGTTTTTAGTTTAAGGCCTACAGATATTCCTAACCTACACAGGTAGGTTGGTGTTTGCTAATATGATTATACAGCCCTGAGTAACAGAATTAAAGGTTTCTCTATTAGACACAGTAGTACAACTAGGAAAAAGATTTTGCAAGATCAGATGACATTAAATTATTAAACTGTATCTTATGGGGAGGGACAACTGTAACACTAAAAGTTAAATGTTAAGTTTATAGTCCTGATAACTGGGGATGTTAAAGCCTGGTGAGGGAACTTCTATACATTGACAAGTTCCAGCTGCAGCAACATTTATTCAGTACTCATGGTTTTTGTTTCTCTCATAGAAGCACCCATCCCCAGATGACTTTACAACCTGTGCTTCCCCAACCAGACTTCAAACCAAACTAAAAGGAAACTCATGTCCCACATGCCGTGCCCCCTCACATCACCCTCTCTCAGCTCAGAAGAAGCCAAAATGAGTGACGCCTCTCTTCTTACAACAATGTAGCCAAATATAAATATACTATCAATATAAGTAATTAATTAAGTCAGGTAATCAGGGAGACCGGTTTTGGGTGAGTTCTAAAAATTTGGAGACTGTTTCCTGAGGAATTAAAATTCCCTCAGTGCTCTTCCCCTACCCTATCAAAGATTTGAAAGGGATACATAAGAAAAGATGGGAATGATAGACCCAACTTGATCTTTTATTAAAATTGGGAGCCATCTTGCCACAAAGCCATGAAAAGATAATTTTGGCTTTACTATAAATTACTGCAAATTCTGAACCTGCTTGGAATGCCTGCCCGTGCCTTGAACTCATCCATGCCTGGCTCTCTGACCAGATAGCAGCCCTCTCTGAAACTTTAGTGACACCTCATAAATATTGGCCTTCCCTGGCCACACAACGACCCTCTCTGAGGCTCTAATGGTCCTCATAAATTCTGATGTTGGGGCCAGCGAAAAATGTAAACTATCATTAGTGTGATGCTTGTCAGAGTTCTGTTATCTGTAACCCCCCTTTGTGTAAGATTCTGGGCTATAAAGCTGGGCTGCAGGAAAGCTGGGGTGCTGTCTTTTTCCCGCTGTTTTGAGAGGGAGAGGCAGCCCAGCTGGTCAAAATAATAAGCATGCTTTAATTTGATTTTAATTGGAGTCAGTGGTCTTTTCTTGCGTCTTGGTCTAACAGTCTTTTGTGCGGTGGTTGTAAAATATGACTCGGTCCACCTCAGCTTGAACTCTGGTGTGATGCCCATTAGAGTCTGAGTTTTGGAACTGACCTCAGAGAACTATTGCCATAAATTGTGTTGGGAATTTAGGAGGCCAAGCATTAAATCAGCCTTTGGAAACTGAGATTGAGGCCCAGGGTGGCTTTCTGCACAGCACTGGTCATCTCAGCGAGGATTTCACATGATTTTCCTGTTAAAGCCTTTTCAGCTATAGTTGAGAGCCAAAACACACATGAACCTAATATTTTAGACCCCAATGGGCCTGGATTCCTGTGACCTTTTGCAACTCCTTGGGAAGCCTTGCCTGCATGAGATCTCCAGTGCTTTCCCTGAAAGGAGATTCCTGAACACTTAATGGCTCCTGAATGAATCAAAACCCACAGTGCCAACTTCCTCATTCTTGAAATATGGCTAGGCCAATACCATGAATTTTTTGAGAATCCCATGACCAGAAATCCCTGGAAACCTTCAGATCTCCTGTTGCTCATCATGACTTAACCAGAGAGTGCCGTTTTTGATGAGTGGAAGTCATGACCATGGTGAAGAACAGAGATGCCAGTGAGTAGGAGCCAGCTGGGAAGTGGGCCTGGAGCAATGGTGTTCAGATGTGTGATCAAACATCTCTGGTGGGCCCCTGTGGTTCTGTCATTGGCTTCCAAATGACATGTGACTGACATGGTGCAGCCAGAAGACCCTAAAATATAAAGGCAGGTTGTTGTGGTGAGAGGATTCGGTACAATGCTCAGAATCAAGTTGCTATGCTCAAGTGGGAAAGATATATGGGATAGGAGCCCAGTTTGTGTTTTTTTCCTTCAGACCCTGACTCAACCCAAGTGACAGAGCTCCCTCCAGCACTGTGTCCTGGTTGACCTTCTTGTATTTCATAAACAAACACTAATTTCCCAGGGAAGCTGCAAGAAATGCCATTAAACCTGGAGGGTGAGGCAGTGGCTTCACAATCCACCCAGGGAGACATTCATACCCCAATGGCCACAGTTACCTACAAAGAGAGGATTCAACTCTGCTGCCTCCTGTTCTTATTGTAAAATATGAAACTATGTCCTCCTGTTCACATAGACGCAGACCAAGCTTTGATGGTCTCACTACAAAGGAATCTAACGCTCCTAACACAAAGCTATACTTCTACTGCCCAAAAGTCAGAGGCAAGTTGTTAAGAAGTCATTAGGCCAGCACAGCTCCATGTTTGTGGAATGATTACTTTGTCCCCTACTTTTGGGATCTCTTCTGCCACACCCAAGGTTGTGAGCTCCTCAGAATTTTCCATTCCAGATATGTATTGACAGATTTTCTTCCTCTTCTTGTCTCATTGTGTCTTATTTGGGGTGATAGTAATGTCAAGGTATTGTTGTGGATGACAGTGGAAGATTTTTATGTGGCACATCTTCACATACATATTAGACTCATTTTATTTTTTTGCCATTCGAAATATTGAATCTCTGAAACTAATCCATAAACTACTAGACTCTGACAACTTATCCTAACATGGATAAAAATAATCCTAAAAGAATAGAAGTACAGGCATTTCATAGGAGGCATGGTTTATACTTGGACTTTTATTTTGCTTTATCACTGATACATATTATAAAACCTGTCACATATTTTGTCGTATTATTTCTCCATGAATTTTCAAAGTTAACAAATATGTAACTTCCTGACTCCCTGTCTCTGTCACCTGGGTCACAATATATATTTATATATATATATATATATATATATATATATATATATATATATATATATATATATATATATATATAATCCTACTGCCATCACAGGTATATTCTTGACAGTACTCTGACTTTGGAAAATACAAATTCCGTGAAGAGATCACCTCCCCATATACTGAAGGAACTGAAAATTCAAACTATGGTGAGATTTATATTTCAAGAAGTTTATAAATAAAACCATGTGGAAGAAAATGAATATTTTGCATGGATATGTGAAGGATATATATCCCCTTATGAATTTTGATTGGTATATGTACTGTTACATTTTAATGTATATATAGTGTACGGATTTGCAAACATGAAATACATGTGTCATATATATATACTACCTTGATTCTTTCATGTCCTTCTGTGTGGCTTTATAATCAACTTTTCACAAGATATTTCTCAGAAATATTCATTTTCCTGACATACATATTCATTTCTGAATACTCAAAATGATCTTCAGTGAATATTGATAACTAACCCTAATATTTCTACAGTAAGTCTCCCAATTTAACATCAATGAAAGTATATTTATATGGGACGTGATGTGTATTTTGAAGTTAATTTTCATTCAACATTGTTATATTATTTCTTCAGTATATATACATCATAAAATATATCATTTCCTCCACAAGTTCACAAATTGATATGCATATGATTCACATTCAATCACTCCCTGTAGCAGAATACGTGTATTTCTCTGTTTCTTTACTTGCTTTTTCATGAGATTTCTTTCATAACAAATTACTTTTGATTCCCATCATCATTTTCGAAGCAAAACTCAAACAAAATTTCTTATAATTAGTAACCCTAATATTAGCACTAGATGTATAACAGGTTGGATTGAATGTTTGTACATGAATACCAGATTTCATGTATATTTTAAAATATCAATTCAATCCATTTTTTAAAATAGTCATCTGTTATATTTTTATTCACCATATGATCTATTCATGCATCATCTCTATATATGGAGACACAGGGTACAACTATTTGTATCCCCAAACACTAAATGTTAGGGTTTCAAAACATGCTCCCAGAAATGGTGGAAGAAATACGCATGTCACCTGCTCTATGTATTCCTTCCATCACATAATTTTATGGACACAAAATGCAAAACTCCCACATACCTTATGATTCTACCAAAGCCTAATTTTAATGAGAGCATGGATTACTAAAATCATCTATGTCTACATTGCCTATTGTTTTCAAATTTCAATCTTATTGGTGAGTATACATTTCTTTCTTCCTCAGATAATATTTTCAACCACCCCCCTGTTGAAAATATCCCTGATATTATTACTCATTTTGTACTTTGCCTGATCTCCTAACATCTGTATTGATATCTATTTCCCTAAGTGCCTTGTTGTGACTGACTCTTCATGTGTTCTGACATTCACATTAACACTCTAATAGAAATTCTATTGCAAAAAGGGCCTTTTGTCCAAATCCTAAACTCACTCTTCTTCCTTACCCTACACTGCAATCCTGCCTACTGACTCTATTTCACTGGATGTTCTCTTTTACATTCAGTAGTCCCAGGTACAAGATCTTATGCCATTGTCTATGGATTTAAAGGATTCATCACTGCAGAACATAATTCAAAACTATGTATCCAAAACAAGGGCCCAACACCCTTGTGTGCTTCAGATCTTACCTAGTTTTCTATTTTCATACTTACATTTCACCTTACATTCGTATAAATATCCCAGTTGCCAATTCCCTTATCCATCTAGCAGAATGACTCCTAACCCAAATCGAACATGATATGCAGGGAAGATGGACACAATCAGGCCTGTGTTGATAGCTTATCTTGGGATCCTATGGTATATATACCTTTATAACTTGTGAAAATGTCTCAGGAAGATGGGGCAGCCTCCATCTCATGGGATCCTTGGATACAACTGTTAGGTCAAAATGGTTGCCAAGTCAGTGACCTCATTCACTTCCCTGAAGGAAGTGATCTCACCTCAATTCCTTGATTATGGAACTCTCTGAAGTTGGGATCCAGGAATTGAGTCACCCAGTGCCAGTCCCAGTTCCAGTGGGCTCACGTGTTTGTCTGTTCCAAGAAAACAGTCATTCTTTCTTGGCACCTGGTGATGTGTGGATCGCCAAATTCCTGGAATGGTCTGAAGATGGGCCTTTTCTTATAAAGAATGTACTACCTCATTGCTAGCTTCTGACAACTACAGAAAGATGGCCAAGGAGACCAGAACTGAGACAGGACAGTCCACTGCTGGGGAAAATAATTTCACCCACCAATCAGAGGACACTGTAGATAGACGCAGACCAAGTCCAGAGGGGATTTGTGTGTCTTAGTGGGTGTGTGTTTGAATTTGTCATTTTGTCTCATGTTCTGAGAACATGGAGGAAAACCTTTTTTGTGTTTGAAATGGACTGTTAACTAGTGAGTCCTTTTGCTAATGGTGAGTGTTTCTATGTCAATGGATCCCACTGGGTTTGTGGTTAAAGACAGTAGAGAGAAGAATGGAGTAGTGAATGTATCCTGTCTAGTGGAAAGCTTTCTGTGGCCATTTGATGAATGGACTGCTGCTTGCCTTGCAGATGGGCAACACCTACCTTGATCCTAAGTTCCTGTAATCTTCCTGAATTTTGGCCACTCTCTGAAGGGGCTTGTGTTTTTGTGTCCAAGATGTGTACCACCTTCAAGCTCTGTGACATGGCCATGGACTGTATTGCTGAAGGGAATGCCAAGAATCTCAGAAAACTCAAAAATTAGTGTGTCCCGTCAGGCTTGCTCTGGAGAATCCCTGCTTGGATAGATAGCAACCCAAGTAGCATGATCAGGAGCAGTCCATGCCACAGTGTTCATCTTGTGGAGAAGTCTGTTCCTGGGCTTTTTTCTTTCTTATTGTTCTGTTCCCCTGAGTGTCAGGGAGGTCTTTGCCTTAGGACACCCCTTTGTGAATCCTCAAGGAAACAGTTTCAAATGGAAATGAAAAGGCCTAATCTGTGCCTTTTAGGTAAAGTGCTTTGTAAAGATGTGTCTGAATCAGACTCTTGGCTCTGTGTGAGGTTATGGATTAGATTCTCAGCACCCCAGGAAACTAAATAAAGATCCCATATGTCCATCCAATTCTAAAAGTATAAAAAGAAGAATAATTTTGGATGAAGTATCTTGCCTTCCTCTGGTCAGGATCCTGAAGCCTATGAACTAAGAACAGGGATCCTCTGGGTGAAATGAGTTGTTGCAAGCCCTACAGTAACTGGCACACAGGTGTTTGGGTCTTTTTGTGACTCCAGTACACATAAAGAATCTACCTGTGGCAGACAGGAGGCCTCTAATTTGAGAAGCAGAGCAGTATTAACTGCAGGCCCATTTTATCTATCCTGTTTCTCAGGAAGGGTGTTCAGGCCACCATGACTTTTTGCAAATGATGGGCATGAGAGCTTACTTTGGACACCATCTTAGACTGCTCCCCCTATGGAAACCCCCCAGTTATAATGTTATGATGAGTGTCTATATGGAAGAAGATGACGGCCATGTGGGAGTGTTTTGGTTTGAATAGTGTTCTTTGATAGATCCAACCTGATTTTCTCCCAAAATTGTGAGTATCTTGCCAGAAAGCCATGAAAATATAATTTCGGCTTTACTATAATTACTGCAAATTCTGATCCTGCTTGGCATGCCTGCCTGTGCCTTGAACTCACCCATGCCTGGCTCTCTGACCAGATAGCAGCCCTCTCTGAAACTTCAGTGACACCTCATAAATATTGGCCTTCCCTGTCCAGATAATGAACCTCTCTAATGATTCTCATAAATTCTGATGTTGGGGCCAGCAAAAATTTCAACTACCATTAGTGTTATGTTCGTCAGAGTTCTGTATCTGTAACGCCCCTTTGTTTAACTTTCTGGGCTATAAAGCTGGGCTTCAGGAAAGCTGCTGGTGCTGTCTTGTTCCTGTGGTTTTTGATGTGAGAGACAGCCTGGTCAGTTGAAATAATAAGCTTGCTTTAATTTGATTTTAATTGGAGTCAGTGGTCTTTTCTTGCATCCTGGTCTAACGTTTTGGAGTTCCCCAGTGAGATGACCCTGCCAGACCAGACCACAAGAGGAGACTGCTGGAAATTCTAAAGCTTGCCTTTGCTTCAGGGCTCCAGGCTGCAGAGCCCTCTAGGGGGTGTGCACCTTGAGACATTCCAAGGCCTCGGAATGAGCCTCAGTCCCTGGAGAACTGCAGTGTACAGCCACACTAAAACTATTAGCAAGCACCTGATGGAGGAGTCCTCCATAGTAAGTGGTGCCTTTATAACATCTGGTATCTGGTTAAGGGAGATCTCTTCTTAAGACAGAAAGGTGGCCTGGGGAGGCTCACATATACTCCTGTCCCGGACAGTAAAGAGAAATCGTTCTGTCCTCTGTTATGTTCTGTAGGGAATTCCTCTGGAAGGTTAGAGAAGTGCCAACGGGCACGCACACGCTCCTATCCCGGGAGCTTTAGCAAGACGTTGCATTTCTCCTCTGTTTTTCTGTTTTGGCTCTGGGTTTCTGTTTTCTTGTGTTTTGTTCTGTGTTCTATATGTTTTTGTTTGTTTGTTTGTTTGTTTGATTTTGTGCCTTTTGTTGTGTGACTTCTGTGGTAAAAACTTAATGATATTGGATATGAAAATGGATAATAAAGCAAGTAAACCTGACACCCCTTTGTACTTTGTTTTAAAGAACTGTGATGAACTTTACCCATCTTTGTTAAGCAGGATGAGAGAAGCCCCTAGCTGGCTGCCAGGAGCACGCCCACTGCAGAGGGCAATGCCTGCTGGGGATCAAAGAACTGAGTATCTCCCAGATTAACAAGAGAAACTCCTTTAAATCCCCTTGTCCCTCCAGGTCAAGAAAGTCACAACCTTTGGGGAAGAGTCCCCTGTGTTTCTTCTTTGTTAGCAAAGTAATAAACCTCGCTTTTTCTTTTTCTCAAACCCTGTCCTCATTACTAAATTGGCATTTATTGGCTTCAAGGTCAGGAATGTAACTTTCAGTTACAAATTTTGACACCTCAGAGGGTACTCTAAAGGAACCCCAGGGAACTTTTTGAGAGCTGAATACGGAAATGTTAGGAGATGGAGGGTGCCTGGGGTGGAATCAAACCAGAGGACCTAATCCTGTAAGTAAAAGGAGGGATTGAGGTACTCCCAGCAGACCCCGAAGCCATTTTTTTTTTTTTTTTTTTGCTTCGGAGAACACCTACCTTCCTTTCCTGCACTGTAAGAATTAGGCATGGGGGGGAGGGGGCGGCTCTGCCCCTCAGCAGGCCTCTGGGCCTGTCCTGCCTGTGGGTCACAGGTCCGCCTACCTTGCAGGCGTGGTTGGCAGCTCTGCCCCTCCACAGGCCACTGGGCCTGTTCTGGCGGTGGTCACAGTTCCGCCTACCTTGCAGGCCCGGGGCCAATGTCATTTTTTCAAAAAAATGTCCTTTCCTTTTGAAATTAGTGGAAATGGGGGTTAAGAAAATTTCCTATGGTGTATAATCTCCTGTTATCAAGTATTACTAAAAGTGTGGAGTATTCCAGGTATGGTGGCACACACCTGTGATCCCAGTAGCTCAGAAGGCTGAGACAGGAGAATCATGAGTTCAAAGCCAGGCTCAGCAAAAGTGAGGCTCTAAGCAACTCAGTGAGACCCTGTCTCTAAACAAAATATAAAATCAGCCTGAGGATTTGGTCGAGTGCCCCTGAGTTCATTCCCCTGTACCCCCTCACCAAAAATATTAAATAAATTAAAAATGAAAACTATAAAGAAGTTTAATCATGAGGACAGTATGAAACAGTAATATAAAGTGAAAACTGTTATAAACAATTCTGTAAAATCATCCATTAACATGCATGAAAATATACCAGGAAATGCACCCAAATTTCAGTAGTGACGATTCTGAATGATGAGCTTATTAGTGACTTCTTTTTCTTTATGTTTTTCTCCAGTAAAAAGTCCCATTCTTTCCTACAATGAATAGTTGCTTCTATTTAATAATCAGAAAATGCAGAATTTTTATGAAAATACAAATTCTGACAAAGCTTCCCATCTCCTACCTGTTTAATTACAAAAGCGAGTTCATAGGTTGTAAGTAAACAGTGAAAAAAAGAAAGGTTATTTCCATCAAATAACCCCTGGGGCAGAGCTGGGGCAGGCAGTGGCCATGCCTGTGATCCCAGCTGCATGAGGCTGAGGCAGGAGGGTGGCAAGTTCAAGGCCAGCCTGGGTGACTCAGGGAGATCCTGTCTCAAAGTAAAATAAAAAGGGCTGGGGGTGTAGCTCTGAGGTAGACCAGTTGCCCAGCACATACAAAGCCCAGGGGCCAACCCCCAAGACCCCAAAAAAGAGTTGAGAGTGTCTGTATAAGTCTATAACCAGCAACCAATGAACAATGAATGGAACCTTTCTGTACCTAGAGTTTACCATCAGTTTCATGAATTTCCTGTAAAATCACAACATAAAAGTACCCCCCAAAATCTAAATTGGCCACAAATGTTCAATTCAGAGAATTAAGCCTTCTCAGATGGTTGGAGCATGTGCCAAGCAGCTCGCCCACCCCCCATACACTGCAAGCACTCAGGTATCAGTACATTCTCCATAATGATAAAGAAAGCCCAAATCCTTTCTTAAAGGCAATGTTATCTCAAGTATAAATTCCATGATGTACAAATGATGGTCTGCCTCACACAGAGTGGACGAGAATGGACCACTCAGCCAGTCACCAACAACCAAGTTGCTCTTTCCTGGTAGGTTTAGGTTCAGCCCCAGTCCCTCAAAGTGAGGCTCTGGGATCAGCAGCATCAGGGTCACAAGGGAGCTCAGAGACAGGCAGGATCCACGCCCCAGCCTAGGCCTCCTGAATCCAGGTCTTTTAACATGGCCTGGGAGCTATAGGACCTGATGGGCAAGGTCCCAGGCTGGTGCACTTGGGGGGCTGTCAGGTGGACGGTGACGTGCCAACGCTGGACCTGGGCACCAGGCACACACTTCTTGGTCACTCCCTCAGGGATGCCAGATACAGCTCAATGCACCTCATTAGTTCTTAGCCTGACCACTGTTTCTTTGGACAGGGAGAAGCATCCACTTTCTGTCATGCCTGGTCTCTCTCATACATGATCCAAACAAATCCTCACCTAGTCCTGGCCTAGATGCCTCGGGCCATGCCTCAAACACCTCCTAGCTGGTCTTGACAGCAACCTGGCCACATCCAACTCTGGGGCTCCCTGCTCCCATGGGGACAAAGGTCAGCCCCATGTCACAGGCTGGGGTGCAGTGGCCACAGGGAGAAGGTCAGGATGCAAGGTCCAAGGGCCTGTATTTTGTGTCACAGATTTAGGAATACACAGGTGTGGCCACACACACTCGGGAAGGGTGTGACTAAATAAACCACAGAAAGCACGCTCTCAGGGAGGAAGGCCCAGATCCTTCAGAACATGTGCCCAACAACCCATGGGCATCTGTCCACACCCAACAAGCAGCAGTGCAGCCTGCTGGGGCCTGGCCGGGCTGAGAACATGAAGATGAATGCTGACAGGACAGGCCCCCCAGGGATGCTGCCTGGGAGGGAGAGGAGGAAGTAAACAATGATGAGGTGGTGCTGGCCCAGGTGTCTGAGGGACACAGACTACGAAAACTGGTCCAGGCAGGGGAGAAGTTGGCACGGCACGGGTGCAGACTGAGCATCCTCAGCCAAGCCAAGAGTCGCCCTGTGGGAGCAGGGAGGAGGGGCTCTGTTGCAAGTGCAGAGAAGGCTGTGAATAGCCAGAGATTAGTGGATGGGCATCCCAGGTCAGCATGAGGCAGGAGGGCCAAGGGGCTGGAATGTGCTCAGAGCTGGAGGAGGAACATCACGGTGCTATCAGCGTGTGTCAGGACCAGAATTTTCCCTCTAGAAAGCTAGTACTCAGTGGGGGGCAAAATGGGAGGACAGAGCCTGGCCATTTTCTGCTATTTTCCAAATATTCTTTAAATACATGCCTCCCCTCACTTTTTATTTTTTAACTGAGTTGCCAACTCATTTGTGATTGAAGATGTATCTGAAACTGACATCTGTCAATCAGAATGGACTTCCTGAGCTCCCAGGGCTGTTCTGCAGGTGTTCATTAGGATCTTCTCGCTTAACTTTTTAATGTGAAAAATGTAAATCACAACCTTTTCCAAATGTGAAGGTGCTGATATCATTAGTCATCAGGGAGATGCAAATTTAACCCATAATGAGATACCACCACACACCCACCAGAGTGGCTAAAATTAAAGAATGACAATACCAAATGCTGGCAACAGTGTGGGACGGGATGCGTGTTCCCAGGGGTTGGGGATATAAAATGGGACAACACACTGGAAAACTGACAGTTTCTATTAAAGTTCAGCACGTGCCTCACTTATGACCCAGAAGCTCCACTCAGGAGAAGAGACTATCTCCACATAAAGACATGTACAAAAATGTTTAGGGCGGCTATATTCAGAAAAGCCAAAAACAGCAAAAAGCTCAAATATTCATCATCAAGAGACTGAATGAGTAAACTCAGCTGTACCCAAACTCAGGAAAACTGCTCAGCAACAAAGAAAACGTCCTGGTTGATACACAAGAACACTGACAGACCTCAAACACTACACTGAACACCACATCCAAATACACACACACACACACACACACACACACACACACACACACGCACTTACACACACACACTTGTTTTTTTATTCATCTAATGAAATCCAAGAATAAGCAAGATTAAAAATTAATACACAGTGATGGGAAGAAGGTGGGGATTAATGGAAAGTGACATAGAAAACTTCTGTGTGACAGAATCATCCTGTCTCAATATGGGTGATATTTACATGTGCATATATAAATTTGTCCAATGCATTAAGTTTTACTTTTATGAAGTATGTATTTCCCAATATGCAAATATGTCAATAAAGTAATGATAGCATGAAAAAGCAACACAGGCAAGGAGAAGACACAAGTGGCCAAAGGCACCTGAAAAGATGCTCGACAACATTAGTCATCAGGGAAGTGCCAACCAAACCAAATGAGATGCCACTCACACTTCCTAAGATGGCTGTAACTTGACACAGAGATAAACCAACAAGTGCTGTCCAGGATCTGGAGAAATCGGAACCTTTCTGCATTGCTGGTCATAATCTCAGATGTGCAGCCACTGTGGTCCTCAAACAGCTGGACACCAGAGTTACCATAGGATCCTTTTCAATTTCACTCCTAGGTTAAAAGGAGGATACAAACGGACATTTATACACCCATGTTCCCAGCAGAATTGCTCACAATAGCTAAAACATGAAGGCACCCAAGTGCCCGTCAATACATGAATGGATAAGCAAACTGGTATATCCATATAATAGAATATTATCCAGTCTTAAAAAGGAATGAAATTTACACTACGACATAAAGGAAGCTTGAAAACATGTTAAGTGATATAAGCCAGACACAAAAGGACAAATACACAATTCTGTTTATGTGAAATAAGTCGAATAGGGAAGAATGTAGATTAGAGGTTACAGGGGCTGGAGGAAAAGTTATTGCTTAATTGGTTACAGGGTTCTGTTTGGGGTGATGGAAAAAAAATGAAAATAGTGGTGATATTGCACAACATTGCAAACAGAATCAATGCCAGTAAATAATACACTTACTATAATGATTAAAATGACCAATTTTATATTATCTATATTTTAGCACAATTTTAAAAATTCAAAATGAAATATGCAAAAAAATACATTGAGTTGTAGACTTTAAATGGGTAAACTGTATGCTATGTAAATCATATCTCAATGAAGCAATTTAAAATGAGAAGTTTAAAGAAGCAACTCAGTGGTACACACAAGATAGGTACATCTCAAACCCAGTGTGTTGAGAGACAGAAACCAGGCACCACAGCCTGTCACATGCAAGTCCTCTGAAGTTCAACCCAGCTTCACTGTGTGAATGGCGGTTGGCTTTCATGGGTGCAGACTAACTAAAAGGAGCAGGAGGAAACTAACTGGGGACAACAGGGCTTGTATTTTAGGTGGGAGGACGATCACCAGGCACAAGTACAGCAATGTGCCACATAAGACATTTCAGTCAGTGACATCCCATGTACAGCCGTGGTCCTGTAAGATCCCAATATATCACTTGGGAGGCTGAGGCAGGAGGATCACAGGTGCAGATCAGCCTGGACAACGCAGCTCATGGTAAAGCACCTGCTTCTCATGGCCAAGGCTCAGGGTTCAATCCTTGGTACAATGTTTACATGAAGCTGAAAGACTTCTGTCACCAACGGCTTCAAGGCCATCATAAATTCATGTCTAGAGTGAGCTGACATAAATTAATTTACTGCACAAAGTCATACAAAGTGTAGCGCATACTGTCATGTGTAGTACATGACATTTGAGGACAATAAGTGACCATATTAAAGGGTGATATGTTTACTGTTAACTGAAGTTTTTATCATTATTTCAGAGTGGACTCCTACTTACACTGTGCTTCCATTAGACTCGTGTCTCCAGTTTATTACTTTTTTTTTTCTTTGGGGGGGGAGCATACCCAGGATTGAACCAGAGCAAGCACTTGACCATGAGCTACCTCCCCAGCCCTTTTTGTTTTACCTTGAGACAGGATCTGGCTAAGTTGCCAAGGCTGGCCTCAAACTCCCAATCCTCTGCTGGCCTCAGCCTCCGGAGGAGCTAGGATTATAAGTATGCGCCTCTACACAGGGCACTGTGTTGCTTGACAGTACAAGAGGCCACCCAGTGATGGGCCTGCACCACCTGGGCGGTGCGTCATCACACTGCGTGATGTCCCCACAATAAAGTCACCTGACAACTCGTTTCTCCAAACACTTTCCTGTTGCTAAGCGATACCTGGCCATATCTGTTGAAAACCACCTGCTGGCCATTCAGAAGGTGTGCATGTCACCAGTATAAATTACACCTCCATCAAGTGCCACGAACGTAAAGCAGGGCTTGAAGATGACAAGGCACTGCCAGCACTGGGACAGGTGGGGACAGAATTAGGAGGCCCACCAGAAGTCACCTGCATAATATGACACAGTGAGTGAAATGGCATCTCCCGGTGCCCCAGGACAGGCTCAGAAGTGACTGAGGTGGGGGATTAGACACCTGATGGGCATGGGGAAAGTAGGGGCCTGGCTTCTGACCTGGGCCCCATGAAAAATAAAATAGCCAGAAAACCCAGGCCTCTGGGTAAATGTAGCAAAGTCCAGAAACTCAAAAAGAATTTTTTAAAAATCCCACACGCATCTGAGATATATCCAACTTGCATTAGAGGTTCATATTAGAAAGAATAATTAATTTCCAAGGGTGCTGGCAAATAATTAAGTCATTTTGTTATTTTGGTTTGATTTTTTTCTAGCCTAGAACAATCTGTTCTACTCATGCCAAGAATAATAGACTCCCCCGCGCCCCCAGGCACAGACAAGACGGGATCTTCTCAGTTAGTTGATCCCCCATACAGGGTCTGTGGCCAGGAGTCTCACCAGATCCCACCAGCCACCACACCCTGTACCTATGTCCAATGCCCAGCCACAGAGAACACACGATCCACTTGGTGATGGTGAGGAGACTCCCCACAGCCCATCCAGTCCCCTTCCCAAGCAAGCTCAGGCCCAGACACCTTCCATCAGCAGATGCTCCAGGCCAGGCTGCTTAGCTCAGGAGCTCTGGTTAATGCAGGCAGACCTTCTGCTGGCCTGGGAACCTCCATGCCATGCCCTCCCTCCCTGTCTGCAGCCTTACATCCAGAACAACTCCTTCACCACCACCGCACAGCCCTTCCCATCCTCCACCACCAAGAAAACCCCAGTTCTGCTCCTGGACCTTGCAGCCATCCACCTCCCTGTCCCCACCCATCTGTGGTCAGGTCCTGCCTGTTCCACATCCTCCCTGTGGGTACCTCAAGCCCAACCCCACCCAGGCCCCAGGCCTGGCAGTTTGGGCTCCAGGCAACATAATGTCAGAGAACCCCTCTCCTGTTACCTCCTGCTCTCCCAGTAACCCTTGATCCAGGTCTCTGTCTTAGCCACCTCAAACCCTCTATGGCCCTGAAGGTCTTCCAGATCATACAGGGATGAGCACAGCTGCACAGAGGAAGAGGAAGGCAAAAAGGATCATGGGAATAACGTGTGTTCTGAAGATCCCCATATGTCACAAGCCATCCCCTCTCAACCTCTTCTTAACCAGGAAATGAGAAACCACACTGAATAGGGAATATCCTCACCACAAGGAAGACAATGGCGGCCCCTGGTCAGCCAGAAGAAACCCTCGCCCGTTCCTCACTACCGCCACAGGTGGCCCCTCGACATTTGGTCTCTCCAGCTTTGCTCACTATAGAGACATTGACTGAATCTGATTCTGATTCTGACTCCTCACCACCCCAGCACATGATATGACACCACAGGTAGGTCCAGAGACAGCCCAAAAACCAGCCTGATGGATACAGCAGTCTTGTGGCAGAGAGGAGCTGTTCTCAGTGGGAGGAGGCATGGGAGAGTGTGTGAACAGGGACACAGGCAAGGCCACCTGGAATAGGGTCCAGGGTCAGGGGTGTTGAACTCTGAGCTGGGGTGGGGGAATCTCAAAGGTGGGTGAGGGAGATGGGGTTTGAGTAAGGGTCAGGCCTGAGCCAGGTGCCTGGGGGAGGGAGCTGGGGATGGAATCAGGGGTCTGGAGGGGAGTAGGGTTGGGGGAGCTCAGCTAGAGCACAAGGTGAATGAGAGGCCGGGCCCAGGAGGAGCCATGGTGAGCCGGGGCTGGTATGGGCTGGATAAGCTACAGTTCACAGGAAGTTTAGGCCTAAAATGCAACCAAATATTAGCAAGGTTTTAGCTTGTCTCCAGCAGGCCAGTGGCTTGTCCCTAAAATGCTCCTCTGTTATCTTCTCCAGTGCTTTTCCAGTGCAGCCCCATCTCCGTGGCCTTGCATGCACACAATCCTGGCCAATGCACTGATTTATCTCCAGGAACACTGATGTCCAGGCTGGGAAACCCACACAGGAGGGCAGGTACTGGGTACCTGGGGTGAAAACACCAGATGCCACAAGCCAGGGCCCCACAACTCTGGGGCAGGATGATGCTGAGTGTCCTTGCAAGAATAATGGCGCCTGCTGGGCTGAGGGCCGGGAAGAGCTGCACCAGCTCTTTCAGGAACCTGAGACACAAAGAAGGTGGGAACCCGGTTCTGGAGGAAGAGCTGTGGGATGGTCAGTGACCCCTGAACATGCCTGCAGCAGTAAGGGGGCCCCCTCAGCAAAAGACACAATGAAACAGGACTGCAGCAAGTGTCCTCACTGGGCCCTGGGATTGCAACCCCCACACACACACCCAGGTGACTGATGGGTGCTAGGTGGTCCATCTGCATGGTTATAGCTGGTCCTCTGGGAACCCAGGCAGATCAGAAGGAGGGACTAGAGGAAGGGAAGCCATCCTGCTGGCTAGCTGCACTCCTCAACGTTGGCCACAGCTTGTCCATCCTGACTCTGTTCTGGGCCAGATGCCACTCTCCTTGTCTCCTGGGACATGGGGGGTCTTCTGGTCCTTGCAGTGACTCACCTCAAGCATAGGATGGCCCTCATGACCTCCCACTGCCCTTCCCACACTTCTGCAAAGAGATCTTCACTAAAGTCCCCTGCACCTGCCCACCAGAGCAGACCATCTCTTCCCTGCTAGGAGCAGAGAACTGCAGGTCTCCCTCTCACCATGTCAGGCCTCCTGCTCCCTGGTGCTCTCAGTGTTCAGCTAAGGCTGGCGACCCCTACTGCTGAGGCACCTGCCCCACCTTTAGACAGACAGGTGGGACCCTCAGAGAAGAAGCAAGGGGTCCTGTGCCATCTTCCATGCAAGATTCAGGCTGGTGGGAGGCCCTGGCCTCTTGTGGCCTGGTCTCGTTAGCAGGTCACAGATTGCTAGGGACAGGGCTGGCAGTGCTCTCCTCCTGACCCCAGACTGGAAACCTCAACACAGCTGTCAACATAGGAATCTGTGCTGGCAAGTACAGTGCACTGCTGGGCTACAGCCCCATCCAGGGTCCCGTGTCGTTCCCAAGAAAGTCCAAATGAGAACACAGCACAATGGACAGGGAGGTGAGCCCTTCATACAGCTCCACGTGTTCAACTTCCAGAACAGTCTTTTTCCCTCAGAAGCTGCTCTTCCTCCTTTTTTTGATGTTCAATTTCCCTTTTTATTCTTGGTCCCTATCAAGTACCATGGAGGGGCCAGTTATACGTGCCCCTCCATCATTCTGAACTCAGAAGCATGTCAGCTGATCCAATGTGGATCTAATGTCTTCAGTAGAAAAACCAGCATCCCTTTGTTAGTTCAAGAGTTAACTATTTCAGTGTACCTGGCACCGTGCTCAGAAAGGCCCTTTCAGGACCAACTCTGTTCCTGGCCTCAGTGGCATCCTGTCAGTGGCAGCTGCTTTGAGAGCAGGTATTTGCTTTGCACATTTGCAAAAATAAAAACTGACTGTGCTGTGAAATCAAGTATTCAAAATACCTAGCAATTTGCTTAGTTTACACTCATTCAGTCACCAGGAACCTCGACTTTTACTGTGAGGGAAATCATGGCTGGCAAGGGATATGAATGGAACACACATTTGCAAATCAAGCCCAGTAACATACATGCTGTTCCTTCAAATGACTAAATGCAAACACAAAAGAAACAAATCACTCAGCAACCAACATCATCAAAGAGATCCCACGTCAGTGCCAGGGAGAAGCCAGAGTTCACCTGCTCACAGTTTTCTGAAACACGCTCCAAGCAGGGCCCATTGACTTCTGGCCCACGTCTCAACCCCCAGTTCCCAAATCCCTCTTTAAGAGAGCTGTACATTCACTAGGATCACTCCCTCCCAAGCCGATGGCACCATGGGACTCATTATGCCTATGTTACTGACAGTTAGCTGTCACAAGCCATTGCTGCCACTGATTTACCCTGGCTTCAGCTCTATTATTTGAAGTTACACCTGCCCCTCCATCTTTTTGAAATCAGAAGCATGCCAGCTGATCAAATTCTCCCAATATCCACCTGCAAATTTTCTAATACCTGAACCAATGTCCTAAGTGAAATAAAGCCTATGCTGTATCCAAATTGCAAAAGTGAGGCTATGAAAGTCAGACCAATTCTGTTTTCTTTTCCTTAAAGAGGCACAATGAATTAACAGCTATAGCTTTACCCAAAAAAAGAAAATTAAAAAAAGAAAATAAAAAAACACCAAGTAAAATGTATGCTATAGCAATTTAAAATGCATTATTGGTCAGAAAAGGATAGGCAATCCTAGATTGACTCACCAGCTGACTCTTCAACCAAGGATAGAGTCGTTTGTTTTTTGAACTTGAATGTTAATTTCAGCTTTATTCATAAAGGCCTCAAACTGGACACAACAAAATGTCCGTTAAAAGATTGATAGAGCCAGGTGCACTAGTGAATGCCTGTAATCCCAGCAAATGGGGAGACTAAGGCAGGAGGATGGCAAGTTCAAGGTCAGCTTTTGCAACTTAGCTAGGCCCTTAGCAACTTGGTCAAAATAAAAAACAGAAAGGGCTGGGGATGCAGCTCAGTGGTAAAACCTGGGTTCAATCCCAGATCCCCAGTAGCAAACCAACCAACCAATAAATAAATAAATAAACAAGGTGAGATATCTCCACACAATGGATTTTGTTAAACGATAAAAAGCAATGAACTACTTGCTGAAATGACAGGGATGGGATTTTACAAATATTAGGCTCAGTTAAAAAACCAGACTTGATGTACAACCTACCAAACAATTCCATTTACATAAAAATAACAACATAAAAATAACCACATAAACGTTATTTGTTTTCAACCTGTAAGATCAAATTCTAAAACTGAGATAATAAACACCATGACAAAGTTAAGGAAATGTCGTTAAGCTCATCACTGGAAAAGGAGTAAAGACAAGGACAGTGGATGTGGAGAGGAGAAGGGAACAGGTTAGGAAGGTCCTTACCAGTCAAAAAATGTTGGCTACAATTGATGGAAAGGAGTTGATGTTGAAATAAAATATATTATACAAGGAACTAAAACATACACAGGCAGAATTATGGGTGGGTGTGTCTGACTGGAGCCAGGGAAAAGTAAGGTAGTAGCAAAAAACTCCATCTGTCACAGCAAGGAACCCTAAGTATTGTCCTGAAGGGATAAACCAAGAAAGGTCACTAGAGCAGGCTGCATACCGGCAGCCAGGGACCACAGACAGGGAAAGGAGAAGTGGTCACAAGCGATGGCCCTAAACAGCAGACAGGTGGGCTGAGGTCAGAAAGAGTAATGGCCACTTTCACTCCCAGCCCCTACGGACTCTCTGTTCTATCACATGCACATACCATCTTAACAAAAATGAGGAAGAGAAAAAGTAGAATACTAAAAAGAATAAAAACACAAACAAATGGGGGGTGGGGGAAAGAGAGCAGGTGGTCCAGAATAAGACCCTTCCTTTAAAGGCACATATGTGTTCTAGGAATAATCTGGACAACAGATGAAATATTTCACCAACATTGCTGGAAAAGTGAATGATTGAGCAAGACACATACCATGAATCAAAATATTAAAAAAAAGGACTAAAACGTTAAAGGCAAAAATTAATGTTAGCATACATCAATATCCTAAGGCATCTGCTGATCATGAGATGAGGAAGGATCTCAAAAGCATAAAAACAATGAATGAAATGCCAATAAATACACAAATGTATTTAACTGCATAAAAGCACAATATTCACTTATATCAAAAAAATCATAAGCAGCTGGGTGCAGTGACACATGCCTGTAATTCCAGCAATTTGGGAGGCTGAGGCAGGAAGATTCCAAGTTCAAAGCCAGTCTCAGCAACTTAGCAAGGCCCTAAGTAACTTTGCGAGACTCTGTTTCAAAGTAAAAAATAAAAAGGGCTGGGGATGTGGCTCAGTGGTTAAGCACCTCTGGGTTCAATCCCTGGTAGAAAAAAAAATCATGAGCAAAACCAGGTATGGTAGGTACACCTGTAATCCCAGCTACTCGGGCAGCCAAGACAGGAGGATTCCAAGACTGAGGACACCCTGAAAAACTTAGCTAGACCCTGCCCCAAAATAAAAAGTCAAAAAGGCTGGACACTTGCTTAGCACACATGAGGTGCTTAGTTCAATCCCTAATACTGTGAAAAAATCATAAGCCAAACTAAAAGGCAATCAAAAATCAGCGATCAAAATTAATAACATAAAGTTTATTTAAATATCAACAAAATATATTGAATATTAACATGAAAACACCAAGAATACAGTTTTTCAAATGAGTAAAGAACAGAAAACCCCCAAATTAGCTAAGAGCTAATAAATATGTGAACTATGTAGAACCTCACTGATAAGCAAAGTCATGTAAATTACACTATTAACAGGAAACCAGATACTAAACAGTAAGAATCATACTTTAGAACTTCACAGAAAACTGATCACTCAATCAGCAGTGCTGGACTAACACCTGGCCATATGGGCAAGGGTGAGGTTGGATCTCCACCTCATCTCTTATGCCAAAATGAATCATTGAATACACAACAACACTGGAAGAAAATGTAGATGATGACTTGTATAAACTTGGCTTAGCAAAAGCAACTGAAGCATGATAACACAGCCAGAGACCACAAAGAATAAGACACATAAATCTGACTCTACAAAAATTCAAACCTTCTCAGCAAAACACTGGAAAACAGACCAGGGACTTTCTCTTTCAGCCATAAGACACTAGCTTCAATCAGACCCTCTGCCACTGAGATCAAGTAACAGCACTGACTCCACTTGTTAAATATCCATTCAGAGGCATCGCATTTCCAACACAACCAGGTCTCACAGCCCCCTGCCCAGGAATAAGGTCACAGCCTGAAGATGGGCTGCCATTCTGGTCACTATCCCCAGGTGGTATTTGTGAATTCACATGGCTGTGAGGCTCAGAAACCACACAGAGAGCAGCAGGGAAGCATCAGAGCTCGGCTGAGCCTCCAGAGAGACAGTCTGAAGATCAGGGAGTTCATGGCTGCATGTGCAATACATGGCATACATTATTTTGTGCTAGGTTTTTATCCTATTATTTTAAAACACATTTCAATTTCAAATAATAATTATAGCAACTATTTTAAAACTGAACAATATGTTATAGAAGAAATGTGTTTATTATAGATGCAATGTTTTTAAATAACTCCATATAAGCATATAAACTATATAAATTAAAAATGAAAATTTATTTTCTCTTGTTCCCTAGTCTCACAGATTTATACATTCTTAACTTTATTTGTTTTGAATACTAAAATTTAAGAGATAATTTCATCTGTCTTTTGATTCATTACCATTAGAAATCATTGATGCTCCATTAAAAATGATAATTTACATAGTTCATTTGAGCTCCATTTTTCTTTCTCCTGCTCCTTCAATTTTCCCTGGCTACACAATTTTTAATAATATTGTTTTAAAATCTTTTAATAGACACCAATTTTTTAGGTGATCTAATTAATATCTGGTTCTTGACATGTCTTATTTAGGTGGTATCTAGTGATCCTTGATCATGAAAGCTTTATACACAAGTGCCAATTTTTATTTATGAACATTTACTTTATATGATGGGGCTACATTGCTATACAATTACAGTAAGTTTTGTATTTTCTTTCTATAAATTGATTACTTATAAAATGGATAAAATGTGATAATTTTGGTATGTATGTATTATTTAAGTAATAAAGCATGTAGTGCAGGGCTGGGGATGTGGCTCAAGTGGTAGTGCGCTCGCCTTGCATGCGTGCGGCCTGGGTTCAATCCTCAGCACCACATGCAAACAAAGATGTTGTGTCCGCCGATAACTAAAAAAGAAATATTAAAAATAATTCTCTCTCTCTCTCTCTCTCTCTCTCTCTCTCTCTCTCTCTCTCTCTCTTAAAAAAAAGCATGTAGTGCAATTGGTCTCAAGAAGGAAATGCAATTCAATTAATAAATAATTTCTGAATAAAAAGAAAATCTTAAGATTCGAGGTTTAGTAGACATTCTTTTTAATCTCATTTCCCATTCCCTTGCATGTGAATTTTCAATGCAGTTTTCTGATATAACGTTATTTAAATCTTGAGGATATCAGGCGAACTTTTAAATCACATTGAACATTTTCATACATATCTCCATTTCTTATTTTGAAATCCTCCTTAGGACAAATTGAGGGAGTAGAATGAATCAAATACTGTTTGCAAATACCTTTCATACTCAGTCTACATATTACTGAATCATATTAAAAACAGTTTAAGCAAAGATGCTTCTAGAAATAAATACATGTAACAGTTTATCACCTTGCTCCCAGCATTTGATTTCTGTTGAAAAATATTGGCTATATTAGAGAATATGTTATTTCAAGTTTATATTGTATTTACATACCAAGTATGAGTGACTATTGGAGATGACAAGGGGAGTGACTTTTGGTAAATGTATTTACTGTAACTTTCCCTTTGGTATTTCCCTTCACAATTGTAATATTCATTTTGAGAATATTATATAAATCCTAGTGATGTCAGAGGATTAAAAGCAGAAGCTAACTTCGGTTGAAATTGTAATAATTTAAAAGATAATTTCATCTATTTTTGATTCACTACCTTTAGACGCCATTGATGCCCCATTAAAAATTGTAATTAACATTCTTCATTTGAGCTCCATTTTAACATTCGCCATTGCAATTAACATACTTCATTTGAGCTCCAACTATAATAAAATAGAAAGCTAATACTCACCAAGGAAAAATCATGAGTGATAATATTATGCCTACTCTTTACATTTATTTCATTACTAAAACCTATGTCACTTCTTTTAATAATGTTTATATTATACGTCAAATTGCTGAGCAGCCATGCCTACTTCGATATCCATCATGCATCACAATCTCAGTATTCTAAACAAAACTTGTCATCTTCTAGTAGGTTTTTTCTTCTTTTAGATTCTCTGTCCCAATGACATAGTTATCAAAATAATTTTCTATAAAGCCCCTATGTGTCATCCTTGACACTTAACCTTGGACAATCATCTATCTCAAGTTCAAGAAATTCTACTACTAAATAATTTCCAAATCTATCTCTTCTATTTTAGTTGCTAGTGTTTTACTCCAGGACCTAATAAATGTTTTTTCAGAATCAGTGCAATAACATTTTAAAAGTAGTCTCTCCTCTTATTTTATTTCACTTAATAATTGCTCCATATTGCAGCAAAACTAATCTTTCCAAACTAGAATGAGATTGTGCTTTACTGCTTCTTTACAAATTCAAGGTAATTTAAAATGCATTACCATCATTCATTTGGTTCTTCATGATCTGTAGACTGGCTATGTTTATTGTGTACCAATTTCCAGGACACTATAATCCACCCCACCCCAAAATATTACTTTCTGCCTAATGAATCTGATAAACTCTCACAGGTAAGTTTGTGTTTTATTATACTTCAACCAAGTTTAAACAAAAATCTACTCTACAATCTTCTTCATCTTGTTTAGGATCATTATTCTTGTGATTTAAAAGGAAAATGATTTTATACATTTCACTTTTTGCATCTACAATGTCAAATTGGTTTGATGCCTGCAGTTACAATGTAAATTGGCTTTCCATATTTTCATTCTTTCTAAATGAGCTGAGAAAAGCAAACATGGTGAACTTCTTAGAGAAAAAAACACCTAGTTTTCATTTATCTAATGCAACCAATTTATTGTAAAATAATTTCAGGACAGAATTTCTTGATAATGAATTTTACCCTCGAAAGTCAATCACAAAAATACATCAGTGAAGGAAGCACCTGCCTATCAAGAAGCTGTTCTATATTTTCTTTCTATTATAACACATTTCTCTGAAAGAAACTTTTTAGCAACCCTAAATATTATTATTGCATACAATACCATCTCCATTAAGTTTATTATGAAGTACCATATGTTTTAGTTTGGTGTTTTAAAGCAAAGAGAAGAGTACTTTTTTTTAAAGTAATGTTTTTATAAAGTAAACTTATGAGCAATTAAATTTAATTTGGTATTTTATTTTCAAATATTGATAATTCTTGTTTCTCAAGAATTATATTTTTTTTCCATTTTTAAAATAACCCAGGGAAAAAGTGTATGTAGTGGGGCTAAATGCTTTACTCGGAATATATAAACACAACTCTAGAGTTCTTTTTTTTTTTTTTTTAGAAGTAACATTTTTATTTGTATGTTTAGATTATTATATGTGGTCCCAGAAAATGATATTTAGAAGAAATCTTGAGTAACATCATAAGTAAGCTTGAACTAATATATGAACAACTCAATAAAGAGACAGTGGCTATTGTCTGGGGCTCATGGAACATTTTCAAAGGTCAACCATGTGTTAAAGCACACATATGCCAAGCCAACTCAGAATCATTTCATACATGGCATCCTCTTAGTGTAATGTAATAATGTCATAAATCAATAGTAATATAGATTGTCAAATGATTTTGTCTATCTAAAAAAACCATTCCAAGTAACCCATAGGTTAAGGTGAAATCATGAGGAAGATTATGAGATATTTAGAGATGGACAGCAGAGGAGGCACCACAGGGCAGTAGTCATGCCACAGCCCCAGACAGTATGGATGGGATACTTAGAACCCCCAAGACAGCCATCAGGTAAGGAGGAAAAATCAAAAGAAAGAGGATTAACATTTCAAGAGGAAAACCTAGAAATAGAGCAAGATAATAAATGTGTGGTGGGGGCAGAAAGAATGACATTTAGAGGAAAATATCCATGAAAGAGAGCAATATTAACAATCAAAAACTCAGTGGGGTGTGGGAGGAAGCAATATTTTCAAAGTTTTTCTTTAAGAGAGGTCTTTATAGTATTGATCAAAGTATATATATATATATATATATATATATATATATATACACACACACACACACACACACACACACACAAGTACATAAACACAGAGAGAAATAATTCTTAAGTTTATGAAGTTGGAGCCCTACCTCACACCATATATAAAACTTAACTCAAAATAGGTTGCACCTAAAACGTAAGAGCTAAACACATAAAACTCTTAGAAAAACATAGGCATGAATTTTCCTGTGTTTGGAATAGACAATGATTTCTTAGATCTGACATCAAAAAAAAGTGACAACAACAAAAAAGTAAATTGGACTTTATCCAAATGGAAAACTTGTGTACCATGAAGGACATCATCACAAAAGTGTATGGGGCTGGGACGTAGCTCAGTGGTACAGTGCTTGCCTAGAAAGTGTGAGGCTCTGTGTTCAAAACCCAGTACTGAAAATAAAAGAAAGAAAGAAAGAGAAAAATAACTGATAGCCATTGAATGGGGGGATATTTGTAAATTTTATATGATGGATTTATATCTTTAATGTATTAATGTATTAATATATAAAGAATTCTTGCAATGCAAAAATAAACGGGCAACCCAATTAAATATTGGGCAAAAAATCTGACAGATAATTCTCAAAAGAATTTATACAAATGATTATTAAATATAAAGAGAAGATCAGCATCATGAGTCATCTGGGAATTGCAAATCAAAGCTGCAATGAGATACTACTTCACATCTATTAAGGTGGCTGTCACCAAAACCAGATAATAAGTTGTCGCGACCCCTTGCCCGCAAGGAAGACGCAACTCAGGAATCTTCTTTCAGCAGTTTATTCAGGTCCCTGATATTTCTTCTTCTCCCTCCCGGATGCCCCTCCCAGCCTTAATAAAGCATCTCAAGCCCCAATGCAAAGCTGCCACGTGGAGCTTTCTCATAGGGTGATAAAGGATTACATGCCAACTCTCCAAAAAAGGAGTTGTTTATCACAGGCCACAGTGGAAGCTGGCGCCATCTTCTAATGGCGGCCACGGTCTATAGGAACGGCTCACCACAGTTCCCCCTTCTGTTTTATAAAACAATGCAGGCGAAAGTAGAGGTCCTATCCCACTGTGCAGAAGTGGCTGCAATGTATGGTTCAGTCTTAAGGAGGCGCCTTCCCTAGACCTGATCCCATATCAGCCGACGCCTTTTTTCGTAGGGCGGGGCGTGGACGTCAAACCCGCATGCAATAGGACATGCTTTCCTTGAGGTCCGTTGAGGGATCACTCAAGTGCAGTGCTTTGCCTCGCATCCTGCATCGTGACGACGATGAGAAGTAGGATAACACAGGTAGCCTGGTAATGATGACAAAATTTAAGTTGGCAACAAAATCCCTAAGCCCCAGAGGAAGGTAAAGAGTCTGTAGCCGAGAAGAAAGACCAGTCCTGAAACCCATCTGCATGCAATGGTAACAAGACCTGCAGAGTGCAAGGGCTATTCAGCACTGGGAGAGCATAGGAAAGAGGGCACGCCAATCCCAGTGCAATGTGAAATTAACTTGGGGTGCAATGGCCATGCCCAGAAAATCACTGTTTAAGATGTGCAAGCCAGATTTGTGGAGAAATGCCATTTTCTAAGGCTGCAAGAGCTTGTATGATCATATCTTTATCGTGAGCACTGTGGGCCTTAAGGCGACAGAGAAACCACAAACAGAGGAACATACCGAAGCAACACATTGCACCAAAAATGCCCACTCCCACCCATTCCTTAAAAAAGGAAAAGGCAGAGGACAGCCAACTGGTGAATTGACCCAAAGTCTCTGGTTCGACACGGGTACTATTCAAAACAGCAATCTGAGTTAGTTGAGACTGGATCAAGTTTTCTGCTTCCATGGACCAGGTTCCGGATAGATACTCTCCGATGATGCGGGAGGCATTTCTGGAATCATAAAATCTGACAGAGGTTATACATAAATGTGCACGTTGGTCAACACAACCCAAAAGCACCAAGTCAGCCAATTCTTCTACCTGAGCTTGGAGTAAATCTATCCTTTGGTTGGCAGCTAAAATCCCTGACAAAATATGTTGATTAATTGAATTTTGGGATTCAAGTATGGTGGAAGTTTGTTGAACAACTTGATTAATGGTGGCAGCAGTTTGTACTTGACTGGCCATGGCTACTCCAGCTGTAACTGCTGCAGCAGCAGACACTGCCACAGCTGTCACTATAGCTGCCGTAATTCCAAAATCTCTGCGGACTCTAAGTAGTTCAACAATGGGGAATTTATCTGGGTCCGCAGTGACCGGGATCGGGACAAAGGTTGGAATTTTCATAATCACTGCCATAGTCCAGGAGCCATTCCAACACTCAGACAAGTAGCAAGTAACATTAGAACAATTAAGCATCCCCTGTAATGTAACATTAGCCAAAAGAAACAGGAACGGAGAGTGGAGACAGACTGCTGCGGAGGGTAATGTAGCATTAGATAATTGTGAATTATTTGCAAAAATTTTAAGCCTCCTACCTCACTCCGAGTCTTGGGTACTGCCAGAAACATTAAACAGCCAACTTTGGACTCCTAATATTTCCCTGGGGAAACACAAGCGCGGACTAGACTAGCCCAATCTGAGGGAGTCATACAAATTCTAGTAAGTCCCTCCACCTGAGTGAGAGTGAAAGCGGCATCTATGCCATAAGTGCGGACGGATTCTGCCAAGGTTTTAACTATCTTAAAGTCTAAAGGCTCATGATATCTTCCCCTATTTTTGTCCTGAAACACCGGGTACGCAAGTCCCATATCTGTATTAACTGTCCTCCAAACTTGCGCATGAAAAGATCTCCCGGAACTTTGGCTCCCCCCCACATACGGGGGTGGGGCAACAGGCATCATATCTTCTTCTAAATTTTCAACCTCCTCCTCCTCAGAGTTTTGTTGACCAATATTAGATCCCTCCCCCTTCTTACAGTAGGCTTGCATGCCTTGTGTCTCCCTTTTCTTCTTTTTTACTTTTATCTTGCGTAGTTGTTGCAACAATATATCAAGGTCCTCAGAACACTCTGAGCCGCTTGTGTCCTCAGATGTTTTGAATTCGGTCAAGTCTGGATAGAGCCTTCTCCTATTTTTATCTTCAGGCTCTTTTGCCTTCTCACTACTGTTACTTTTGATACTCTCTGCCACTTCACTATGTGATCCTTCAGATTTTTCCTCATGTAGTTGTTCAAGAACGGCCTGACCCTCACTCACAGCTTCTTGGCATTTACCATCTGTAAGGCAACTACGGACCATTTTCCAAAGGGGTATCACCCCACCCTCTAATATGCCCTGCTCAGATGCAAAGTCAAGATCTTTGCCTAATTTATCCCAACTAGGTACAGTAAGGCTGCCCAAAAATGCAAACCACGGTGCAGCGATATCTATCTTCTGTAAAAATCTCTGTAAAGTACTATGTTTCACTTCCAGGCCCTTGGAACGTAACAGGCCATCTAGGGCCAGGAGAAGCGGACTTGAAGATGCGGCACCCATGACACAACAACAAAGGAAGCACAAAAAACAAAAGCGAAAGTACACAGTGCAGCTGCAATAAAATGTAATGCTCTCTCTTTCTTTACAGAGGAGCTGCCCCGCTTTGGTCGCGGATCCCACTTACCTGGGACTAACCCCGCTTTGGTCGCGGATCCCACTTACCTGGGACTAACCGGTGCACCACCCCTGGCTGCTGAAAGTTCTGGTTCCCGGGTCTCGGCACCACTTGTCGCGACCCCTTGCCCGCAAGGAAGACGCAACTCAGGAATCTTCTTTCAGCAGTTTATTCAGGTCCCTGATATTTCTTCTTCTCCCTCCCGGATGCCCCTCCCAGCCTTAATAAAGCATCTCAAGCCCCAATGCAAAGCTGCCACGTGGAGCTTTCTCATAGGGTGATAAAGGATTATGTGCCAACTCTCCAAAAAAGGAGTTGTTTATCACAGGCCACAGTGGAAGCCGGCGCCATCTTCTAATGGCGGCCACGGTCTATAGGAACGGCTCACCACAATAAGTACAAGTGAGGATGTAAAGAAAGTTGACCCCATGCACTGCAGATGGGATTGTACAATGTTGCAACCTCTTTGCAAAAGAGTTTGGCATTTCCTCAAAGGATTAAAAATAGAGTTAAAATAGATACCATAGGGATTTATCCCAGAGAAAGGAAAGCCCACTAAATTAAAACTGTTGCACCAACTTTCACAGCAGCATTATCCATAGTAGCAAAAATGTGGCAACAACTTGAATGCCCATCAACCTATGAATGGATACATAAATGCGGTCTATCCATATAATGGAACATTCTTTTTTTTTTCCTTTAATTTTTATTGTTGGTTGTTCAAAACATTACATAGTTCTTGATATATCATATTTCACACTTTGATTCAAGTGGGTTATGAACTCCCATTTTTACCCCATATACAGATTGCAGAATCACATCGGTTACACATCTATTGATTTACATATTGCCATACTAGTGTCTGTTGTGTTCTGCTGCCTTTCCTATCCTCTACTATCCCCCATCCCCTCCCCTCCCCTCCCATCTTCTCTTTCTACCCCATCTACTACAATTCATTTCTACCCCTTGTTTTTTTCCCCTTTCCCCTCACTTCCTCTTGTATGTAATTTTGTATAACCATGAGGGTCTCCTTCCATTTCCATGCAATTTCCCTTCTCTCTCCTTTTCCCTCCCACCTGTCATCCCGGTTTAATGTTAATCTTCTTTTAATGCTCTTCCTCCCAACTCTGTTCTTAGTTACTCTCCTTATACCAAAGAAAACATTTGTCATTTGTTTTTTTAGGGATTGGCTAGCTTCACTTAGCATAATCTGCTCTAATGCCATCCATTTACCTGCAAATTCTATGATTTTGTCATTTTTTAATGCAGAGTAATACTCCATTGTGTATAAATGCCACATTTTTTTTATCCATTCGTGTATTGAAGGGCATCTAGGTTGGTTCCACAGTCTTGCTATTGTGAATTGTGCTGCTATGAACATCGATGTAGCAGTGTCCCTGTAGCATGCTCTTTTTAGGTCTTTAGGGAATAGACCGAGAAGGGGAATAGCTGGGTCAAATGGTGGTTCCATTCCCAGCTTTCCAAGAAATCTCCATACTGCTTTCCAAATTAGCTGCACCAATTTGCAGTCCCACCAGCAATGTACAAGTGTACACTTTTCCCCACACCCTTGCCAGCACTTGTTGTTTGACTTCATAATGGCTGCCAATCTTACTGGAGTGAGATGGTATCTTAGGGTGGTTTTGATTTGCATTTCTCTGACTGCTAGAGATGGTGAGCATTTTTTCATGTACTTATTGATTGATTGTATGTCCTCCTCTGACAAATGTCTGTTCAGGTCCTTGGCCCATTTGTTGACTGGGTTATTTGTTTTCTTATTGTTTAATTTTTTGAGTTCTTTGTATACTCTGGATATTAGGGCTCTATCTGAAGTGTGAGGAGTGAAGATTTGTTGCCAGGATGTAGGCTCCCTATTTACCTCTCTTATTGTTTCTTTTGCTGAGAAAAAACTTTTTAGTTTGAGTAAGTCCCATTTGTTGATTCTAGTTATTAAATCTTGTGCTATGGGTGTCCTATAGAGGAATTTGGAGCCCGACCCCACAGTATGTAGATTGTAGCCAACTTTTTCTTGTGTCAGACGCCATGTCTCTGATTTGATATCAAGCTCCTTGATCCATTTTGAGTTAACTTTTGTGCATGGCGAGGAAAAGGGATTCAGTTTCATTTTTTTGCATATGGATTTCCAGTTTTCCCAGCCCCATTTGTTGAAGATGCTATCCTTCCTCCATTTCATGCTTTTAGCCTCTTTATCAAATATAAGATAGTTGTAGTTTTGTGGATTGGTTTCTGTGTCCTCTATTCGGTACCATTGGTCCACCCACCTGTTTTGGTACCAGTACCATGCTGTTTTTGTTACTATTGCTCTGTAGTATAGTTTGATGTCTGGTATCGCTATACCGCCTGATTCACACTTCCTGCTTAGAGTTGTTTTTGCTATTCTGGGTCTTTTATTTTTCCATATGAATTTCATGATTGCTTTATCTATTTCTACAAGAAATGCTGTTGGGATTTTGATTGGCATTGCATTGAACCTATAGAGAACTTTTGGTAATATCACCATTTTGATGATGTTAGTTCTGCCTATCCATGAACAGGGTATATTTTTCCATCTTCTAACATCTTGTTCTATTTCTCTCTTTAGGGTTCTGTAGTTTTCATTGTATAAGTCTTTCACCTCTTTTGTTAGGTTGACTCACAAGTATTTTATTTTCTTTGAGGATATTGTGAATGGAGTGGTTGTCCTCATTTCCATTTCAGAGGATTTGTCACTGATATACAGGAATGCCTTTGATTTATGCATGTTGATTTTATATCCTGCTACTTTGCTGAATTCATTTAGTAGCTTTAATAGTTTCTTTGTAGACCCTTTTGGGTCTGCTAGGTATAGAATCATGTTATCTGCAAATAGTGATAATTTAAGTTCTTCTTTTCCTATTTTTATGCCTTTAATTTCTTTCGTCTGTCTAATTGCTCTGGCCAGTGTTTTGAGAACTATGTTGAACAGAAGTGGTGAGAGAGGGCATCCCTGTCTTGTTCCAGATTTTAGAGGGAATTCCTTCAATTTTTCGCCATCAGAATGATGCTAGCCTGAGGCTTAGCATAGATTGCTTTTACAATATTGAGGTATGTTCCTGTTATCCCTAGTTTTTCTAGAGTTTTGAACATAAAGGGATGCTGTACTTTGTCGAATGCTTTTTCTGCATCTATCCAGATGATCATATGGTTCTTATCTTTAAGTCTATTGATGTGGTGAATAACATTTATTGATTTCCGTATACTGAACCAGCCTTGCATCCCAGGGATGAATCCTACTTGATCATGGTGCACAATTTTTTTGATATGTTTTTGTATCCGATTCACCAGAATTTTATTGAAGATTTTTGCATCTAGGTTCATTAGAGATATTGGTCTGTAGTTTTCTTTCTTTGAAGTGTCTTTGTCTGGTTTAGGAATCAGGGTGATGTTGGCCTCATAGAATGAATTTGGAAGTTCTCCCTCTTTTTCTATTTCCTGAAATAGCTTGAAAAGTATTGGTATTAGTTCCCCTTTAAAGGTTTTGTAAAACTCTGCTGTATACCCATCCGGTCCTGGCTTTTCTTTGTTGGTAGTCTTTTGATGGTTTCTTCTATTTCCTCAATTGATATTGGTCTGTTTAGGTAGTCTATATCCTCCTGACTCAATCTGGGCACATCATATGACTTAAGAAATTTATTGATGTCTTCACTATCTTCTATTTTATAGGAGTATGAGGATTCAAAATAATTTCTGATTATCTTCTGTATTTCTGAAGTGTCTGTTGTGATATTGCCTTTTTCATCCCATATGCTAGTAATTTGAGTTCTCTCTCTTCTTCTCTTCATTAGCATGGCTAAGGGTCTGTCAATCTTATTTATTTTTTCAAAGAACCAGCTTTTAGTTTTGTCAATTTTTTCAATTGTTTCTTTTGTTTCGATTTCATTAATTTCAGCTCTGATTTTAATTATTTCATGCCTTCTACTTCTTTTGCTGTTGTTTTGCTCTTCTTTTTTTAGGATTTTGAGATGAAGTATGAGGTCATTTATTTGTTGTTTTTTTTTCTTTTTTTAAAGAATGAACTCCAAGCAATGAATTTTCCTCTTAGAACTGCTTTCAATGTGTCCCATAGATTCCGATATGTTGTATCTGTGTTTTCATTTATCTCTAAGAATTTTTTAATTTCCTCCTTGATGTCTTCTATAACCCATTGATCATTCAGTAACCTATTGTTCATTCTCCAAGTGATGCATGATTTTTCCTTCCTTCTTTTATTGTTGATTTTCAGTTTCATTCCATTATGATCAGATAATATGCATGGTATTATCTCTACTCCTTTATAATGTCTAAGAGTTGCCCTGTGACATAGTATATGATCTTTTTGTGAGAAGGATCCATGTGCTGCTGAGAAAAATGTGTAACTGATTGATGTTGGGTGGCATATTCTATATATGTCAATTAAGTCTAGGTTATTAATTGTGTTATTGAGTTCTATAGTTTCTTTATTCAACTTTTGTTTGGAAGATCTGTCCAGTGGTGAGAGAGGTGTGTTGAAGTCTTCCATAATTATTGTATGGTGGTCTATTAGACTCTTTAACTTGAGAAGAGTTTGTTTGCTGAACATAGCTGCAGCATTGTTTGGGGCATATATATTTATGATTGTTATGTCTTGTTGGTGTATGGTTCCCTTGAGCAGTATGTTCCCTCTTTATCCCTTTTGATTAACTTTGGCTTGAAATCTATTTTATTTGATATGAGTATGGACGCTCCTGCTTGTTTCTGAAGTTAATATGAGTGATATGATTTTTCCCAACCTTTGACCTTCAGCCTATGTGTGTCTTTTCCTATCAAATGTGTCTCCTGTAGGCAGCATATTGTTGGGTCTTTTTTTGTGATCTATTCTACTAGCCTGTGTCTCTTGATTGGTGAATTTAAGCCTTTAACATTTAGGGTTATCATTGAGATATGGATTGTTCTTCCAGCCATATTTGTTTATTTATGTTACTTAACATGGTTTGTTTTTCCTCTTTGATTATTTTTCCCCCTTTACTGTACTACCTCCCACTGTTGGTTTTCATTGTTATTTTCGATTTACTTTTCCTGTAGTGTTTTGCTGAGGATGTTTTGAAGAGATGGTTTTCTAGCTGCAAGTTCTTTTAACTCTTGTTTATAGTGGAAGGTTTTAATTTCATCTTCCATCCTGAAGCTTAATTTCACTGGATACACAATTCTTGGTTGGAACCCATTTTCTTTCAGCATTTGAAATATGTTATTCCCGGATCTTCTAGATTTCAGAGTCTGTGTTGAAAGATAAGCTGTTATCCTGATTGGTTTACCCCTAAATGTAATCTTCTTCCTTTCTCTTGTAGCTTTTAAAATTCTGTCCTTATTCTGTATGTTGGGCATCTTCATTATAATGTGTCTAGGTGTGGATCTCTTATTATTTTGCTCATTCAGCGTCCTGTAGGCTTCTAGGATTTGGGATTCTGTCTCATTCTTCAAGTCTGGGAAGTTTTCTCATATTATTTCATTGAACAGATTGCTCATTCCTTTGGTTTGGACCTCTATACCTTCCTGTATCCCAATGACTCTTAAGTTTGGTCTCTTTATGTTATCCCATATTTCTTGGATGTTCTGCTCATGGTTTCTTAACAGTCTTGCTGAGCTCTCTATGTTCTTTTCAAGTTGAAATACTTTGTCTTCATTGTCTGATGTTCTATGTTCTAAGTGTTCTGCTCTGCTGGTAATATTATCAATTGAGTTTTTAAGTTGGTTTATTGCTTCCTGCATTTCTAGGATTTCTGTTTGTTTGTTTTTATAACCTCTATCTCCCTGTATAGTTGATCTTTTGCTTCTTGCATTTCTTTATTTAATTCATTGTTGAAGTGATCTTTCATTGTCTGATTTTGCTGTCTAATGTCTTCCTTGAGACTCAAGATCATCTGAAGCATGTATATCCTGAATTCTTTACTGCTGAGAGCCTCGGCCGAGTCTGTATGGCCCCTGGCATTTTGCCAACAGTATTGATTGACAGGCGAGGCATTACTATCCGCCTCTGCCGCAACTTTTGAGTTCTCGCACTATTTTGGAGTTCTCGTGGGGATTTCCGGGGATTCCCCGAGAGTTCCCATTGGTTGGGGAAGTGCAGGAGGAGGGATTTCCGGGAGAGATATTTCCAGCTGGGGGTTCCTGGACAAGCCTCGTGGCATTCGGGAGGATTCCCCGGGAGCTGTGTGAAGTGTTTTCCTGCAGTTTAAAAATAAAGTTTTTCCTGCTTCAGTGGCTCGTGATTTCTGCCCAGCCAGACTGCGGCATTTGGCGGCCCGTGCGGGGAACGTCTGAAGCTTCGGGGTAAGTGAAATTGCTTGCCCCTAAGGGAAGGCGAGAGAATGGGTGACCATTTTAAAAAACAATGTGTTCTTGTTTTGATTTGTTTTGTGTTTGTTTCAAGCTGCCTATCCCTAGAATTTTCTCAGGCAGATTGGGAAAAATGGTTGGCTCAAGGTTTGAAGTTGTTCGCCCCTGAAGAAGAGATAGAAATAGACCACAAATGCACATGTCAAGAAAATAGGAAAATTGATACAACGATTTTCTGTTCCGTATTTGTTTCATTCTGTTTCGGTTTTTTTTTTTTTGTGTTATCTTATTGGGTTGCGTTATCTTTATAACAGATTAGAAATTAGTAAAAAACAAATTGAAAGAGTGTTAAGTAAATTGTGAGAGGTTCAGACCATGGAGAAAGACATTTTAGATCAAGCAAAAGAGAAGGTCTCTCAAGCTAGTCAGACAGAGGAAGAAAATTTAAAGGAAGAAAGCTTAGAGGAGAAACAGCTATTAGGGAAAAAGCCACAACAGGAGGCTGCTACTAACACCGTTCTATCACCAGAGGGCGTAATTCATCGAACAGCACCCCCTATGGAGATAGCTGAGTGGCCCTCAAACCCCGTAGTTGATAGATGGGATCCTGAGACAGGACCTCAAAGATTAGCATGCCCTGTACTTGAGCAGGCAGGAGGGCAGCGAATTCACCGTACTTTAGATTTCAAAACAGTGAAGCAGTTAAAGGAGGCTGTAACAACCTATGGTCCTCAAGCACCCTTCACTGTAAGCATGGTCGAATCCATTACCAACTTGGACATGACGCCAGCAGATTGGGCCAGTATGTGTAAATCTGTGCTAAATGGAGGACAATATTTGTTATGGAAGGTTGCCAATGAGGAATTTTGCAGGGAGACAGCTAGACGAAATGCAGCAGCTGGTTACCCTCAAATAAATCTAGATGTTGTTAGGAAAAGGACCTTATGAGGGTCAACAGCAACAAATTGAATATGATCCTGGCGTATACGCACAAATTGCTGTTGATGTGGTTAGGGCATGGAAAACTTTACAGGGGCATGGAGATTTACAAGGTCAATTATCTAAGGTAATACAAGGAACTAATGAACCTTACGCTGAATTTGTAGATAGGCTTATTCAAGCAGCTTCCAGAATTTTGGGGGATACAGAACAGGCAATGCCATTTATAAAACAACTGGCTTATGACCAAGCAAATCGTTGTTGCAGAGAGGTCATTAGACCATGGAGACATGAAGATTTAAACACATATATTAAATTATGTAGAGACATTAATGAACAAGGGCAAGTCTTAGCAGCAGTACAACAGGCTTTAGATGCCAGGCCAAAAAATATGCTATAATTGTGATCAAACAGGACATTTTAAAAGTAGTTGCCCCATAGGAGGAGGGTTTAACAAAGCTAGATATCAAACGAATAGAATACCGGGTATTTGCCCACGATGCCGTAGAGGGAAACATTGGGCTAATGAATGCCGTTCTCAAACCACCATAGAGGGTATTCCATTATCAAAAAACAGACAAGGACCAAGTGTTTACCCATGATATCGTGGAGAAAGGCATCGAGCTCCATGGCCAAAAAACGGACAGGGGGGCCCAATGCTCCGGGGCCCAGCACCACAAATGTACGGGGCACTGGAGGAACCCAGAAACACCATGGAGGAACCCAGCAACACCATCAGGGTAGTGCCCAGGACACATTATCCATCAGATCACTCATCAGACGAACCAGAGGGAGCGCAGGGTTGGACATCTGCGCCTCCGCCAGAGCAGTACTAACTCCAGAGATGGGAGTTCAAATCATTCCCACAGGAGTAAAAGGACCTCTTCCCCAAGGAACAGTAGGCTTATTGTTAGGACACAGTTCTTCTACGCTAAAAGGACTTATGATAATTCCCGGGGTAATTGATCCCGATTATGAAGGTGAAATAAAAATTATAGCTAGTTCTCCAAAGGGTATGTCAGTAATTTCACCAGGAGATAGAATAGCACAGTTATTAATAATACCCAGCCTACATGATAAATTTTCCAGTAGTACTATAGAAAGAGGTTCCAGGGGATTAGGCTCCACAGGTGTAGATTGGGCTATGCTGTCTTTAAATCTAGATTCTCGCCCCATGCTAAAACTAAATATTCAAGGACATGAATTTAATGGACTACTGGATACAGGTGCAGACCTTAGCATCATATCTCTTCAAGAATGGCCAAAACATTGGCCGTTACAACAAGCCACTCAAACGCTTCGAGGCCTAGGAGTGGCAACTAATTCCCATAGAAGTGCAATGGTATTAGATTGGAAGGATCCTGAAGGATGTGAAGGAACTATACAGCCATATGTATTGGATCATCTTCCTATAAATTTATGGGGACGAGATGTCCTAGATCAATTAGGTTTGACATTAACAAATAACATCAATCCAAATGCGCCCACTATTAGGGCTAGACAAGGTTTCAGGAAAGAAAAAGGATTAGGAGAACAAGGCATAGCAGCACCAATTCAAATAGATCAGGGAATAAATAGACATGGACTGGGTTTTCAGAAGGGGTCACTGAGGCAATAAAAATTACTTGGAAATAGAAAGACCAGTATGGGTTCCTCAGTGGCCCCTGACTAAAGAAAAGATACAAACAGCCCATGACCTGGTCAAACAACAATTAGCAGAGGGACATATACAACCTTCCGTATCTCCTTACAATACTCCCATTTTTGTCATTAAAAAGAAGTCTGGTAAATGGAGATTATTGCAAGATTTAAGAGCCATTAATAATGAGATGGTTATTATGGGACCTTCTCAATCGGGGATTCCTCAATTGTCTGCTTTGCCAAAAACCTGGTACGTTTTAGCTATAGATATTAAAGATTGGTTTTTTTTTCAATTCCAACTCATCCTGAGGATAGTCCACATTTTGCATTTACTATCCCTGCACTGAATCATGAAGGTCCTGATCAGAGATATGAATGGAAAGTACTCCCTCAAGGGATGGCTAACAAGCCAACTATGTGTCAAATTTATGTTACCAAAGCAATCCAGCCACTTAGAAATCAAAATCCTAAACTACAAATATTTCACTATATGGATGATGTATTGTTAGCACACAAAGATAAAAACACATTGCTAGAATGTTATGCCACACTTACAAATTTATTAAAAAATTATAATCTAGAGATAGCAATAGATAAAGTACAATTAAATTTTCCAATTAATTATTTAGGAGTTCTATTATCCTCAACCATGGTCTGTCCACCCAAAATTCAGATACAAGTAGATCAACTCAAATCACTTAACGACTTTCAAAAGTTATTAGGAGACATAAATTGGATAAGGCCTTATCTAGGCATACCAACAGGAGAGTTGGGACCTTTATTTGATATCCTAAAAGGTCCATCAGATCCAAATTCACCCCGCATGTTAACGCCTGAAGCAAGAAAGGCATTAAAAATTATTGAAACATACATGGAAAATATGCATTTGGATAGAATTGATATAACTTTGCCTTTATTATTTATTGTAATACCAACAAAAAATATTCCTACAGGAGTATTTTGGCAAGAAGGTCCATTATTGTGGATACATTTATCTTATTCTCCTAACACTATTCTTACTAGGTATCCTGAGGCTGTAGGACAATTAATACTCAAAGGAATAAAAGCAGCAAAGGGAGTGTTTGGAATTTCTCCCAATAAAATTATTACTCCATATACTATGGATCAAATTGATGAGTTAGCTAATGAGTTAAATACTTGGGCAATAATCATGTGTAAATCTAATGTTTCATTTGATAATCACTTACCATCTAATCCTTTGTTGTCTTTTTGGTCTAAACATCCTGTAGTTTTTCCAAAAATGACAAGAAAAACCCCTATCATGAATGCTCCAAATGTATTCACTGATGGGTCAAATAATGGTACAGCAGCAGTAGTTACCCCTGATTGAACTTTTACATTTTTAGTACCCAAACAATCAGCTCAAAAGGTAGAGCTTAATGCAGTATTACAAGCTTTTATGATGTTTAAAGATTCTGTATTTAATTTATTTTCTTATAGTCAGTATGTAGTTAATGCTATAGTATCCCTTGAAGATGCTGATAGGATTTCTCCTTCTTCTACTGTTTTCTCCACTATACAAAGTCTAATCTGGGACAGAAAAGATCCATTCTTTATAGGACATATCAGGGCACATACAGGATTGCCTGGAGCCCTTAGTTTGGGCAATGAGTTAGCAGATAAATCTACACATGACATACATATTTTCTCTACACTAGAAGAAGCTACACATTTTCATAAAAGGTTCCATGTCAATGCTAATACTTTACAAAAGCATTTTAAAATAACTAAAGAAAGAGCCCAACATATAATAAAACAATGTCAAAATTGTGTGACCCCTTTACGACAAGTTAATCTTGGTGTCAATCCTAGAGGATTGATACCTAACCACATTTGGCAGATGGACGTCACACACTTGCCAAAATTTGGAAAATTAAAATATTTACATGTTACAGTTGATACTTCTTCCGGATTTCTGATGGGCTCCCTTCATGCTGGAGAAAAAACTAAAGATGTTATAGCTCATTGCTTACAAAATTTTGCCACTGTGGGAGTTCCAAAACAGTTAATAACCTATAATGATCCTGGTTATGTGTCCACCTCTTTAAAACAATTTTGCTCATCATTTGGCATTACTCACATAACAGGAATTCCATACAATCCACAGGGACAAGGCATAGTTGAAAGAGCTCATCAAACTATTAAAATGTACTTATTAAAACAAAAGGAGGGAATTGGAAAGGGGTATATATCCCCCAAAGATAAACTTAAAATAACCCTTTTTACTCTAAACTTTTTAAATTTGGATTCATCAGGGCTTAGTGCTGCGGAAAGACATTTGTATCCAAAAAATGTACATAAGCCTAAGGTACTTTGGAAAGATTTTCTAACAGGACAATGGAAAGGTCCTGACCCAGTGATAGTCTGGAGTCGGGGCTCTGTTTGTGTTTTTCCACAGGAAGAACAGCAGCCGATTTGGATTCCAGAGAGACTAACTAAAACAATTTCTACAGACCAAAAGGAAGATGATTCGACTCAAATCCATAACAGCTGATATCCAGATCTCCAGCTTGGCTATTCTTACATCTGCGACAGTGATTAACCAGGATGCTTTTTTCAATATCTATTTTATTATTGCTTTTTCCCACATCATAAAGTTCTATTTTATTTTTGAGCTCATACAGACCTAGGTTAATGTTTTTTCTGATCAGTTTTATTTTTTGACTGTGGAGTTTTTGAACATTCCAATGGAGATTTCACCTAGGTAAAGCTACAAGGCCTTTACTATTGTCTTATGTGTTATATGTTACGTGTGCACACTTCTGTTTTGTGTTGTATGTCTGTATGTGCGTATGTCCATATATCACATATGAGGAGCGCTCATGCACATGGATCCAAAATTTTTTTTTATTATTCACGTGATTTTAATAGTTTAATTTAATTTGGGTAAACAGCTGTTGAGGATTATTTTAATATATGAACAAATAGAAGGTTAACAGATCTGTTTGTTTACTTTCACCTTTCCTTTTCATTATATTTAATAATTCTGTTCAGGATAATGTAAATTGTTCTAAATATTGTTTTCTTAGTACCTGTTGAAATGTTACATTTTTTTTTTAGCATCATTGTCAAAATTCCTATTTTCATCCCAGTGCCGGTGAAGACAAAGATAAAACCAAACTACAACTTGTTCGAGAGTTATCACAACAAACCGTGTAAACTGATACATCAATGATTTATAACTCAACAAGTAATGCTCAATCAATGAGTCGATTTATTTTGGAAGGATATGGACATATTGATAGATTCCTCTGCTTTGAACTGCTTACAGAACTTGCCTGGACTATGTATCACTTGTATGCTTTGTGATCTATTTGTTGATGCAGCGAATTATGGTAGTGCTAGTGTATCTTTGCTGATGTGTCACCAGTGATGCAATTTTTCCTAGGAGCCTTTAATTGACTTGTCATGACATTTCTGTATCCTCCTCCCTTCTACTAGTGATGGTCTAATTTTGGGGGCCAACAGAGGTGAGGTAAAGAACCTCACCCCCCCACTGGCACCAAGGGCCAAATTTGGGGGCCAACAGAGGTGAGGCAAAGAACCTCACCCCCTCACTGGTACATAGGCCTATCCACAAGTATGGCTATATGCTGGACTTGTAGTCAGTGATGGGTATGATCCAATTGCAGTGGTATCAACCTAAGACTGGAGGCTAACGCCTAAAAGTCAGTTTTCCGATGACAGGTAAGAACCATATGTTGAATTGGACAAACCTAACAGGCACGGTCCCTAGCCAGATTGCTTGTTACTTAAACAGAAGGGGGGAGATGCTAAGAGCCAAGTATATGATGCATGGCATTTTTGGTGGAAAGGTGACGCCAGCTAGCCATTGAGATGATATGATTATGTTAAGATTTGCATTCATATGGATATTGGATTCCTGCTTTCACCTAGGCCAGCTACGGGACTCCTGGAGAGTTCCCATTGGTTGAGGAAGTACAGTAGGAGGGAGTTCCAGGGGAGGAGCGCTCGCTGCGGTTCTGAGAGGAGGCCACGTGGGTGGATCGAAAAATCTTCCCGGGCGTGTACCGGACATTGGCGGCAGTTTCAAAAAATAAAGTTTGTTCCTGCTTGAGTGGCTCGTGATTTTGTGCCCAGCCAGACTGCGGCATCTTTCCTTGTCTTTTCACACTGCTTGCATTTCTTTCTGCTTGGTGAAACTGTTGTGTTATTGAATTTTCCCCCTATATATTTATATTGTTCTTGTATAGTTGCAAAGTATCCCTCGCAGGCGTGGGCGGCTGCTCTGCCCCTCCTCCAATTGGGGCAATGTGCCTACCACACTGGCAGGCCACTGGGCCTGTTCTACCAGTCGGTAGCAGGTCCGCCTACCTTGCAGGCGCAGGCGGTGGCTCTGCCCCTCCGCGGGCCACTGGGCCTGTTCTGCTGGTCAATCACAGGTCTGCCTACCTTGCAGGCATGGTCGGCGGCTCTGCCCCTCCCCCAACCAGGGCAATGTGTCTACCACGCTGGCGGGCCGCTGGGCCTGTCCTGCCTGTGGGTCGCAGGTCTGCCTATCTTGCAGGCGCAGGCAGCGGCTCTGCCCCTCCACGGATTGCTGGGCCTGCTCTGCAGGTGAGTCTCTGGTCCGCCTATCTTGCACGTGCGGGCAGTGGCTCTGCCCCTCCGTGGGTTGCTGGGCCTGTTCTGCAGGTGGGTCGCAGGTCCGCCTACTTTGCAGGCATGGGCGATGGCTCTGCCCCTCTGTGGGCTGCTGGGCCTGTTCTGTTGGTGGTCACAGGTCTGCCTCTCTAGAGTTCTTTTAAAGTCTATCTTCTTTAATATAAATTCATTAGTCTTTTAACTCAATCAAATTTCAAAGATGTCAGAGCATAATTTTAATCAAACTGCATGCAAATTGAACTGAACTTCCCATTGAATCCCAAGAACTACCAACTAAAATTACTCATCTGGTTAAAAGCTGAGCTCAATGTCCAGCACATGGAAAGCATTTACTAAATGATGAATACAACCATTATTAGTACGTGCAACTTGGCAACCACTACCACTGCTACTTGATGACCAAGGAAGAAGATAAGAAAAAGGAGAGAAAATTTGAAGAAAAGGGAGGAAACAGTGATGGCAGAAAATAAAAGAAAGAAAAAAAATGTAAGAAGCAGGGTGAGGAACAAGAAGGAAAAGGGAATCAGGGATAGTAAAATGGGACAAGAAGAGAGGAGACAATAAGTAGTACAGTCAGTGTTTCTTGAGACAAGTTGTTTTGGGGATGAGGAGAATTTACAAAATTTAAACTGGAATTTGAGTAAGTATTAATTTTTCTCCAGTATTTGCTTTTTTGGCAGTACCAACACAAGATAATGTGCTCACGTTAATGTACTTCATCAAACATATATTTTCCATTAATTGCTATATTTGTTTTAGCCAAATCAATATGGGGTTTTGGGTGACTCAGTGGTAGAGCATGTGCCTAAGCATGCACAGGCTCTGGGTTCAAGCTCAAGCACCATAAAAATAAAAGATGCTTTGGTAAACTAAAATGATGTTTGGAGGTTACTTAGGCTATAAACTAAGTAACAATTACCAGTATTCAATTTTGTACATGAAAGAGCAAAAATTTTGATGAGACTTCAAAACTCTTGCCAAATGCTGCCTATTAACTGCATGTTTGAAATTTGTGACTTATTTAAAAATTGCATTTAAAAATTTTGTTTGGTATTTTCACACTATATGAAGTGTCCTTTCAAAGGAATTTTATAAGGTCATCTTTCAGAACGTATATTTTCATTGTACATGGAAATGTTTTCATTGTAAAATAAGCAGATTTTAAACTGTACAATATTATCTAGGTATAAAAAACTATATATACCATCACAGAATACAGAAAATGAAAAAAAAAAAAAACAACAAAACAAATGACTTAAATGAAGAACATGAAGTATAGTAAATGTATCAAACTATATATATATATATATATATATATATATATATATATATATATATATACACACACACACACACATATAGAAATCCCTTATATAATTAATACATACTGAATATAGATACAAGTTCAACATGCACACACATCTGTATATATTCCCCCAAGATAGCAGGTGTTCAACAAGATGTCCAACTTGTATAGGTTACTGCCTCAAAAAATGATGCCAAGAATCCACAGGATTAGAAAAATGCACTACAGGATCTAAAACAACAACAACAGCAACAACACTAACAAGTATATTTTAAACTGCTCTGTTGAGGGAGTGAGTGGCCAGCTTAGGGCAGAGAAGAGCTAGAGGCAACACAGGAAGATCAGTTCCAATTCTTCTTTAGCTCTCCCCAACCCATTTCCCACCTCTTTGCCTTTGGACTGTTATTGTCTATCCTTTTGCCCTCACACCATTGCTGTGAGGATCTTCTTGGGCAAGAGTTCTTCTGTGTAAAGTTAAAGTAGGTGGAGGCTGACATGCTTTGTGCATTCAGTCGTTTATTTCTCTAATCTAACTCCCAGTGTTTGTAGATTGCAACCTGGCAAAACTGTCTTCTATCTACATTCCAACATAAAAAAAGAACTTGGGGTGCCATCTTGACCACTGTTATTTTCTGCTGGGCTATTTCAAAATCAAGTGATAGCTGTCTTATGATGCACTGCATGGGTCTTTCTGTCAAAAAGTCCATGTCCCATGCCCTGTCCCACACACAAGATTCTTCAGCTTTCTTACAGAGATAAACACTATGTTCTGGCCTTTGGTTCTTCTCCAAAACCAAAGAACCAATAAAGGTAGTGGAATAATTTTAAATAAATATAATAAACTATGATTCACGAATATATAAATGTAAGAAAAGAGAAAGATTACTCATGTCACCAGAAGTAAGTAATATTCTGGGCATCATAGAGATGGTAAAGACATGAGGTTTACTAATGCTCTTCTTTTCTAAGAGGGAAGATACAGCCACTGATATATTAGGGAAACAGAAGTATTGTTTGTGTCTCTAAAGAGAAACAGAAATAAAATTATTGCATAAAACTTTAAACACCAGAAGAAAATGTTATAGAAGTTAATTAAAAGAGCACAGCAAGTACAAGAAATAGAAAGAACATTAAATAATATGGCAGAATAAAAACCTAGTTAGAAATTAAAACAAATGAAGATGGATTAAAGTAACCAAATAAAAGACAAGGATCCATAAATTCCACAAAGGAAAATAAAATCCAACAATGTGTTTTCTGCAAGAAATCGAAGACTTGGAAATGCTGAAAAGGACTAAAAACATATGCCTGATAGATATAAATCAAGGGAAAGCTTGAACAAAAGTCTTATGTTCTCACAAGCAAGCAAAAGAATCTTGCTTTGGATGTTTCAGAGCTTTATGTGAGTTTACAGGTGATTTGTATAAATGGTCCTGATCCAATCTAAGTGAAAAAGCAATAATCCAAGAAGAGGGTGGCTAGTGGGGGCGGGGAGAGGAAAAAATAAAAGAGGAAAAAAAAAACATGTGAAATAAAGAATTTATAATCAACATTCTGCCATCAGTACAGATGTAATAGTAGGCCAATCCTGCTTTCTAAGAGTAATTCTAATTATAAAGAACCATCTTTCTTCTGGATCTCTCATCTTCAGATTTTATGACGTCAATAATGAAATATGTTTTAAATAATTGTATTTAAATCTATCCAGTGTATTTAAGAGAAAATAGAAAGGGGAGTTTTTCCTTTCAGCTTGCTAAGTTATGTTCATTAATAAAACATGTTGTATGGAATGTAATGAAAGAGATCGGATAGAGAGAGTGCCATTGGGGAAGAAAGAAGTTGATGTGACATTGTGGACTACTCTCCTTACAGATCCTGTTGATATTACCTTTCCAGGCAAGAATTATACTGTTCAATGATTTATCATAATGATATAAGTTGAAAAGGGAGATTTTAGAACAAAAATCAAAATTGTTGATCAGTAAAAGAAAAATGCCTTGAAAAATGAGAGTGGACATACGGTTAATCTTTATACTTGTTTTTTTAACTACAGAGAAATGAAATACTTCCTCTTAGCATGAATTCAAAAGAAATCACTGATGAAAATAAATGTCATATTTAGCCATTGTGCTTATTTTTTCTTCTGATTAATCATGCCACTTGAGAGTAAAAATAGTATTTTGAATATACTAGCATGCATTAAGGAGGTCCTTTCCCTGAGAAATATTTTAGTGTTAGGGGGAATTTGTAGCATGCAGCTGATGTGTTTAAATCCATGACCTGTCTTTATCACAGTGACTTTTTTTTAAGAATGTATTTCTATTCACTAATATTTTAAAACTTTGTAAAAAACCTTCAAAGATTATATATGTGTATAATACATAACACCAGAATTATATAATGGTAGTATTTTGTTCTGAAAATAAAATTTTAAATAAACAATGAAGCAAGAATCAGAGAGGAAGATAGGCAAGGGTTAGATCAAGAGAATGGTGGGATTGAAATGTTAATGCCTTCAGAGCCCTTTCTCCACCCATATCAAGAATAACCCTGCACCTGCTCTAACCTGTCCCAGAGATTGTCCCTTCCTATAGGGAGTTGTTAATTGCCTTCCGGCCCTGATGGCTCCAACTTGGCCAATCCATCCCATCTACTGCTCACATTTTGGCCATCACACTGAGCAGCTCCTGGGCCTAGTCACATAAGCAGGAAGGAGAGAGATAAGGGGAAGAGAGCAGGAGAACAAAGGAAGCCTAAGTCCAATAAAAAAAGGCAGAATGGCCCCACTTCTAGAAACACCATCTATGCCCCGCTTCTCCCTCCTCAGAGAAGTCTATGTTATCCCTTGTTAAGTAAAACCTGCTTTATATGCTTGCCTTAGTGTGAATTTTCTAATGTTCTACTTCAACATATGAGGGAGCAGAACTTGTCACTGGGAACCAGCAGTATCAACAACATAAAATAGAATTATTTTTTAGAAGACTTGAAACTGTAATTAACTGTTTGATTAATCATTTACAAATATCCTTTATCTAAAAATAAACTTTAATCTGAGTATGTTACATCTATATTTTTAAATATATTTTAAGTTTCCTCAACTTAGCATATTTCCTCACTTTAGCATATTTATATCCTCCCCCTTTTTTCTTTTTCTGTTTCTATTTCAAAATAGATTATATGATGTGGTAAAATGGTTTGTACATGGTAAGGGTTTCCCCCAGATATCCATCAGGATATTATTATTAATTTATTATATAAAGCAATTATGTTAATTTAAGTGCCTTATTTATGATGATGATATATGTATACCAAGAAGATATAAATAACCACATTTTTTTCAGTGTTTTAACAACTTTCTTATAATCTCTGTCAACATTACCCTAGCTAGTACACCTCAACATTGATTTACATTACTTTTCTAAGGTTCAGTTTTCCTCATAAAATTGGGTTTGTGGCATATTATTTCCCCAATAAGAAGCTTTCAAGTACATGTAAGGAGAAAAATCCTACTAGATTGTACACAGACTGTCTAAAGAGGCACTCAGCATTGTCCTGCCCATCTCCAGAGTCTGTCAATATATCAAGATATCACTCTGAAGCTTATCTTATGTTTTATGGTACAGATCACCCTTAAGTAGGAAAGTGATCTAGAAGACCTAACCAGTCACATAAGCCCTTCAAAGCAGAGTCCCTTCTCTGGCTGGGACATAAATAAGAGATACTTGAAGCATAGGAACTGATCACCGAGGGCACTCTGAGAACTGAAGAAGCCAAACAAGAAGGAAAGGAGGAGGACTTCAATCCATGAAACATGTCTCCAGTTGACAACCATCAAGAGCATTGGAACCACAAATATGCAACCCCAAAGAAGTGAATTTTACAGTAGTGAGAAAAGTTACAAGGGGTTCTTGGGTGTTAACTTCAGACTTGTGAGAATGATTGTTTTAAAAGATTTTTTTCTTTATTAAGTCATCAAGTTCATAGTGATTTGGGTCACAGGGATAGAGAACAAATACATACACAAAGGCAGCAGAGTCAGAGAAAGACTTCTTGAGAAAGAAATAACTAACCATAATCCCAAAGTTCAGAAGAAATGTATACATGGTAAAAGAAAGGGAAGTGAGAAGGGCAGAATGAAGATTCCCAGAGGCATGAGTTTGGGGTTTAAGTAGTATTTTGATACAGGGGTGTAGAGATGCGTGCAAAGAGAAAAAAAAATAACAGAGTCACAAAAGTCAGTTATTCTGTAGTAATAAATTCATTGTTATTCAGAAAGCTATGGTACATTAATTGTGAACTCTAATCCATTAGAAAATATGCTGGGATTTAAATACATGCACCTTAGTCCTGATATAGTACTAAGAACAGCCCAATGGAATAGAGAGTAGAGACAGATCAAAGGCTATTTTAACAATCCACATAAGAAAGAATTAGAATTTCAACTAATGAATTTGAATTTGAAATCTACCCAGAAGATAAATAGAGTATGGAGAGGAAAACTAGGGAGGAAAGAGTGAAGGATTATTCCACTTCTGGCGGGTTTACTAAGGAACTGGAAGTACTCCTCACTGCTGTTCAGAGTTACAAATTTCAGGTAGAACTTTAGGATGAGAAATCTATGCATTCCATTTTAATGACATTTATGGAATTCAGCTGAGCTATGTATCAGTTAATTATTTTTAAATGAGAAAAAATCCAGCTAAAGAAATTTAATAGGCATTGACTACATGGGTATAACATTGGAAGAAAAGGAGGTTTGGTCATCAAATGGATATTTGAGAATTACCAGCATGTTGATATAGTAGAAAACCAAAAAGATTTAAGAACCCTGAGCATATGGGTATAGTAAAAAGTAAAAATTAAGTAACTATGAAGTAAAATAAAATGAACAGATGAAGAATAAGGAAAAGACACTGTCACAATGGCTTAGAGAGGAAGTAACTTAAATGATTTTAGATGTAATAGAAGTAAAATAAAAATAATATTTTTCATTGGATTTACCAAAAAAGTAAGTCTTTGTGGATTATAACAAAACAGTCTCAGATGGTATGTGGGGGTCAAAATCTCAATTAGAGAGAGCTAGCAAATTAACTGCAAAGTGAAGTAGTAAATTCCCAGCTACACAATTATCAGAATGCAAACTTCTTTCAAGAAACTTGTGAATAGTACAATGAAGATGAGTAACTGACTTAGTCTATTTTTGTGTTGCTATAACAACATACCCGATAGTAGATACTTCATAGAAAAAGAGGATTATATATCTCAGCTCTGGAGGTGGAGGATCATATTGTCAGCATCTATTCTCTTCTGGTAATGGGATCATTGTGGATGTCATCACAATGGTGTGGAACAGAGAAATCACATGGCAAGATAGCCAGTGGAAGATGGTAGGACCTAGGCTTTCTTTCTATATAACTATCAGCTCTCATGGGAACTAATTCACTTCTATGAGATTTGTCCCACTTCCAGAGATAGCATTATTCCATTCATGAGGACTCAGTCCCTATGATTTAGTTACCTTCCATGGTCCCACTTCTCAAAGATTCTTAATATTGCCATACCAGGAGCCAAAATTTTAGCCCATTAATCTTTACGGGAACATAATATTCATACAAATACAACAGATGATAGAATTGAGATGGTGATAATGATGAAGATGAACATGTGTGTGTAATTTGTTATATATATATATATATATATATATATATATATACACACACACACACATATATATAATTACATGAAAATTATATAATTATATATAAATCACATATATGTGTGTATATATATATATATATATATATATATATATATATATATATATATAATTTAGACATGTGATTTTTTAAGTAATTGATAAATGGGCTAAGAGAGATAAAGGGTGGGAAGAAGAGAGTAGATAAAGATGACCATAAGTTTGTCATTTTTAAAGCTCTCCCAAGAATTTATTGTTATTTTTTAACATGGGGTGGCACTAGTAATGAAGAGATTTACTAGCAAGTACAATTAAACCGTTTTTAAAAGTCCTTTACATTATAAAATACCCCTCTCTACATATTTTGTTGTTACTTGTGACTTGATTCCTGAACAGCTGACTACTTAATTACATATCTGCTGTGATATTTTCATCTTCACATCACACATACCTAATCATTCAAATGAACTATAGAAGTTACAGTTTAAACCTTGATTAATGCAGTTATGAGAGCAGCCACCACACAGGAAGTATCACTTCATTCAAACATCTTGAGTGCTCATCAAAATTTAGAGATAAGTCAATCTCATCAATGTCAAGGTCACTTTTTTCTCTAATCAGTACATGATGTAGTTCATGGAGACATGCAATTCTCTAAATTCATTTTCACACATGATTAGCTTGCAGTGAGAGAAATATCACCCCCAGACCCTGCTACCCATACTTATTCTCCATTCTATCTGAGCTCTGCAAGTAAAACAACCTTAAAGAATGAAAATTAAGGGACTATATATACCACAGATACCCAACATTTTATTGTCTAAATATTGAAAGCAAGCTTTAAGTATATAATAATTAAATTATTATTGTTTAGTGATAATAAATCTATTTAATGAAATACTATGTATTTTTTAAATGAATGTAAAGTTAACATGTAAGTGGAGAATACACTCTTGTTAATGGAATTTTTTAAAAAATGTGCTATTACAAAAAAAAATTCTGCAGAATTATAATTTTGTTAGAAGTGTAGTTTTATATGTGAATTACTTTTCTTTTAAATTTTAAAGTTCACTTACATGCATATAAAATTAAAGGCTCTATGTTCTAGAAAAAAAATCTATAGGAAATAAAATATTTATCCAAAGACATTTAGTAATCATGTAACAAATTGAATCTATGGTAGGCATGACTGAGTTTCAGAGTAATATCATATTTGAAAGAAAATATTCCAGGTCCTCCCCCCATAATTTCACAACAATCAGAGATTTTCATAATTATATCTTGAACATCATCAAGAGAACATATTCAAAAACGTAATTTTTACTAAAATCTACCCCTTTTTCTTTATAATTTTCCCAGATTCATTCAGAAGTTCTTTCAAGTGCCCTGCAGACTTAAGAACCACTGGTCTTTCTATATGCCCAGCTTGCCTTCTGAATCTGCATCAGATAAGCTCTCAGAATATATCTGACAGAGAAGAACCCTCCAATTAAAGAGCAGGGATGAAAAGGACAAACATCGATCTTTGTTTATGTTTTTTTTTTAAATGAATAGGGAAGAGGTATAGTTTAAAAACAATTTCACATAAACATTCCTACCTCCATAAAACTATGACTTTTTATTACATAACAAACACGGATTGAAAGGGCTAAATTGGAAGCACCTGCAGTTGATGCTTTGACATTTGGGGTCTTCCTGAAACCCTAGGGACTTTCTTCCACTTCCAAACTTTGCTAATCACTAGAGATGGCAATGTGGGCCTGAGTAGACTTTTGAAACATGAGCCAGCTCATGCCCCAACAGCCTGCTTTACAGAGATCTCACTCCCTGTGTCATCATCCACCTGTGCTAATGCCCTCAGGAGCAGATATCAGATAATAAGGAACAGCCCTTTGCCTCAAGTCCCACTGAATTAATTAAGCCAGACAATCCTAAACCTCACTACCCCACCCCACTTTTTCCTAATCATAGAAACCACACCAAGAGCTCTTGCCCACATTTCCTCTCCCTTCTGTGTTTTTTTTTTTTCTTCTGTGCTTTTGACTGATGCCAGTGCTCCTAGCCCCTATGTGGCACTCATGTCATGGTGTGGAAACAGAACATAAGAAGCTACCTCTTCAGTGGCAGCTTCCACTGAGCTGTTGGCCCTGCCATACCTAAATAATAATGAAGACTATGTTTTAAAACACACACACATTTTATTTCTTGGAGATTTGAAATTGGACTTTGCAGATGCTCTAGTGTTTGAGATCAGCTGATTGATAGGCTGCCTCTTCCTCTCCCCTTCAAACCGAGTGGTGTGCATATTATCTCATTTCTATAGTAGAATTTTGGTACCAGAGATCGAAAACATTGGGCCCAGCAGCCCACCACTGGAGGGCATGTCAAAATAGCATCCAAGGCAGTGTCCTCCACAGAGGGCATAATGGCGTGGAAGCCGCAGGAACTGGCTCAAAATTGCAGGAGGGCAGCACGGTGAGTTTGAAAATTGATTAGCAGAGGGGGCAGTCTGAGCGCAGATTCCCCCTCTCTCAGCCATTTGGCAGTGAGTGGCGAGCTGCAGAGGCCCATGCCTAAGCTGGCAAGTGGTTTGATGCTCATTCTTTTCAGCATAGGGTATGGGTGGCTGTGAGTGGTTAGGGCAGCAGCTGAGCATTTGTCCTTATCAATTTTTCAGCCCCCTGAACTGGCAGTCTGGAGAGGCAGCAGGGAAAACTGTCCAGACCCCATCTCCATGGTCCCCGTGTGGCACCTGAAACCCTGTGGCACCTGAGACATCAGTCAAAAGCATAGCAAGAGGCAGTGGGCTGCAAAGTTCAGTCCCAGTTGCCAGGGATGCTGGGCGCTCCAGCTGCACCTGTTCCCAGCACCAGAACAAGGTAGGTGGGTCTGGAGAAGCGCACTGCCACAGGCTCCTGAGCCTTTCCATGGGCCCAGGCCAGGCAGGCTGGGGTGGGCGCAGGCCTGAGGTGTCTCCTTGGTGGGCTCGGGTGGGCACAGGCCTAGAGTGGCTTCTCAGTGGGCTAGGGTGGGGACAAGCCTTTTGCACCTCCTCGGTGGGCTTTGGCGGGCACAGGCTGGGGTTATCTTTTAGGTGGGTGCAGGTCTGGGGCACTTCCTCCATGGCTTCAGGAGGGCACAGGCCTGGGGTGCCTCCTTGGTGGCATCAGGAGGACACAGGCCTGGGGCGCTTCCTCAGTGGGCTCAGGCCTGGGGCATCTCCTTGGCGGCTTTAGCAGGGCACAGACCTGGGGCACCTCCTTGGTGGCTTTATCAGGACACAGACCTGGGGCACCTCATCGGTGGTTTCAGGAGGGCACAGTCCTGGGGCACTTCCTCAGTGGGCTTAGGCCTGGGGCACCTCCTTGGCAGCTTCAGCAGGACACAGGCCTGGGGCACCTCCTTGGTGGCTTCAGCAGGACACAGGCCTGAGCCGCCTCCTCAGTGGCTTCAGCAGAGGGCAGACCTGGGGCGCCTCCTAGGTGGCTTCACAAGGGCACAGACCTGGGGCGCCTCCTTGGTGGGCTTGGGAGGAAGCAGGCCTGGAGCACCTCCTTGGTGGCTTCAGGAGGGTTCAGGCCTGGGGCAACTCCTTGGTGTCTTCAGGAGGGCGCAGGCCTGGGGCACCTCCACAGTGGGCTCAGGCAGAAGCAGGCTTTGGGCGCCTCCTTGGTGGGCTTGGGCAGAGGCAGGACTGGGGAACCTCCTTGGTGGCTTCAGGATGTCACAGACCTGGGGCACCTCCTTTATGGCTTTAGGAGGGTGCAGGCCTGGGGTGCCTCCTTGGTGGGCTTGGTTGGAGGCAGGCCTGGGGAAGCCTCCTCAGTGGGCTCAGCTGGGCACAGGCCTGGGGCGCCTCCTTGGTGGTTTCAGGAGGGTGCAGGGCTGGGGCACGTAATCAGGTGGAGGCAGGCCTGGGGTGCCTCCGCCATGGAATCTGGTGGGTGCAGGCTGGGGTTTCCTCCTCAGGGGCTCTGGCAAGTGCAGTCTGGGTTCACTTCCTCGGTGGGCTCTGCAAATGAGATATCTAGAAACTGCACTGTGTTTGCAGCTTCCCGAGAGGAAAAAAAAAAAAAAAACACATGCAATGTTTAAGGAGCAAAATGGAGTTCAATGGGGCCAGAAGGATAAGGGCAAGTTTGAGGAAGAGAATAGTAAGACAAGAATTCCAACAGTCAGTAACCAAATCATATACGGCAGTTGCCATGGAAAATATTCTTTTTGAATTTTTTAAATTGCAATTTTTTGACACTTAAAAAACTTTTATTTTCACTAAATTAAATCCACATTAAAACATTCTGAAAAGGTACAATTTTTTTTTCATTTTTAGCAAAGTATTATAAAACATAAAGACCCCAAAGACAGAATACTTTACCTTTATAATTGAAAATCAAATTAACAGTATATTAAATATTTACAAAACTCTCTTTTAAAAATACTTATACAGTTACATGCAATTTTGTAGAAATTACAAAAGAATGGCTAAAAAATGGAAGAATATTCCTTCATTCCTAAAAAGAAAGCATGTCCAATAGAAGCTGCAAAGGTTTCATTCTTAGCACCAATGCCTTATCTCTGCACATGGGAGAAGTGATACACGTGGCCACCATTCCTTCCTCTATGTGAGAAGGGATTTGTCCTGGCCCTTTGGCCTCCAACAGCACAGTAAATGGTTTTACAGAGTACTGCAAGAGTGGACCACATGCCTCATATAAATTCAGCCCTGGGACTGTTCAGCAATAGCCTCATTAGACTCCATTGCTTTCAGTTTCACCTGACTTGTTACTTGCAAATCATCTGTGCTTTGGAAAGGATGGCCATCGATTCTCGGCCTTTTGGCTAAGATCAAGTGTGGAAAGGATGGCCAGCCCTGCTCAGGATCCACAGGACCATCCTTAGAGAGGAGGCTGAACAGGGAGATCATTTCCCTCACAACCTTTAGGAAAGGCCAGCAGTTACCAGGATAGGAGACTAGCATCAGACAACACCATGGAGGTTGGCTGCAAACACACTACCCTGAATGAAGAAAGGCCACAGTGGTGTGAACAAGCTAACTCCCTTAGAGTTAGCAGACGGTGCTGGCTTTTTAATACCCTGTCACATATGTATGTTCAAGAAAAATCTTTTGTCTTTATTTTTATTTTAACTGATAGCTCCCATTTCCTCAGTGCTCATTAGCAATTAGAAGTTTTAATGTTAAACACTTTCCAATTTTTGATATTACCATGGAATAAAAGTTAGAAAATAAGCTGAAAATTGAGTATTTTGCTTAAAAAATCAGAAAGATACACTTATTTAACATAAGTCCATCCCAACACTGTTCTACCTGGGATTGTACATTCCTCTGTCCCCTTCAACACATGGCAGGCTATGAAGGCAGGTTCTGAAGAACACAGCACCATGCAAACCCATCTGGTTCTGGGTAGCAGGACAGGATGGCTCCCGCAGGCCAGGATGCTGTATCTTCAACTGATTATGAAGTATTCTAGTGAAGTGAAAGATGCTTTGGGTGCTTACTGACTGGTTACATTTGGAGAAAGACTCATTAGCAGTAACTCTGCTAGTCAAGGTCTGCTCATCCAATCCGAGACTGAACATGGGTATAGGCTTGTGGGTGGGCAAGATTCCCTTTGCATCTACTTCTCATGTTGAGTCACTCAGTTCCTGACTGCACAGCCTCGCACCACACATTTACATTCAGAGAGGACCAGAGATTTTCTGTGGCTGAGACATAGCCACTGCTAGGTCAGGACTGATACACTGCACTCTGAATATCATACTTTAGATGGAAGTTTTATTTTAATTTTTGTTACATTAGGGTTAACCCCTAATATTTATCAAAACAGTATTATGTGTAACAACATTTTCATTTCACTATAATGACACTAATACTTAATAAGATTTTATTCTTTTGCTATGAGACAATTTGAATTAGGCTTTATTTAAAATATTTCTTTGTTTAAAAAACCAACAAATTGAAACTTTAGCTTTCGGCACATATCCAGCCATTGTGATAGCCTTCAGTAGTATCAAAACCATAAACATTTATGAGCATTCTACTATTCTTTAACTCAACAGGACAAACTCCAATCTGGTGCTCTCTAAGGCAAAGTTGTGTCAGCTCTTGATATTTGATTTTTTTGTAGTGTTGGATTAAGCGATCCACATCACTGTTACTTCCAGAACTATATGTAACACTGTGTACCATGAATAAAGATGAATACAGAGGTCAATTCTGAATAGCAAAGAAGTAAAATTCTACTAAAACAATACTACAAAAATTTACATAAAAGTCTTTCATAAAAAAATGTAAAAAAAAATCTGCTGTATGTTCCTTGAAGTCAGGAAAAGGATCTAAAATTTGAAGCCTCATAGGAGTATTGCAAGTTCAAACCCAGCCTCATCAATTTAGTGAGGCCCTAAATAACTTGGAAAGATCCTGTCTCTAATAAATAAATATGTATACTTAACACTGAGCCACTCAGTGTTTAAGTGTTCCTGAGTTCAGTCCCTGGTACCATAAATAAATAAATATTTTTTTTCTAGGTAATGGTTATAACTTTCAAGTTTGTGCTTAGATATAGATGGAACACCAAGTAGGAAGAAGAAAAACAAATACATTTTTTAAGGAAGTATTATGTGTGCGTTTAGAAGAATGCTATTTCTGTATAATACCCTTAGTGTACGGAGCATGTGTTTATCTACCCAAAGGAACACTTTTATTTCTCTATGGTCCTTTCCCAGTATTGATTTCTAGATGTTTTAGTCAGCTTTTTCTCTGGTGTGACTAAGAGACCTGACAAAAACAGTTCTAGAAGAGGAAAATTGTATTTGGGCCTCACAGAGATCTCAGTCCATAGACAACTGGCTCCAATCCTCAGGGCTTGAGGGGAGGAAAAACATCACACCAGGAGACTGAGGTGGAGCCAAGTAGCTCAAGACACAACACTAGGAATCTATGATGTGGAGGGGAGGAGAGGAGAGGGGAGGGGAGAGGGGAGGGAGAGTGTGCATGCCAGAGAGCGAGCACACACTTAACACAATAAAGACAAAATATGTGCCTCAAATTCATGTCTCCTGGGAACACTCTTTCTCCAGCCACACCCTAACTGCTTTCAGTTACCACTCAGAGATTAATTTACTACTTGGCTTAAGGCTTTTATAACCCAATTGTCTCACATTTAAACCTTCTTCTATTGTCTCACACATGAGGTTTGGGGGGACACATTGGTAAATCATACCACCGGATTTGAAGAAAAAGAGTCTGCTTGTATCAATGTCAAGGATAATTCTATTATAATATTTTTATATTCTCCCTTTAAAAACTGAACTCACACAAGAAAGATTATGAAACTAATATTGATTCAATTATTCTCCACATTTCTAATTAATAATTATTTCTACTAGTTCAGAGCAGCCCTTAGAGTTCACTAAATCAAGGAATTTTATATAATATTGGATAAGGAAAGCTATTTATAACCATTATACTAGGGCTGATAAGTCTTAATCCAGGAAATATGCAAAGGTTAAAATGCAGAATGAGTATGTTTTGACAACAGCCAAATTCTGTGACAACAAAATAAATGAAGCTCCACTGGAAAGACAGAAATGAGGCTTGGGCCCTGTGCAGGGTGGAAAGAACCCAGGTGTCCTATACTCTCCCATCAGCTAAGTTTTCTTACCCACAAAGGGAGAAATGTTCTGTCAACCAACTGTCCTCTCTACATGAAGAACCACTTGTGAGGCTATCTCTTATTCATATATGTATTCCTTGTGCTGGTTAATATTGGGGCTTCAATGAATGTTCACTGGATCTGCTTGAGAGGAGGTGCTCTCTTCTATGAGCAGGGATGTTTCCTTAGGACTCACTGTAACTTGGAGGACATCACCTTCTATTTACCTATGGTCTGATTCTGAGATTAACAACTCAACTTCTGGCTACCAATTTGACATTTCACCTTCTATGTATTAAGAATGGAATGCATTGGATAAATGATGTGAGTGTTCTGGTTGTGATGTATTGTTTTCATATATCAGCCACCTGTGAAATGAGTAATTGAATATTTTAAAATGCTGAGGTTGGGCAAAGGCTCAGCACCTGCAGTGCCCCTCTGGACAGCGTGGACTCTGAAGCCAGATGGCCCAACTTGGGATCCTGACCTTGCAGCTTCCTAATTGTGACCTTGAGCAATATTTTTTTTTTTTTACTTCTCTGCACCTCATCAGGAAAATGACTGGTCCTAGTACTTACCTTATAGGGTTGTAATGAGGATGAAATGAGCTGACCTATAAAAGCACCTACAGTAGTATCTGATGATCGAGCAGAAGGCATGAAAGATGCCCAAGAAGGCATGAAAGATGCCAGTGTTGATTATAATGATGATGGGGGTGAAAGACAGTGGGGTGTGTGGCTGCTGCAGCCTGATCTATCTCCTCTTGAACAAATCCACTGAGATCCACTACAGACAGGGGCAGAGAGCGTGTTCAGCAGCTATTTTCTGGATGAGAAAGGGCATATAGGAGTGGCTGAGAAGAACCTAACAGCACAGAGCAGCAGGGGCCTGGGGTCCAGCTGGGACTTCCTCCCTCATGGCTTCCCCTCCACATATTTCATCTTGTCCCAGAGCAACACTCTGTGCCAGCACCTTCAAAGGGAATATGTGGAGCAAACTTTGGCGGGGGGGGGGGGGGGGGCGTGTTCCATGTAATTCACGCTTTGTTTGTCTTTTCTCCCTCTTCTCCTTACAGGAAAGAACAGCTGGAGTCAGCCGCCAGGTGAATTTCTGATTATAAATTCCCTTCTCCCCACCACTGGGTCAGGGTACAGGGTCCAGTTCTCCCAGTATGCTTTGGTATGGTGGGTGGCCCCCGTGTGGCCATGCTTGTCACAACATAGAGTCTGTGGGGTCACTTTTGCTGATGATGGCATTTCTCCTCCATTTTCATGCAGACATAATCAGAGAAACTTAATGGGAATCATAGCAGCAGCCACTTACTATCCTCTGGGCCAGATTTTGTGCCAGGAATTCTCTCTGTGTTGCCTCCTTTGGTCCATAAAACCCCAGTATAAAATAAGCTTTGATATCCTCCCTGGTGGATGAGGGGAGTGGGGTTCAGAGAGGTTGAATCATTCCCCCTGGTTTACACAGTAAATGTGTGGCAAGACTAAAATCCAAAGTCTGGCAGTTCTGAATATTAAGAAGTTATTTCCATTACATGGAGTTTCATTTGCTTCTTGGCCTCACACATGGAACTTCAGAAAATGAATCAAGACCATAATGCGTGGTTCCCACACCTGCAGATGCTTCCCAGCAAACAGTCCTCACTGCAGGCTGCTGCAGAGACTGCAGGAGCCTCTGGGTTCTAAGCATTTCTCTAACCCTCCTCCTTCTCCCTCTCAGAAGAGGCCCCAATGACAGGGAAACCGTGGACCCTGCTACAGACGGTAAAGAAAGGCCATCTTGTAAATACCACTGCAAACTGCTTATGTATTTATAAATATAAATAATTACACACACATTATTATTTGTTGGAAAACCACTTACAAGGTCTCACAGTAGACTTTTTAAAAAATTGTATTTTACTGTTCCTTTTAGCTATGTATGACAGTAGAATCCATTTTGACATAGTTATACAAGCATGAAATATATTCTTGTATCTTAAGCCAATGCTGTGCTCCTAGAGCTGACAGAATTTGGGCAGAGGAGGTGACAGGAACTTGGACTGCTTGCAGGGAACCATTTGAGAACACTGGCCTTTGAGAACCTGTGATTGGACAACCTTGACCCTTGAGTGATCTGCATGGTGCTCTCCCCATACATCATCCTGTTTGGAAGAAACCATTGCAGTCAGAACCATCAATTTCCCTGCAGAAATATATGTCAGGCTTTCCATGAATGTGTATGTATAGTGAATGGAGAGTTTCTTGCCTGCACCTAGCTTGGACTGTAGAGGTCATTGGGGGTGGACTGTAGAAGAGGGCTAGATGAATTTTGATGACAAGGTCAGAGGACATTTTCTAGAGAAACTGCAGCAGCTCATGACTCACAGAGGCAGAGTGGGAAGAAAACCAGACTACTCATCTAGATAGATTTATACAAACTGAGAACCCTCGAGGAGACAGGCTCACCTTATATCACACAGCACATGAGCAGCAGAGGTTATATGATCCAGGTCTCAAGACTCCCTCCAGCATATTCTTGATTTTCATTCCCTCCAGACCAATGAGGTCTTCAATCATGCATAAGTACACACTGCCTTTGGAGTCTTTTCTATATAGACATAAAGATCACATTCCCAAAACTGATTATCCATATATAGAATAAGACCAGACCCTCATCTCTTACACTGCACAAAATCCACTTAAAATGGATCAAGGAATTGGACCAGAAACAATGCAACTCCTAGAAGAAAACATAGGGTCAACACTCCAGCATGTAGGCACAAGCAACAACTTCCTCAATAGGACCCCTAAAGCTCAGGAAATAATGCTTTGAGTAATAAATGGGATAGCCTCAAATTAAAAAGCTTCTGCACAGCAAAATAAACAATTGGGAATATGAAGAGAGAACCTACAGAATGGAATGAAATCTTTGTTAGCTACTCTTCTGACAGAGGAGTAATATTCAGAATGTATAAAGAACCCAAAAACTTAATGCCAAAAATCAAATAACTCAATTAATAAATAGGCAAATGAACTAAATAGATACTTTTCATAAAAAGTGGAAATTGCTAAAATATTTAAAAAATGTTCAACATCATTGGCAATCAGGGAAATGCAAATCAAAACTACTCTGAGAATTCATCTCACTCTAGTCAGAATGGCAGCCATCAATAGTACAAAAAATAATAAATTCTGGAGAGGATGTGAAGAAAAAGGAACACTTTTACACTGTTGATGGGACTGTAAATTAGTACAGCCATTATGGAAATCAGAATCCAGGATCCTCAAAAGGGTAGGCAGGGAACCACCATATGACCAGCTATATCACTCCTCACTATTAATCTTAAAGACTTAAAGTCATCTCACCACAGTGATACATGCACGCACATGTTTATAGCAAGACAATACACAATACTCAAACTATGGAACTAGCCTAGGTGTTCATCAGTAATGAACAGATAAAGAAAATGTGGTGTATAGACACAATGAAATCTTATTCAGCCATAAAGAAGAATGAAATTATGACGTTTATAGGAAAATAAATAGCACTGGGGAACATAAGTTAAGCAAAATAAGCCAAACATAGAAGGTCAAGGGCCATATGTTTTCTTTCGTATATGGAAGTTCAAGAGGAAAAAGAAAAGAGCAGTAGGAGGAAATCTCATCAAAATCAAAGGGAGACGAGTAGAACAGAGAAAAGTTACCAGGGGGAAGGAGGAAAGAATGGAAGGATAAATACTGGGGAATAATATTGGCCAAATTATGTTATTATATTGTGTGCATATGTATGAATGTGTAATAATAAATCCCACCAATATGTACAACCATAACACACCAGCAAAAATTATGGAAAAAAGAACACATTCCAAGATCTAGTGCGGTCTTGGAATGTGTTCTTTTTGAATGTTGAATGTTTTGAGATTAGCATTAAGAAGCACTGGAAAATAATATATAAATCCCCAAAGCTCATCTCAGTTCATGTAAAAGAATAAAATAAAATTTAAAAACACCACACAAACCTTTTTTTTTTTGTGGCCCAGGAAATTGTATCCACTATTTTCACAAATGTAGTAAGCTTTCCACTGCTTCTGTGAGAAGAGGATTATTTACCAAGATAATGATGATAGCCAGCATTTATTAAATGCTTCCTGCATCCCAGACAGTGGGCAAAGTACTTTACAAGCATTACTGCATTTAACTCTTCGTCAGCTGTGTGAAGTACAGGCTCACTGTCTTTATTCTACTTGTGAGGAAGCTGGAGACCAAAGAGCACAAGTTATGTGTCCTGGGTCACATGGTTCACCAGGATGTCTCTTCCCAAAGGTCATGACCTGAGGTACCATGCTGAGCATCCAGATGTACTGGGCAGGGGAGTGTGCTAGGCCCAAAATAACTAGGCAGAGGCTCTGCCTAGCAGATGTGGAAACGGTTTATTCACACAGTGTGTTAATATATGACAGAGAGAAATACAACATGACTTTGGAGCAGATGAGGAGTATCTAATTTCCAAGGGGGGACACTTGTACATAGGTTTGCAGATAGGAATGAGGTTGTCTGAGGAGGTGAAAAAGGGCACTGCAGACAGGTGGACTTGTTTGTGTGGGAGGACCCTTTGGGAAGGAGAAAGGGCTTGGTGAAGATAGAAAGATGGAGCCACTTGGAGGTGTAGCAGGGCAGGTAGGCAGGGGCCAAGAGGGAAGATGGCCTGAAAAGTAAATGCCAAAGCCTCTTCTTCCTTGGTGGGCAGGTTTGCCTTCTCTATGTGCTCAGTTCACTTCCTGCCTTATCCACCATTGACATCTTCTCTGCCTATTTGCTATTCACCAAATATTGGTCAGGAAGGCAGCTCCAAAAATTTTGACTTCAGCTTAGGGAAGATGGAGCTGGTTGAATATTGGAGTTTATCTAAATGTACCCTGGGCTGGTTATTCATGGGGTCCTTCAACCAAACTGCTGTGAAAAGTGCAGGATGAGATAGAATATCCCCAGAGGGAGCAAGAAATAAGGGGTGCCCATTGCTTATTCTCATAGTCATCTGTTTATTTACTTATTTATACAATATTTCTTAGTGACTTCTATTTACCAGGCTGCAGGCAGGATGTGTCACAGATAACATCATGTGTAACAGTCCCAAAGCCTCTATGAAGCAGTTGTCAGGCCCCTGTACCAGATGAGGACCTGGTGCTCAGGGAGTGCAGGAGTTCTTAGCAGGGTTGGGATTCCCACCTGAGCCCCACAGCCCCACCCTAGGACCTCCCTCCACACAACCCTAGGCTGCAAAGGCAGAAGCCCACAGCTGTGGCAGTGACACTGGCTTCTCAGAACACAGAGTGGTCCCAGGCCCACAGGGAACTGATGGAACCCCCATACACATTCACCCTCTCATGAGACCCTATTTTGTGCTAAGCCCCATGTAGAGTACTGGAGAGGAAGCCAATGACTGGAGCCTATTTATGTGGGAAAATATGCAATATGACTCTGCAGATATCTTCACACAGAAATCACTATTTCTTATGCCAACTAGTGCAACAGCACAGAGGGTGGGAAATAGAGGGAAGAAATTCATATCTATTTATTTTTGGGGAGGGATATATTGGGGATTGAACTCAGGGGCACTCGACCACTGAGCCATATCCCCAGCATTATTTTGTATTTTATTTATAGACAGGGTCTCACTGAGTTGCTTAGTACCTTGCTTTTGCTGAGGCTGGCTTTGAACACATGACCCTCCTACCTCAGCATCCCAAGCTGCTGGGATTACAGTCATGCACCACAAGAAATTCATATTTAAAGAGCACCTACCATGTATCAAGTTCTTTGTCAAATCTTTGACCAACATCGTCTCATTGCAACCCAATGGAACAGGGAATGCTTACCTTTATTTTACAGATGAGGCTCCTGAGGGTCAGGAACAGCATGGCTTGGCCAATGTCAGCCCGATGGGAAGGATAGACCTGGCCTCAAGTGGAGGTGTTATTTTGTACCAGGAGCTGATATTTTGTACCAGGACAACTGTATGTTTGTTATCAACTACTTTTTGTGCCAAGAACTTTTGTGGCAGTCTGGCAAAACCCACGGATTCTTTCTGAGAATACTTATTTGAATCCATAAATAAAATATAATATGCAGTTATAAAAGAAACTGGTTGTTAAGTATTAAATAGAGTTAAATACTTAAAAATTTGAGCTGTCAAATACATGCTTCATTGTGTTGTACTAAAGGACAAGACCTAGTGGCAGGTTGAATACTATGATAACCTTGAAGCTGCCATGAGCATAAACAATACCTTGAACTAATAGGACATAAAATTATCTATAATTTCTTTTGTGGGCAGTTATAGGCATTGGGGATATTGGTGGAGTTTGTTACCTGTATTTGTTAATTGAAAGAGATGATAAATTTTAGTTAAAGGCTAGAATCTTAAAGATATCATTTTCCACCCAAGTTCCTGGACCCCCTAGATTCTGTCTGTGGATAGCAGGTTAAAGGTGCCACTTTATGGCTTTATGTTATTTAGTTCTATTCAAGGGGCATTTGATAAGGATCTGCCTGTGTAAGTCATATTTTGCACCACAATGTGGTAAAAAAGGAAAGACAGAAAGTCATTGATAGAGAGGGGAGAGACATGAAGAAGCAACGAATCTTTTCAGCATGAACTATGAGACAGGAACCTCCCAGTAGCCCCTCTCATCCACAGGGGATGCATCCAAGATCCCTATGGATCCTGAAACAAGGTGATGCAGAGCCTGACATACACTGGGTGTTTTTTTGTTTTTTACATATACACCCACACCTAGGATAAAATTGAATTTACAAATTAGACACAGTAAGAGATGAACAGCAATAACAGATAATAAATATTTATAATAATAGGATAAAATAAAAGTTATGCAATGTGCATGCATTCTCTCAAAATATCTTAATCCTTCATTGCACTCTAGTAACATTTTCAGATAGTGGTAGACAGCAGATAGCTGAAACTACAGAAAGGGAAACCATAGAGGGGTGGACGCTCTTACTGTATCTTATGTGTGCCCCACTTTAGCATAGGAGGAAGCTGGGTCCAGAGAGTTGAGGAGCTCTCCCAAGATGTGAGGCTGTGCACTGGTGCCCAGCATGTGAGCCCCAACCTGTCCTACACTGGGCACTACTCCCCATCAGCCTTGGAGGAGGACATTGAGTCTTTATGGAAGGATGGGAAGTTACAAGAGCCTGAACTTAAGGAGGAAAATTGTTCACTTTTGCTTATTTTGTAGCCAAAAGCTAGGTCTCTTGGATCGGGTTCGCCTTTCTAATCCTCGTGGTAGCAATACTAAAGGAAAGCTATTTACCCCTCTGAATGTAGATGCCATAGAAGAATGTCCTTCTAAAGAGCCAAAGCCTGCTGGCTTAAACAATAAAGAGTGCTTCCGCACCGTCTTCCGCATGAAAGCCTACACTTTCTGGCAGAGCTCCCAAGGTAAGGGCCTCCTGTCCTCCTGTCCTCTGCCTGTCTCCCCGACTTCTGCTCTCCTGAGCACACCTCCTCCCCACCTCCCCTCCTCTCCTTTGAAGAACTCTTGAGTCCCCAAAGTGCCTCTCCCTTCCCTCCTTCTCCCTCATCTCATTCATGCATCAGGGCTCATAGGACAGGAGGCTCCTGAGTTATCTGCTTTCCTGGCTGTCTCCAGGGAGCTGGGGGCAGGTTGCCATGGTTTCTGAGGTGGCCCTGAAGGGCAAACAGCTTTGCAGGTCAATTTGAAGGCAGAGACCAGTTGCACAGCCATCTGCAGATGGACGCCTCAGTACCCAGGTCTGGGGGGAGGAAGAGGGGTCAGAAAAGCCCCCCCCCCGTGTTGAGGAGCCATAGGAACAATGGCCTTGTATGCATCTTCTACTCATGAAGAGGGAGGGCCAGCAGGAAAGCAGTGACTCCAGTGTCTGAGGCCACTGGGTCCTTCACTCTCACCATATTGCTGGGTACTCTCTGGGACCTGTGAAGTGTGAATGGCACAGATAGTGACTTCCCAAGGTCACCAGGACAGTCCAACAGAGAAAGAATCCCACTTCAGATCTATCAGATTTTGAGGCCCTCAAAGGTGTCCATTGCTGTCTCATGGAACCTCTTGGGTCCTGTGGGACATACTTTGCCCACTTCACATGCCCTCCCCAGCCCTCGGGCCTCTAACTCAAACTTCTGGACAAGAAAGGGGGTGCAAGGAAGGGTGGGTGCTGTGGCAGCTGGAGGCCACAGTGCGGCCCCACAAAGTGGAGACAAAGCCTGAGGCCTGGAAGCTCCTACTCCAGGGAGAGTCTCAGAGCTTCCCCACATGTTGAGGCCTGCCATTGACACCTGTGTCTCCCTCCCAGATGCTGGGACAGGCTATCCCATGGCAGAAGACAGGGGCTACGGAAATGACTTCCTCATCGAGACATGATCCCCACTCTCAAGGCCACCCTCCGAGCCATCAGGTAATGACCACCCCCATCCCCTTTGTGCCTCCCTGGCCCAGTTCAGCTCCCCAGGACATGGCTTGTAAAGTGCCCATGGGCTTTGGGCAGGGACAAGAAGCTTCCAGTCACTTCTGGCCAACAACCAAGGGTTTTAAAACTCTGAGGGGGACACTGCCTCAGGAACAATGGCTCTCCTTGGCCAGTTGTCTTGTGACTCCTGCAGAAAGGCTTCCAGTGTGCTCATATAAAAATGGGGTTCAGTGAGAACTATACAGGGGTTTTGGCCACTGAAATCACCTGGCAAATCCCACATCCTGGTTTTATTGAACTTTGCTATCAGATTCCTTGACCTCCCCAGTGTCATTTTCTTTTAAAATTAAATCACCTAGTTCAGTTTCTGCAGCTTGAAGCCCAAGTCCCCAACCGCTGCCCTGTCTCTACAGCATTGGGTCAGGCTGTCAGAATAAACCATACTTATACAGAAGTCATTATAAAGAGGCTTTCTCTTCTGAGACTGAACCCTGAGAAAGATGGCCATGACCAGATACCTATGCTTCCTCATTCTGAGATACCCCAGGCTGGCTGGAAAAGAGATCACAGATGACTCTTGTTTGCCATGTAATTGTGCCCATCCTGTGCTGAAAGGGTAAGAGAAGGTGCTGAAGGCCACAGAGCTTAAAAAAAAGCAGAAGGCCATGTCCATTGAAAACATGCTTTTTAAATCTGGCTGGGCTCTTTCACAAATAGGGCAGGGACCGCTGCTAGTTGCTTGACAGTGCCTCTTCTGCATCCATAATACAAAGATAGTGCTGAAAACATGCTCATATTTATGCAAATAAAGTATTGTCATCATCTGGAATTTTGTAAATGGAGATACTCTGTGGTTAGCAGAGTGGTTCAAGGTGAACCATTGAAGATGTGGGGTTCAAACGTGACCAGAGCCCAAAGGTAATTCTCCCTTAGACTCAGTGGTGTCACAACCATGGGCATCTCTGCAAGATCTCTTTCATTCATTTCAGGTGGAGTTTTCAAGGAGCAATGGAGAGGCTAGGTGACAGGGAGGCTGGTGTAGGAGTGATCTTGATGGAAAACCATGCCTAATGAAGAAGAGCAGAGCCATTTGGTATGCTAGTGGATGCTGGTGGAATTGGGCCAACCCAGACTGCAAACATTCCAGAGCTAGAGGGAAAGACCTGCAATCCCAGACTGTTAAATATGTCATCGGAGGATGAGTCACGTGGACAGAATGCAGAGGATCAAATGGGTGGAGTGGGCGTGGCTCTGCATAACAGTGCAGGTAAGAGACCAGATGCTTGGTGGAGCCTATGAAAAAAAGTGGAGAGGACCTAGTGGGCAGAGCTGGTGAGGCAGAGTCAGGCTGAGTGAGTGGAGCCCAACTCATAAGAACAGTGGGCGGGGAGAAGACAGGGGAAGCACGTGGGAGGCAGCACCCCACCCAGGACCCCTTAGTTGAACACATCCTAGGAACCAAGAGGCACAGTGATGCAGGAACAGAGGGCATGGTGGGTGCATCCACAGGAGGTAAAGGGAGTCAGGAGAGGCATCCGGTAATTCTGTCAGGAGTCACTGTGGACCCAGAGGGGAAGCAGGGTCTTTGGGCTCTCAAATAGTAATTTGACCTCAGGGTCTTCTCCCTCTTACCCACTGAGGCAATAGAGGGAGGCTGAAGATGGCATGGCACAGCCTTTCTATCTTCCTCCTTCTCATTGGATGCTGTGCCCTTTCTATATTTTCAGGTTGGTTGGTTCCCATTGGGTTTCTGGAAGTTGTCCTTGGGATATCGCCTGAGACACTTTGTTTTGGGGGAACAATAATTTTTTTCCAATGTGTTCACAGAGACTTCTCTTGGTGCCTGCTGTTTACATATTGAGACCCTGAAGTCCAGAGAGGGTAAGCCTGTGATGCAGCCGTCACTTGCTGGAGCCTGATCTGGATCACACATTCCCCTTCACTCACTCACTCACAGGCAGGGGTTTCATAGCGTCTGGTCAATAAAAAAAGCATTGATGAGGGAAGAGGCCTTGACTCTTTCCAGGTGCTACTTTGGGACACTCCCTATGTCTGTAAAGTAGGACACAAAGTGACGTCTGCCTCTCAGGCTGGTGTAAGGCCAAGTTCCAGCTTCATGATTCTCTAAAAGGCAGTTTGCAATGGATGGGGTAGGGGATCTATTTTGACAGTATTATCATTTAGTATTTTTTAACATTTATTTTTTAGTTGTAGGTGGACACAATACATTTATTTTATTTTTATTTTATGGTGAAGCTTGAACCCAATGCCTCATGCATAATAGATGACCACAGCCTTCATTTAATTTTATATATGGAAACATAACTCCTTGCAATAAAAAAATTAAAAAAAAAAAACTATAGTACCAGGCTCTGTCCGAGGCAGAGAGGACACAGACATGAACAAAACAGCAAGGAATCTCTGCTCTCATTTGCGTGGGGGCTACAATTCCCCTGGACTTACCCAAGAATTCAGGCACTAAAGAGACATGAAGTACTGACCCCCTTTAGGCATCTGATCTAATGTTACCATCCATGGCAATGTTTTAACTTCTCAATTATTCTAAAACATACCCTTCTCCATGTGATTTAGCTGCCCCAATCCTTTCCTACCTTGCCTTATCACACATAGGCTTGTTCAACTATTTATGCCCTTCTCCTATTTTATATTTCTTTTGCACATGACTTTGAAGGCCTCATGATTTGGCATTTCTTATATTTTTTTTTTCTGCAGCTTTCAAACTACTTCAAATTCAACCATGTGGAAAATTAACAGTAGGTATTATAGTTTTTATTTTATTTTATTACCATTTATTTCAAGTCTCCAAATCTCTCTCAAAATATCTTTTTTTTTTTCATTTTTATGATACTTTTATTAACTCTTCACACATTGACAATGGTTGTGATAAAGCAGTATCTTCTGACTCCAACACTGGAATTTCAGTGACCTGCTTGAAATGATTGAACTTTCTTTTGATTCTACATTACAAGTCTCCATTTTATTTTTTATGCTTTATATAACTTTATATATAGTACAGACAAGACTAAGCTAATATTACATGGTTTGTCTCAGAGAAAGTGCAGGCCTCCCCTCTACCTTCATTAGTGAATATGAGGGCTCATCACAAGTTCCTTAGGGTTGCCTTTAAGCATGGGCTCTGACTCAGCTCCATGTTCAATCTTCCTGTGATCTCCTCAGCCTGTGGCCTTCAGTTCTTCTCCTTCTTCCTCCTCCTCCTCCTCCTCTTCTTCTTCTTCTTCTTCTTCTTCTTCTTCTTCTTCTTCTTCTTCTTCTTCTTCTTCTTCTTCTTCTCCTTCTTCTTCTTCTTCTTTTCTCCTTCTTTTGAAATTTCAGATTAATTTTAATACTTTACACAGAGCCTGAATCACAAAAAAGCCAGTTTAGAAATGGTGGCAAGCAGAAAAACAACACTACCCAGAAACCAGGTGCTTCATGTGAGAAAAAGTTAGGGAAGAGGAGCCTATCACACATGATAGAGAGAGGACCCTAAGAGCCATGGTGTAACCATGGGAGGTGCCAGAAATCCCTCACCCCAAAGTGGAGGTATTGTAAATTGTTTAATTGGACTGGACTAATTTGATCTTATGATCAGAGTAATAGCAATTTTGTTTGCACATGATTCCCATTGAGATGCTTTTCCAAATATGTCCAGAAAAAAATTTGGAGACCAGCTCTCCCAGGATTGCTGTTATCCACCAAAGAATAAGTAAAATTAAGAGACAGCTTATGTATTACACTTGGAAAGCCTCAGTTCTGTGTTTTCCAGGGAGATTTTTGTCATATTTCTCTATAAAATAATATTATAGGCCTGAAGAGACAGAACTTAAAGATGTCTTTCCTTAAAACATGCAACTCTTTAGGCTATTACCTGCACCACATCATCCTTTGCCTCATCCATCTGGATAAGTGCCTCTTCATTCTTAAATTCAGAAGTAGTGTGCAGTTGGGTCATGGAAAGGCTGTGGAATGAGGAAATTTTAGCATAATTGAGGTTTCTTGTAGATGCAGAAGAGAGACTTCAGCTCCAACAGTTTTACTCAATCCAGACGACTGTGTTCTGTATGGTACATTGAGGATATTTTCTTCTAACAATGTTTGCTTCTTTAATTTATATCCTCCTAAAATGAGTCATTTTTAATAGGTAATAATGATTAATTTTAGTTTTCTGTTTGTTCTAAGTTTAATGAGTTCTAGTGATACAACTTACATATGGAATGTCATCTAGAGATTTTAAAAATTACTTATTTGTATACATATTATAAAAGAAGAGATGAGTTTAACTTGATATTTTATAAACTTTTATTTTATTTTATTTTCATGTGGTGCTGAGGATAAAACCCAGGACCTCACACATGCTAGGCATGTGCTCCACCACTGAGCCATATCTCCATCTGTAATTTAGCATTTTTTATTTATAAACTTGCTTCTGTAATAATAAAAAATAAAATAGAGCTACTATTGATGTGAATTCTATAATTTGAGTAATTATAATTTTTTTAAATTTTTAGAATGAAATGATATTCTATGTTCAAAACTGCATTTCATAGAGGGCAATATCACAATGCCATAAACTACTTATATTTCTCATAAAGTCTTTGGATCCAATTTAACTCAAAAGATTAAAAATTTCCTGATCCTGTACTCTTTCAGTTAGGAAATGACAAATGGTGTAAAGCAGTGGATGTGTAACCGATGTGATTCTGCAATCTGTATATGGGGTAAAAATGGGAGTTCATAACCCACTTGAATCAAAGTGTGAAATATGATATGTCAAGAACTATGTAATGTTTTGAACAACCAACAATGAAAATTTTAAAAAAAGGAAATAACAAATGAGAGGATCATGATAAAAGGGTTTGGAAGCACACTGAATATTTTTGAAAATCAAATGGACATACTAGTAATTTTCCATTCCTGTATTAAAAATACACAGGAATATAATTTTCAAGTTTAGAGGAGGAATATTTGTGTTCATCCATTCTTTATGTATTAGTTTCATGTGTGTATATATATGAGACTATATACATACATATATGCCCTTTCCCATTTTTGTCACAATGGAAATGTCTGAATCTAATCTTTCTTAAAGGAACACTTAGGTCAGTGGAATCTCATCCTACCCTGATCACTGTACAAAAATTTCTGATGTTTCCACAAACTCAGTTGTTTTTTAGTTCTTTTTTTGCTTGCTTGTTTGTTTGTTTGTATGTTTTTTTGTCTTTAGCATGAACAAATAATTGTGAACATATCTCATTCTCTGGTCACTGAAACACAAAGAAAACGATGACACAGGAAAGCCAAAGTTGTGGGGAAGAAAAGCAGGATTTGAATTTTACATAACTACATCAATCAGAGAGACAGACTGCCCTCTAGGACAGCTTGGCATCTGTGAAGAAGCACCTCTCTGGCTTTCTATTTCTTAACTTTAATATTAAACAGATCTTAACTTTATGATCCATATAAATTTATTGATCATCAACTATGTGAAAACTCTGAGGCTAGACTCTGGAATGAGGAGTTCTTTAAGCCACTGTGCATTTTCTAGCTTGCATGGTAATTGCTCTCTAATTTAAAAACTGTATGATTACCAAGAGTTTCTAAAAATATTCTATAATTAGAAAGAGGCATATAACTCATATAAGTATATATTACATTAATACATCTGAATAAATGAAGTACGTGAGATCACACACAAAAAAAAACATAGAACTAAAACTCCTCAAACAGCTATAAAAAGTGCTGCAATTACAAAGCAAAATAACTGTCTTTTAGGTGCAAAGCATGTGTTTTCAAAGTCCTGTAGCTAATAAATGTCTATACCTTCTTTATTCCAAATTTATTGCTGTGCATGAATTATCATGATTTGTTTGAGGGATCATGTGTTGATATAGGATTTCATTTCAAAAAACTCTCTTAAAAGAACTAAGAATTTTTCTTGTAACATCCATCACTATTTGTATTAGTACCATAGTTATATGGTGAATTTTGAGCCTATAGGAGAAGTTTACTTAAAATTTAAAAATTCTGTGTCACTGAAAAGGTAGGAGATATATTATATTAAAGCTGACCTTATTGTCTAGGAAGTAGAAATCTGTCAACGGAAATATATCCAGGTATTTGGTCATTTTTGAGGTATTGATCTGTGTATAATAAGTAAAATTTAATTGTATTTGCAGATTTATGGAACTGTGCTTCAAAATAAATGTGCCTTGAGAAATAATATTAGTGTATTTAACCTCTACATCTATGTCTAGAAAATCTACATAATATCATAAAAATTATATGATTTGCGTAGAAGTGCTATTCACTGTATAGTATTTTGAAGAGATTCATGGATTTGGTATTTTTGCTTCAAATATCTTTTGTCAAAAATAAACAGAACTTGGTTATAGAGCTTTTTATTTTATATTATATCATCAATTTATGGTGACATTATTATTCTCTTTCAAGCACAAATATATATTAAAAATAGTGATTTTTTTTCTTGGTGTCATGTTATCTTCCAAAATTCTTATCCTTTGTGAAAAAAAAGATAATTTTGTAGTGCAGAATTACATCCTAATAAATCCTAATTTATTTCCTCCAATTTTAATCATGGATCTAAATTCATATTAAAATGTATTGAACATTTTTGATTGTGTATTATAAGCTCATAAACTAACTATTTTACTTAGATATCTGGATCTTCAAATATGCAAGTCTATTTTACCGACAATGAATTAAAGTAACAGTAAAAGAGAAGCATAAAATGTGATAAACATCCACAATGAAAAGAGGAGGTAATCTCCAGTGAAAAAAGATTTCAAAGAACTTCTGGAAAACAGAAAGTCTGGAAGTAGATGAAGGATGCATCTGAGTTCTAATTAGGGATTCACAGGAGGTGGATTAAGACCATGACTAGTCATCTTGGAAGTCCATAAGTTAGTGTGCTTCAGATCAGCACAATGGAAATAAAGGGAAGGAAGCACATTTGGGCACACAGAATCTGGGGTTGCATTCTAATCTCAAAGGAGGCTTCTGCTTACTCAAAGTGAAATTATGGATCTGTCTTGCACTCTCATATTTTTCCTACTTGAGACATGGAGTGTGATTTACATGAGTCTCAAACAGTCTTAAGTTTAGGAAGCCTTAAATGGTAATAGCAAGAAAAACTATCTTCTACTAATGAAAATACTTTGAAAAGACCACTTTCAGAAATTGTCTGGGAAATGAATCCTTCAGTCCTAATTGTGCCATAAAGCATAGTTCCCTATTGTGACACCACAAAATCTCACTTTTCAGTCTAAGTTCTATACTTAGTTTATGGTACTGGTGAGACTCTATTCCTGAAGAAAACTTATAAGAATGGAAAACAGTGCAATTAACTACAGTTTTGACAGCTGTGTAGACTGAATGTCAAATTAATAGTCATCTTGTGTCTCTTCTGTTGTTCAATTTAGATCCACTAAACATACTTCTTTTGGTCTCTATACTCATCCCCAAATCATTTGAGGCTCCTCACTATAATTTTCTCAAGACACAACTACTGCACTGATCCTTTTACAATTCCTGTATGGAAAATGAATACTAAAAAGTAGAGAATTGGATCATCTGTTTTCAAATTGAATCATCTGATTTTTATCTATAAATATACAATAGACTTTTATATTTGGATACAGTGGATACCATGGTCATAGACCATTAGTAATGTTTTTATTTTTGTTAAGTGTGGTCTGATTCAATTTTACACATGATGTATTGGCACTTTATTAGTGGTACTTGCTTAGCATTGCAACATGGAATCAATGTCCTTCTGGTGAGGAGAGTGAATTGACCTACCTAGGATTGTAATTTCTCCTCTTGCTTTCTGTAGTACATAGAATTTAGAGTCCTCAGGTGCAGTTTAAACTTTAGTTGGAATTTTGTTAGACATCCTGTTGGAAAAGTGTCCTCTTAAATGATTAAGATTTCTAAAAGTGGAGGATGCAGAGGCATGGCATAAGAAAATATAATTGCCAAGTGCATTAATAGGAGTGATGGTGAGTTAAGACTCTTAAACTGTGACACTCTGGTTCCTGGATCTATATAGTGTGTCTCTTGGTAGCACAACCTGATATAATGATGTGAAATTTTAGAATTGTTAGCAACACCATCACCTGTTCCAGAGTTCTACCAGGCCAGCAGCTTTTTGTTTCTTTTTTTAGATGATAATACAGTGGATACCATGGTCAGTCATAGACCAATAGTAATATCTTTATTTTTGTTAAATGTAGTCTGATTCAATTTTAGGCATGATGTATTGACACTTAATTAGTGGTACTTGCTTAGCATTTATTGTCTGTAAAAGCAAAAATTTAAAAAAAAGTGTTTGGGTTTTTCTGGTTAAAATTATTTCTGTGTTAAAAGACGTCCACTTGTTAATTTATTATGAGAAAATGATGAAAAGAATGATGCTGTAACAAGAACCTAGAGATAGATCTCTCCTCCTAGCTGGCTAGATATTTGGAAAAAGCATTTGATAGATAAAATACGGTGACTGGAAACCACTATGGTACTCAGTCTTCATTCATCCTGTGCAGCATCAGAGGCTGGATAAAAACAACTAGCCAATTACAGTTGTCAAGTTGGTTGTCTTGTACAATGTCCATGATGTATGTGCTTTGGTATGTGATAGCATGAAATCCCATGATATTTACACTGCTTTGTCTCTCTCAGAGATCCATCCTTATTACTGTAGCCCCCAAATTTTATAGTCTTCATAAGTTCCTTCTAAACCTTTGACCAAGACTTGATTTCTTCCTATTATTTTATGTACCTTCTTATGTACCTTCTTACCTGAGGTAACTTCTTTTTCCACGTGAAATTAAGGATGAAGTGTGCTGCCAAGTATAATGCTCTTTAGAAAGAGTTTTTTCATTTTTTTTTTATTTTTCAAGGGTAATCCTGAAAGATACTGTACAATGGTGTTATTTTATTTCACTTTGCTTCTAAATGAAGATAACTCATATTTATTTCTAGTAATATTTTGATAGAGGTTGCCCAATTTCCTCTTCTATCTGATTTGCAAAGGGGACCTTTTCCCAAAGAAGGAAATGAATAGGTGTTGTATCACACCTTTGCTCTGAAATTGATTGGGGTTTTCTGAGAAAGAGTGTAACTTCAGTGACTATCTTCTTGGTTAGTTATTTGCTTAGTTATTGGTCACACTCTACAAGTGTGACCTCAGGTGAAATGCCAAAGAAGATAGAGAGTAAAATAAGTAGAAGTTATCAATTGATTATACTTTTGTAACTGAAGTAAGGTTTGTGAAGTACTATATGACTTGCATATCTCTCTGCCTTCCATTTAAAATCAAAATATAAAATTCATCTTTATTTTTTTAATGTATCACCAATAAGCTTCTAAAAATAAAATTTACATCTATTATTTTTCTAATCCTGTTCATGATTTCTCTATTTTCTTGATTATATGAATTTTTTATAACTGATACTAACTTGATAATCTGTGTCATTTTCTGGTTTACAAACACTTATTGATTTTTGTCTCATTTTAGTTATAATTGGCCTCCAGTGACTAAGGGAAGTCTTCTCCTTAGTCAGACTTCTGGTCTGCTCCTCCCAGCCCTGCTTCAGTCTCTCAGCTTCCCAGACCCTCATGCAGTTGGTTGTAAATTCTTCCAGAAGCTGTTTTACTGTCTACTTTTCAGGAATAAAAATAAAAATCAAAAGTTAAAAAAAGATACTTTAGGGCTGGGGATATGGCTCAAGTAGTAGCGTGCTTGCCTAGCATGCATGAAACACTGGGTTCGCTTCTCAGCACCATGTAAAAATAAAAAAAAATAAAGATATTGTGTCAACCTAAAACTAAAAAACGAATATTTTTTTAAAAGATACTTTAAAAAGCAAAATGTGGAGGGAGAAAGTAGCAACATATTTTTTTTTTTGTAATTAGGCTTTTTAAATTTTTTTAACATTTGTCTGTTTTTAATGAGGGTCACCCACTAACACTTCATCAAAATAACAGTTTCTTTGCTGAGTTCAGGTGACCAAGGAATGGCCACACCCTTGGAACAAAACAAAACACACACACACAGAGAGAGAAAAAAAAAAAGAAACAGAATTATCTTTAACCTAACTTTTTATATGATGTCTCAGATCCCCTTAACTTTGCACATTAGCTTCTTTGTTAAGTTGAATTGTAACTGCTTTTTGTAGTTGGAAAGAGTGTGACTATTGAACTTGAAACCTTTTATTCTGGGCAGCTTGGTGGTTTCTGGTGAAGTTAAGTGGGTGAGAGGGTGAAGGGAAAGTGGGGGATTCTTTCCTATCATAACATGAAGTTTCCCCCATAGTCTGCTCTCAGGTGGCAGAACTCAAGTATTTCTTACAGTGGTATACTTTGATTATTTTTACTTCCCCTTTACCCATAAGTTTTAACAGCATTTTGTCAAACTGCACTTATTAAGAACCATTTTTAAAATAAAGTTATAATTCGCCTAACAAGTCTGCACTTATTGATTATGGTTTCCCTCACCTGCTATGCCTGTTTTTGGTGTCTGAAAAAACAGATATATTATTTTCCATATTTTATCCATTTTTCTAGCTATATATACTGAAAAGAAAATTAGTTCTGCAAATATTCCATTTTGATTGAATGCTATAATCAAGAAAATAATATTTAAATATGCTAAATATATCTCCAGATTTTCTCAAGTAGCTATGCTTAAAACAAAGAAAATATCCTGAAATGAAAAACCATGGTCAGCTTCAAGAAGGCAAGAATAAAACCCAAGTATTTATCCTTAATGATGGATTATAGATGATAAATACAGAATAACCTCAAGATTTAAAGGAAAAAAATAGTATTCAACCTGGTATTCTAAAATGAAGCAGATTGTCCATCAATGATAAATAAAAATAGATTTTCATAAATGATAAAAATCTAAACAGCTATTTTCCATGCCTCATTTCAAAAAGAGTTACTCAATATAGAAGAAAAAAATTTAAAAAGGGAGCAGACTTTGTGGACAGAAACAGTGGCTCTAACTGCAAAGCTCAAGAAAGTTATGCTGATTCTGCAGTAGACCTTGAAAATAGTTTTGTTAGCATACCTCAGTCCTACCTTTAAAATGATGGTTTAATAGAAATATTAGCTAGTGAGTAGTCAAGTGATTGAATGTAGCAAAAGATAGAAGATTCTAGTGATCTATTTTTCTCATCACAAAAAAATGAATATTAGAAAATACAGGAAAAACAAAGTGATGAAAAAAGAAAATAAAAATGAACTAAACACAAATAATGGAAAGCCAAGTTCTGTATATGAAACACAGTAAAATGTGCACTTTTTGTAAAATTTAATGGGATAGAAAAAAGTAGTATTGATTGTTCTTGATGGTAAGAACATCCCTCCATGAGCAGCATTCATGTCCTGATATTGGATGTCAGAAAGGCTAATAAATTAGAGAAAGAAATCATTCTTACTTCTGGTGTGTGTTTTGTGATGAAAAGTATCTTAAAGTCAAATTTGTGAAAATGCTTACGGGTTTTTAACCTTCATAAATTTTCTGTAGACAAAGAATGCAACACATAATTATTTTTTAAAGAGAATAACTAACTGAGGAAGCATGAAAACAGGGACTTGTAACTATTAAAAAATAGAGTGGGGTGTGGTGGTCTGTTCAGATGCTGATACTCAGAAATAATAAAGTGTCCAATGTAGATTAAGCAAGAAATCACAGAACACATACCGTAAATGATAATCAATTAAACGCTAAATCCTTTTAATATTTGATTGATTCGGCCTGAAGAAAAAGAAGTGGCCCCATAAGTTAAATTGGTTTTCCTCCCTCTCTCATTGCAATTAGAAAAAATGATGGGAATACCTAAAACATTGTATAGGGTCTTCTATTTAAATTTCAAGATTATGATCAATATAATCAGACAACTAGTAGTAGGTATGGCTAAATTTAGTTTCCTTTTAAAACTTTACATAGTTGCAGATAGAGTGTAGGCTGCTGATTTGGGTGTAAATTTTGGAAACTACTGTTTTATATGGCACTGGGGATTGAACTCGGGTTCTTTATCACTCATATATATACAAAATTCTTTGATATTTTATTTTAAGACCTGGTCTCACTTAGTTACCAAGGCTGGCCTTGAAGTTGTGATCCTTCTGCCTCAGCCTCTATGATATTTGGGATTACAGGTATGACATCAGGCCTGTACACTACTTTTTTTTTTTTTACATGCATCTAATAATCAAAAATATTTTAAATATTTTTGCATTTTCTTTGATGTAAAATATTCAATACTATCTTACCAAATTGGTTTTGACCCTAATATTCTTTTCTTGAAAAGGCCAATATTCATGTTGAGTAGTTATACTTTTTTTTTCTTACCATAACAAGATTTACTCATTAGATTCTATCCTGAGTTAGCAAGTCAATCTTATCCATGTTTTAGAAAAACAAATTGCTATAAATTTTTCTGGTCATGGTTTTAATAGAAGTACCTTCCTCTTAATTATAATAAACAAGATAGGAGAAAATTCAGTAAAGTCAAAAGCTAAGATCCAACAGTTGGCCAGTTCTTCTTTCAACCAGATGTTTATGATTTGATTGTTTCTATTTTAAATTTCTTCTTCTGATTACTCTGATGGCCTTTTCTATGATATTTAATAGTCAACTTCATTTAAAAGCACTACTTTATGTGAAAAGTGGATACTAAGGAAAATAAATATCTGGAACAAATTCATAGTACTCAATATGCTTCTCATGATTATATACAGTTTCCTCCCACAATTCTGGGATTGCAATTTATAGAGCTTTAAATGACTTCCATTCCTCAGTATATTTCACTCTCAGCACATGCAGAAATAATTTCTCACCAAATTTATATTAAATAAGTAGCAATTTAGAGAAAACCAGATATAATTTACACCTGTAAAATTAAAACAATATATGTGGAAGTTTGCCAAAGAATACTTGGCATATTCAAAAAATAAAATGAAGAAAATTACCAGAATTGTTGCTTTCCTTTATGTGACAGGGCACAGTTTATTGACATGTTGTTTCAAAAAGACATTAATATTTTCCTTATGAAAAAATAGTTGTTATTCTTTAACATAAATTTTACTTCATTTTTAAAATTTTTTACCCATTTATCTTGTACACTGAGAAGGTATTTGCTGGGGTAAAACACAGTGAGATACTGATCAATATATTGTATTTTTACTAATGTTGTAAAATGCATCTCTGATACATTTGTTTGTTTTCATTTTATATAATAGCATCATGCACAATCAGCATGAGAAGAGTTTGCTCATTAATTTTGGTATCAATAGTGGGTTAGGTTCATTGAAAAGATGTTGAGAAAATTACATCTATAATGGTGGAATCTCGCAATTCTTTGTTTTCATCTTTCCTGTGGTGCTTCTGCTCTTGATATTAGTATGTTAACTTTAATTTGCATTGTCCATATAGTTTCTTAAAACATAAGACACTTAGAATTGAGGAAATCACATATAGTAAGTTTATTTCATAAACTGATATAAGACTCAATGAAAGACTTCAGCATTATTAATGTACATTTTATCAAAATTCCACTATATCACAATGGTACATACAGTATTGAAATTTTATATAGCTAAAGGTTTTTTTAACAATGAATGATAGGCACCCTAAGCAAGTATGCAGTTCCAATTTTTCATTTACTGAGCTTCATTCATTCATAATATAATAGTTGACAAAAACCACACATCAGAGTGTCTGTTTTTGAAAACATTGTTTGGTGAATTAGGAACAATGCAGCATACAATTTTTATTTATTATTGGTTCATCAAACCCACATCTTACTCGCATAGTAAGATTGTTATAATATTCAATAAGTTGTAGCTAAAATCATGAAATACCACATACCATATTGTACAGATTATATAAATGCTCTTATTATTTCTTCATTCTTTTTCACAAATATTTATCAGCAACTTACTATATGCTAATTAGAAATAAGTTCATTATAATTATTTCAGATATTTTTAAAAAACTGTAAGACCTCATTTGAAAAGAGTAATATAGATTTCAGAAGTAACTACTGCTTCTCTAGTGAATAATGTGTATACAAATCTGCTGAGGTCTTGGGGTATGCAAATATATTTGAGATGTATCAGAGAGTATATATGAAAACACAGTACTATTTATTATGTTATTTAAATAAAGAGAAATATCATGACAAAGGTTAAAAAACTAACTTTTGGGAAAAAAAGCAAAAGGGTGGACTAGTATTTGAAATAATGTAATAATAATTTTTACTATAATAAGTTGTTTCTGAGTCCCATTTCACTCTTTACTTTAATTATCTATCCATTGTGTTAAGAACTCCTATAGGTGTTAAACTATATAAGGTACATATATTGTGGTGTGAGGTGTTATTGGAAAATATTAGCATTCGGTGAATAATGCCATCAATTTTCTGTTTTGCAATATTAAAGAACTATTTCAGATTTATTGCAATGGATAGTTTTGTTTAAAGGTAACAGTAGTTTTTCAATGTAGAAATTACTAAGAAAAATTTAGGTGTTCTCCAAAAGTCTATAACAACCATATTTGATGAACTTTGTGTCATAATGTATAAGAAAAGTTGCTTCCTTACCTCAAACCAGACATCATTGGAATAATCTTTTGTAGTATCAGCACATACAAGTTTAGATGAGGACTTTTGCTTCTTTTCTCCTTTTACCTCCCACTTACAATATGCCTTATTTTTAATAAGCAATTTTCTATGCTTGTTAAACCTCTCACACATCTCAGAATTCTCTAGGAGAGATCCCTGACAATCTAGAAACAAACATATCTGAGATAGTGTATAGATTAATATATGAAAAAGTTCAAGAAAATATTGATCTGGCCATGAGATGGTGTGGTAAGTATATAGAAAGCTAAAAATTGAAATTGAAAGAAATATAATACTCCTGAGAATTACTATGAATCATGTAGTCTTTGGAAGCAGATATTTTAAGTAGGAAGCTCTTGAGACTGATGTCCACTGCATCTTTTATATGAATATTTGCTCTGGTTTTGAGGGCCACCAGATTTTAGCCAGTAAACTTTTGGCTTGATATAGCATAATCAGAAAGCCCAACATTCTCTTTTTATACCTAGGCATGGTTTACTAAACATTCATTGAGTTTTTGCACAAACTTTTCCCTTATTTTAATATACCTAGCCCATTAGTCTTGTCACATTCAAATTCATTCATTCTTCAAAAAGTAATTTAATTCCCTATTGTCTTTAAAATATCAACCTAAAATAATTTCTATACTCTAAAGCATTTTATTGTAGTATCTAGAATCTTTATAATTACTAAGAAATGACATTCTATGTCTCATTTTTACCATTGTCTCTCTCGTATTACTTTCATTATGATTTGAGTATGTCCCCCAAATGTTCATGTGTTTGGAACTTAGTTTCAAAGGGAGAGAGTTGGAAAATAGTGGAATGTTTAAGAAGTGAGATCTAGTAAATTGTGGTTAGATCATTGGGGGAGATGTTCTTGGAGAGGGTTAATATAAATTTCATGGGGCACAACATACTTTTTATTAAAGCTGGGTGTTTCAAAAGAGCAAGTCTTTTTTTTCTGAATTTCCTGACTTCCTGTCTCATTATGTTCTCTCTACCTCTCAAATGAGCCCTCACCATAATGATACCTCATGTGTAATGCAGGTGAAGGAGCTGTCACAGGAGCTGAGAAGATTCTGGTAGAGTGCACTTAAATCTTCAGAACTATGTACTCAAAAATATTTTTATTTATTTACAAGTTGTAGTTGGACACAATACCTTTATTTTATTTATTTATTTATTCATTTTATGTGGTGCTGAGAATTGAACGCAGCTTCTTGCATGTGACAGGTGAGCACTTTACCACTGAGCCACAACCCCAGCCTCTCAGAAAATAATTTTTATGCATTTATATCTCTTTTTATACATTGGCCTGTTTCTGGTATTTTTCTATAACATTATAAAACAGACTAAAACAACCTCTGTGTCTTATTTCTAAAGAACACAGGAGAGACTTTGCAATGTATTATCAAAAAAATCTGTAAAAGCTTTAGAATAAGAACTGTTATGCATTCACTGAGTGACCTTTAGTGAGTGATTAAATATCTTTGAGTCTAAGGCATCTTACTATGAGAGTGAGTAGAACATCTAAGATTACATTTTAAAAGCTCTGGTATAGTTTAGATGGTAATGGCTTAGCATTTCTGATTCTTATTTTTATTTTTCAAAGGTGATATCTTGTATTTCTTATATTCCTCATGGTGCTTAGTTTAATGTATTGCCATTTACTTTGGGACTCAAATATGTGGAATTGATTTTGTTTAGTAAAGCAAAAGCAAGAGTGGTTCCTTAGAATATAGCAAAGACTATATAAGAATGTTTTTTTTTTATTTTTAATGGGAAGAATTGTCTCATTGCTAATGATTATAGAGGGAATTTATATTTTGATGACACCCATTAATCAGAAATGGTCTGAACTGACTAGATCAAAACCACTAGAAAACCATGAATAAAGAGGCAGATTAAAAAAAATAGGTTTGGGGCTGGGGATGTGGCTCAAGCAGTAGCGCACTCGCCTGGCATGCGTGCAGCTGGGATCAATCCTCAGCACCACACACAAATGAGGATGTTGTGCCCACCGAAAACTAAAAAATATTAAATAATTCTCTCACTCTGTCTCTCACTCTCTCTTAAAAAAATAGGTTTGTCTAGCACCATTTTGAGTCTCCTATTAGAGTACAAATTATAGTATTTTACCAGTGAAAGGACTCAAACACATGTAGCTGCACTTAAAGCCTCCTGTAATCACACAAGTCACCATCAATTATAATACCATTGTAGGAAGATAAATGTAGATCTCCACAGGCAGAAAAATCAAATGCAAAAATTACAATTTGCCTTATGCAAAAAAGAGACCTCATTATTTATGTCATAATTTTTTAGCTCCCAGGTTCCATCTATTTGAGCTCAAGATATTCAACCAGAAGAAAGTGGATTTGTTTTATGCTAGATGAGTTAAGAACTGATATAATTAGAATGTAGAGTAAACGTATTTTGATTTGGGGTTCAGTTGTTTTAAGTATGATGGCTTGCCCAGGAAAGCAATGCAGGAGATATTGTCCTCCACTTCACCCAAATTGTATGGAAAAATTATTATTTGTTTAAATTAAAAGTGGAAGCCACAGGCAATCTACAGCAGGTATTGAAATGTCATGATGAGACATCAAACTGCAGTTTTTTTCCTCATGTTTTTGTATCATTGATTGCTGTGGAATTTGAATATTTGAAATATAAAAACTATATTTAAAAATAAACATTAATATTCTTTTGTATTTTAAGGTAATTTTAAGGCTCATAGCCTAAGGTCATAATATGCAGTATAATTACCTCATATTTTTCTAATGTAATCCCAAGACAAAGGAGTTGGAATCTATTTTTCATGAAAAAAAATATTTTTACTAAGTAAAATTACGTTGTTCCATGTATCATACTTTTCTATTAATAGAAGTGAATGCCTTGATGGGACTGCCAAAAGGTTTATATTATCTTGCCCTGTTGAATATTGTGGCAGAATATATGGATGATGAAACAGAAGATTTCTGAAATTGTGTATTTTTGTGGCTGGAAACTGTTGAAAGGTACATCATTGTTATTAATGAAAAAGACTGACTAAAAACAGCAATGTTGTTTAAGCGTACATACGTGAACAAATTCTTTGCTAAGCAAAAATGCCCTGTGCAGCCAGGGATGGCTGAAATACATTATACTTAGACTCTGGTAATCTCAGTTCTTTATTTTTTCACTCTAACTAGTAAATTTTTCTAGCTCAATAAATCTCTCTCTATTCCTTTTCTTGCTTTTAAAACCAGAGGGGCAATACTTGTCTTTTTTAACTTTCTGGATTGTTTCTCAATTCGACTGCAATAAAATATGCAGAAAATTTTTGGAAAATATTACAAAGCATACAAATGGAGGTGAATAATCTTTGCTTACTTTGTGACTCTTCTTCTTTCAAATGCTGTTGTAGTTCAAAGTGGGTAACTTATCTTTCTTCAATTACCTTTAACTGATTATATGTCCATTTTCCTCCTAGCATTTGGAAACCACACTTCATCCACTATTGGTCAGTTGCTTAAGTCTTTACAATTTTTTATTTATATATTGTCGAGTGTTGATCCAATTGATTTTTCTTGTCATTTAGTGTAGTTTCATGTATAATTAAATTTGTATAAATATGTCTATACTGGAGAGTGTAAAATGTCCCTAGACCTTGTTCTTAGGCATATGTTGCTGTAAACTCAGGTCTTCATGAATTATATGTAATCATGGTTAATAAAATTGTGAATGATGTTCAATATGATTTTTGTATGGATTCTGTGTATAATAAGCTTTTACCCTATTGTACCTGAAAAGCCAACATTTTATGATAAGAAACTTAATCTTTACATACAACCTTCTCAGTTTACCTCTTACTACTTGGTCCTCAGAAAATGAGACTATAAAACATAGTTCATTGATTATTTTGTCATAAGTATAAGGCCTCACTCAACTTTGACTCCACATCCATTTCTCCAATTCCTGCCCTGAAATAACACTACCTATAGAATAACAAAGATATCAGAATTTATTAATATACATGAAAACACTGATCATTGACCTCATTCACAGAAAAATGAAATGTCTCCAATGAGGATGAAGTCTAGAAGGCCATTATGCACACAAGAAAGATAAAGCTCTTCTCTCCTGTAAGAGCTACCCTTAAGTTTGTGGAAATTCAGTCTATTAAAATCACTAGGAAATGTTAAAATGTTAAAATTTTAAAATTTATAAATCAAGATATGAAAACCTGGGGCTTATTTTCCTACATCTATATCCTTCTTATAACTCTTAATTTCACCATAAATACAAACAGAAAAAAAAATGATCTGACTTATGCAAATTGTATTCCACATTAAGTTTGATTAAAATGTGTAAAAGTATTAACAGATGCTAGAGTATTATTCACTCACCAGTATGTTTTACAGTTACATAGAACATTTAGTCAAGTGGAACACTATGATGTCTGTCATTTAACAACAGGATGCAATACATGAGTGTTAACATATAAACAAATATTCAGTTATAAAGACATATTGCATACATAAGGTAAATATAGGTTAAAAAATGCACTGTAAACATGACATGATGGTCTATGCTTGTAATCCAAGCAAACTGGGAAGCTGAGTAATTTCATAAGTTTAAATTCAGCCTCAGCAACTTAGTGTGGTTTCAAGCAACTTAGCAATACAGTCTCAAAATTTGAAAAAGTGGATAGAGGGCTTAGGAATGTGGCTCAGTGTATAAAAATACCTAAACTTAAACTGAAATACAAAACAAATTATAGTTTAAAATATTACACTTCAGTGTTAAACATCAAAAATAGATTTCATATAATTCTTTTATCACTATTCAAAAGTGAAAATAGTAATTTTTAATTTATAAAAACAATTATATTCTTTCAAAGATGAGGTTTCTTCACTATGCATTTGATATTTATGACTGATATTTCTACAAAATAACTTGATAATGCTTAATAAATTTAAGCAAAAGTTAAAGACAACTACTTGTTTTCTAAACTTAAATGAGTTCTGTATTTTACTGATCCTCATATACATCAAGGTGTAATATATAGATAATAACTTTACTATACTCTCACATTTATTATAAATGTTTCATTGTTATATAAGGCATACATTTTGGACAAAATCTGTTCAATGTTCACTACTAGTATGAGTTTTCAGATGTTCAATGAATTTAAAATTTAAATACATTTTGGAAATGTTATTTAACTTTTTAGAGTTTCTGGGCACAATGATTTCTCCAAAAATAAGCAGTGTTTAAGAACATGTAGCTACATTTTTTTTTTCCATTTGTATTTTCTCTAACCAGTATGTATCCACAAGTGCTGAGTATTGGTGAATAAGTTTTGGAGGCATTGTCACATTATCAATTTTCACATTTCAAAACTTTCTCTACACTATGGTTATTGTGGTGAGGATTAAATGTTGTCCCTTTCTTAGAGTAATGGTACAATGGTCTCATTTGTAGAGCTTTTCTCCAGTGTGTTTTCTCTGATGTCTAGTAATATATGATATATAATTTAAAATTTTTTACATTCTCTACATTTAGATGTCTTCTTTCCAGAATAAGTAGCCTAGTGGTGAAAAGAATTGATTTCTTATTAAAAGCTTTGCTGCATTGTTTCAATTTGTAGGGGTTCTTTTCTGTATAAATTCTGTTGTTAATAATGTTTAGTCTTTCTTTTTTTAATGTTTATTTTTTAGTTGTAGTTGGACACAATACCTTTATTTCACTTATTTATTTTTATGTGGTGCTTAGGATAAAACCCAGGATCTCACACAGGCAAGGCTAGCACTCTACCACAGAACCACAACCCCAGCCCCAAGGTTTAGTCTTTCTTTAAAAGTATTATCACTTTATTCACATTTCACATTCACCAGCATGTCTTCTGCTGTGGTGACTAAAGTTTTATTTTTTATTAAAAGCTTTTCCACATTATTCACATTTGTAGGGCTATTCTCCAGCATGAGTTCTGTTGTGGTGAATAAGGCCTGTTTTATTGCTAAAAGCTTTGCAACATTCCTTATAATTGTAAGGCTTCTCTCCAGTGTAAGTTCTTCTGTGGCAAATAAGGGGTAAAATTTGAGTAAAAATTTTGTCGTATACTTGCATTTGTGAGGCTTCTCTCCAGTGTGAGTTCTGTTGTGGCAAATAAGGTGTGATTTTTGACTGAACGCTTTGCCACATTCTTTACATTTGTAAGGCTTCTCTCTAGTGTGAGTTCTGATGTGGCAAATAAAGCCTATTTTTTTGAGTAAAAGCTTTGCCACATTCTTTACATTTGTAGGGCTTCTCTCCAGTGAGTTCTGCTGTGGTGAATAAGGTCTATTTTTTGACCAAAACCTTTGCCACATTCTTTATATTTGTAGGGCTTCTCTCCAGTGTGAGTTCTGCTGTGGTAAATAAGGTGTGATTTTTGACCAAAAGCTTTGCAACAATCTTTACATTTCTAGGGCTTCTCTCCAGTGTGAGTTCTGATGTGGCGAATAAGGTATGATTTTTTGACCAAAAGCTTTGGCACAATCTTTACATTTGTAGGTCTTCTCTCCAGTGAGTTCTGCTGTGGTGAATAAGGTGTGATTTTTGACCAAAAGCTTTGGCACAATCATTACATGTGTAGGGCTTCTCTCCAGTGTGAGTTCTGTTGTGGTAAATAAGGTGTGATTTTTGACCAAAAGCTTTGCCACAATCTTTACATTTGTAGGGCTTCTCTCCAGTGTGAGTTCTGATGTGGCAAATAAGGTATGATTTTTGACCAAAAGCTTTGCCACAATCTTTACATTTGTAGGGCTTCTCTCCAGTGTGAGTTCTGCTGTGGTAAGTAAGGTCTGATTTTTGACCAAAAGCTTTGCCACAATCTTTACATTTGTAGGGCTTCTCTCCAGTGTGAGTTCTGATGTGGCAAGTAAGGTATGATTTTTGACTGAATGCTTTGCCACATTCTGTACATTTGTCGGGCTTATCTCCAGTGTGATTTCACATGTGGCGAATAAGGTCTGATTTTTGACCAAAAGTTTTGTCACATTCTGTACATTTGTAGGGCTTCTCGCCAGTGTGAGTTCTGATGTGGCGAATAAGGTGTGATTTGTGACCAAAAGCTTTGCCACAATCTTTACATTTGTAGGGCTTCTCTCCAGTGTGAGTTCTGATGTGGCAAATAAGGTGTGATTTTTGACCAAAAGCTTTGGCACAATCTTTACATTTGTAGGGCTTCTCTCCAGTGTGAGTTTTCTGTGGCAAATAAGGTGTGATTTTTGACCAAAAGCTTTGCCACATTCTTTACATTTGTAGGGCTTCTCTCCAGTATGAGATCTGCTGTGGTAAATAAGGTTTGATTTTCGACCAAAAGCTTTGCCACAATCTTTACATTTGTAGGGCTTCTCTCCAGTGTGAGTTCTTCTGTGGCAAATTAGGAGTGATTTTAAACTGAAAGCTTTGTCACATTCTTTACATTTGTAAGGCTTCTCTCCAGTGTGAGTTCTGATGTGGCAAGTAAGGTATGATTTTTGACTGAATGCTTTGCCACATTCTGTACATTTGTAGGGCTTTCTCCAGTGTGGTTTCTGCTGTGGCAAATAATGTCTGATTTTCGACCAAAAGCTTTGCCACAATCATTACATTTGTAGGGCTTCTCTCCAGTGTGAGTTCTTCTGTGGCAAATAAGGTGTGATTTGTGACCAAAAGCTTTGCCACATTCTTTACATTTGTAGGGCTTCTCTCCAGTGTGAGTTCTGCTGTGGTAAATAAGGTCTGATTTTTGACCGAAAGCTTTGCCACAATCTTTACGTTTGTAGGGCTTCTCTCCATTGTGAGTTCCTCTGTGGTATATAAGACTTTTTTTTTTAATAAAAGCTTTGCAACATTCTTTATATTTGTAGGGCTTCTCTCCAGTATAAATTATCTGGTGATGGACAACGCCTGAGTTTTTATATGATTTCTGGTCATCACTCTCACTTGTAGTTTTCCATATTTTCTTTTGTGGGAAATAGTCAAGATCACAACTTCTATATTTTGCACTTATCACTTCATGAAATATATGTTTTAGGCCCTTTTCTGGTGAATATTCTTGGATATGATTAGGAGTCATGGCTGAAATAAACAAAAATAAAAAAAAAACAATACCTATTAGTCAGGGATAAATATATTTTGCATACATAACATGAAATTAAGTAAAAATAAGTACATCAGGAGTGTAGCAGATTAGTAAGTCCAAAGTCACCATAAATCCAAAAAAATATATTAGTTCAAAAAAAAAAAAAAAAAAGGAAAGAAAAAATTACCTTGTGAATATTATCCAAATTCTTGTAGAGACCACATTATCCAAGAGGACTACATCACAAAAAGTGTAGAAAAGTATCATTAACAGCCTTTTGTCCTTCATAAGATAGGATTGTGTATTTGGGAAATATCTAACAGCTACCTTCACTGTCAGTAGAATAAGAGAAATGTAAAATATATATAAATATTTATGGTTTTTTCAGAGTGTCCAAAAATGCTTTTTGTCTACCATGACATGGAGACATGAAAATAGCTAGTATATTTTGAGTGATAATACCATAAATATTCAACAAGGATAAAGAGGCAATGGACTCTTAAAAAGAAATATGAACAAAAAATTTACTAAGAAATATACACATATGTCTATAAAATTTTTCATAAAAACATTTTAAAAGACAATAAAAACCTTGCATACCCTATGGCCATAATATTTGGATGAATTCAACACATGACAGTCAAGTATAATAAATTGATTTTTATATTTTTACATTCATGTGATGAGAATTTCCTTTATTGACAAATACAACTTTGTTTATTTATAAATATATCATGGTATTTTATACTATATATTCAAGGTAAAATGAATAAATAGAATGAATTAACAAAATCATTATTTCATATAATTATCAATTTTGTTCTTACAAGGTATTGTATTCCTTCTACTAGTGTTTATGAAGAACATAATACACTCACAATGTGGTAAAATAAAACTCTTGACCCTATTACGCTCAATAAAATAAAAATATGGAGACTTTTACTATAATATCAACCCTACACAAAACACAGTACCTGGTGAGCAAAATTTTGCTCACTAAATTTCTGACTTCCACATGTGAATCAAATGCTCCTACAACTTAATATCTGCCTGCCACCTTTCACTTAATTCAAAGTACTGCATATATTTCTTATAACACTTTAAGAGACAAAATACTTCATAACTAAGTAATAATAGTATATAAGTACATATTTTTAAACATTTGACACTAATGGGCACACACATTGAGTCCCTAGCTTTAATACTGTGAAAAATTTTGGCACTAAACACAAAAGCAGAGGTATCTCTTCAATTTTCTGATTTAATTGTTCATGGATACATATTTAGTACTGGCAATTCTGGATCTTTAGGTCATCCAACTTTTAATGTTTCATATGTAATGCTTGAGATTACCCAAAAAATTCTATATCATGAACTACAACACAAGCATTCTTAAAATTGTTTGAGCCATGCTGTTTCTAAATTTCTGTGACTTCTCTCAAATATGAAGTACTTTTGCATGGCCTCCCAATTAGCAAATATTACAAGGATGCAGCACTGTCCTTGCCTATTTTTATTTATTTAAGTCTATATTATTTTTCCCGAAAATGGACTATATAATCAACTGTTGGCTCTTTTAATGAACAAATAAAAAATAGTACAGCATATATAAACAAAGAGAAGCATGGCTAAATCCAAGTTACAAAAAAAGAAAAAGAAAACATTAATAATTTAACATTAGGATAATGACAGTTATGAATTACTCAAAGAACACTAAATAACAATTTTAAAAAAGTTTAGAGACTGAAACTGAAAAATATTAACATCAATGAGCACAATGTTTATGTGAATAATTCTTTACGAAAAAATGAGAGGGCCATTCCTAGTGTGCAAATCTGAAATTCTACAAATATGGGAGAGGCTTATCAAGCAGTACCAAGTGTAAGATAAGTCTAAGCAACTTGTAAAATACTGTAAAAAATAAAAATCTATAGGATATATAAAGAGAAGTGGGATATATATATATATATATATATATATATATATACACATATATATAGACATATATATATATACACATATATATAGACATATATATATACACATATATATGTATATATATATACATATATATATATATATATACACATATATATGTATATATATATATATATATATATATATATATATATATATATACACACTGTGTTTTGTGTAGGGTTGATATTATAGTCAAAGACTCTCTCTTTCTCTTTCTCTCTCTCTCTCTCTCTCTCTCTCTATATATATATATATATATATATATATATGAAGTGTGAAAAGAATCCAAGCATGCCACATTAAAAAAAACAATGATTCAGAAATTAAATCAATAATCAAAATTTAAAAAATAAAAAAATATTAAAAAATTACAAAGTAGAAGTATAATGATTTATTCACTTCAAAATATTTATGATTACTAATGCATTATTGCAAAACACAAAAGAAAAAAATTACTAACAGAAATGAATCTAAAAAGGAAAATATCAAGTCAGTTCCAGCAGAGAGCATGGAAAGTATCCAAGCATGATCTGCTCCTAGAGGCCCTATTTGTTTAAAGATGGATAATGCTCCTGCCTTTTCATCTCATCCTTTTGCACAATTTTTAATCAATGAGATATAGTTTTAAATCATGTAATTTCTCATAATTCTTTTGGACAAGCTTTTGTTGAGTGAGCAAATTGTATCCTAATACTTGCCTTTTAAAACAGAAACAAACAAAGATCTAGCCTCTCTTTTATTAATATGCATTAAATATTGTTTTATTTACACTTAATGTGCTCAATATACAACATAAAGTTAATAGTCAAAATTGGTCATCTGCATTGAATAGACATTTTATTCTCAAACAGCCATTACCAATAAAATTATGTAATATATGAGGTTCCACCTGACCAGCATGACAAGATCCTATGCCTTTGATCACGTGGGGAAAAGCATAGACTGCTACACTTATGCCAACATGTCCTGTTTGGACTCTAGCTTCATGCTTGAAAAATAGCAATTATAAATGTACATCAGGGACTTTACAAGCTGATTTCTAATTTTCTTTTAACCCTGGAAGATAAGAGGTCATCCAAACAAGAGAATAATAATTCTCCTCAAAAGAGGAGAAACATTAAAAGAAGACCCCAAAATACTTGAATTCTAGTTACTTGGGGAGATATAAAACCATTAACAGCCTCAGCTCAAGAGGTGTTGGCTAAAATGGGGTTAGAATGTACTCTAGATAACTTTGTTACTGCTTTGATTGCTAAACTCACACAAAACTCCATAAATGCTTTGGTCTTAATAACAATTTTGCTCTGTTTTTGTACACCAGCTCTGGGAAATTCAGTCCTGTCAGATCCTGGACTTCTAGAACCCATTACAATATCTTGACTCACTTGCATAAAATTGTTATATACCTGCAAAAATGTCTCATGGTATTCATTGTTGTCTTAGCAGAATAATGTGTCCTTACCATCCACATAGTATTTAATAGGTCACCATCCTGTGCAATTTATTCATAAAAGATCTATTCCTCTTGATAAAAACTGTGATGATTCAGTGAAGCTTCTCTCTAAGGCATAATTTAACACTTTGACATTCTCCTTGGTTGGTTTACCTGGACTAGCTCTACCAGCTTATGAAACTACTATGAAACTCGCCTATGCTATCATAAACAGTATTATTCATGCCTCAATGGATGTAAATATGCTTAATGAAGAACAAAAACAACATTGTAAAGCCATACTTGACAATCATGCTGCAATTGATTGTCTGTTATTGTTACATCATAAAGGATATCAGAAGTTTAGTACCATGTGTTCCTTCAATTTAAGTTATAATAGTGATTTTATTTCAAAAGATTTATATTACCTTAAAGATATAATTAATAAGGTTCAACAAGATGATGGATTTTGGACTTGTTGGGTTGGTTAGCTTCATGTATACTCAATTTCATCTGGGCCAAAAATATTCATAGGTGGATGTTTACTGATGTTGGCACTTGCTGTTGTCTATGCCTGCCCTATTTTTTGCCCCCACCAGCATTAAGGAGATAAGTAATATTATTTATTCAAAAGGCCTTTAAAAAGAGAGGAGGTATTAGGTATTCTGACCACCGAATAGACAGGAAAGTGTGGGGGTAATTGTAATTGGCACCCTGAGTCCCACAATTGTAATGCCCAGAAGTTTCTCCCTGAAGCTATTAAGACAACTCTACAGGTGCACTATCTAGTTTCTGTGGTAATGCCCTTAGGGAGAAGGGGCTCTATATTTGTATTAACTGTACCTAATCTTGGTTAGCTAGCACTTGGGGTTAAAGAAACACTGGGTTAGAATGTAGTCATGGTATCAGAAGCTATGTAATTTGGGGGTAATATATGAGCAGCTGTTAAGAGGAGTGGCCAGTTTTTTTCTTTTTTTTCCCTTTTCACTGTATGTGTGTGTCTCTCTCTTATGTTTGCCCCTTTAAAGGTTTCCACACAAGAAGATTTGGAACACATCATGCTGGTCCTCACAACAAAAGGTAGGTTTTTATGGTTAATCTGAATAAACTGGGACACCACTGAAGAAGAAAACAGAGAACAACAAGGAATTTGAAAAAGTGATAAATATAGGGCAGTATGTGTTAAATGATTACAATCAAAATAAATAAACCTAAGCTTCTAAAAATTTCTTCTGAAGGATAACTACTCTTTCAAAATTTTTTAGTTTGGTTTTCTCCTTGACATTTGAATGACTCAACTGTGTCCCCTGCTATGTGTAGTCTACAATAGTTTACATCACTAAATTATACTAGGTACTACTTATCTAAAGTTAAGGATGTGTAACACACAAAGAAAGAGACAGATTAAAGAGTAAAATTATATATCTATAAATCTATCATATATATATATATATATATATATATATATATATATATATATATAGAGAGAGAGAGAGAGAGAGAGAGAGAGAGAGAGAAATATCTGTACTAAAAATGCCCTTTTTCTTTGAAACATAAATCTGAAACTCATTTTTATAGAGAAGTTCCCAGAAGATACTCTGCAACAGAAGTAAATTAAATAATAGTTAGTAATTAATAATTTTAAAGGGAAATTAAACTTACCCAGGAAGGCCAAGTTTCTATAGTTCTCTAGCATCACATCTCTATATAAATTTTTCTGAGCAGGCTGAAGGCATTCCCACTCCTCTTCAGTAAAATCAATGGATATATCCATAAATGTTAACAGTTCCTAAAATAAGAATAGGTAAATAAATAACACATTGACTACAGGAATATTTGCACAGTCTGTAATGTAATTACAGTTGAAATTAGAGTTAGTAGACTATCATGTACGTAGTGTTTTGTAACACAATGATACTATTATCTACTTCTGCAGAAAAAGTGATTTAATTTCAAAAAAGTATACATACTCCACATTTATGAAACACAATATAAAACTCACACATTATCACAAAAATGTATATTTTGTATTTTTTTATATCTTGATCTAAATTATACATATTTTTCAGATGAGAAAATCATGGTAATTAAGAAAGGGAATCCTCAAATTTTAATTGTACAACCACTAATAAGAGATTTAGTAATGTGTAGAATCTTATTTGTTATTTCTCTGATAGAACTGGCTATTCTGAATGTGTAGTGAGATCTCTAGTAATTCCAATATCAATGGTATAAGAGAAATTTTGAAATGTAACAAGGTAGACAGACCACTAAATGGAAATATTTAATAGTTTATATAATTCAAACATTTTATGGTTTTTATGTATGTTATTAATATAAAAAAAGCAACAACAATCCTGTTTAAATTTTCCTTTTTATAATTTTAACATTTTTCAACATACAAAATTATATATATATATATATATATATATATATATATATATATATATATATACACACACACACACACACACACACACACACACACACACACACAAACTTTGATCAATGTTTATATTGTATGATATTTATAATGGAATATACATATAGCTCTTCAAACAAACATAATTTGTTTTTTTTTTTGTTTTGTTTTGTTTTGTTTTTGTTTTTTTGTTTTATTTTATTGGTTCTTTCTAATTCTACCTGACAGTAAAATCGATTTTATGGTATTATGCAAGCATGGGATATATCTTATCCTAATTAAAATCCTGTTCTTGTTGGTGGCTACGATGGTAGGATTCACTCACAGATATATATCTTTTATATTTCTATCCTTGTCTTTTTTTATTTATTTACTTATTTTTGTTTACCATTGTGCAATCTACTGATCTTCTTTTCTTACCCTTCCCCACTTTATGAGCTTTAGATTTCACATATCAGCAATAACTTTCAACTTTTGGTTTTATAGAAATTGTTTGTTTTACTTAGCATAAAATCTCCAGATTTATCCATTTCCTGGCAAATATCCTAAAGTCATTCTTATTTATGGCCAATTCATACTTTATTGTGTATATAAGCAACAGTTTTTTATCCTGTCATCATTGAATGGACCCATTCGTCATTGAATGGTTGGTTTTATAGCTTAGCTATTGTGAATTGTGCTGCTGTAAACATTAATGTGGCTGTGTCAATGTAGTATGCTGATTTTATGTCCTTTGACCATATACAGTACAGTCAAAAAACTGGGTAAAATTGTGGTTCCATTTCTTTAACAATATCCATAGAGGTTATTATGTTTCACTTAGACCTCCATACAGCTGGAAAAATTGGAATTCATCTATACCTGAGGTGAAAATAAAACATACAAAAAAATTAGTAAGCCAAAAAATGACTAGAATTTATTATCAAATTATCCATCCCAATAAAAAGTATAATTTAAAAACTAAAAATAAAGTCTTAAGCAAAACAGCAAAATTAGAAGCTATTAAAGATAAACATAACAAAGAGTTACCAGTATCAATGTTGGTGCTTTTAAAATGCAAATGAGCCCAGTCTAGTAATGGACACTGTAGTTCCAGTGATTGAGGAGGATAAGAAAAAAGGATCATAAATTCTAATACAATATTATATATAATATTGTCATATATATATATATATATATATATATATATATATATATATATATATATATTTTATTGAGCAACTTAGTGAGGCACTTAGCAACTCAGCAATACTCTGTCTCTACATAAAATATAAAAAAAGGACTGAGGATGTGGCTTTATTGTTAAGCACCCCTGGGTTTAATCTTCAGTACAAATTTTTTAAAAGCAGATACAACTTAAAAAGCACTAGCAAAATTGAAAATTCAACAAATAAAAATTATATCAATTATACAGTATATAATTACAAATATAGGCATATATAATGATTTCTCACTTGATGGAAATACACTCTGGAAAATTTATCCTCAGAATCTTCTGCAATTTTCCAATTCTCTGAGTGCAATGACAGAATCTAGATGGTATAAACTCATACATGGATAAGATATTTGCTAGATACATGGTTGTACATAAAGTCTACTGCTGACCAAAATACCATGATGCCGAATGATTGATGTTATGAAGTAAAATCAATCAGAGTAAACCTCATAATAAAATAAATGGTGGAACTACAGAAAACACCAACAACAAAATTCTTAAAACATGCTAGGATATTCGGAAAAGACTGTGATAATAAAATGCTATTTTATCCCTTCACTCATAAAACATAACAACATATTTTCACACATTAAATGCTGAATATAAGTTATTAATAAATAATACTTAAATATATAAGAAAGTACAAAGCTCAAAAGTTTACATACAAAAGATAGGGTTCATATGGTGGTGCACACCTGAAATATCTACTATTCTGGAGTCTAAGGAATGAAGTTCAAAATTTAAGGCCAAATGAAGATATTGAGCCAACCCCATCTGGAAATAAAGTTTAAAACACAGCTGACAATATGATCAGCATTAAGACACTTTGGTTGAATCCCTAATATCACAATAGAAAAAAATATTTTTTTTTTGTTTTCAAAATTACACAATATAATAGACTTAAACTTATGAATTACAAAATATTAATACAAAAAATATCTATTCATCAAATGATTACATTAAAAGCTGCAAAACTGACAAGTTAAAAAACCCTAATTTCCTCACATACAATCAAAGACATATAAGAAGAAAAAATACAACAGAATGCAAAAGAAAACCAGAAAATTCTTGAAGAGTCACTTTGAAAAGGATATATCTAAGTGTTCAATAATCACAAAAACTCAAAATCTTTAGAAGTTAAGTAACATTGAATAAAATCACATCATATAGATGAATTAAATAGTACTGATGAATATGTGGAATAAATGCATTCACAAAAAAGGAAAATAATAATTTAAGCTTTTATTATCCATTTGTAGAAACTGTTTTGTAATCATATGTATATGATACACCCATACAGGAAACAGAGAGTAAAATTACAGCAAATGTACATGAGAATACAGCCACATTCTTCCAGAGTTGAAACCAAGGGGCATGGCTAAAGAGGAAGAAGTAATTATTAAATTTTGTAAAATGTAAATTCTAGGAGCTAGAATTTTTGTTGATGTATTATATCCAGTTTGACAAATACTATAAAATACCATGTATGTTTTATGCTGATGTCACATGAATGTTGCATTTCATAGGCAAGTATGTTTACAAAAGGAATATGCAGTATTTGAGAAAATAAAAATACAGAAAAGAACATAAAAGACTCAAATATTCAACATATTTAAAAAGGATAAAACTATTATAAAAATGATCATTTTTCCCAAGGTACCCTTTAATAATAACTGGTCATAATTTTACCATTCTTTACTTTTTGTTAAAGAAGAAATCAAAGCAAAAACTTCTAAAATTTTCCTGGAAAGATGCATGTATATAAAATTAGACAAGTACTCTCTCATACATAAGAGCAAATGTACTAGTGATCATTACCTGACACTAATGCATGTTATAATACTACAACAATGTAGTAATTTTAAGATAAAGAAATCACAATAGAGAAACTCCATAGGACAGTTCATATGTATGCAAATATCTTTTTATTGTTAACAATTATACGTATATAAATCAAAACATATCAATAAAATATTTAATGTGAATGAATGCTACAATCCAACCTCAAGGTAGATGTTAGAATAAAAGGCATAGATTACAAAAGCGACTTGTGTGCAGAATGTGTGTGACACTGGAATTATACACAAGCATCAACCAAAGAGCAGATATAAAGAAAGATAATTTTAAAAAATAAAATAAAAATGAATAAAAGCAGAATATAAGCCTCCCTCTATTTATGGATACACCAAATAAATATATACTCCTGTTTTGAGTCCTTCTAAAAACTGTAAATGAAATAGAGGCACACAAATTGGAAAACTGAAAAAAAAATCGTCCAAGAGATAAGTAGAATGCACTTGAAGATTTTGCTGATTTGAGCAATATGCAAAATTACTGGAACAAAATGTCCAAATCCAGTGTTAATATAAATAAAGGGAGATTGATTTGGGTTTGAAATATATTATTTAACTCTAAATTGCCTGTAGTTTAAATGCTAATTTATCTGTACACACAGAGGAAGGAATAAGATATAAATCAGTATTTACTCCAGGGGGGGAAAAATAAGTGGTTTTCTATGGCCATGCAAGATCCATGGGCTTTATCCCATTAGACCAGAGTGAAAGAGGTGTTAAATCTTAAGGTAACCCCTTAATCCCTTAGAGGGATTTGCCAACATTCTCTAAAAATGCAAATAGCTGTTGTTGACAGTCGAACTTTTATCTAGACAGTACCAAAAAATTAACAGGGAAATATAGGCCACCACTGAAAGCCAAAGTGGCAGTTTAGCACTTCCTGAGCTCTCTCACCCAGCTCACTTTACTAATAACACCAGACCTAACCAATTCTTTCTGTAAGTAATTTGTCCCGACATTAATTTTTCCATTCAATGGACTACATCTGAAACCTCAAAGCATTGAAAGCACTGGTAACTGTGCAGATGCAAATCTCCCTAGAACAAAAAGGAGTGTTTTCACATTGGTGTGCAAACACTATAATGGGCTAAAATCTCGAATATTAGTGAAGAAAAATTGTTACAATCACAGATCCCTCTTTATTTCTAAAATAGATGCACATCAATATTTTTCCAGTGAGCATAAGGCACACTGGAATCTAAAAAGCTTGCATCAGAATTTTGGAGGACCATCCAACTATAAGATTTTCTGCATGAACACAGCTGTTAGAATGGCTACTCTCAAAAAGTGGAATGGTAAGTAGTACTCCAATTATATGAATATGGAAGAAAGAAACACTGTGCTAGACTATAAAATTAGTGAAGACATTTTAAAAAATGGAAGTTGAGAGTTCTCTTAGTTATTTCTTTGAGAAACTAAGCTCTCTACATTTATACTGCTCTTGAACAAGAAAAGAACCAAGTACTGATCTGGACTTATGAGAGTCATTAGATGTGCCAGCTGTTGAATCCTCATATTACATAGTTCTGAAACACAGTTCCAGGAAAATACCAGAGTAGGGAATGAGAATGCTCTCATATACATTCCACAAAAGAAAATCTGAGCATAAAGACACTCTGACAGGTTGTCTGCCTTTGGAGACACAAAGGAAGAATAGAAACACATGATTTTTCCAAGCTAAAGTGATTCTTCTTTACTTTTCAATCATATAAAATGCTCATAAACAACAACAACAACAACAAATTTTGCTTTTGATCTTTTTCTATGGTAGTGGGGATTTGAAACAGCAGCATGTTAATTCTGGGCTACATACCCAGCCATGTTTTAAAATTTTGAGACAGGTTTTTCTAATTGTCTAATTAGTCTACATAAATTCCTGATTTACCCTGAAATTGCACTCTTACTGACTTAGCCACTTGAGTCTCTGGAATTAATATGCATGTATCATTGCACCCAGAGAGAAAAAAATACTTTAAAGTCTCATCCGGTTTTTGGTATAACAATTGAAAATACCATGTTCATTTGAAATACAATATGGGTAAAGTAACTGATAATACTGAAAAAATGTAACTAATAATACTGGAAAAGGGGGAAGTTGTCATTGAACAGGAAGCTAAAATTTTTTATATAAATACAACTCACAATACTGGAACATAAATTTAAAATCACACTCAGCAACTGTTTGAAGATAAAAAAATTAAAAAGTACCAGGTATGTAGCTAAGCGGTACAGTGCCTCTGGCTCAATCCAGAATACCACAGTCTCCAAAAAGAAGGAGAATGAATTCAGGAGGAAAGAAAAACTGAGATATGTATAGAGTATCTCACCCCCCTCCTGGAGGAAAAAATACATGGAGTTGTGATTGTGATGATCTTCTCACTCCAGAATCCACAACACAATCTGAGAAGATTCACAAATATTGCCACAAATGTTCTCACATAGAATTTAAGGTAGGGGCTGAAGATATTCTATAGGATACTATAGGACTTCCAGTGTCTACTGTTAATATATGGTCCAGTTGACTGGCTCATCAAAATTAAGGGCTGACCTTTCTCAGAAAAAGATACAGGACTGCAGAAACCAAAAATTACACCAGGGATTCTAGCCAACAATTGCCAGTTCCCACCATAGTCAGTGCAGCCAGTTTCAACCAGACTCACCATCCAGTCTCAGGATTTCACTGCACACTCATCATTTACTGTATTTTTGGAACCATGTGTCCTCTCTATAAATCACAAAGTACCTATACAGGAGAAAAAAATCAGGTTCACTGAACATAAGTGAGGAAGCCTAGAAATGGATACCCACTCTGGCAGACTTCACACTAGATGGTCAAAACTTCTCTTTACTGAATATGAGTAGATTGGACAATGCTTATATAAGGGGTCCTGATTAGACACAACTTATGTCTTCATATGCTCAATCTGAGCCTAGTGATTTTTTTGAGAGTCAGGAGATAACTTCAAATCTAGAAACAAACGATGTCACAATTGTAGGGTCTTTTCTGTACATTTATTTGTTTATTTATTCATTTATTTATTTTTCTTTTGAGGCTCTGGGAATTGAAATACAGATCCTCAGGCTGCAGCAAATTTAAGGCAAGGTATCCTTGGAGAAGTAAAATAAAGCCAACCCAGAAAAGCATTTGCATTTAAACTTGCATATGAGGCCTTTTGAATTTGTAGATTATATATGTAAATATATTATTTATTGATGGAAATAATACAGTGACAATCCTGTAAAATTTCAGTTAACTTCTCTGGTATGGAAATAGATTAAACATTAAAATTGTATGAGGTGGAAAGATAATTATTTTTTTAGAATTCATATAAAAATAGTAAAAATTGAATTTTATAGTATAACCCATAATTTCCACTATGTGAAAATTACCATTATGTATTTAAAATATTACTAATAAATTATATGTATTTTTGGAACAGCACCCTCAAAACCATGTCAAGACTCAAGAAAATCTCAGTTCACAGAACCATATTTGAGAGTTGTGCTTGTCCTGAGTTCAGGAAGATGAAGGATTGATCACTTCTTTTTATGCTACAGGTGAAAGATACATTTATTTTTTAACCAATATTTCTCCTGAGATATAAAAAAAAAAAACTAGAGAGAAACTGCCTGAGTGAGGGCAAGAAGATTTAACCAGAAAGTGTATGGTGTGTGTGTGTGTGTGTGTGTGTGTGTGTGTGTGTGTGTATGTTTTTCCCCAGATCCAAAGATTTGAGTCTATTATTTAAATTGATTAATGGTATATTCCTTATTTGATGCCATGGCCTTCAACCAAATGGCCTGTCTATAACATTTTCTTTTTCTTCCTAGGATGAAACCCTCTTAAGAAAGTGGGCTTGAAATGAAGATGAATTGTGTGGCTATCATGATGTCATACACCTGTAATCCCAGGTAGGGGATTTGAAATTTTGCTTCTTTAAGAATATTACTAAAGCACAAGAAATAGAAACAAGAGTCACTAGATGGGATGAATTCAAACTGAAAATATTCTTCTCAGCAAAAGAAACAATCAGTGAGGTGAAAAGTGATAACAGAGAATAGGAGCAAATTTTTACCACATGCACAAATAGAAACCTAATTTCCAGGATATATAAAGAATTTTAAAAAACTTAATACCAAAAAACAAATTTCCCAATCATTAAATGAAATGGGCTAAGAAACTGAAGAGACACACTTCTTAGAATATAAACAATCAATCGATAAAAAAAAATGTTCAACATCTCTAGCAATTAAAGAATTGCAAATCAAAACTACTCCAATAAGAATGGCAATTATTAAAAATACAAGCAAAAATATATGTTGGTGAGGATGTGAGGAAAAAGGCCCACTGTTACACTGTTGGTAGGACTCTAAATTGGTGACACCAATCTGGAGAAGAATAAGGAGATTCCTTAGAAAACTTGGAAAGAAACCAAAATTTACCCAGCAATCCCACTCCTCAGTTTAGACCAACAAGAGCTAAAAACAGCATAATACAGAGGCATATCCACATCAATGCTCATAGCAAAACAATTAACAATAGGTAAACTATAGAACCAATCTATATGCTCTTCAATAGATGAATGGATAAAGAAAATATGGTCTATTTACACAGTGGAATATTACTGAGCATTAAAAGAGAATAAAATTATGGAATTGGGAAGTAAATGGATGGAGTTGGAGAATATCATGTTAAGGCAAGTTATCCAATCCTCCTAATCCAAAGACCTAAGGTTTTCTCTGCTAAGTGGATGGTGACCCACAACGAGGGAAGTGGGAGGTAGCATGGAAGAAATGAAGAAACATTGAATAAGACAAAGGGGAGGGAGGTGATGGGAGATGATATAGAGGTAGGTTAGATGGTGGAATGAGATGAAAATCTTGTTGTACAGAAAATAGTGTTACATGGGTTTTGTAACTATACTTTCTGTACAACAAGAGAAATAAAATTTTGTGCTCCATTTGTGTGCTCTGAAGTGAAATGCATTCTGCTCTATTATCAAGTTAGAACAATTTAACAAATTAATTAATTTTTAAAAATTCAGGAAAGAGACTTGCCTTTTCCTAGATATATATATATATATATATATAAACATATATATTTTCTGTATATAACATGCACATATTTAATGTATATAATTTATGAACAAATTTTTTCATACTTCTATCGAGTTTTTTAAAGAAATGACAACAGAAGAATTACAAATCTTATTTCATGTATAGAACACAATTTTTCATATCTCTGGTTGTATATAAAGTATGGTGATACAAATTTGTGTCTTTGTACATGTACTTTTGATGATGGTCTCTATCACATTCTACTATTCGTGCTAATCCCCTGCCCCTTTCTATTCCTCCTACCCCTCTTCTTTATTGAGAATCCATCTATTTCTCTCATGATCACCCTCCCTACCCAATTCTGAGTCAGGCTCCTTATATTTGGTATTTTTTTTTTTTTGAATTAGCTAGCATCACTTAGCATTATCTTCTCCAATGGTATCCATTTACCTGCAAATGCCAGATATGATTATATACCTAGAAGACTCAAAAAGCTCCACCAGAAAACTTCTAGAACTAGTAAATAAATTTAGCAAAGTAGCAGGATATAAAATCAACACCCATAAATCAAAGGCATTTTGTATATCAGTGAAAAATCTTCTGGTAAAGAAATGAAGATACCTACCCCATTTACAATAACTTCAAAAAAATAAGATACTTGGGAAGTAACTTAATGAAAAAGGTGAAAGATATACACAAGAAAAACTACAGAACCCTAAGGAAAAAAAATCAAAAAAGAACTTATAAAATGGAAAGATCTACCTTGATCATGAATAGGCAGAATTAATATTATCAAAATGACAATGCTACCAAGGCACTATACAGATTTACTGCAATTCTGATCAAAATCCTAATGGCATTCCTCATAGAAATAGAAATAGCAACCATGAAATGTATCTGGAAAAATAAGAGACCAAGAATAGCAAAAGTAATCCTTAGCAGAAAGAGTGAAGCAGGTGCCATCACTATACCAGACCTTAAACCATACTACAGAGCAATGGTACCAAAAACAGCATTGCATTTGCAAAAAAAACAGACTGCAGATGAATGGTACAGAATAGAGGTCACAGAGACTAACCCACAAAATTATAATTATTATATATTAAACAAAGGTGTCAAAACATGCACTGGAGAAAAGATAGCCTCTTCAACAAAACACTATCTCTCACCAAGCACAAAACTCAACTCTAAGTGTATCAAGAACCTAGGAATTAAACCAGATACTCTGTGTCCAATGGAATAAAATACAGGCTCTAATCTTCATCAGGTGGGATTAGGCACCAATTTCTTTAATAAGACACTGATAGCACCAGAATTAAAACAAATAATCAATAAATGGGGTTGAATCAAACTAAAAAGTTTATTCTCAGCAAAAGAAACAATCTGTGAGGTGAAGACAGAGCCTACATTTTAGGAGGAATATTTTACCCCTCACATATCAGATAGAGCACTAATCTCTAGGGTATATAAAGAACTCAAAAAACTAAGCAAATAATGATAATAATGATGATGATGATGATGATGATGATGATGATGATGATGATGATAATAATAATAATAACCCAATCAAGAAATGGGCCAAGGATCTGAACATAGAGTTCATAGAAGAGAATATACAATCAATCAACATATTTTTTTATATACCTGATTGGTTATGGTCCTCCCTTTTCAGGACCAAGAACAGTTCTGGGTCAGTTTCTAAGGAAGGGAAACACGAGCAAGAATTATTCTCAACTCTCCTTTATAAATTATCAAATACAATTATTTATGTCATTTTCTAGGTTTGGAGCAGAGAACATTTTTATTAGAAACACAGTGTAAAAGAAAGAAAAAAAACATAATTATTTGTACCACATTGAACCAAAGAGAAAGGAAACCTGGAATTCAGAAAAGAAAGATTCAAACTTTTATACCTGGGAATGTGGATAACATGGATGCCTAAAGTGAAAAAGTTATTACAAGCTTTTGAAAGGAAATTCATGTGAGTGGCAGATAATGGTAAACCAAATAGAATCTGCACAGTGTATTCCAGGGGACTTGTCAGCTGTGCACTACAGAACATTCAGGTATTCATAGCCTCCATGAAGAGCATTATTCATTTGTGCTCTCTAAAATTATTCCCCTAGTACAGATGAAAAATCATGGGTATCTGGATACTAAATGGCAATTTAGCAGCCCACAGAAAACTGCCCAGAGACAGAACTGTATGAAATTTCTTCAAAGACCATCAGTGTATTGTTAGCTCCTGACACAGGGATGTCAGTCTGGGGAAATATTATTTTCTCTCCATTTTGAAGAGAGTGCATTGATAATACATTTCAGGGGCAACATAAATACTTTTTTTTTTCTTTCATATTAAGAAACTCTTCAGAAACAGAGCTCACAAGACAGATTTCTTAGAAGGGTAAATGCCTAGAGATTACAAAAAAAAAAAAAAAAAAAAAAAAAAAAAAAAAAACATCAGTGGCCCTGAGTGACTCAATAAGGAAATAAATCTAAAAGGCTTACTAGAAACTTAAAAGCAAAAAAGTAACTATTTCTAAAAATAAATATGTTCACTAGTTGCTATCTCCACAACATGTCATTAAGTAAAAAACAAATTATGTATGAATATATCTAGGATTGGCTAAATTTTATTCCACATGATTTTATATTAAAACCCAAAATCCAGATAATAGAATTCATGATTCACTGCCAAAATATTACAGAAAAAAATTTTAAGGAGTGGCTGTTTAGTAAGTATGTCATTTAACAATTTTATTACCATATGATTTTAAAGAAATTTATTCATTTTCCTGCAGCCAGAGTGTAGAGAAATTTCTTATTTCTTTTTCCTGTAGTAATTAACAAAGATAATCCCTAGAATCCTATTTAAATAATCTACCCTTACAATCATACAAGAAACCTATAATAAATGATGAGTAAAGAAAAAAAATAAATTTAAAAAAATAATTAAAACCTTTTTCTTTGTTTTGAAATCAAACTCTAGCTGCATTTTTGGATCCTTTTCTCATCTTGTAAGCCAAAAATATATAAAAGCCAGAAGATTGAACTTCAAATTTATACATGAGATATGTTTATTAACTATAAAAATTCAAAATCTTTAGAAGGTTAAGAAATACAAAATAAAAACCCATCATGGGAAAAATTAAGTAATATTGATGAACATTTAAAAAATTAATAATCATTGACTCAAAAGGAGTTTAAATTAGTATCTATTTGTGGAAACTATTTTGCTATTGAATATACATGATACGCCCCATCACAGAGACTTACTGAAATTAGAGCATATGTGATCATGATAACATGTAAGTATGCAATGGTATTCACCCAAACACTTGAAGCCCAGGGGCATGGCTCAATACAATATACATCTTGGAAGAGATAAATAATAATCTGTAGGAAAAATGGTCACTGGGGCCAGTCACATTTCATAATATATCCAGTTTAAAAAAGAGCATAAAACACTATGTATATATTTTACATAGGTGCCTTATGCAAGTGGTATTTCACATGTGTACATTTTTAGAAACAAAATATGTAGAATTTATGAGAAAATAAAAGTCACAAAAAAGCACATAAAAGACTGAATTATACATCCCATGTAAATAATAAAACTCATCATTACAAAGGTGATAATTTTCCCCAAAATTAACCAACAATATATCTCACCAAAACTACTATGTACAAATATGAATATATCACAATGAAGTCTACTTTTATGTGTATTCTATAAAGAAATAATTTTAAAAAACTATAAATAAATATACGATAGAAAAAAGTAGGAGAATAGGGAAAGGGGAACTACTGGATACTTAAGGGGAGCAAATTATATTTCATGTTTTATGGCTATGTCAAAATAAACCTGACTATTAAATACAACAATAATGCAATAATAAAAAATCATCAAGCTTTACTTTACATGAAGTAAGAAACCAAAGCATAAATTTTTAAAATTCTTCTACAAAGTTATATGTAACTTTAGCCAAAAACCTTTTCAATTATAAGAGCAAAAAAAGAACTTATCATGGCCTATTATTCATATATATTGTGAAAATATAATATTACAATAATAAAGAATCACAATATAAATAAGATCCCCATGTGAATACATATGTATGTAAAAACAGTATGTTTTATTGCAATAGCAAATTATAGATAAATTAAACCATAACAAAAATAATCTCAGCAACTTACTATGGCCTTTCTCAAAATAAATTTAAACCTGTTAGGGCTGTTTACAGGTGAAGATTCCTTGCTTCCCCAATGCTGAAATAAAACACCAGAGAAGTGCGCCAAGGCACGTTTAGAGTGGAAAGTAGAAGCTTTATTAAAGGACAGTAGAAAAGACTTCTCCCCAGAAGAAAAAGGGGACCAAAGATGTAGAATCCATGAAAGGGATTTTTTTAAACTAAGTTTTTGTTAGCTTTTTTATAGCTAAGGTCTTCCTTCAGCTATCCCACATTCCTGTCACATTGCTGTCCTTTGTTATGTTATCTTGCAGTGTTGGAATGTAGGTGGGAAGACCCAAAGTGTGGAGGACAGGTGGGCTGAAGGAGTATTCTGGGCAGGAAGGGCTTTTGGATTAGCATCTCCATGTTTGCTGTGAGCTGCTTCATTAAAATTTCCTTGGGATGGGCTCAGGGCCTTGGGGACATTTTCAATTCCCCTTATCCTGGACTCCATCCTCAATATGCTGTTCATTCTTGATTTTACTGGATATTAGACCCAATTTACCTAAGTACACTAACAACCTATCTGTAAATCTGGCTCCACAACCAAGGATATGGCTAAGTAGTACAGTATCCCTAAGTTCACCTAACTTTAACAAAATAATAATAATGAAGAAAGTAAAAATAAAAGAATGTCAAAATGAAAATTAGCTAGCTAAAAAGGAATTTAGGTACCCAAAAATGACAGCTCCTCTCCTGCAGGAAAATGGACCTTGGAGATTTGATTTTGATAATTATTCCACCTGTCAATCTCCAGCATCTGGTAAGACACTGGGCTGCAGGAACACTCCTGCCACATAGTATTTTAGCAGATTCTGAGGATGCCCTTTGAGCATAAGGAAGGCAGCAAAGAGTCTCTGCCACTGACATGTTCCCCACCTGGTTGGCCAGCAAGACTGAGCACATAGTGGCCAAGTGGAGGAGTAAAGCCTGCAGACTCCAGAGACTGCCCAGAGTCCCAATGTGCTAGCTCCTGTTTTCAACACAGCCAGTCTTGTGGTTCCAATAGTCTTCCTCCCCCAGCCTCTCTTGCTAGGCCAATGCACACTCGCCATTTCCTGGTTCTCAGGAGTGGGGCTACTTGGGATCCTCAGTTCCTGCACAGCAGAACCTGTGACTCTGAAGTATGAGACTACAGATGGCAAAAATGGAGGACTCAGGAGATAAGAAGTGAAAGTCCACCCTCCTCCTCCCTGATGACACACGATTGGACAGTTCCCACAAAATGCTTTTGATTGAAAGGGGCTTCAGATCATGAACATTGAATCTGAGAGAAGTGAGCCCTTTGTTGAGTGACAGGGAATATTATCCAATCCAGGCATGAATAAGGGCTAGAATCTCAGGTCGTTGAGTGCTGTTTTTATTTTTTATTTTATTTTTTTTAACTGAGAAATGTACCCCAGAGTCTCAGGCTGCTATTATTTTGAGGCAAGGTTGTTTTCCCATTAGTGGGAACTAACCCAACCAACAGAACATTTTCATTTAAACTTACATATAAAATCATTTGAGTTTATGGGTTATATATGCTTGTATATTATTAAGGAATTAATATAAAATAATGATAATAATTATCGAATTTTATTTATTTATTTTTGGATCTCTGTTCTTTTTAGGTTACAGATTGAACTTTGAACTGGGAAGAAAACCCCTAAAGTAAAAATGCCCAACAAAAACAACACATAAGGGACTGGGATTGTGGCTCAGCAATAGAGTGCTCACCTCGCATGTGCAAGACCCTGGGTTCAATCCTCAGTACCACATAAAAATAAATAAGTGAAATAAAGGTATTGTGTCCAGCTACATCTAAATATATATATATATATATATATATATATATATATATATATATATATATATATATATATATATATATAAAACATAAGGTACAAGGTGAGAAACCAGCCTCTACCTCAGAGCAAAGACTGTCCAAGGAAGGGGGCATGACTCTTGTCCTTGGAAAGACACACAGAGCACTCCTAGGCTCATACCCAACCTGCTGAGTTGTTTATCTACAAATAACAGGAGAGTTCTTCTGTGCCTGGTGTCCCAGACTCAGTCAGGCTAGGTGGGGATCCATAGCAACCCCCTAGCAGCCACCAATCAGCATGAGACTGGGAAAATTCCTGGGATTCCAAATGAAACTTCCAGTAGTTTATGGTGATTGATAAAATTTTGGGAAACCATATAGTTCAGCATATAATCCCCTCATGGCCTAAGCCAATCTGTTCAAATGAATCCCCATCTTGTACTAACCAATCATGCTTACCCAACTTGTTCCTACCAGTGAATGTGCTAATCATGTTTTAGAGTTGTTTATGATTTTCCCAATTTGTGTGATGATTTTCTAAGAGATGCTATGATGTATTGTGGAGTTCCTGCCTTCCCCAAAGTGTTATAAAACTGCTGCAAACCCCAGGCTCAGGGCCTCTAAGCCACCAGTTTCTGTGTGCCTGGAGGACTGAGCTAGCTTGGAATAAACACCTCTTTGGTGCTTACATCGATATTGGTCTCTAGTGGTCTTTTGGTGGTCCCGCATTTAAGCATAAGTCTCTCCTGAAACCCATGGAAAAAGAATTCAGCACTCCAGTTCTCTAGGACTGTAGTTTTATAGCACAAAAAGTTACAAAATGGGGGTGACTTGAGAACTTACACGAATAACAGGATTTTCACAAGCATAATACAAAGACATGTAGTAGGTTAATGCTCTAAATGGTTTAGCACTTAGGGAGTAAATTTAGATCAAAACATCAGAATTTATGACCCACCACTAAAGTTTCAGAGTGAGTTTTTATTTGGTCAGGGAAAGACAGAATTTGTGAGTCATCACTAAAGTTTCAGGGAGGGTTGTTATCTCATCAGGGAAAACCAGACATAGGTGAGTTCAAAGCACTGGTAGGCATTTCAAGCAAATCACAGTAATTTATAATGAAGCAGAAATTAACTTTTCATGCCTTTGTGATGACATGGCTCCCAATCTTAAAAGGAAATTAGGCTGGATTTTTCACTTGCTATAGCCATAGCTTTTAAAGTATATGTTCCATACTTTCACAAGTATGAGAATTAAATTATTAATATTAATTACTACTAATTTTTTAAAAGACTGAATAAAATAAGAAATTAGATATTTGTTATTAAATGCATAAAAATTTTATTAATATATTGATAATATAAACATGGAAAATTTTGACAATGATAAAAAGACATTTAATATAAGGGATTCAATATTATAAGTCCTTCATGTTCAGTGGGTCAGTCCTTTAATTTTTTTTTTATTTTTTAGGTCATTTTGAATTACACTTCTGCAAATGTTTGTTAAGTATACAAATTTAAGATCTTGTATTTTGTAAAGTAGAAAAATGGCAGATTTGAGCTCCTTTCAGGATTTTAAAACTTATAAGCCATTTGGGGCATCTTAGCACTTTTTTTTTCATATTTGCACACAGTCCAATTCTAGAGAAGAATGAGTTGTAGATATAGTCTACTGTTCTGAGCAAAAGATAAATTGCATTAGGATATTTCTAAAGCTTTTAACTTTTCTAACTTTTCAGAATTTTTGGTGATTTGAAAAAAAAATTTGTTTTAAGAAATGAATTGTTTGAAATTAATTATTTATCTTTCCTGCATTATTTTTCAGTTTCATTGATTTTTTTAGAAGAACTAACAGAACAGAATTCCAAAAGAGTTCCATGTAAATTTAAAGGTATGTTTCTGATAATCAAGATAGAAAGCAGAAGCAAAACATCATCTAGTTTGGTGGTTCTGCCTCAAAGTAAAGAGTTACTTATTTATTTCTGCTATTATTCACTAGGTTCCTGAGGTTGCAGAAATCACCAACCAACACACATAAAAGTCTTGTTAGTTTGATTCTCACAACCAATTCAAGCTAAAATACACTAGTATCACTGTAGTTTCAGACCAAAGGGTGTTTCTAAATAATAAAAATATGTATACATAAATATATAAATAAATATAAAATAAAATATAATATTAGATAGATTTTTTTCCTAAATAATCATTTTTACAATATCCCTTTAGACACAGTTCTGGGAACAAAGTGTCACAAATGAGACATAAATCCTACATTGCTACACAGAGTAATTAAGGCACATACTAAGAGCTTGGTATAAAACTTGGCAGAGTGACATAAACAACTAGAGAACATCATAGAGACTTATACCTAAGTGCTAAGTAGCAAATTCATAGTCTTTAAGTACATGAAGAGACAAGTGATCATAGCAAATTTTATAACTCAGTTGCTGCTAATATACAGAGATATAATTATTAAGAGATAGTTTATGCAGATTTTTGGTTTAAAAAGGGAACAATCAAATAATGGAGGTGATTTAAACATGAGCAATAATATTTTTCTGCATTCAGTACCTTTTTTGCAGATATATGAATTATAATTAATTCCAACAAGAAAAATGCAGAAATAGTGTAAAGATTATTCATTAGGAGTAAAACTACTTAAAAAGAGAACCAAAACTTCCATTCCTGTCCAAATGTTTATTCCTGACAAAAAGACTGCTTCTTTTGAACCATTTCTGTAGATATGATTTTTTTGTAATAAATATTTTGGTGATTTTTTTTGCATATTACTTAATATATTCATGCTTCACATTTTCTCTTTTGTCCTATTTTACTACCTATATTCTGAAAGAAAAAAATTTCTAACTCCTAAACTCACTTGATATTTGAGATATCTTTTAATTAATTTTTAAGCTTATATCATTTCTATAATGAATACTGTGCTTTCAGTAAAGAATGACTATTTTTATGTACCTGGCTCATTTACAGGAGTTTTGTTGTGTTCTTTGGTTTTATTTACAGTGACATTTAAAAAAAGGTTAATGTTAAACCAAAAAAACAAAAGACCACCTACTCAAATTTTAAATCAAATTAAATCAAGATTGTATTATGTACACAAAAGCTGGCCAGGACTGTCTCTTACAAGATTCCATGCTAGTGGGCTGGGGATATGGCTCAAGCGGTAGCGCGCTCGCCTGGCATGCGTGTGGCCCGGGTTCGATCCTCAGCACCACATACCAACAAAGATGTTGTGTCTGCCGAAAACTAAAAAATAAATAAATATTAAAAAAAAAAAAAGATTCCATGCTAGAGATCATCCACCTGATCATCAGGAAAACGTTTTTACAGCACAAAAAGTTACAAAGGAGGTGGGTGTCTAAGGTACTTACAGCTAACAAGATTTTGACAATCATAATACAAAGGCAAATAGCAGGTTATGGATCTACGTGGCTAACATTTCAAGGTGGAAAATAAATTCAGCTCCAGACATTAGAATTTATAAGTTGCCACTGAGATATAGAGAGAATTGTTATTTGGTCAGCAGGAGCCAGAATTTATGAGGCACCAGTAAGGTTTTAGAGAGGGTTGTTATCTGGTAAGGGATAGCCAGGCATAGGTGAATTCAAAACACAGGTAGAAATTACAAGCAAGTTTAAAACATCAAAATATTTTCAGGCCAAAGAGAAATTTTAGTTTCCTTACACAAAACAGAAATATACTTTTTACCTCTAAAAGCTCTAAGAGAAGATTTTATTTATTTTTGTATTTTCTCATATCTAATGGCTTCTGGCATTCCTTTGTTTGTGACTATAAATGCTTCTCTTCTGTGTTTATGGGGCTTCCAAAACAAATATATATATATATATATATATATATATATATATATATATATATATATATATATATATATATATAAGCCCTTCTCATAGGGAAGATTTTTCAATCATAGCAAGTAACTACCCTTTAACCCACAGGGTCTGACAACCATATTATAGGATATGAAAGATGCTCCAATATGCTTGTTCTTCCAACCATTGTTTGCAAAGACTGACAAAAGTCAATTCATTGCACAGATTGAATGAGGTGAGTCTCTGCTCTGCAGTCCAGAACAGGATGTAAAAGAGCCCCCAAAGTGAGTTTAAGACAGGGCTTTACATGACATAGCTGACAAAATCCTAAAAACAAAAGAAAACATAAATTCAGAGAGAACCATACCCACATAATCTCATTTGACAGAATCAAACTCATAAGAGGAACAGAGGACAGAGGTAAATCTAAAGGGATTTAACTATATTTTCTTTTTCTAAATTGCTATTAATGTCTCCCAGGATTATAGAGTTCTGGATCTCCTCAGTTACTACTTTATCATTACTTTCAACCTACAATGCATGAGGCACACTGAATTTACCCTCATACTCATGTACTTATCACTTATTTTTTTCTATAGAAAAGCATATATATATTAATATATATTTTCCCACATTTCCAAGATTCTACCCTGAAAATTTCTGTGATATCACTTCCCTGAAATGCATTTTCATTATTTCATGTCAGTTCATCTAAGTATTCTATATCATGTGTTGGAAAAGTTGAGACAACTTGAAGGCACTTTTTATTTGACTATTTATAAACTATAATTAAACGTCAACCTCAGTACCTCCAAAGAACTTAAGTCTCATTCACCTTTCTCATTCATAGTACTTTATTTTTTAAGTAGGTAGCAGAAATTTTATTTTGAAGAAGAGTAAGTGATTTAAAGCCATTCAGTGTACTTTAGAGGATCCCAAAAACCTATGGTTGTGGTTCTTAAACAACCTTATCACTGAAAGATCCAGATTACACTCCAGGTTGGACACTGATACTGTGCTTCCATGGGAAATGGTTTCTTGGTTGTGAATATTGTCTTTCCCTTTCCCCTATACTCTTGGAAATGTGTGCATTGTGTGAAGTTTTAGAATCTCTATTTTCAACACACTTAGCATGGACCCATTTGATAATAGAAGGAATCTATATTCTGAAAAAAAAGACCTTCACCAAGGCCTAAAGAAGTGATAAAATAATAACTTTGGGTATATATGTAAAAAATTTGGAATCCTTTTGCTAAATATATTGCCACACATCTCTTTTTATTGTACCTTTATTCACAGTATCTAATAAAAGGAAACAAATAAAGTACCTTTTAGATAGAAAGTATATCAGAAAATGCCTTCCACTTGCAAAGCATCCAATTAGTCCATCCCTTCAGAAGCTACACACTTAAAATTCAAACTGGTCCCTAGAAGACAAGACTCAGAGAGTGGTGTTTTCTAAATACTCCAAAAAATTTGGAATCTCTGGGAACCTTGTTTCAGATATTCTAAAACTAGGTCATATGGGAGGTAAGAATGAGAACACAAGACATAGTAAATTCTTTAATTGGGAATCTTAACTCAGACACTGACATAACCAAAAGCAGAGTTGCAGATAAAAAATAGATTCTGTTTCACTGATTTCTGGGTTATGGATTTAAATCAAATATATATATATATATATATATATATATATATATATATATATATATATATATATATATATATATATGTTAAGGCTACTGGTTAAAATCTACATAAAACAGATATTAAAAATGTACCAGGTGCTGGGTGTGTTAGTGCAAGCCTGTAATCCCAGTTGCTGAAGAGGCTGAGGAAGAATTATCAAAATTTCAAAGCCAGCCTTAGCAGAAGTGAGGTGCTAAGAAACACAGTGAGATCCTGTCTCTAAATAAAGTAAAAAAAAAAAAAAATCCTGGGGATTTGTCTTAGTAGTCAAGTGTTCGTGAGTTCAATCTCCAATATCCCCCATGAAAAATGTACCAGGGGGCTGGGGCTGGGGCTCAGTGGAGCTCACTTCTCTGGCACATGTGAGGCACTGGAATATAAGGTCTATCAACAACATTATATATATATATATACCAAGATATTGACATGGACTTTGATCTAAATTGCGTGTAATTTAGCCCTTAAGATTGAAGTTGGTTGGGGCTGGGGATGTGGCTCAAGTGGTGGTGGGCTTGCCTGGCATGCGTGCAGCCTGGGTTCGATCCTCAGCACCACATACAAACAAAGATGTTGTGTCCGCCCAAAACTGAAAAATAAATATTAAATTTAAAATATATATATATATATATATATATCTGTCCCTCTCTCTCTCACACACACACACACACTCTCTTTAAAAAAAAAAAAAGATTGAAGTTGGCCAGGCATGGTGGTGCATGCCTGTAATATCAGCTGATTACAAGACTGAGACATAAGGATCATGAATTCAAAACCAGTCTCATTAATGGTGAGGCACTAAGCAACTCAGTGAAACCCTGTCTCTAAGTAAAATACAAAATAAAGGTATGGATGTGGCTCAGTGGTAGAGTGCCCCTGACTTCAATCCCCAGTCTCCCCCCCAAAAAAATGGGGCTGAGTAAATAGCTCAGCTTGTAGAGTGCTTGCCTTCTAAGCATGAGGCCCTGGGGTCAATCCCCAGTACAGAGAGAGAGAGAGAGAGAGAGAGAGAGAGAGAGAGAGAGAGAGAGATTGAAATTGCATGTAATTTAAATTCAAGTTAGTCCCACTTTTATTTTTTCCTGCCACACCAGAATAAAAGAGTTTCCTGAAATATTTGGAATGTTTGTGTGGGTTATTTATTTATTTATTTATTTTTTTATTTACTTATTTTTATGTGGTGCTGAGGATTGAACCCAGGACCTTGCACGTGCTAGGTGAGTGCTCTACCACTGAGCCACAACCCCAGATTGCCTGACCATAAATAAATAAACAAACAAATTAATAAATAAATAAACCCTCAATTGATGACCCATTACAATTTCTAAAAATCCTTAATTGGGACACATAAACCTCATTTAGGAGAGATTCATTGTTTTTAATGTCGCCTACTTTTATTCTGCTTTCTTCTCATATGAAAATCTCAGAATGATAAATTAAAATCTTTTAGGGCTGGGGATGTGGCTCAAGCAGTAGCGCGCTTGCCTGGCATGCATGTGGCCCGGGTTCGATCCTCAGCACCACATACAAACAGTGATGTTGGGTCCACCAAAAACTGAAAAATAAATATTAAAATTCTCTCTCTTCTCTTCTCTTCTCTCTCTCTCTCTCTCTCTCTCTCTCTCTCTCTCTCTCTCTTTAAAAAAAATTAAAATCTTTTAAAAATGCCCTCCAGTTCTTGAAGAAAAACATTATAAATGGTGCATACATTTGAAATAAAACATGGGAAAATGATTAATAATGCTGAAAGTGGAGTTTTGAGATTAACCAAAATTTCTCAGTTTGCAAATTGAATCTGGGTGCTTGTCTCATAAATTTTGAAGGAAAAAAATCTATTTAAGCAAGAAGAAATAGAATGCCCACCAGGTGGTATGAGGAATGATACCAGAAAAAAAAAAAACAAAACTCATTTTTGTGTGCCATCTTAGAAGTTTACTGATGGTTTTGGGCAGAACAGGAAGCATAATGCATTTAGAATAGGCTTTGGAAAAGGCATCCTGACTACTATATGGGTTCACTTTCATTCTTTCTATGACCCATCTTTTTTTCTTCAAATTCAATCAGGAATCACCCCTGGGACAAAGGACTTTGTTGAAGGTGTTCCCACAAGTGGGCTTCAAGGTCTTTTACATTTGAAATAAGCCTTAATTGTGCTCATTAACATCTTTAGGTTAGCCACCAGGTGTGTATGAGTGAGTCCCATTATCCTCATTACATGGTCATTATACTATCTATTCTATTTTATACTTATTTTGTGTGAACAGAGAACCCTAGTTTTGGATATGTGAACAGAGAGCTAGAATACTAGGGGTTTATTCTAAGACCTATGGAGAGCTAAACTGAAGTTTTGGATTTCAGATTTTGGTTTTGGATTTGAGATACTGCTTCTGCTACATTTAAAAATCCCAGGACTCATGAAGAGAATGAGTTAAAAGCCAGCATCATCAAACTTGTGAGGCCCTAAGAAATTAAAAGGGACCCTGTCTCTAAATAAAAATATTAAAAAGGGGGTGGGAATGTGAATCTGTGGATGAACACCTCTGGGTTGAATTTCTGGTACCAAAAAGAAGACAACATACAAATAATAATAATAATAATAATAATAATAATAATAATAATAATAATAATAATAATAATAAAAAACAAACAAGCAAGCAAACAAACCCTCATGAGTAACAAGCCCTAAAATTAACAGCCTCTCTCATGCATGAATACAATAAATGGATTTGTAGTTCTCTCCTGGTAATTATCTCAGTCTTCACTATGAAATCTGGAGACATGCTGGACTCATGGCACATGGAAGCCCGCAAAGGGCTTTAGAAAGAAGCTGAAAACACCATACAATTATGGAATAAAATGCCCAGGTTTTCAACTGCTGATCTAAGCCTCACTAGATTAGTCAGAAGGAGGTGAAGGCTAAGCTACCACAGAGAGACCCTCTGGCCACAAGACTCTGGAGAGGACCACGAGGAGTCCCTAGCCATGACTGCCAGTTTCCACCATTGCCACTCCTGTCAGCTTTAAGCCCCCTTCCTACACAGACTCAATATAACAAGGCACACTTACCATTTCCTGGCTCTCAGGGTTCTCAGCGTTCTCCCTGTGGTTTGTTTTCAGATTCTGCATAGCACAGACACCTGGGCTCCGGATCCAGTACAGAAGCCTACAAAAAGATTTTTTAAATGGCGGGTTCCAGACACCAAGGGAAGAGAAGTTTGTGGAAGCCCTCCCCCTCATCACTGGCTGCGTGAGGATTGGACAGTTCTCACCTAAGTGACTGATTGGTCAAGGCTTAAGGCACTGCCTCCAATCTGAGCCAAGTGGGCACAGAATCAATGTCTGAATGGCAGGCTGCTCCATTGTCATTGTTAACCGACTACAGATCAGGGCTGAGAATATAGCTTAGTCAGTAAAGTGCTTGTTTTGCTTATATAAGGCCATGGATTCAATCCCCTCACTACACACATACACTCCCGCCAAAAAAAAAAAAAAATACATTAAGCAACGGACTTTGGGGACTAGGGTTATGGATCAGTGGTAGAGAACTTCCCTAGCATGTATGAGGTACTGGGTTGAACACGAAGCACGGCATTAAAAAGCCACCCAAGAGAGGGATGTGGCTCGAGCAGTAGCACACTCGCCTGGCATGCGGGCAGCCCAGGTTCGATCCTCAGCACCACATACAAACAAAGAAGTTGTGTCCGCCAAAAACTAAAACTAAATATTAAAAAAAGCCAACAAAGAAACTACTAATGATACTGTGTCCATCTACATCAAAAAAATATTCAACAACAAAAAAAAAGACTATGTATTGGACTTGTGCACCCTCACTACAGAACTCATAAACACTTTTTATAAATAATATATACATATATGTCTTCAGAAAATGTATAAAATTCTCCTGTGATGTCTTTTCAAGTAACTTATATTAAGGTATGCTTCACAACCTGAAATCCTCCCCACCTCACTTCTTCTTCTTCTTCTTCTTCTTCTTATTATTATTATTATTATTATTATTATTATTATTATTACTATTAGAGGCCTGTTAATTGCATTAAATGCCTCTCTATGGTGTTATTTTAAGGCAAAGTTTTCTTCCAATAATAGGACCTCACCCAGAGAGAAATGTATTGACACTTATGACTGTTTATAAGGTTAAAGCAATTTGTGAATAAATATGTATATATATTTTTATGAAAATGATATCACAATTACTTTCATATATATATATATATATATATATATATATATATATATATATATATATATATATATATATATTTAATTTTTCTATTCTTTGTCTCATAAAAAAAACAGTTTGAACTTTAAACTCTTTATCAATGTTCTTATATCCCTTCCCCAAAAAACGTGACTCACAAGTATAATTCAAATTATTGAGACTCATAAATTTTTGATCCTTTATTTTAACTAGTGAAGTCTAAAGATTTTCTTTTTATTTTCACCTTCAAATGAAATCCACTCTTTATAGCTTTCTTGTTGTGTAACTGACCTTTAATATTCTGCAATTTTTACCCCCATTCTGATCACTTTGGACTATTCATGTTTTCATGGAGGGGATCTCAAAGTGTTCATGCACAAGGTAGGAAATTGATATAGTAAGATATAAGACTGGTGATTGCTGAGTATGTAGATTTTGCTATACAAAATAAGTATTGGTGGATGATATGGGGGTAGGGAGAAAAAGAGCAATGAAATAAAGAAGAAAAACTTGAACAGTAGAGGGGTTCACATGCTACAAGTCTATAATGATAGTGTGAATATAGAGGGTAGTGTTCTTGGAAGCAGCAATAAAATTTGAGGGAAAGAAAAAGGTAATTTTTTGCACAGTTCCCAAGTGAGAGAGCCAGGTGAGTGGGTTCTATGTTCAATTCTTCCCACCTAGGAGTGGAATTTATAGTTCATAGGGTATGTCTCAGTAAGTAGTAAAACACCATTTCTATGTACCTTTACACTTTTTCGTGGCTACAAGCTGACTTTGACAATTCCAGTCACATTACATCTTTGCACTTGTTAGCTATTCATTAATTAATTCATTCATTACATTATTTTTTTGTTTTTTATTAATTCACTTTTTCTTTAGTTGTCATTGTTTTTACATTACTGGTCATTACATAATTGCATAAATATTCTGAAGGTTGACTTCTGGTTAAATATTGTTTTATGTGTTTATTCATATATTTACTTTTCATTGAAATGTTTTTCCTTTACCAAGCCTGATTTATATTAGACCTCAATCTTCATTTATGAAGACAAGATAAAATCACATTATTCCAAATAACTCAAGGATTTATCATCTTTGCAGAACCCTAATCACCTGCTAAAGTTGACACAGTCTGGGTCATCTAAAAGCTGTGTCAAAACTCCTCTTTTTTCTTATATACACTTTAATAAAGGATTTCTCTCTCACTTTTATATTTTGGAGAGTAGACTAACTTCCCTAGCAGTAGTTAGTAACCTAGATGAGTTTTCCAACTAGCTCACTATTACTTTTAAATAATTTACATCCTTGACACTAACTGCTGAGAGCCATAGCTAAGTAAGAATGACACATGGCAATTTCCTTGTCAGCCTACCCCATGTTGCTTAGACGAGGACTCTCCATTGTGGAAATGGGCTTGCCTTGGACCCAGGTCATTTGCAGTGACATAGCATGTATGTTTGAGTAAGCTGACCCTGCTCAAGGACAAGGATGGATCCGGGTTTAGGGAGGATCCTGCTGGATTAGGGTGGGTCCAGGTTTAGGGTGTATCCTTCTGGGAATAGCGAGTATCCTGCTTCCTCAGGCACCTGATCCTTGGGTTTAGGGCAGTTCCAGGTTTAAGGAGGACCCTGCTGGGACTAGGGTGTATCCTGCTGCCTCAGGCGCCCAATGGCTCCTTGAGTTCCCTTTGAGTTCTCGCGGGATTCAGAGAGTATTTTGGGATGCAGAGCCCAGTGGAAGTGCTTTTTCCCAAGAACATGTGTGTAGAGTGCTGGTGACAGTTCGGGAATAAAGAATTGCTGTTTGAATCTACAAGGCTGTGAGTGGCTCGTGATTTTGTGCCCAGCCAGACTGCGGCAACTAACAGTGTCACTGATTACTTTTTTTAATTTTTGCAAGATCTTTCTCTCTCTCTCTCTCTTATGACAAATTGAAATCAGATATGCTTTTTTACTAAGAAACACTCTCAGCCTTTAATAAAATATTCTATAAAGAAGAAGAGTTTCGCTGATTTTCTTAGAGCCTCACTAAATTGCTGAGGCTGGCTGAATTTAATCTAATGCTATAGAAGTTTGCATATATATATATATATATATATATATATATATATATATATATATATATATAGAGAGAGAGAGAGAGAGAGAGAGAGAGAGAGTAGTGTTCATTTGACTCTTTCTCTTGGGGACTGTGCCAGAGTTATCTTTTTCTTTCACTTCTACCTTATTTCTGCCTCCAAAGAAACTACCCTTTACCCTCATACTACCATTGATCCACCATTAGACTTTTTAAATCTGAACTCTTGAGCTGGTCATTCTTTCCCTCTTTCCTTCACAGCACTTTTTTCTCTACCCGTACCTATTCCACCAATACTTTTTCATGAATACTCACTACTACATACTCAGTATCCACCAAGGTCACATCTTGATCCATCCCTGTTCTGCCTTTTCCATGGATCACTTTGAGATCCCCTCCACCCAGATATCAATAGTCCAGAGTAAGGTCAGGTAAGGGTGTTATATATGCAGGTTTTTAAAAGTCATTTACATAACAATAAGCCTATTAAAATTGGGATGTATTTTGTCTTAGGTTAAAAAAGAAAATCTACAGACTGCACTGTTATACTGAATTGTTTAAAATTTATTAATCTCAATAATTTGGAAAAAGAAATTCTATAAAAAGGAGAATAAAGGAAAGAACATAACACATAAAATTGACAAATTTGAGGACACACCATGTGTACATATCAAGGAGTGTCATATATCAGTGCCTTCAAAAGACAAATTAATTTGAAATAAATGTAGTTAATGTGAGATGTAGTAATCATTTATTAATTATATATAATGGTAGTATACATGTATATGTACAAAATGCATCTCATATAATTATGAGTATACATTGCAAAAAAATGAACTCTACAGTATTTATTTAATTTTTCTGACAACACTATAAATACCTACAACTAGGTTTATGTATTACCAAATGTTCAGGATACATTTTGTACTTCATAAAGTTTACAACTCACCAACGGACATTTTTTTTCAATTTTTCATTTCTCTGGTTTTATACAAATTATATCTACATGAATTCACTTCTTCATACATATACTTTATATAACAATATACATCATATTCCACCATCATTTTTAACCCCATGATCCCTCCCCTCACCTCCCAACCCCCAAAAGGTCATTTTGATACACAATGATGTATGCTATAAAGTTATAGAAAAAGAGTATATACCTTATAATTGTTGGGAAAAGTATAAACGGCAGCCATACCCCAGAGAAAAAAACCCCAACATGGTGCCTAAGCACCTTTTCTTCCTACCTTCTTCTTTTCTGCAGTGGCGTGAAAAGTTCCTGCCCGTGTGAACTCTCCCGCCGGCGCCAATTTCAAACCTTAGCCCCAATGAGAACTAATTCCTGGGCTCCAGAGCTGATATCTGAAAGAACTTGCCAATAAACGGGTTGCCTGCCATTTATCTAAACCCTACCATCTCCCCCTTAGTTCTATATAAGCACACTGCTTTTTGCAATAAAATTGGAATTCTCCCGGCAAAGTGTCTTTGCGTGGGGAATTCTTTCAACAATAATATGAAGAGATAAAGTTTTGTAACTAATACATAGCATAATAATAATAATAATAATAATAAACTTGCCATTTAGACCTTAATAAATCATACACCTAGCACTATTGACATCTTTTCCAAAAAAAATTGACATCTTTTCCAAAAAAAATGGGGAGTTATTTGTGGGGAAAATGGTATTCTATGCTTTCTTAATATCAAGAATAAATTATTTTCAGAAGTAATATATATTTCAATATAATAATAAAATAGAACCAGGTTCCATGGAACACATCTCTAATCCCAATGGATTGTGAGGCTAAGGCAAGATAATCCTGAGTTTAAAGCCAGCCTCAGAATCATAGCAAGGCCCAAAGCAACTATGTGTGACCCAGTCTCTGTGTGCCCCTGATTTAAATTTCCAGTAAGAAACAACAACAACAAAAAGAATACAATGTATTGATGAGGACACAGAACAAATTATCATGAACTAAAGATGGAGTAGAAATTGCTGTTATTTCATCATGAAAACTGTATATATATATATATATATATATATATATATACTTCTCACCAAGCAGCTTAGACCTGTAGAAATTATAGTATGTGTATAAAATGACAGTGTACAAGTATGTGATAGCATAAGACTAGAGCTATACTTGTCAATACAGTAGAAATGTGCGGCCTAGGAGGAAAGAGGAGGTGATTCAGAAAAATAAAAATAATAAAGTTTGAGAAAAAATGGTTCTGGAGTGCAGAAAGATTTTTGGTTTAATTAGGGTACAAAATACCACATAAGTATTATACTGAAGTTACATCTGTTAAATATATCACATGTATAATGGATTTCAAGGAAAATATGTGGAACTTATGTCAAACAAAATAAAAATGTACAAAAGCACATAAAATAGCATGTGTGTAAATAAAACTAATCATTAAAAAGACAACTATTTTAACTCAATTTAATATATAATATTTTCCTATCAAAATTTTAGCATGTTTTTCTTTAAATTCAAGAAGAGAGCTGGACCTGTTGGTGCACAATTGTAATCCCAGTGCCTTGGGAGGTGTATTGTGAGCTCAAATCCAGCATCAAAAAAAGTGAGGCACTAAGCAATTCAGTGAGATACTGTGTCTAAATGTCATACAAAATATGTTTGGGGATGTGGCTCAATTCCCCTGAGTTTAATTCCAAGTACCAAATAAAAGAAAAGAAAAGAAGGGAGTGAAAAAATTATCTTAGAAATAAAATATATGTAAAATACCCCAAAACCTTTAATAAAAAAAAACAAATAATATAGTTATTGTTATGAGACACATTTAATGTATATTATGAAACTATATTGCAATAATACAGACCAATATATTATAATATAAATCAAATCTGAAACCATATGTAGATCAATAGTATTGTTAAGAGCAATAGAAAGGCATATGTAAAATGGACCATATGAAAAATAACATTAGACGTGAATGAATGTATCTATCCAACCTAAAGTTAGAATTGGGACATAGAGGCAAAGTTCACTGTTAGAGTGTGTGTGCAGAATGTGCAAGATAGTCAGTTCCAAACTTAGCAACACTATAAAAAGCAAATATTAACAGGGAATGATGTTGAAAATAAAGCAGAATATTAAATGAGACACTCTCCCTCCATCTATAGATAAATTTAAGGAAAAAAAAAAAAAAACTACTGTGAGTATCTCTTTGGCAAAATCATGAATGAGTAGAGAGATTTAGATACACTGGATATTAGTCCGGTCTTAAGAAATGTACCACATTTGGGACAAAATTCCCAATTACCATCATCACCTCTAGCGAACAGAAATGTGAGAGAGGGGTTGAAGATGTTGCTCAGTTTTTAGAGTGCTTGCCTTGTATGCACAGGCCCTGGGTTCAATCTCTAGCACCACAAAAAAAAAAAAAAAAAAAAAAAAGGAAATATGAAAGAAATGATACAAAAAAAATGGTGATACCTAGGAGCCATAAAATTTTTCACAAGTGTTTCATCAGCTGTGACCAAGACACAAAAATACCCAAATATCAAAGCTGTCAATTTATCTCAAAAAAATCTGCCAGCATATTTTCCCAATTGCTGTTGCTGACAGATGAAGTTCACTCTAGCTTGTATTATAGGTGAAATAGGGAGGAATCCAGTAAACTACTCTAAGTGTGAGTGAGATTTTAGCACTTCCTGAATCCTGCCTAACACTGATACACTAGTAATAAGGCCAGAACTACCAATTCCTCCTAGAAATTTTTTTTTTTTTTTTTTTTTGTGGGTGTGTGTATGTGTGTATTGAATGTTTCACATTTAACATATTTTGTTTATGTTACTATGTCCCTGATACACTAGTAATAATGCCAAAACTAACAATTGCTCCTAGAAAGTTTGTGTGTGTGTGTGTGTATGTGTGTGTCAATGTGTGTACTGAATATCTCAACTTTAACATATTTTATTTACCTTACTATGTCCTGAAGTCCCAAACTCTAGAACAAAAGGTGATTGAGCTTATGTAAATCTCTGTAGATTTCAAACAAACGAATTTACATCCTTTTCCCAGCACATTTATGAACTATGATACCAAACAGCTGTTCAGAAAGGAACTTAAAAAACAATGATCCCTGTTTATTCCAATAAATCTTTACAGAATAGTCCTACATTGGCTACTTCATATAAACTTCCCTCAGGGATAAAATGCATCAGTCAAAGAGATTTTCTGTAGCCTGGGCAGTATTGTTGAAAAGATTATTATAATAATCTAAAAGAGCGAGGTATGGTGGCAAATATACTAGAAGCTGGAGAGGCAAGTCAGGAGGATTGTGATTTGAAAGACAGCCTTAACAACATAGAAAGGCTATAAGAAACTTATTGAGATATTAGTGATATATCACCTGTCTCAAAAAAAAAAAAAAAAAAAAGGACTGGAGACATAACTCAGTGGTAAGCACCCGCGGAGTTCAATTCCTAGCACCAAACCACACAAAACAAAACAAATATCTGAAAGATAGTAGGGACTCCAGAGTATAGGTGTATATGCATAGATAAAAATTTTGGTTACAATATGAAGTTAATAAAGATACTTTTGAAAAAAATTTCATGGTTCTTTTTCTTAAGAGAGAGAGAGAGAGAGAGAGAGAGAGAGAGAGAGAGAGAGAGAGAATTTTAATATTTATTTATTCATTTTAGTTTTCGGCAGACACAACATCTTTATTTGTACGTGGTGCTGAGGATAAAACCCAGTGCCACATGAATGCCAGGCAAGTGCACTACCGCTTGAGCCACATTCCCAGCCCCTATAATGGTTCTTAAGAGCTCAAAATAAAAATGCCATATAATCCACTAATAATATTTTTTTAAGCAGGGTATCATTGTGAATGTCTGTACTCTCAGTGGCTTGGGAGGATGAAACAGGAGGAACTTAAATGCAAGACCAGCCTCAGAAACTTGGCAATGGCCTAAGTGACTCAGTGATATCCTGTCTTATTAAAAAAAATAGGGATATAACACAGTGGTAAAGTGCCTAAATAAGTAAAAATAAATAACAATAACAATTCTTGGTTTAAAAAATGCCCTATAACCCAGTAATTATAATTCTGGGTAAATATCTAAAGAAATTGGAACACTTTTGTTAAAGATATTACTTCACTTCCATTTTTATTGTAGGTTTATTCACAGTATCTAATAAAAGGAATCAAATTAAGTGCCTTTTAGATGCAAGGTATTGATGAAAAGGTTTCTTCCAGCTGCAGATCATCCATCTACTTGACTTAAAGGCTGCATACTTATAATTCAAACTGCTCCCGAAAAGGCAAGACTCAGATATGGATTCTTCTGAGTACTCCAATAAATTTTGGTACCTCCGGAAAAATTCTATGAGACTTTTCCAAAATTAAGGAATAGGTAAATTTTGGAGTTTGGAATGTGGACAACATAGAGTAAATTCTTCAAGGGAGAATCTTAATTCAGACACTGTGATAAGGTGTCTGGTCTGGGGAAGAAAGAGGAAGTAAAATCAGAGTTTGAGATAAAACTAGACTTTGCTTCACTGATTTCTAGGTTATTGATTTAATCCAAACAGATATTGGAAAAGGGTTAAAGCTACTAATTAAAATTTATGTAAAACAGGTATTTAAAAAGTACCAGGAAAGAGCTGAAGGTGTGGCTCAGTGGTACAGTGCTTGCCTAGCATATATGAGGCCGAGAGCTTAATTCTCAGTGCCCCATATAAATAAATTAAATATAAAAAAATTTTAAAAAAATACCAGGTAAGGATTTAGGGTTGTTGCTCAGTAGTAGAGTACTTGGCTAGTATGCATGAGGCAGTCTGTTTGATACTGGACCCACATTAATAACAACAACAATAATAATAATAATAATAATAATAATAATAATAATAATAATAATAAAAAGATATTTTGTTCATCCATAACTAAGAAAAAAATTATTTTAAACAAGTACAACAGCGCTATGGCCTGTAACCTTCTAATTATCTGTGTTCTAATTAAGCCCTTGCAATTCAACTTTCTTGTTATTTAAATTAAAGTCCAGTTCCACTTTTATTTCCTGCCACACCAGGACAAAGGAGTTTGCTTGAATATTAGGAATGCTTCTAAATGTCACTTTAATAAAGTTGTTTTACATATTTAAAAACTCAGTTGAAAGCAAACTTGGTGGCACAGGCCATAACCCCTGTGGCACAGAAGAATTATACATGAGTATCATGAGTTCAAAGCTACCATCAGCAAAAACAAGGCACTAAGCAACTAAGTGAGACCCCCTCTCTAAATAAATACAAAAAAAAAAAAAAGACTGGGGATGTATCTCAGTGCCCCTGAGTTAAATACCTGGTACAAAAAAAAAAAGAAGAAAAATGAAAAAAATTCAATTGATGACAAATACATTAAAGAAACAAACAAACAAACAAAAAACACCTTAATTTTGGACAAATTAACTACACTATTGTGAGGATGGCCTTAGGCCTGGCCTAAAAAAACTCCATTTTAAAAACTTCAGTTTGAAACATGCAGTCTCACCAGGCATGCCTAAGAAGCCCTGAAGTATTGCCTTCAGACATAAACAAATCACTTCCCCTCACCATAAACAGAGTGAGGCCTCTGGCAGGTTGTCCTCACCTAATAAGAGGGAAGGGTGAGAAGACCAAGGTGCAGACCACCAGACCAGATGTTTCTGGCCCTAGAGTAAATGATGTCATGGCAAAATCTGGTGGTAACTAACAAGGTTTGAAAAAAGGGTAAAAAAGCTGCAAAATTTAGTATAAAGAGTAGAGCAAATGAACAGACGTTCAGCCAGCTCAATAAAAAATGCACTTGAGCTGGGGAGGCTGATGAGGACTTGGAATGACATCTCATCACTTCTCATCATTTGTATTATCCTCACCACTCTTAAACTCTACAGCCACACCTTAGTGAGAGGGGGGAAAAGTAAAAGACTATATTGTAAGGGTCCCGCGAAACGTCGGAGAAAGAGACCACCAAGTGACCACTCATGCAATTGGCAGAAGGGGGATTTATTGAACCAGCATGCTGGGGCTCCATGCCCACTCAAGAAGGGAAAGCAGCCCAGAGCCTGAGCAGGGGCTGAGCACTGCTTAAGTACACTTTTTGGGGAGGGCAGAGGGCTTTGTATACATCAGAACAAATCATCATGAGGCGCGGGAAAATTGAACAACAACTCCTAAACATGATTAGTTCATTCATTGGCGGGAACAGGTCAGGCTGGAGTGATAGGTCATTCCTAAGGAGGGGGTTACATTTAAACTGATTGGTCCAGGCCCTGCAATGCCTACGTACGACCACACAGAGCCCTTATTAAACAACCAAGTACTCAGGGGAAATATTTACTGGGCAGTTCCAAGCATTGTCTTAACATCTATAGAAATTTCAGGTTTTGCAGGTAGCATAGAAACCTAACAATACCTAATCCTTTACATTTTAACTCAGACCTTGCAGCTTAGAAACTTTACAACACCCGGTCTTTTACCCTTTAACTTTTACGCTTTAACTTCAATTTCTTTTACCCTTACATATATGATGTTCTTCTCATGTGATGAAAACTTAATTTCAGTGGGGAGAAACCCAATGGGGAAAATAAAACCAAGAGGCAAGATCTCCCACACACCCAAAATGTATACTTCTATGAATAAAAATTTTATCAAAATTACTTTAAAATTTCATTTAACTTTTGTGCTGTCTGGTCTTATGAGAAAGCAAATTTTATTTTAAACTTCTAAGCAATGTCCTAAGGCATTAATATTTTCCCAGAGGGAAAAACAATATAATGCATTAGTATAATTTAAAAATTTCTAGTATTCATAATAAAAATTAAGAAGGAGAGCTTAAATCAATTTAATAACTTAAACCACTATATGCAAAATATTATTATTTTTGAAAATATAAATTGACTAATAAATAAATGTATTTTTCAAGCTTCATCCTAAAATTCACTCTTGACCTCTCAGGGATATCTATGTTCACTACAGCTATATTCTATGTTTGAGATTCATAAATACCCTGAACTTAGCAAGGTGAAAAAAATGGACAACTCAGTTCTGCGTCATAGGTTATGGAATAAACATACCAAAAAACATTCTCTTATGGCCAAAGAACAGGAGAGACTCTGCACTTTGAGAGAGAAGCCATCTACAACTCAGAAGTGTACAAAAGTGGAAACTGTTTCTCACAGGATTTTGGGCACAGATCCATTCCATTTTCATTTTAGATATCATACTTTAACCAAAAGAGGTTGATATCACTGGAGAGAAGACTCTAGGTAATCAGATCATCAGTAAGCCAGAAACTAGAGTATAAACATTTAAAAAAAAATTATTTTGCAGTTTTGTCTTTAGCCTAATGCAGGGTTGTTATTTCAATTTTCTTTTTTAGGATGGGGTACTCTGAGAATATCATCAAACATTAAAGGCATAGAAGTCTACACATATTTCCATATAATTTAATAAAGCCTGCCAAGAGATTAAAGTTTAAATTTAAATTAATAAAAATTTAACCAGTACCTATAAGGCACAATATGTTTTTCATATAACTTCTGTTCCACATGTGATTGAATCCTGGCATTCAGCCCATGTTTAGTGAATTAGATATCTATCACTGAATAAGAAGAAATCATATAAAAATTATTGTCTCAAGTGTGGGCTTATCATCAATTAAGCCTGGGTTCATATGGGAACTTTTTACTGGATTAAGTGATAGTTGGTAAGGTTACTGAACTTCAGAGGGAGATATGGTTGCCAAAAAAAGCACCGTTCTTCTCAGAATCAAATAAATTAAGGTGGGCTCATTCTCATGAAGGTGACAGTGTTATGAAAGTAAAAACAAAGTATTCAAAATGTTTCCTGACTAATACACTTTCATAGTCACAGATTTACATAAGTCACACACACACACACAAAAATAAGAGCTCAGATCCAAAATTTGTGAAATATACTATGCACTTTGGCTACAAGAGGAGTAAAAACTCATTGTCAACTTTATGTATACAGATAGGGCTAAAGAATTGCTAATATGTTGACACTTGGTATCATTCTGCTTTTTGTAATGGATGAGGTTTACATAGCTGTTCAGTGTGAAAGAATATTTGAAAGGTCTCCTGAATATTAAGCAACTTTACTGGAATTCAGGATCAATTCTCTGTGACCCCAAAGCCACAACTCACATCCTCTAGACTACATGAATTATCAGTCTTTCATTATTGTCTTAGAAGTTAGATAGTGGCACAAAAAAGCAGAATATTTTTTTGTACCAAGGACTGGACTCAGAACACTTTATCACAAATCACATGTCCAGCCCATTTGTTTTTAAAGATAAGCCAAGTTCTTACTAAGATGCTTAAGGCCCCACTGAGTTGCTGAGTCTAGCTTTGAACTTAAAATCCTTCTTCCTCAGCCTCTTGAGTCACTGAAATTACAGACATGCATTACAATATTGGCTCTTGTTTCCTGGTTTATGAATAGGCAAAATTGAAATGATAAGAAGAGAAGCAGCTGTTATAATCACCCCTTTATTAATTCTGGCTTAATTCCTAAGGTTTAAATGTTGAAACCCATATTTCAATGTATACTGAAGGTAACATTATCTATTATAGTCAACAGTCTGTTGATCTCCATTTTATCCAGACAATTTTTTACTGCCTAAACTTTGATTTAATTTGAAAATGTTACTCAATATGTTTGAACTTCTGGTTTTTCTTCTGGCATTATTAGGATACTAGGTTCAAACCATACAGCCTATGGAAAATTATGGTGTGGTTATAGCTAAAGAGAAGACTATATGATAAAATTTTAAACTCATGAAGATCAGGTATTTTCTTTATTTTTATGTAACCTTGGTGAATAAGATACAGAGTACACAGCCAAACCTTAAATCATACAAAGCAGGCTCTAACTCTAGTTAATAAAGAAAAATATCAAATACAAAAAGTTGTGTTGCAAAATCACATAGTAGTTGGTGTGTTATCAGCAGCACAGGAATGGGTTACTGCCATATAATAATATCAATATGACTTCAATACATATGATATCTTTAGGTGCAGCCACGCAGCAGTTGATCAATGATAAGTTGCAAGAATGATGAGCTTGTTTAGATACCATCTGGAGATGGGTTTTAGTAATCCTAGACAGGGGGATTGTGTTCTAGTCATATCACAATACATCATATTTTTGAGGCCTGTGAATGCAGAGCTCTTATCTCCTTGCTAATAGATCTTTGCAGAAGACTTCAGGTGTGTAGATTTTTTGATGATGAAACCTATAAGGGTGGATCATTGGAAAGGCCAAACATGGCTATAGCTACTCTGTTGTTGATGCTTCAAACAGGTTACTGTTATTATGATGATGATGATGATGATGATGGTGATGATGATGATGATGATGATTAATATTATTATCATTTATTTAAGTAATGAATACCTTGATTAAGTGTATACATTAATTGTCATAAACATTTTCTTCTGAGCATGTGTTCACTATGTAAAATATTGATCAAGCACCTTCATTTTCTGGCCTATATATGAAAAGACCTATGGAATGATGCAGGATTCTGAGGGCTGAATGCTCTGGGCTACCTGGGAGCTATTGTTACCTGTGCATAAGCATGAGTACACTGCCAACTCTTCCTCACATCTCTCAATTGCTAGAGACCAAAATTTTACATCCTGGGTCTCAACACCCACACAGCAACTCGCATAGTCTTTAGGATATTTGCAGGTGAGAGATATCTCAGTCCTGATAGATTAATGGAGATTTTTAGGGGAGTAGTGGCACCTATGGACACAAAGAAGCATACAACACTTTGTTGCTTCAGTCCAATTACAGTGAACTCCTGTGGAGAGCTGTGACATAATGGGATTAGTTCCTTGTAAACAGAAATAAGGATTCGGACTGCACTGTGTGGAAACATGAACCTTGGAAGTTGAACTATCAATGAATTGCTGAAGCCCAGGCTCCAGCCCCTGGCCAAAGAAAAAAGTGGCAGCAATGGCATAGATGATTTGGAGAAGTAGTCAAATGAGTCATGTGCAGCTGCTGTGGTCATGGGATGAATGGTTTCTATAGATCTGACAGCAAAAACTGATGCAAATGTAGGAGAGATTACCAGAATGAGAAATTGCAAGATAATCAAGAAATATAGGAATCCAAAGTATATCCAGTAGAGTAAGATCTCTGTATTTTGAAAATACCCACCAACATTTTCCATTGTGATGATTGAGTCTGGGGAGAAGAAGAAGGATAAAGGCCTTCAAGTCCAGTCAATGGATGATGCATAAAATGAAACAACAGCAGCCAATGGCTCCAGTGAACAACTGGCATGGCCAGCCCAGGTATCCAAGTTTACCACATTTTACCTGTTAAGCAGAACTGGTGGACTTAAAAAATAATTTACCCAGGTGGCAAGAGAGCAAGATTATTGTTTTTTGTCTGTAAGAATTAGAGATAAACAGCATTCTGTGTTGTACCTTAAGAATGGAGAGGTTAGCATTGCTCCTTACAGTAGAAGTTGTAAAATGCTCAATGCCATGAGGCATTTAAGGACAAAAAAGACCATGTATGTTAGTAGCTGGCCAGGCTTCCAGAAGGCTGTATTTTTAGCAAGTAACCAAGGTCATAAACAATCATATTCAATCTATGTACTCAAGATCAAAAAAAAAAAAAAAAAAACATTTATTTGTGAGCATGCTCTTACATCAGTAAAATGTTGTTGATATGCTTTCTTTGTCTGACCTGCATAAAAAAAAGGTCTATTTAATAATTTGGGGGGCTCAGGGATAGAGGCTAGAGTTTGGTTATGGGCTATTGCTGCCTTCAAAAGTAGTGTGCCTAACTTCCCAAAAGTTCCTCACAGCTTCATTCAACTGCTTGAGCCCCAAACCTTGCTTTTTTGATATAAGCCCCTGCACAACAGCCACAGATGTGAAATCATTTTTAATTTGATACTATCACAAATCCTCTGCTTTATTCAAGGAGTATTGTGTTGTTTTGTAGACATACTCCCAGATAAAATTCATATAGTGGAGATTTAGTATATTATTTATTTTAGATTACACATATGGCCTTAATGTTGTCTCACCCTCACTTTTTTAATGTAGTGTTTCATATTCTCCATTTACAAAACTTTTGTGATACAGATACAGTCCTTTTGTTGCAGTTTCCATAGCATCCTGCATTTTCATCATGACTGAAATGAAATATGCCTGTTTTCAAAGTTCTCCTGATAAGAATTTTTAAAAATATTGCTTGTTCTTGATTTTTCAATTCAATTTTCAGCAATTTCCCAAGTTTATTTTAAATCCTTGCTACAAGCTTTAGACGTTTTTCTCAAACATATTATCCCCATTGAATAAAAAGTTCATCAGATGTAAATATTTTGGTTTTCTTTTTTTTATTCTTTCTTTTCTTTTTTTAAGGGGAGAGGAATTACCCAGGGTAATTCTCCTAAACTCCTATATCACCAGGCTTTTTAAATTGTATTTTATTTTATTTTTAGTTTTCACACAAAATCTTGCTTAGTTACTTAGGGCCCTCTCATATTATTTAGGCTGAATTTGAAATTGTGATTCTTCTGCTTAAGTCTCCCAAATTATTAAGATTGCTGACATGAGCCACATATGTGTGTAACCCCCCCTCCCCTTTTTGAATAAATGTCAGTACTTAAAAATGTCACTACTTAAAAATAATGATGAATCATGGCTTCTAAAGGAGGTAAGTTTTGCCTTTGTGTCAGGTATATTTGATCTTGATATGTACTTAAAAATTGTGGGCACACAACAAAGCATCTTTGTAAGATCCTGTTTCAAAATAAAGAAAAAGAAAAAGAAAAAATTGAGAATATAGCTCAGGAATATTAATTCTCTCAGTTTAACCACCAGCACTACACTCATATAAACACACACACACACACACACACACACACACACACACACACACACACAGTACTTATGGGATTTTGAAAATATTTTTTGACACTGAACAGCTGTATTAACCTCATCTGTTACAAAAGGCAGAATTAGTGACATAATATCAATAGTCCTTTAGCCTTATCTGTGTACAGAAATTTGGTAATGTGATTTTACTCCTACTCTAGCCAAATGCAGAATGCATTCTACAAACTTTGGGTCAGGGCTCTTCTTTTTTTATGGCTTTTGTAAAGTTGTGGCTATGAAAGAGTACTAGTCAGGTATCTAGTCAGGAAATATTTTTTAATGTGTTTGCTTTTTCTTTTAGAACACTGTCTCCTCAATGAGAACAAGCTCACCTTAATTTATTAGATTCTGAGATATCATGTGAAGAAGATTCAGGGTCCTTTTTCTTTTGGCAGCCAGATCACCCTCTGAAGTTCAGTAATCTTAACAGCTAAACATATGCAGCAAAAATATTGCAGATGAATGCAGTTCAATCCAAATGTGAACTAGTAAGTTTTAGAGTGACTTCTTATACAGTTATAGACAACAATATACCCACTGGAGGGAAAATGTCAGATTTTAATCATATGTGGTACAGTGAATATCTGGAAAACAGCAGATATCTTATAAGAAGTATTTTAATTTCTTTTATTTAAGTTCATATTCCCAGCCCTGATCCTTAGTCTTTTAACAATGAAAATGGACCAGCTTGCCTTTTGGACTTGATTCTGGACCCACTCGGCTTAGGTTGGAGTCAGTGCCTGAAGACTTGTCCAATCAGTCCCTTAGGTGCCATTCTTTTAATCATTTTGTAGGCTTTCTGTCATGGATGAAGAGCCCAAATTTCTGTGCTAAGAAGCTGAAAACAAATCACAGGGAGAACTCTGAAAACCCTGAAAGCAAGAAAATGATAAGAGTGCCTTGTTATCTTGAGACTGGATAAGTATGTTGTTTGAACCTGGCAAGAGTGGCAATGGTGGAAAATGAAAATTGTGGCTAGGTACTTGTTCTGAGGGGGCAACAATTGTGACATATGCAGTACAGGAGAGAAATAAAGAATTTCCATGCACTTATGCCCCTTTCAATGCTTTATTCACTCAATTACTCAACACAATTTCACTCTATAGGTTCTTAATCAAGAAAACAACAATTCTTAATGCTAGGTACTGCAATAGACATAATCTATTCAGAGCTAACGATTATAAATTAATTCTAAGCACTGAAAAGCACATGCAATAATGACAGGCTAATTACAGACATTCCCTCTGAATGCTAAGTTCAAAAGTCTCAAGCCTTAGGCTTTATGTCCAGGATATGCACACTCACTCAGACCAGGGTGATCAGGACAAAAACCAAGGCAGGGCTTTCCTGGTATGGAGCAGATGACTGGTTGAGGAGAGAATCATAGGGAGAAGTTGCAGCACTCACCATGGTCCAGACAAGGGCATAGAGTTGGGGAGTGGTGAGTATTATGCAGAGGATCAGGAAATGAAGACAACTAATGGGATGTCAGGTCCTAATCAGGCTATCTATCTCAAGTGCATCTTTGTTTTGGCTGGCTGAATCCCTGTTCATTAGCTGTATTATTTACATAAAATTTTGGGCTTTTTGACCCCCCTTGCAATCTTCTTCAGCTAACACCAGGTTTCTCATTGTCATTTACCCTGGGGTCAGAAACATCTTGTCTGGTGTTCTCCACCCTGACATTTTTGCCTTTCTCTCTTATCAGGCTAGGAGAGCCTGCCAGGGGCTTCACTCTATTTATCAGGTTGGGGGGAAATAACTTGTTTGAGGCCATACTGGAGTGCTCTGTGTGTGTGTGTGCCTGGTGAGACTGCAGGTTTGAAACTAGAATTTTTAAAATAGAGTTGTGTAGGCTCAGGCCTAAGGTCATCTTCACAGGACTCCTCAGAGGGTCTCTGTGGCAGATAAACCTCCATCCCCGACCCTTACTAGTCTAGTGAAGCTTAGATCAGCAGTTAAAAACCTGGGCATTTTGTTCGATAATTGTATGGTGTTTTCAGCTTGTCTCTAAAGCCCTTTGTGGGCATCCATGTGCAATGAGTTCAGCATGTTCCCACATTGTGTGGTGAAGACTGGAATAATTATCTGAAGAGAACCCCAACTTCATTTGTTGTTTCCATGCACAAGAGAGATTGTACTTTTAGAGCTTGTTATGGAGGGTTTTTTTTTTTTTTGTGTGTGTGTGTGTATGTGTGTGTGTGTGTGTGTGTGTGTGTGTGTGTGTTTGGTACCAGGAATTCAACCCAGGGGAGTTCAGCCACTGAATCACATCCCCAGCCCTTTTTAAATATTTTGATATGGAGACAGGGTCCCTTTGAGTTTCTTAGGGCCTCATTAAGTTGCTGATGCTGGATTTTAACTCAAAGCTCCTCATGACTCAAGAGCTTTTTTTTTTTTTTTTTTTTTAGAGAGAGAGAGAAATTTTTAATATTTATTTTTTTTCAGTTTTCGGTAAACACAACATCTTTATTTTATTTTTATGTGGTGCTGAGAATCGAACCCAGTGCCCTGCACATGCCAGGTGAGCACTTAACCGCTTGAGCCACATCCCCAGCCCCTCAAGAGCTTTTTTAATGTAGGGGAAGTAGTATCACAAATTCAGAACAACAATATAAATTCCAGAACTTCAGCTTAGCTCTTCTTAGGTGTGAGAATAAACCTCTAGTTTTCTAGCTCTCTGTTCACATAATCAAATCTAGGGTTCTTTTTTCATAGTGAATTAGTATAAAATAGAAGGGATAGTAAAATTACAGTGTAATCAGGATTATGAACCTTATTCTAACACAGCTGGAGGATAACTGGAAGATATGTTAATCAGCACCATTAAGGCCTATTTCAAATGTAAAAAAAACCTTAATGCCCACTTTTGGAAACACCTTCAACAAAGTCCTTTGTCTGGTGGTGAAGTTGCAAGAGGAAAGATGGGTCATGGAAAAGATGAAAATGAACCCATATGGTAGTCAGGATGCCTTTTCTAAAACCTATTTTAAATAAATTTTTTCCATTTCTGCTGAAAAACATATGTAAACTTTTAAGATGGCACACAAAAATGAGTTTATCTGGTATCATTCCCCATCCCACATGGTGGGAGTTCTATTTCAACTTGCTTCATTAAATAGATTTTATTCTTTAAAATTTGTGAGACAAGTACCCAGATGCAATTGGCAAAGTAAGAAATTTTGTTTCATCTCAAAACTCCACTTTCAACATTATCAATGACTATTTTCCCATATTTCATTTCATTTTTCTTCAAGAACTAGAGAACATTTTTAAAAGATTTGATTTATCATCTGTGTAGGAATGGTGGAAAAGCTCCATAAACTCAACAAACAGGACTGTAGAGGCCTGTCACAGAAGAGAAGGGGGAAGGGGGAAGAAGAGAGAGGGAAGGGGGAAGAGAGGGGGAGGGGGATGGGGAGAGGGAGAGGGAGAGGGTATTGATATTTATGAGCTCAATGGGGGATGAGGAGGAGCAGGGGGGAGTGGGCTCTTACTTCTTTATTGGCTGAGAGTTCATGCCACTTTGGGGATTTGGAGGTGTGCCATTGTGCCATTAAAAGTTCACGCCATTCAGTGTCATGGACCTGAGCTCCTGGAAGAGAAATGCTCCAGGCACCATCTTTTTTTTTAAGAGAGAAAGAGAGAGAGAGAGAGAGAGAGAGAGAGAGAGAGAATTTTATTTTTATTTTTATTTTTATTTTTTTTTTTAGTTTTCAGCGGACACAACATCTTTCTTTGTAGGTGGTGCTGAGGATGGAACCTGGGCCGCATGCATGCCAGGTGAGTGCTCTATGCCTTGAGCCACATTACCAGCCCATCCAGGCACCATCTTTACCAACAATCCGAGCTTTTTACATATGAATAAAGCAGAATAAAATTAGGTGACATTTAAAAGAATTAATCTCTTCTAAATGAGGTAGTGTAGTTTATGTGTCCCAATAAAGGTCCTCAATTCATTTTGTTTTCATATGTAAGACCTTTTTATTAAAATGGCCCTGAACCATAGAAACATTCCAAACATTTCAGTAAACACCTTTCTCTGGTGTGGCAGGAAAATAAAAGTGGGACAAACTTGAATTCAAACTACATGAAAGATCAATCTCTCTCTTTCTTTCCTTTTTTTTGTTTTTTGTTTTTTGTGGTACTGGGAATTAAACCCAGGGCCTGATGCTTAGAAGGCAAGCACTCTACTAGCTGAGCTATATCCCCAGTCCCATATTTTGGGAGACAAAACCAGGGATTGAAGTCATGGGCACTCTACCACTGAGCCACATACCTACCCTTATTTTTTATTTTTACTTAGAGAAAGGTTTTCACTGAGTTGCTTAGCTTCTCACCATTGCTGAGACTGACTTCAAATTCAGGATCCTCCTCTCTCAGACTCTGAAGCAGCTGAGATTACAGGCATGCACCACCATGCATGGCCAACTTCCATCTCAAAAACTAAAGTACACAGCAAATTAGGTCACAGGCTGTCAACAAATAGGTACACTTTGTAAAAAACTATTTTTAGTTGTTGATAGACCTTTATTTTGTTTACTTATATGTAATTCTGGGAATTAAAAGAAGTGCCAGACAAGTTAGCTACCACTGAGCTCCAGCCCCAGCCCCCTGGTACATATTTTTTTTTTTCATGGTGGATACTAGAGATTGAAATTAGGAACATTGGACTACTGAGACTCAGTCTCAGGGTTATTTTTTCCTTCATTAAGAGATGAGGTTTCACTGAGTCATTTAGCACCTCACTTTTGCTAAGGCTGTTTTGAAATTTGATGCTTTTGCCTCAGCCTCTCCAGCAACTGGGATTACAGGCCTGCAACAACACAGCCAGCCTTTGGTATATTTTCAATACCTATTATAAATAGATTTTAACCAGTAGCCTTAAGTCTTTTCTAATATATGTTTGTATTGAATCCATAACCCAGAAATCAGTGAAACAGGGAATCTAATTTTATCTCCAAAACTGTTTCATCTATTAGAGTGTCTGAGTTAAGATTACCCATTGAAGAATTTACTGTACATTGTGGTTTCATCTTGACCTCCCATATGTACCTCGTTCTGAATTTTAGAACAGTCTGAAACAAGGTGCCCACAGATACCAAATATCTTGGAGTACTTTAAAAACACCAGTATCTGAGTCTTGCCTTCTAGAGACCAGTTTTAATTTTAAGTGTGTAGTTTCTAAAGGCATTAGTTGAATAATCTGCAGCTGGAAGGCATTTTCTGATAATACCTTTTATCTAAAAGACACTTGTTTCCTTTTATTGGATACTGTGAATGAAGATACAATAAAAATAGAAGTGTAGCAATATCTTCAGCAAAAGGATTTCAATTGCTTTACATATATACCCATATTTTTTTAAAAATTTATTTTGAATTTAAATTACATGATAGTTCAATCTATCTCTTTCTCTCTTTTATTTTATTTATTTACTTATTTGTGGTACTGAGGATTGAACCCAGGGATTAATCATGGGCATTTTACCAATGTGCTACATACCCAGTCTCCACCACTTTTATTTATTTATTTATTATTGAGACAGGGTTTACTGATATGCTTAGAAATTTGCCAAGTTTTTGAGTCTGGTCTCTAACTTGAGATCCTCTTGTCTCACCCTTCTAAGGCACAGAGAGTACCGGCATGTACAACCTTGTGGTAGTACCCCAAATTATTACTAGTGGATTATGTAGCATATTTATTTTGGGCTTTTAAAGAACCTTAACACTTTTATCAAAAATATATTTATTAAATTTATGCTGTTGCCAACATTTTTTACATGTTTTTGTACCCTGAATCCTTATGTTTATTTACTTATTTTTTAATTTTTGGTTTGGTGCTGAGTATTGAACCCGGGGGTGCTTTCCATTGAGCCACATTCACTGTCTTTTTTATGTTATATTTTGAGACAGGCTCTCACTAAGTTTCTTGGAGCCTTGTTAAGTGAATGAGGCTGTCTTCAAACTACCAATTCTTCTGCCTCATTTTCCTGAACTTCTAGGATTCCAGGCATGTTTCATCACTCATGACAATTTTACATTATTATAATAGCCATTACAACAGCACTGTACAGGCTGCAGGAAATTCATTTGATTTATGAATTAAATCCCTGAGGCAAATTTATGTGAAGTAGCCAGTGTAAAAGTGTTGTGTAAAGATTCCTTGGGAATAAACAGGGATTTTTTTTTCTAACCTCTTTTGTGAATGACTGTTGGAAACCATAGTCCATAAAAGTTCTAGAAAAAATAATGCAAATTTATTTGTTTGCAGTTTACAGATATTTGCACATGCCCAGTCACCTTTGCATCTAAAACTTTAAACTTCAGAACATAGTAACTAGAACAAAATTTTTTTAAAGTTGAAACAGTGCACAAACAAATTTCTTTTAGGAGCAATTGGTAGTTGTGGAGTTATTACTGTGGTCAGCAGAATTGGGCCAGGGCTCTGGAAGGTCTCGCTCAGGGTATTGGTGATTTACTTTATTCTACACTATTACACCCACAATACAATACTCCCAGCAATAGTAGTTGAGAAAATATGCTGATAATGTCTTGAGCTAAACTGGCACCTTTGATATTTGCCTACTTCTCTCCACTGATCCCAGCTGAGTAATTAACATGGAACCAGAATGTGAATAGGGTATTTCCTGGGCTTATTGTTTTGGGGTCAGCTGCTCCATTAGGGTGGGGGGGGGTCTGAAACCAGGCTGGTGCAAGTATTTTTGTATATGTTCCTTTGCTCTGGCTGAGGTCTATCATTTTAAATGACAAAAGATTTAGAGTAATGTGCTTGGACTTATTTTTCATACACTTCACAGTTTACATCAAGAAGAAATGCCGCAGTCTGGCTGGGCACAAATAACCGAGCCACCACAAAGCCTTGTAGGTTCAAACAGCAACTACTTTATTTCAACTCTCACCGGCACTGCACGCGTACTTTTTCCGCCAACGCCACTCACATAGCCCTTCCAGCAACCCCCCACACTGGAAATCCCCCCTCTGGCACTTCCCCAACCAATGTGAACTCTCTGGGAATCCTCAGGAGAACTCCAAAGTAGAGCAAGAACTTCAAATTAGCAGGCGCCCAAGGCAGCAAGAGCCACCCCATTGCCCGACAGTAAAGGTCAAATATTCAATGCAATTAATCTAGCATCACAGCAATTAGATATAGCTTAACTCAAATCATCATCTCAATGGTTCCCTGGCTTAACCTTTCAAACATTCCTTGTCACCTTTCAAACATTCTCTCTGGCAAATGCCAGGCATCATTCTGACTGGCTGTGGCTCTCAACAAAGAAACAACAGGTGGAATTTATCTCAATACCCCTTTACATACAAAATATAGGTTGTCATTGAATATGTTGGAAGTTTAATCAAGGTTTATTCATTAGAGAACAGGCTGATCTAGAGAGAATGTAAAGTACCACAAAGTCCTATGTTTTCAAAACAAAAAGAAATGTGAGATATATAGGCATTCAGAAGAATTTTTTTTAATTTTTTATTTGTTTATTTTATTTCATTTTTTAAATAGAAAGCAAATAGAGGAAAAAGGAGACCAAGGTGGGAAATATAATTACTGACAGGACTATGAAACATTAAAAAATAGAATCTAGATTTCAGAAAAGAAAGATTTGACATATTGTATTCGGAGATGTGGATGGCATGAGTGTCCATGATAAGAATGTTGTAAGCTTCTGAAAGAAAATTGATATGGTGAAAGAAGCTTATGTAACTCAGATCCTCACTTAAGCCACTTTCTGCCCCCCAAATAAGCCATGCTAGGTAAACCACTGCTTGACTCTACTGCTGAATACTGAATAAAGAAAGATTGCCAACAAAAGGTTTGCTTCATACCTTCCACCTTTGTCATGTTTGTGTCATTTATGCAATTGTTAATCAATCCAAAATTATACAAACAGTAATGACATTTCAGCCCCTTTGAAATTTGTCAGTGAATTCCTGACCATTTTGATGGAGGCTCACAGCAGGCCTAGCAGGTGCCCTGGAGAAGACTTGGACCTGAATGGCAGCATTAGAACCTTATTTTCTTTTTTTTTTTCTTTTTTCTTTTTTTTTTTTCTGGCTGTGTCTTTTGTTTATTAAATACTTGATACATTGACATTTAGAAATTTCTATTTGCCTGATTTCAGATGGTCATATATCACATAAAAGAAAATTAGAAACGATTATAACTTTTCCCAAGTCAGAGGAAATTCAATATCTAGTACATTGTGCATTTTTACTACGTGCCATTAAAAAATATATTTCTAAGTTCCAATTGCCTTTCTAACTCTACCACTGGTAATGATGATGGACTGTGATTGTCTAGCAGCAATCCAGATTTTAATCCAATTCAGCCACTTGGCCTTATACTTTTAAGTTGTACAACAAAAATGCAGGTGATCTAAACTGCTAGAAGGGTTATTCTTTTTTTTTTAATTTTTTATTGTTGGCTGTTCAAAACATTACATAGTTTTTGATACATCATATTTCACACTTTGATTCAAGTGGGTTACGAGCTACCATTTTTACCCCATATACAGTTTGCAGAATCACATCAGTTACACATCCATTGATTTACATGTTGCCATACTAGTGTCTGTTGTGTTCTGCTGCCTTTCCTATCCTCTACTATTCCCCCTCCCCTCCCCTCCCCTCCCCTCTTCTCTCTCTGCCCCCTCTACTGACATTAATTTGTCCCCCTTGTATTATTTTTCCCTTTCCCCTCACTTCCTCTTGTATGTACTTTTGTATAACTCTGAGGGTCTCCTTCCATTTCCATGCAATTCCCTTCTCTCTCCCTTTCCCTCCCACCTCTCATCCCTGTTTAATGTTAATCTTCTTCTCATGCTCTTCGACCCTACTCTGTTCTTAGTTACTCTCCTTATATCAAAGAAGACATTTGGCATTTGTTTTTTAGGGATTGTCTAGCTTCACTTAGCATAATATGCTCGAATGCCATACATTTCCCTGTAAATTCTATGATTTTGTCATTTTTTAATGCAGAGTAATACTCCATTGTGTATAAATGCCACATTTTTTTTTATCCATTCATCTATTGAAGGGCATCCAGGTTGGTTCCACAGTCTTGCTATTGTGAATTGTGCTGCTATGAACATCAATGTAGCAGTGTCCCTGTAGCATGCTCTTTTTAGGTCTTTAGGGAATAGACCAAGAAGGGGAATAGCTGGGTCAAATGGTGGCTCCATTCCCAGCTTTCCAAGAAATCTCCATACTGCTTTCCAAATTGGCCGCAACAATTTGCAGTCCCACCAGCAATGTACAAGTGTACCCTTTTCCCCACATCCTCGCCAGCACTTGTTGTTGTTTGACTTCATAATGGCTGCCAATCTTACTGGAGTGAGATGGTATCTTAGGGTGGTTTTGATTTGCATTTCTCTGACTGCTAGAGATGGTGAGCATTTTTTCATGTACTTGTTGATTGATTGTATGTCCTCCTCTGAGAAGTGTCTGTTGAGGTCCTTGGCTCATTTGTTGATTGGGTTGTTTGTTCTCTTATTGTCTAATTTTTTGAGTTCTTTGTATACTCTGGATATTAGGGTTCTATCTGAAGTGTGAGGAGTAAAGATTTGTTCCCAGGATATAGGCTCTCTATTTACCTCTCTTATTGTTTCTTTTGCTGAGAAAAAACTTTTTAGTTTGAGTAAGTCCCATTTGTTGATTCTAGTTATTAACTTTTGTGCTATGGGTGTCCTATTGAGGAATTTGGAGCCCGACCCCACAGTATGTAGAACATAGCCAACTTTTTCTTCTATCAGACGGCGTGTCTCTGATTTGATATCAAGCTCCTTGATCCATTTTGAATTAACTTTTGTGCATGGCAAGAGAAAGGGATTCAGTTTCATTTTGTTGCATATGGATTTCCAGTTTTCCCAGCACCATTTGTTGAAGATGCTATCCTTCCTCCATTGCATGCTTTTAGCCCCTTTATCAAATATAAGGTAGTTGTAGTTTTGTGGATTGGTTTCTGTGTCCTCTATTCTGTACCATTGGTCCACCTGCCTGTTTTGGTACCAGTACCATGCTGTTTTTGTTACTATTGCTCTGTAGTATAGTTTGAAGTCTGGTATCGCTATACCGCCTGATTCACACTTCCTGCTTAGCATTGTTTTTGCTATTCTGGGTCGTTTATTTTTCCATATGAATTTCATGATTGCTTTCTCTATTTCTACAAGAAATGCTGTTGGGATTTTGATTGGCATTGCATTAAACCTATAGAGAACTTTTGGTAATATCGCCATTTTGATGATGTTAGTTCTGCCTATCCATGAACAGGGTATATTTTTCCATCTTCTAAGATCTTCTATTTCTCTCTTTAGGGTTCTGTAGTTTTCATTGTATAAGTCTTTCACCTCTTTTGTTAGGTTGATTCCCAAGTATTTTATTTTTTTTGAAGATATTGTGAATGGAGGGGTTGTCCTCATTTCCATTTCAGAGGATTTGTCGCTGATATACAGGAATGCCTTTGATTTATGCGTGTTGATTTCATATCCTGCCAATTTGCTGAATTCATTTATTAGCTCTAATAGTTTCTTTGTAGACCCTTTTGGGTCTGCTAGGTATAGAATCATGTCATCTGCAAATAGTGATAATTTAAGTTCTTCTTTTCCTATTTTGATGCCTTTAATTTCTTTCATCTGTCTAATTGCTCTGGCCAGTGTTTTGAGAACTATGTTGAACAGAAGTGGTGAGAGAGGGCATCCCTGTCTTGTTCCAGATTTTAGAGGGAATGCCTTCAATTTTTCTCCATTCAGAATGATGCTAGCCTGAGGCTTAGCATAGATTGCTTTTACAATATTGAGGTATGTTCCTGTTATCCCTAATTTTTCTAGAGTTTTGAACATAAAGGGATGCTGTACTTTGTTGAATGCTTTTTCCGCATCTATTGAGATGATCATATGGTTCTTATTTTTAAGTCTATTGATGTGGTGAATAACATTTATTGATTTCCGTATATTAAACCAGCCTTGCATCCCAGGGATGAATCCTACTTGATCATGGTGCACAATTTTTTTGATATGTTTTTGTATCCAATTCGCCAGAATTTTATTGAGGATTTTTGCATCTAGGTTCATTAGAGATATTGGTCTGTAGTTTTCTTTCTTTGAAGTGTCTTTGTCTGCTTTAGGTAGGGTGATGTTGGCCTCGTAGAATGAATTTGGAAGTTCTCCCTCTTTTTCTATTTCCTGAAGTAGCTTGAAAAGTATTGGTATGCCGCAGTCTGGCTGGGCACAAATCACGAGCCACTGAAGCAGGAACAAACTTTATTTTTAAAACGCAGAAAAACACTTCACACAGCTCCCGGGGAAATCCTCCCGAACGCGCCACGAGGCTTGTCCAGGAACCCCCAGCCGGAACTATATCTCCCGGAAATCCCTCCTCCTGCACTTCCCCAACCAATGGGAACTCTCGGGGAATCCCCGGAAATCCCCACGAGAACTCAAAAGTTGCGGCAGAGGCGGACAGGCAGAGGCGCCTGTCAATCAATACTGTTGGCAAAATGCCAGGGGCCATACAGACTCAGCCGTGGCTCTCAGCATCTCCCCCTTTTTGTTTAATTAAACAACAAGCAATGTGGCTTAGGGACCGTGCCTGTTAGGCAGTCCAATTCAACATATGGTCCTTACCCGTCATCGGATGAACTGACCTCTAGGCGTCAGCCTCCTGTCTTAGGTTGGTACCACTGCAATTGGATCATACCCGTCACTGACTACCGGTCCAGCATACAGCCATACTTGTGGATAGGTCTATGCACCAGTGGGGGGGTGAGGTTCTTTGCCTCACCTCTGTTGGCCCCCAAATTTGGCCTTGGTGCCAGTGGGGGAGTGAGGTTAATGTGGCTTAAGGACCGTGCCTGGTAGGTTGTCCAATTCAACATATGGTTCTTACCCGTCATCGGAAAACTGACCTTTAGGCGTCAGCCTCCTGTCTTAGGTTGATACCACTGCAATTGGATCATACCCGTCACTGACTACCGGTCCAGTATAAGCCATTGGCCCCCAAATTTTAGACCATCACTAGCAGAAGGGAGGAGGATGCAAAATGCCATGACACTAAGCCAATTGAGGGCTCCTTTGAAAAATTGTACCACCGGTGACACCATCAACAAAAATACTCCAGCACTACCACAATTCGCTGTACCAACAGATAGTTCACAATGCATACAAGTGATACATAGTCCAGGCAAGGTCTGCAAGCAATTCAAAGCAGAGGAATCTGTCAATATGTCCATTTCCTCCCAAAGTAAATCGACTCCTTGATTGAGCATTACTTGTGGAGTTATTATTCATTGATGCATCAGTTTTTACAGTTTGTTGTGATAACTATCGAAGAAGCTGTAGTTTGGTTTTATCTTTGTCTTCACCGGCACTGGGATGAAGATAGGAGTTCTGGCAATGATGCTAAGAAAAAAATTATGTAACATTCCAACAGGCACTAAGAAAACAATTTTTTGAACAATTTACATTATCCTGAACAGAATTATTAAATATAATGAGAAGGAAAGGTGAAAGTAAACAAACAGATCTGTTAACCTCCTATTTGTTCACATATTAAAACAATTTTCAACAGCTGTTTACCCAATCTAAATTAAACCATTAAAATCACGTGAATAAAAAAATTCGGATCCATTTATTCATGAGCGCTCCTCATATATGATATATGGACATACGCACATACAGACATACAACACAAAACAGAAGTGTGCACACATAACATACAACACTTAAGACAATAGTAAAGGCCTTGAAGCTTTACCTAGGTGAAATCTCCATTGCAATGCTTAAAAACTCCACAGTCAAAAAATAAAACTGATCAGAAAAACATTAACCTAGGTCTGTATGAGCTCAAAAATAAAATAGAACTTTATGATGTGGGAAAAGGCAAATAATAAAATAAATATTGAAAAAAGCATCCTGGTTAATCACTGTCGCAGATGTAAGAATAGCCAAACTGGAGTTCTGGATATCAGCTGTTATGGATTTGAGTCAAATCATCTTCCTTTTGGCCTGTAGAAATTGTTTTAGTTAATCTCTCTGGAATCCAAATCGGCTGCTGTTCTCCCTGTGGAAAAACACAAACAGAACCCCGACTCCAGACAATCACTGGGTCAGGACCTTTCCATTGTCCTGTTAGAATATCCTTCCAAAGTACCTTAGGCTTATGTACATTTTTTGGACACATATGCCTTTCCGCAGCACTAAGCCCTGAGGAATCCAAATTTAAAAAGTTTAGAGTAAAAAGGGTTATTTTAAGTTTATCTTTTGGTGACATATACCCCTTTCCAATTCCCTCTTTTTGCTTTAGTAAGTACATTTTAATAGTTTGATGAGCTCTTTCAACTATGCCTTGTCCTTGTGGATTGTATGGAATTCCTGTTATATGAGTAATGCCAAATGATGAGCAAAATTGTTTAAAAGAGGTAGAAGTATAACCAGGACCATTATCTGTTTTTAACTGTTTTGGAACGCCCACAGTGGCAAAATTTTGTAAGCAATGAGCTATAACATCTTTAGTTTTTTCTCCGGAATGAAGGGAGCCCATCAAAAATCCGGAAGAAGTATCAACTGTAACATGCAAATATTTTAATTTTCCAAATTGTGGCAAGTGTGTGACGTCCATCTGCCAAATATGGTTAGGTATCAGTCCTCTAGGATTGACTCCAAGATTAACTTGTGGTAAAAAGGTCACACAATTTTGACATTGTTTTATTATTTGTCTAGCTTGTTCCTTAGTTATTTTAAAACGCTTTTGTAAAGTATTAGCATTGACATGGAACCTTTTATGAAAATGTGTAGCTTCTTCTAGTGTAGAGAAAATATGTATGTCATGTGTAGTTTTATCTGCTAAATCGTTGCCCAAACTAAGGGCTCCAGGCAATCCTGTATGTGCTCTGATATGTCCTATAAAGAATGGATCTTTTCTGTCCCAGATTAGACTTTGTATAGCAGAAAACAAAGAGAAAACAGTAGAGGAAGGGGAAATCCTGCCAGCATCTTCAAGGGATACTATAGCATTAACTACATACTGACTATCAGAGAATAAATTAAATACAGAATCTTTAAACATCACAAAAGCTTGTAAAACTGCATTAAGCTCTACCTTTTGAGCTGATTGTTTGGGTACTAAAAATGTAAAAGTTTGATCAGGGGTAACTACTGCTGCTGTACCATTATTTGACCCATCAGTGAATACATTTGGAGCATTCATGATAGGGGTTTTTCTTGTCATTTTTGGAAAAACTACAGGATGCGAAGACCAAAAAGACAACAAAGGATTAGATGGTAAGTGATTATCAAATGAAACATTAGATTTACACATGATTATTGCCCAAGTATTTAACTCATTAGCTAACTCATCAATTTGATCCATAGTATATGGAGTAATAATTTTATTGGGAGAAATTCCAAACACTCCCTTTGCTGCTTTTATTCCTTTGAGTATTAATTGTCCTACAGCCTCAGGATACCTAGTAAGAATAGTGTTAGGAGAATAAGATAAATGTATCCACAATAATGGACCTTCTTGCCAAAATACTCCTGTAGGAATATTTTTTGTTGGTATTACAATAAATAATAAAGGCAAAGTTATATCAATTCTATCCAAATGCATATTTTCCATATATGTTTCAATGATTTTTAATGCCTTTCTTGCTTCAGGCGTTAACATGCGGGGTGAATTTGGATCTGATGGACCTTTTAGGATATCAAATAAAGGTCCCAACTCTCCTGTTGGTATGCCTAGATAAGGCCTTATCCAATTTATGTCTCCTAATAACTTTTGAAAGTCGTTAAGTGATTTGAGTTGATCTACTCGTATTTGAATTTTTGGTGGACGGACCATGGTTGAGGATAATAGAACTCCTAAATAATTAATTGGAAAATTTAATTGTACTTTATCTATTGCTATCTCTAGATTATAATTTTTTAATAAATTTGTAAGTGTGGCATAACATTCTAGCAATGTGTTTTTATCTTTGTGTGCTAACAATACATCATCCATATAGTGAAATATTTGTAGTTTAGGATTTTGATTTCTAAGTGGCTGGATTGCTTTGTTAACATAAATTTGACACATAGTTGGGGTGTTAGCCATCCCTTGAGGGAGTACTTTCCATTCATATCTCTGATCAGGACCTTCATGATTCAGTGCAGGGATAGTAAATGCAAAATGTGGACTATCCTCAGGATGAATTGGAATTGAAAAAAAACAATCTTTAATATCTATAGCTAAAACGTACCAGGTTTTTGGCAAAGCAGACAATTGAGGAATCCCCGATTGAGCAGGTCCCATAATAACCATCTCAATTTTAATGGCTCTTAAATCTTGCAATAATCTCCATTTACCAGATTTCTTTTTAATGACAAAAATGGGAGTATTGTAAGGAGATACGGAAGGTTGTATATGTCCCTCCGCTAATTGTTGCTTGACCAGGTCATGGGCTGCTTGTATCTTTTCTTTAGTCAGGGGCCACTGAGGAACCCATACTGGTCTATCTGATTTCCAAGTAATTTTTATTGCCTCAGTGACCCCTTCTGAAAACCCAGTCCATGTCTATTTATTCCCTGATCTATTTGAATGGGTGCTGCTATGCCTTGTTCTCCTAATCTTTTTTCTTTCCTGAAACCTTGTCTAGCCCTAATAGTGGGCGCATTTGGATTGATGTTATTTGTTAATGTCAAACCTAATTGATCTAGGACATCTCGTCCCCATAAATTTATAGGAAGATGATCCAATACATATGGCTGTATAGTTCCTTCGCATCCTTCAGGATCCTTCCAATCTAATACCATTGCACTTCTATGGGGATTAGTTGCCACTCCTAGGCCTCGAAGCGTTTGAGTGGCTTGTTGTAGCGGCCAATGTTGTGGCCATTCTTGACGAGATATGATGCTAAGGTCTGCACCTGTATCCAGCAGCCCATTAAATACATGTCCTTGAATATTTAGTTTGAGCATGGGGCGAGAATCTAAATTTAAAGACAGCATAGCCCAATCTACACCTGTGGAGCCTAATCCCCTGGAACCTCTTTCTATAGTACTACTGGAAAATTTATCATGTAGGCTGGGTATTATTAATAACTGTGCTATTCTATCTCCTGGTGAAATTACTGATATACCCTTTGGAGAACTAGCTATAATTTTTATTTCACCTTCATAATCGGGATCAATTACCCCGGGACTTATCATAAGTCCTTTTAGCGTAGAAGAACTGCGTCCTAACAATAAGCCTACTGTTCCTTGGGGAAGAGGTCCTTTTACTCCTGTGGGAATGATTTGAACTCCCATCTCTGGAGTTAGTACTGCTCTGGCGGAGGCGCAGATGTCCAACCCTGCGCTCCCTCTGGTTCGTCTGATGAGAGATCTGATGGATAATGTGTCCTGGGCACTACCCTGATGGTGTTGCTGGGTTCCTCCATGGTGTTTCTGGGTTCCTCCAGTGCCCCGTACATTTGTGGTCGTGGGCCCCGGAGCATTGGGCCCCCCTGTCCGTTTTTTGGCAATGGAGCTCGATGCCTTTCTCCACGATATCGTGGGTAAACACTTGGTCCTTGTCTGTTTTTTGATAACGGAATACCCTCTATGGTGGTTTGAGAACGGCATTCATTAGCCCAATGTTTCCCTCTACGGCATCGTGGGCAAATACCCGGTATTCTATTCGTTTGATATCTAGCTTTGTTAAACCCTCCTCCTATGGGGCAACTCCTTTTAAAATGTCCTGTTTGATCACAATTATAGCATGTTTTTGGCCTGGCATCTAAAGCCTGTTGTACTGCTGCCAAGACTTGCCCTTGTTCATTAACGTCTCTACATAATTTAATATATGTGTTTAAATCTTCATGTCTCCATGGTCTAATGACCTCTCTGCAACAACGATTTGCTTGGTCATAAGCCAGTTGTTTTATAAATGGCATTGCCTGTTCTGTATCCCCAAAAATTCTGGAAGCTGCTTGAATAAGCCTATCTACAAATTCAGCGTAAGGTTCATTAGTTCCTTGTATTACCTTAGATAATTGACCTTGTAAACCTCCATGCCCCTGTAAAGTTTTCCATGCCCTAACCGCATCTACAGCAATTTGTGCGTATACACCAGGATCATATTCAATTTGTTGCCGTTGACCCTCATAAGGTCCTTTTCCTAACAACATATCTAGATTTCTTTGAGGGTAACCGGCTGCTGCATTTCGCCTAGCTGTCTCCCTGCAAAATTCCTCATTGGCAACCTTCCATAACAAATATTGTCCTCCATTTAGCACAGATTTACACATACTAGCCCAATCTGCTGGCGTCATGTCCAAGTTGGTAATGGATTCGACCATGCTTACAGTGAAGGGTGCTTGAGGACCATAGGTTGTTACAGCCTCCTTTAACTGCTTCACTGTTTTGAAATCTAAAGCACGGTGAATTCGCTGCCCTCCTGCCTGCTCAAGTACAGGGCATGCTAATCTTTGAGGTCCTGTCTCAGGATCCCATCTATCAACTACGGGGTTTGAGGGCCACTCAGCTATCTCCATAGGGGGTGCTGTTGGTTGAATTATGCCCTCTGGTGATAGAACGGTGTTAGTAGCAGCCTCCTGTTGTAGCTTTTTCCCTAATACCTGTTTCTCCTCTAAGCTTTCTTCCTTTAAATTTTCTTCCTCTGTCTGACTAGCTTGAGAGACCTTCTCTTTTGCTTGATCTAAAATGTCTTTCTCCATGGTCTGAACCTCTAACAATTTACTTAACACTCTTTCAGTTTGTTTTTTTACTAATTTCTAATCTGTTATAAAGATAACGCAACCCAATAAGATAACACAAAACAAAACCGAAACAGAATGAAACAAAAACGGAACAAAAAATCGTTGTATCAATTTTCCTATTTTCTTGATATGTGCATTTGTGGTCTATTTCTATCTCTTCCTCAGGGGCGAACAACTTCAAACCTTGAGCCAACCATTTTTCCCAATCTGCCTGATAAAATTCTAGGGATAGGCAGCTTGAAACAAACACAAAACAAATCAAAACAAGAACACATTGTTTTTTAAAATGGTCACCCATTCTCTCGCCTTCCCTTAGGGGCAATCAATTTCACTTACCCCGAAGCTTCAGACGTTCCCCGTACGGGCCACCAAATGCCGCAGTCTGGCTGGGCACAAATCACGAGCCACTGAAGCAGGAACAAACTTTATTTTTAAAACGCAGAAAAACACTTCACACAGCTCCCGGGGAAATCCTCCCGAACGCGCCACGAGGCTTGTCCAGGAACCCCCAGCCGGAACTATATCTCCCGGAAATCCCTCCTCCTGCACTTCCCCAACCAATGGGAACTCTCGGGGAATCCCCGGAAATCCCCACGAGAACTCAAAAGTTGCGGCAGAGGCGGACAGGCAGAGGCGCCTGTCAATCAATACTGTTGGCAAAATGCCAGGGGCCATACAGACTCAGCCGTGGCTCTCAGCATCGGTATTAGTTCCTCTTTAAAGGTTTTGTAAAACTCTGCTGTATACCCATCCGGTCCTGGGCTTTTCTTAGTTGGTAGTCTTTTGATGGTTTCTTCTATTTCCTCAATTGATATTGGTCTGTTTAGGTTGTCTATATCCTCCTGACTCAATCTGGGCAGATCATATGACTTTAGAAATTTATCGATGCCTTCACTATCTTCTAATTTATTGGAGTATAAGGATTCAAAATAATTTTTTATTATCTTCTGTATATCTGAAGTGTCTGTTGTGATATTGCCTTTTTCATCCTGTATGCTAGTAATTTGAGTTCTCTCTCTTCTTCTCTTCACTAGCATGGCTAAGGGTCTGTCAATTTTGTTTATTTTTTCAAAGAACCAACTTTTAGTTTTGTCAATTTTTTCAATTGTTTCTTTTGTTTCGATTTCATTAATTTCAGCTCTGATTTTAATTATTTCTTGCCTTCTACTTCTTTTGCCACTGTTTTGCTCTTCTTTTTCTAGGATTTTGAGATGAAGTATGAGATCATTTATTTGTTGTTTTTTTTTTTCTTTTTTTAAGGAATGAACTCCAAGCAATGAATTTTCCTCTTAGAACTGCTTTCAATGTGTCCCATAGAGTCCGATATGTTGTGTCTGTGTTTTCATTAATCTCTAAGAATTTTTTTTTAATTTCCTCCTTGATGTCTTCTATAACCCATTGATCATTCAGTAACCTATTGTTCATTCTCCAAGTGATGTATTCTTTTTCCTTCCTTCTTTTATCGTTGATTTTCAGTTCCATTCCATTATGATCAGATAGGATGCATGGTATTATCTCTACTCCTTTATATTGTCTAAGAGTTTCCCTGTGACATAATATATGATCTATTTTTGAGAAGGATCCATGTGCTGCTGAGAAAAAAGTGTAACTGCTTGATGTTGGGTCTACAAAAATAAATATAAAACAACTATACATGTTTACATATGTTACTTATAACAAATACATTTTATTTACATGTTCAAAAATTCCAAACTACAGCATATTTTGTCCATGATTCTCAACATGTCTGGGAAGTAGAGAAACAATAAAAGCATAAATACACCACACACCATTTATATTTTTGCTTTTAAAAAAACATTCAATACAAATATACTCAGTAAGCTTGAGGGTATGTTTTCAGAGCAAAGTTAGGCATCCTATTGTATTCTGCGACCAATTATTTGTCGACTCTAATTTCATTCAGTTTTCTCTTAGTACACATCCTTTACTGTACAGATTAAAATTCTCTTTAATAGGCTTTCTGAAGAAGTTATATTAAATAAAAAGTCACTTTACTTGAAAGCCAAGCAAAAAGTTATTTATTAAATGTAGATATCTTTTCAATCAATGAAAACCAGGAGTTGCATTAGAAAACATCAACAGGATGGAAGAAAAACACGGTAATTTCTGTTTGATGTATTCCGGTAATTTTTCATTGTCTCCATACCCATTTTTTTTTCTTCTTAAAGTAGGATAATTAGCCAGGCATGGTGGCACAGGCCTGTAATCCCAGTGACTGGAGAGGATAAGGCAGGAGGATCATGAGTTCAAAGTCAGCCTCAGCAACTTAGCAAGGGCCTAAGCAACTCAGTGAGACCCTGTTTCTAGTTGTTTGACCATTTGGTGATGTGTAACTGATAGAAGATACTCCTGCCTGGACAACCAGCTGGGACCCATCATTAAACTGAACCCACACAGCTTCACTAGTTAACTGTGTAGCCCAACCAACATTTTTCACAAAAACAGACTTCAAAAGTTGTGCTGATGTAGGAAGACAATCTTTTAGATTATTCGAAGAGACGTTTGTTCCTGAAGCTGTAGTGGTATGGCCAAGTCTTCAGCTGTAACTATAGAAGGATTAAGTATGGGTGCCTGGGTTGGAGTAGTAGCACTATTCATGATCAATCTACCCAAAGATGGTGCATCTCTTATTGCGTAGTTTGGATCCACACAAGGAGGTGTTGACAGGGCCTTAGGTGAACTAGTATTACCAGGTTTTCTTCCCACAATTATTGGGAAAAAGGGAGCACTCCCACTCTTCTTTTACTCTCCTGAAATTACAGATTCCAGTGCTAAACAAATACGATGAGCCTCATTAGCATGGTCCATGTATATTTTTATTTCCTCTTTTAAGCTATGACTTTGATTTTCATCCTTTAAAGTGTAAGATTTCCCAGTCTTTTCAATTACTTGAATTAAATCTTCTGTTTTGTGTATTTTTGCTCCATCATAAAACCAAACCTCAAAATCAGCATCAGGAGAATTCTCCATCAAAATACATTTAGCGTATCTTGTAAAATAAGTGATTTGGGGAGATTTAGATCTTACAAGCTGTACAAATCTGGAAGCATATTGATATTTTCGCCAGTATTTTTCTGGTAAATTGTCAAAGTTGTACCTACTGATGTTATCAGTAGGTAAGGTCGGTTTATCAGCAAGAGGAAAGCCTCTTCCATCATTTGGATAATATATAGTGATCATATTCCCATCACTAGATATTTGAAGTACTTCTTTCACATATTCTTGAGATGCATATTCCTTTAGAAGCTCCACACACACCTCCTCTGAATCAAGTATGCTCACCACAGCCTTTTTAGTTTTCTGTCTGATTGGTTTTAACCTGTGAGCAATCAAAGGAGACGTAATGCTTCGCAATGTGTGTTTCTGATATCCCACTGTTGACTCCATACCCCTAGTCTTGATTTGTTCTGAAAGAGGATCATTCATTTGCAGATTTCCAAACCACTGTTGTACAATTTCAGTTTGAGGTGTCTGGTCTGAAAATGGAAAAGGACTTTTTCCTGGACAAAGATGATTTGAAAGTGCTTGGTTGTTATCAGGTCTTTCAAAAGATCCAGAACTATGAGATGTCTTTTCTTTAAAGAAATGAAAAATATTGACATTGCTATTTGTGGGTGGATATCGGTCTTCATTTTCTTCTATTCCTGATCTTTTGGACTTTGAAAGTGTTTCTGCTGAGTGACATCGTTCCATTGTATATGTTTTTGCTCGAGATTGACTATTAGAAGTGCCAGATCTATCAGAGGAATGGGCTCTACGGAGGTATCAAGAATGAGGCCTTTCTTCTGCATCTTGAATTACTCTTCCTCTTCCACTGTTACTGGTTTCATGTGCTTGATTTCCCCACTGAGTACAAAAACTGCTTCCATCTCCTGAAGAAAAGTCACTTGAATTTTTATGCTTTGGAAATACAGTCATTTTATTTGGAAGTGGCTGGCCAATCAAGAGTCGTCTTCTGTCAAGTAAACTACTACTTACACTGGTACTGGAAGAAGCCGTAACTGCAGTAGAAATTGTGGCATGTCCACTATCAATTGAGTCTTCTACAGTTCCTAAATCTTTACTTTTTGTTGAAGAATTTTGGGACATAAAAGGATGGTCCAATATTGAAGACAGACTTAAACAATCTGCTGGATTTCTATGAAGTAGCTGGTGAATAAGATCCTTGGCCTCTCTTGACAAAAACGTTGGCATTTCATAATCTGCCAATACAACTTTATTTAATGTGTTCTTGACTGTGTCAGTGTCAAAAGGTGGTCTCCCAATTAGTAATGTATAAAACATGCAGCCCAAGGACCAAACATCAGATTCAAGTCCATGGGCACTTCGAGTTGCAATTTCTGGTGAAATGTAATTAGGAGTTCCATATAATGTATAGTGCTTTTCATGTGGCATTGTCAATTGAGTTGCCAGCCCAAAATCGGCAATCTTGATATTCATATTACGAGTAAGTAAGAGGTTAGAAAGTGTGAGGTCCCGGTGTAATATGCCATGAGAATGAAGATACAACATTCCTGTGATGATCTGGTGCATGAAGTGTCGAGCTTCATTTTCTGAGAAAGGTTTCATTCTATTCTTTAGGTATCTGTTCATTTCACCATTATGACACATTTCTAATACCAGGTACACATAATTGTTATCTTCAAAATAGTTATATAGCTCCAAGATAGAGGGATGTTTCAATTGACAATGTATTTTCACCTCATTTTGGACTCGCTGTACCATCCCAGCTTTGTACATGGCTTTTTTATCTATCATTTTGATTGCAACTTCCAAACCAGTGTGAATGGACTCAGCTCTGTAGACACCAGCAAATGATCCCTTACCGAGCAGATTTCCGACTTTAAAATCCTCGCTCTTCTCGCCGATGCAAGTCGCCATATTCTCAGGCCCGGGCTGGCGCTCCCAGGGTCAGGTCCCTTTTCACAGTCCCTTCGAGGTGGAGCTCCAGGCAGCCAGCCGGTCGTGGTGCCCATCAGGCTCTACCTTCTAGGCCGCCGCTCCGGGCGACGACGCTAAAGCCACCGAAGGAATTCCTCGACACCATCCGAGGCTTGGGCGGTGCCTCTGCACTCCCATTTTGAAATACTCCTGCTGGTGGCTGTTCAAGCGAGACTGGTGGTAGAACCTTATTTTCCTCCTTCTGAAATTAATCAATATTTTGAGATGACTTTCTGGCTGGAGGCAGAAAACAGGAATCATTTCAGAAGAATTGAGTCAGCTCAGAAATGTGTCAAACCCAGCTGGGCACTCGGCTCAGTAGTTGACTGGTCACAAATATCTGCAGTGGCCTCATGATTGGCAGCCTTGCACAAAGAAAGATCAACTTGGTGCTTGTCAGGTTTCCAGGTAAGTCACATGGATCCCAGGCATTGGGCACTCACCTGCCTTCCTAAAAAACCTGCAAAGGCACTATCCAGTTGTTCATTCTTATGAATTATGTAATGCTGTTTGCTATGAAAGAGTATTAGTCAGGTATCTGGTCAAGAAACATTTGAATGTTTTCGTTTTTGCTTTCAGAACACTGGTACCTCCATGAAAACAAGCACACAATACTTTTTTAATCATGAGTTATTTGGGGAAAAAACATCAGGGTGTTTTATTGGCAGCCAAATTATATTCTAAAGTTCATTGTATTTACCAACCATCACCTAATCATATGCAGCAAAGATTCCAGGTGAACTGAGCCTAAATTGACGACCATCCCAAATATGAGCTAATAAGTTTTAGAATGAGTTAATTAGTGACAGATAATTAGTTAATTTATTCACTATAGGCTGGATGCCAGGTTTCAATCACATGATGTGCAGAGGTTGTATGAAAAACAGCAGTCATCTTATAGACAGTGATTTATTTTTTCTTCATTAAAATTTTGTTGACTCTCTTAGTAAACTGTATTGAACTATAGAAAAATATTTATAGACATATATGCCTTTAATTGTGAAAATATTCTCCCACTACCTTATAAATTTGGTGTGAATATTAGCACAATTATGAAAGCCAAATATCTCAGTCCTGCCTCTAGACATTATGGAAAATATAATTTTTTTAAATAACAAAAAAGAATTCGTTGAATGAATACTAATGATTTTAATGGAGGAAAAAATGATTTGTTGAGACACATAAGGAAAATTGACAATATTAAAATCATATTTAGGATAGAATACAAAGAAATCATAATTAATAAAAGAATAAGTGCAAATCATCCAGAAAGATTTTTAAAAATTTGAAAATGCCTTTCCCCCATAAGCCTGCAGAACCATCATTGGATGATGATAGCAGCATAAAATATTTTAGGTTCTAAGGTGGAGACTAAAGAAAAAGAAAAATGTTGATGGCTTCAGAAGTTCTTTTTCTCCTTATAAGTTTTTTTTTCTTATTTTTTATTACTTTTAATTTGGTGGAGAGATACTGAAAAACTTCCATGGCCCAGGGAGAATTGCCCCACCTCTCCACCTCCTATGCCCTCCACCCATATTTCTTTTTTTTTTTCCTCAATCCACCTTTGTCCCCTCCTCCGCACTGTCCTTTCCCCAGTGACAGGACTTGGCAGCGGTCACTGTTGGGGAGGAGGAGGGAGGGACGGCCTTGCTCCTTAGCCCCCTCCTCTGCTCCAGAGCTGGTGCGGTCCAACTCTCTCATGCTGAGATGAGGAGGAGGAGGGGGAGGGTGGAGCAGGAAGAGGAGGAAGAGGAGGAGGGGAGGAGGAGGAGAAGGAGGAAGAAGAGTGGAGGAGGAGGAGGGGGAGGAGCGGAGCAGGAGGAGTTGCTAACAGGAGGAGTTATAACAAGGGAACTTGGTGGAGGCAGCCTCAGCTACAGCTTTGGCAGCGAAGGTCAGCGCCCTGGGCAGCCAGCACCTGAAGGACCCATGACAGGAGCCAGTCACCGCGCCTTCCTCAGGGGCTGCGAAGGCGGGTGGGAGGTAGGCGGGGGCTCCGGGTCCCCACCCCGGGCTGTGAGTGCCCACGCGGAGCCCCGAGGAGCCGAGCGCCCCCAAGAGGGCTGTTTCTGGGTGCGGGCACCGCTGCCCGAATGTGCGGAAAAGGGGAGCTGCATCCCAGAGGCGCCATGGAGCTGGGGAGTTGGGGTTTGGGGTGGGGAGGGCGGGAAGCGCGGGGGAGAAGCGGAGTCGCGGGAGAGAAAGGAGGCCTCCAGCGCCTCGGGAGAACTCCGGAGACGAGTCCCGGGGCGCGAGGCGGGGGGAGGCTGCAGCCCCCGGTGCAGGCCAGAGGTAAGTGCTGAGGCGGGGGCGGGGGGGGGCGCAGGCGCGGCCCCCACTGGAGAAGCGAGCGCCTGCCGCCCAGACTGGTGCGGGGTTGGAGACAGCCTAGGCTCCAGCTCTCCCCAGGGCAGCCAGGGGAGGCAGGACTCGGGAAGTGCTGGGGGTGTGTGAAGGTGAAGCGGAGTGTCAGAGGCAACCCCCGGCTGAGCCTCTAGGAGGAGAAGGAGGAGGAGGGGAGCCCCGCCCCGCAGGCGGCCGCCCTTGTCCGCGCCAGGGGCAGAGACAGGGGCGCCGCACTACAGGGCCTGACAGGAGGGAGCTGCAGCGGGCAGGGCGGCGGAGGCTCTGGCAGAGCAGGCCAGTCCGCGGATGGGAGCCTGGCCAGCAGCGGTGGGGGCGGGAGCCTGGGGCGGGGAGCCAGAGCCGGGGGCGGGGAGCTGGAGCCAGGGCCTCAGAGGCGACAATCTCGCTCCCCCATGACTTAACTTTCTGGGTGGACATGTGTGCCACAGGTGCACTGGGGCCAGCCGGGGCAGGAAGAGTCCACCCATATTTCAGCTCAAAATTGTATTCATGGAGTTCTTGATGTCTAAAAAATTTTGCTTTATGAAAAGAACCAACTACTCTCAACTTTTATTCATTGTAATTAAATTATTCCTTTGTACATGGAATAAAAAAAGAAATTATTAAATTTATTTGAAGACATCCGAATAACATTTGGTTATGCAGTCTGCCTATTTTAATATGACTTGCAAAATTGAAAACTGCAGAGGAATTCAAAGTCAATAGAAAAATCTCTAAACTTTTTTAAGGACATTCATCTCAAAATGTGGTTTAAAATTAGGCACTTCACCATCTGACACAGGAAGAGAAAGATAACTGGATCTGTAGTTGTTTCTATGTATTTTTAATATGATTTTTTAAAAGTGGTTTATAGACTTGTGTACATTTTCTAAGTGATATCACCCTTCTTTCTCAGTTATTTTTGCATGGATCAGGAATCAATAAGTCCTTACTGTTCTTGTTTTATCTTCTTGACAAAATACAGACACCCTTATAAGAAATGTTTCTCTTGAAACTGAAATAGCGATCAATTCATCACCTCTTCATGTGTTCCAAATGGTAACAAGACATCTGCATTGGTAGCAAATCATAATTGATTATATAAATTTAATTTAGAGTAACATGTTTACATAAACTTTGTGAGAATAGCCAAGCTTTCTGTGTTTATTAATTTCTCCTACAATAACAGTAAGGGTGGTGATTTTTGCATAGGAAGAAAAACTCTGATATTCAATCATTCTTTTGGCTGATAACATACAACTGAATTTTTAACATGTTGTAATTTCCTCACAGGATAACAAAGAAGAAATAAATTTATAAGCAGCACTTTATTGAAGGTAATAGCTTTTCTACAAGGGGTGAAACATTTCATTTTGTTCTTATTTTCTTAAAACGGCATAGACTAATTCTGAGAAAGTATTTAAGCACTTTATTTATTTATATACATTTTTGGATGTTGATGGGTCTTTATTTTGTTTATTTTGTTTATATGCAGTGCTTAGATGAAACCCTGTGCCTCAAACATGCTAAGCAAGTGTTCTACCATTGAGTCACAATCCCAGCTCCAGGCACAAACACAGGTCTTTCAGGTCTTTCTTGATGTGTAGAATTTCTCACCCCTGCCTCTGCTGTCTTGATCTAAGTATCCATACATTTACTTCACACTGATACAGTGATTTGATGCACATACACAATACCATTTACTGCCACAAAACAGCATGGTTTATAACTTAAATCAATTTTAAGTATTCAAGCTAATTAGAGTCATAAAGCTATAAGAATAGGGCCTTTTAATCCACTGGTATATTAACCTATTTAAGATGGCTGGGCTTTTTATACAAAAAATCCTGAAGTAGTCCTGAAGAATATTTGGATTAAAACAGGTGAAAAATAATGGTTGAGGCCCACTGCTCTTTTGTGTTTCACTAATATTAATGCAGAGACCATTAGGAGCAGCACACTAGCTGAGCTGAATAAAGATGGCCAATTTCAAAGAAAATCATAATTTATACAATACAGGACCTTTTAGATCACATCAGGTTGACTCTTTTGGAAAGCAAATGTGTAAGCCATGCAGCTCACAAGACATGACATGGATCATCCACATTCCGCATGGCTTGTGAGGCCTCTGTTTGGAAGCAGAAGACCCTCAACACTGGCTCCCACAAAAGAGGATCCTGCAGTCCAATATTGGGATTAGAAAATTGTAGTAAACTATGGTGAAAGCAATTTTGAAGACAGATGCCTTCTGTTTGTTTCCAGAAAAAAGTCAGTAAGGAAAATATGAGTGAAAAAGTCCTTTTCCATGAACTCCTATTTGTTTTGCTTTATGAGCATACCCTATAGAAGAAAATGAGAATTCTGACTGTGAGGGGAAATCTGGACCTTCAGTGATTGTTATAGAAGAATAGGAAATGTTGACACCAAGGGTATGCTATCAAATACTTAGCATAGGACTGCCTACTTCATTGAGAGAAGGCTTTGTGGTAAATAGAAAATGCTGGTAAAATCTTTTCTTTTGGTTTCATGAAGCCTAGAGTTTTATTTGATGTTTGAGATCCATTGTGCTTTGAAATATAATCTTCTTAGCATCCCTGCCATAGGTTTATATGAAAGGTGATTTAGCGTACTGTGGTGGGCTAACATCCATTGCTTCTTTTCATGGGAAACATTTTCTACTAAAAAATAAATAAATACTCTTTAATAGGGAATTTTATTCAACATTGAGTGGAGGCTTTCTTAAAATGCTTTTATTCAAACACACCCTTTTTTTAGAGAGAGAGAGAGAGAGATTTTTTAATATTTATTTTTTTTTTTTAGTTTTTGGCGGACACAACATTTTTATTTGTACGTGGTGCTGAGGATCGAACCCAGCGCCATGCGCATACCAGGCCAGCATGCTACTGCTTGAGCCACATCCCCAGCCCCCTCAAACACACCTTTTATTTAAAATATAGAAATGACTGGCTTTACAAAGTCAGTTATGTAAAAAAAAAAAAAAAATCAGACACTTTAAAATAAAGTAAACAGATCACTCACATTATATTTTCTACAAAAATATTTCATTTACCATTATATTTAGAAATATATAAAAGAATCAAATTATTTCACATATATAGAAAAGTTAACCTTAGATAAAACATATATACATTTATACATAGTGTTCTAGAGTGCACATGCACATACATATTCTAATATATATATAAGATTTCATCGACTTGGAGAAAAATTCCAGGAAGTATCTACTTTTGATATTATTTAATAAACTTTCATGAATAAGTAATTACAAAATCTTGTCTAAACTTGTGAGAAATAGTTTCATATGTTATCTTTATCCCAAGAAAATAAGTTTTCAGAGATTTATCAGAGGATAAATAATCTGTCATTCCTCACAGACTTATCATGCATTCACTACTTTTCTTATTTTTAGCATGGATTCTCTAGTACATTAAGACTTCTTTCTTCATTTGTATATTTAGTTTTCCACTTCTACCTATTTTGTTTTACTTTCTTAATCACTCTTTGTATTCTGTCTTTCTTTATCTCACTCAAAGAATAGATTTAAATGAGACAATATATTATTTTTTAATAAATGAATATATTTTACTTGCTTCAAAAGTATTTGCTTTTTTTCATAATATGTTACAATTATTCTTGAGTATTACAAACTCCAGAATGGAATATATAAAACATTTCAACATATATAAACATGTTTTTTTTTTATTTTTGTATTTAAATATTATATTTCCTCTGAATTTGCTCACAATCTTTTATAACATAATTTTTAGATTTTATTCTAATTTGTTATAAAACACAGTAGAATGCATTGTAATTCATATTACCCAAATAGAGTACAATTTTTCATATCTCTTGTACACAACAGAGTCACACCATTCATGTCTTCATATATGTAATTAGGGTAATGACATCCATCTCATTCCATCACTTTCCTATCCCCATGCTCCCTTTCTTCCCCTTCCTCCCCACTGCCTTATCTATAGTTTTTTCTATTCCACCCATGCTTCTCCCTCATTTCCATTACATATCAGAAATTTTATGTCAGAGAAAACATTCAGCATTTGGTTTGGGGGATTGGCTTACTTCACTTAGCATAATATTCTTCAGCTCCATCCATTTACTTGCATATGCCATGATTTCATTCTCTTTAATGATGAGCATTATCCTATTTTGTATAAAAAGAACATTTTATTTATCAATTCATATACTGAAGGGCATCACAGCATACTACAAAAATGCAGCTACAACAATGTTTATAGTAGCACAATTTAAAAAATGATTTTAACTATCAGATTATAAATGCTTTTTCTAAAAATCTGATATAAAGGTATAAAAACTCTACATGGTTTCTATTGAACATTGTGGATGTTGAAGGTGTTGAATATTGTCTTATATATTTATCATCAGAAATACTATTAATTCTACTAATAAAATGTTTCTAAAATGAAAATATTAAATGGAGAAGCCAATAAAGTAATAGCCTTGCCTCATAATGTATTAGGTGTAAGACTTTGTGAATATTATAGTATTTTTTAGGTGTAAAACCTTAGCTAGATTTCATTTGAATCTTAGCTTTTCTCACTTAGTAACTTTATAAACTATGATATATCACTTAACTCTGGGATTCTCAGTTTGCTTATCTGTCAATCATTAATAATTGCTCTCAGATTTTTCTGGAAAATTTGAACATGCCCAACATTGTTTCCTTTTTAAAAAATATTTATTTATTTATTTATTTTTTAGAGAGAGAGAGAGATTTTTTTTTTTTTTTTTTTTTTTTTTAGTTTTTGGCAGACACAACATCTTTGTTTGTATGTGGTGCTGAGGATCGAACCCAGGCCGCACACACTCCAGGCGAGTGCACTACCTCTTGAGCCACATCCCAAGCCCTGTTTTCTTTACTTATATGTTATAAAAGAATTGTTCAGAGTTTTCTAAAGTTAAGTAGCCCTGAAAAAAAGCAAGTGCTCTATACAATGTAGAAATGCAGTGGTCATAACTTTTGAGATCAGAACTACATGAAGCTTGGTTTGTATACTCCATCAATTCAAGTTTTGTAAACAAGGGATAAGACAATGTTTTTATACCATGAAGAAGACCTCATAGCAGGAGAGGAAGACACTGCAGTCAGTTATCTCCATGAAGTCCCAATATCACATCTACTTATCACATCCACCACATTTGCAAAAAGACATCGCATTACATCAAAACTGGTATATGAGATGTAACGTCACTAAAAATCTCACCAAGCACAAAAAATTTTGGACACCATACATGGGAGGGAGGAAGCCAGGACCAGATCAAACAGAAACTGCTTGCATTAAGACCTGTAACCACCTTGGTGATGTAGCTGAACACAAAGAAAAATCAAAGCATGAGTATTGGGGTTTAGAGATAAGTGTGCAAAAGGCTTATTTGTTCTAAAGCAAGGAAGCAATGTAAACCATAATTGTAACTATACACTTATAAATCACAATTTTAAACAAAAGGACAGAAAAACAGGCAGAAGTATCAAATTAAAGAACAGGATAGAGTTTTTAACTCATAATAGAAGACTTGACAATCCTTACCAAAGGGGTGAAGATGTCCAGAAATTTTCCTTTATGAAGGTAATTTGTGGAAGGAGTGAGTTTTTCGTTTCTGAAGAAAATTTTGGCAGAAAGTATAGAATAAGAGGAGGAATACCAAAAGCACAAAAGTCACAGAAGGAAGCTAGAGTCTAGTAAGATGTTCAGTTATAGGGTTGGGAATATAACTCAGTTGGTAGAGTGCTGGCCTCACATTCACAAGGCCCTGGGTTTAATCCCCAGTACCACCAAGAAAAAAGTTCAGTTACAAATTTTTATTGTGTTTATCATGATGTCATTTAGAATTATTATTAGTATTATTATTTAAATCAGGAATTGAACCCACAGGTGCTTAAATATTGAACCAAACCCCAGCTCTTTCTTTTCTTTTCTTTTTTTTTTTTTTTTTGAGACTTAATCTTGCAGAATTTCTGAGACTGGCTTTGAGCTTGCAATTCTCATGCCTTAGTCTCTAGAACCAACCAAGTTTACAGGCATTCGCCACCATGCCCAGCTTGGATTTTTTTTTAAGTTATTTTATTTTTATATATCAGGACTTCATCTGACAATGATTGTATTTTCTTTTTCGAATGTTTTGAATAGAATCTGTACCTTATACCACAAATAACCTAAAAACTCACTCTTTATGTAAATATGATATCATCTTGGCATGAGTGGAATGACTCGACAGTTATTGAAGTGACTCCCTAAGTATCGTCAAGCATAATGTCAAATCTTTAATATTGTTCCATAAGAAATTTGGAAAAGAATGTGGCACATTAAATGCATATTCTAATAAAATTAAAAAGCCTTGAAAAATATGTCCCAGATACTTGTGCTTTAATCCATTAGGTAATGTTTTAGACTGTATAGTTGAGAAAATAAATGTTGTTTAGAACCTCACATCTCAGTGATTTATTTAATCAATGTTTATTTCCCACTCTAAAAGGTCTAAAGTGAACAAAATCTAATGGTCAGGCAGGTCTACTGGGTGGCTTACATATGAGATAGTTCTCAGAACTCTGGGGTTCCTGCATTTCATGGATTTTATGAATCATTTTTCCTCTACAATTTGTGAGTATCACAAGAGTACTTGTTTTCATCAAAAATATCCACCTTAGTCTCCCAGACTTTAGAAATCTTCACTTTGTGATGGTGTGCTGTGGGGGAGGCATTAGCTTTCAGAATCAGTTTCAGCCTTCAGCACACTTGTTTATGCTACTTGCCATCTTGAAGTATTTTTCCAGCATAAAGTATGCTTAGACAGTTATTTTGTGTATGGAGAAAAACTTGAATTTTTATTTAACTTGCCTCTTGGCTGACTCATGTCTCTTAACCAGTGATGAATTTCTATTAATAATTTTACATGAATAATAAATGAAAAGGCATATTTAATAGGATAAAATTATAAGTAAAAATAGAATGAGCCATTATGCCTTCATTAAGATTCCCAAATGAGAAAGAAAATTAATGTATTTTAAATATTTGTAATTTAAAATTATTGTACCTAAAATATTATAGCAAATACGGTAATTTTAAACTGTTTCTTTATCTTAATATATATGATTGAAACTTTATAACTTAAAGATTATTTTTTCAAACCTGAACTCAATGAGTCACACCTCACCAGGTGCAAAACTCAAAAATGAAGGCAGAGAATTTGTATATTAAGAACAAGATTAAAAAATTAAAAAAAAAAATAGATGGCTTATAAAACCTGGAAGATAATGTTGAAAAGATTCTTCAGAATGAAAACAGAAGATTGGACAAGGAGAATAAATTTTCCTAACATGATTCTAAAATGAGAGAAATGAGATATGGAAAAGGGGAAATAGAACATGAAAAAAATAAAATTCCCTACTGCTGAGTGGGAATGTAAATCTTCAAAGAGTTTAAAGTCTTTCCACAAAGTAAAAAGTGATCATGAATAAAGGTGCCAAACCCACAGTTGTCCCTGAGTTACCACCAGTCTCCCTGTCTAAAGACACAGGAGAAGTTCTTTCAAGTTTTTTGAGATAAGGTTTAAAACTAAACATCCAAGACATTCAACCTTTCTTTAAACTAGGAGCTAAACATAAAGACCATGGTGTCTACACAGACTTTATATCCTGTGATATTACTGTGTCGGTGTTTTAAATAATTTCATCCGTTGCTTTATGAATTTTTAAAAATGACTCTATTCTGTAATGGAGCCCTTTGTAAATTACCTGATAAATGTTGAATAAGAAAAAGTTATCTACCATAGCTAGAATATCAATTAGGACATGGTGAAAGGCATTAAAATTAATTAATCTAGAGAACTAGAAGTAAAAGTGTCCCAGAAATGAATGTAAATTTGCTAGTTTACATTTAACTTCTGGATTCTTACCATGTATCCATTAAAATATAAGATTTGAAGAAAAATATTTTTTAAGACAATATGTACTAGTCCTTTGTCTTGGCTAAGGGAAGTCAGACCTCTTAAGACCAACTCCATTCCTCTTTGATATAGCCCTAAATGCTGTGTGGTCCTGCACTGGCTTTGGCCTTGTTTTTCAGTTCCTACTGTTCTATAGCACTTTTTGTTCTGATATTATTTAAATAGTGCTCTCATTCTGGGTGGTTCTACACATTCTGTATTATGAGCAACAAGCACAGGGTAATCATTAATTATTGAAGAAATACTAAGGAAAATTACTTCTAAAAATAGATAAAGAGAGCTAATTATCTTCTTTAACTGTTTTAAGACCTAAATATAATTACTCAAAAACTTGTTCTTTATTTATTTTTTTTTTATGTCACAGTGGAAAGACGTGAGAGAGACACATGGACAGACACAGGGGATGTATAAAATTTTCTGAGGTTAAACCTTGTTGTGCACACCCATTTCTCAAGTATTTGCTTAGAATTCTGACTTTTTTTCTCTAATATATTAAATCATTAAGATTTGTTAAATTAGAATGCTTATTAGTTTTGACTTTACATCAAAATTGATTCTGATATTTTCTTGCCAAGAATTTATTTATTTCATGATCCTCAGATTTTTGAGGCTTACTTAATATTCTTATCATCTTTCTCTTATGCTTGCATTACTCAGAGACAGAATTGCTGTACTCTTTCATATGTATTTCTTAAGAGTAAAAATTTCAGAGTATTTGTTCGGGTATCAAAAGTATTTTAAATTAATCTCATGGTAAAACAACTCTAAATACTCCTTTCTATGTTTTCACATTTTCAAATTGAGGTTTTCTTCAGAGCATATTTTACTGAATATTTGTGTTTCACAATAACAGACTCAGAAATTTCAGTCACTAAAAGCTATTTATTTACTGATATATATACAATTTGGATTTTTAATTTTGTGCAGCTACAATAATATTTGATAATAATATTTATGATGTTTTCATGAACAAAAGTATATTACAAAAATAGATGTATTTCACTATACCTTAATAAAAATGGACATGTACATGTATCATTATTTAAATGTTTATTTTCACCTCTGGGTATATTTTACCAATATTATTATAAAATAAATCATATAACATTTATTAATTTATGTTTATTTGTTTGTACTATATTTATTTATTATGTTATTGTTGTATACATATTGCTGGATAGTACATTCTTTTTTTTTTAAAAGAGAGAGGAAGAGAGAGAGAGAATTTTAATATTTATTTTTTAGTTTTCGGTGGACACAACATCTTTGATTTTATGTGGTGCTGAGGATCGAACCCGGGCTGCATGCATGCCAGGCAAGTGCGCTACTGCTTGAGCCACATCCCCAGCCCCAGGTTAATACATTCTTAAAAAGAAAATGCTATTTAATAACCATAGCAATGGTACATTAAAGAGCTTTTTAAACTACTCTTTTAATACATATTTTATTTTATCTTTCTAAAACCTTCTAGAATCTGTAAATTTATAAATATACACATCTAGAAACAAGAGATCCTATGGCAATAAGTAATATATCAAAGTGTCAAAACCTGATAAATTCAGTGCTAGAATTAACAGTTTTTCTAAATTGCAGGTCAATGATGTCTCTAATGCAGATAGTAAACAAAACATTAAAATAACTAAATAACTGTAATTGAAATGATTCAGCAAACTATTTGGCATGACTATATATGTCCTCAATTTTAATCAAATATATATTAGATTTATTTATAATATATCGGTTAATTTATTCCTTTATGATCATTATCTCTTTTTTGAGAAATGACCTCTAGTAAACAGCCTCATTTGGCCTCAGAATGTGTGTACAGTAAGAAAAAAAGTCTCAAGAGTTCTCTCTATTATATTCATGATATATTCACATATCCCCAAGGCCTTTCACATACTGGTCAGTCACACACAGCAAGCAATTTGAAAGTTCATGAAGTTTTGCAATATAACATTGTTATCCTTTCAAGCTATTTCTAAGAATTCTGTGTGCTTTATTGAAAACATCAAGGAAAATGAATATGTCTTTTTAAACCCAGAACTTGAAATGACACTGGACTCAAGAGATCAAGTTTATGAAGACAGGAGTTATGTGTTATGGCTTCTGTTTATCTGCAGAAGAGCTGTCAAGGTGAAAGGGGTTGTGTGAGAATGGCCTTAGGCCTGAGCCTAAGCAACTCCTGTAATGCCAGATTCATGGGACCCCAATAGACCTCCAGGAGCTGAATCTGATGCAATCACACAAGAGTGTTTATTGTAAGCTCAAGCCTGGACTCACAACCATTTCAGATACAGTGGTCCCAAAGAGTGAGTCTTGACCCTTAATTCAGTAAGGATTAATAGATTTTTGGGGATTCTGTATGCATCACAACATCACACAGCCAATCATTTCACATCACAGAAAAGTCAAACAACAACTCTTAACATTGATTAGCACATTCATTGGCAGGAACAAGTTGTGTAAGGGTGATTGGTTAGTTCAAGTTGTGAATACATTTGAACTGATTGGTTTAGGCCATGAGAGGTTGCAAGAGTGTATATGATAAACTTGCCTAATCATGTTACCAATCAACAAAACTACTGGGAAGGTCACCTTGTGTTTCAGGTATTTTCTGTGTCTCATGCATTTTGTGGTAGCTAGGGGGTTGCTATGGGTCCTAACCTAGTGTAACTGAGTCAGGATCACTTGGCATGGAAGATCTCTCCGGTTATTCACAGACAAACAACTCAGCAGGGTGGGTATATGCCTAGGAGCACTCTGAGTTTTTCCATGGACAAGGGTAACTCCCCAGTTTGGACAGGCTTTGCTCTGACGCAGAGGCTGGTTTCTCAAAAATTGAGTCACATCAGTTTCTCACTTCATTTAAAAACTCAATTTTGAAACCTGAGTTCATTATTAGAGGTCATTTATCAAGGGCACACCCACAGAGCCCTCTAATATGGCCTCAGACAAATTACTTCCCCTCACCATGATAAACTGAATAAAGCCTCTGGCAGGCTTTCCTCTCCTGATAAGAGTGAAAGGTGAGAATATCAGGATGAAGACCACCAGACCAGATATTTCTGACCTCAGGGTAAATGAGAAATCTGGTGGCACCTGATAATTACAAGGTGTGTTAAAAAATAGTATAAAATAGAGTGAATAAACAGGGATTCAGCCAGCCTAAACAAGTATGTACTCCAGCTGGAGAGCCTGATGAGGACCTACGCTGACATCCCATCAGTTGCCATCATTTTCCTATTCTCTGTGTGATCCTCACTGCTCTCAAACTCTACCACCTTGTCTGGACCTTTGTGAGAGCTGCAACATCTCCCTGTGACCCTCTCCTCTACTGGTCATCCACTCCCCACCAGAAAAAGCCTGTTTTGGTTTGGGACCTGATCACTGCTGTCTGAGTGAGTGTCCATCTGCAGGACATAAAGCCTAAGGCTTGAGAGTTTTGAACTTAGCATTCAGAGGAAATGTTTGTCACTAGCCTGTCATGATTAAATCTGTTTTGTGATGTTCAGAGTTAATCTAAAATTGTTTTCTGGGAATTATTTAATCTAGACTTGCTTGGTGTTATTTGATTATCTCCACTGCAGTGCCTATCATTAAGGATTGTTGTTTTCTTCATTAGGAACCTATAGAGTAAAGATGTATTAAGAATTTGAGTGAATAAAGAATTGAAAGGGGCAGAAACGCATGGACATTCTTTATTTCTCCCCTTGACTGCATATGTCACAAATTTGCTCCCTGGCAACATGTTGCTATTATTTTTAAAGTATTAAATTAAGGAATTTGTATCACTAAAGATTATTATTATCTTCAATTCTAAATGTTGACTTTACTTTTGGCACTATCTCTGTCCTCTGACTGTTATTGTTACTGCTGTTTACTGGTAATGAGGCCTTGCTTTCCCAATGCTGAAGTATAACACCAGTGAAGCATGTCAAGGCAAGTTTAGAGAGGAAAGTTGAAGCTTTATTAAAGGACAGCAGAAAAGACTTCTCCCTGGAGGAAGAGGGGGACCCAATGAAGTGGTACCCCCTTTCTCCACAGAAAAGTCCTCTTCACCATGGCTGATTTGGGGACTGTCAGCCAAAGAGTCTCTGCAAAAGAGTTCAGTGTAGATAAACTTTCTATTTTTGTGTTGCCCTGTTTACTTGGCCACTGGCCAGGAAGATACCAGCACTCCAGGTGCTGGACACCCCCTTACTATTTTCACAAATATATCCAGTATAGTACTTTGAAGAAATGTGCAAACAAGGCCTCTGGCCTTGAGCTGGGCTTCACAGAGATGTCCACATTTTAAAGAAAAGTTACAAATGGGCTCCATGGTAACAGCTGGCAGAGGGAGTAAGAAAGGGAAGAAGAAGTTCTCCTCTTCTCAAGTATTGTCCTTGAAGCGTTAACTTGCCCAGAACAGTGAAAGAGAAAGCTGCTTTTATGTGAACTTCTGCAGACCGTGAACTTCTGAGCCCCTCTAATTACATGCTGGGTTTAAAACTCTGAAACTCCCTGAACTTGGAGGGATTGATTAATAACAGCAAAAGCTGTGCTCTCTGAACCTGGCTGCAGCCAAATAAAACTATTTCCTGCTATCTTCAGTGCCTTGCTTCATTTGTCCCTACAACAAACTGGGACACAGCACTGGAGGGAGTTCTGTCACATGTGGTGAGACAGGTGTTGCAAGAGAAAACACCAACTGGGCTGCTGTCCCATACATCTTTCCCACTTAGAGTAGCAATCTGATTCTGATTATCACCCCAAAGCCTCTCCCCACAACAAGAGGCCTTTACATATAAGGGTCTGCTGACTGCCCCATGTCAGTCACATGTCATTTGGAAGCCAATGACAGAACCACATGGCTCCACCATAGATCTTTTATCATACACCTGCACTCTACTGATCCAGGCCCAGTTCCCAGCAGGCTCCAACTCAATGGCATCTCTGTTCTACACAATTTTCATGAATTCCAGTCAAAAAAAGCACTATCTGGTTCAGTCATGTTGAGCAATAGGAGATCCGATGGATCTCCAGTGCTTCCTGGTCATGAGAATTTCAAATATTACACTGTATTGGTCTAGACATCATTCAAGGATGAAGTAGGTGGCACTGTGGGTCTTGATTCTTTCAGGAACCATTAAGGGATGAGAAAACTCCTTTATATATATATATATATATATATATATATATATATATATATATATATATATATATATATATATATATATATATTAAATACATGTAAAAGAAGCAATAGATATTCAAATCCAAATTCTTAATGGAACATATATCATTCAAAGATCACAAAAATATCCAATTGACTCTACATGGGGTTATGTATAAACTTGTTCAACTATGGAGCTCACCATTGGTTGAACTTTCAGTTCCCCTGGGGTTTGGGTGGGAGTGATCTGTTCATGGAATTTGTATTTGCCAAAGTCAGAGTACTCACATGAATGTACCTGTGATAGCAGGAAGGGCAATATCTATGTATATAACAGTACATGTTCTGACCCAGCCTACAGAGAAAGGGAATCCATAAGTTATATATTTGTTAAATTTGACGATCCATGGAGAAGTATTAGAATGAAAATGTGACTAGTGTTATAACACATACCCTTGATAAAGCAAAAGGAAAATCAAAGTATACACAATTCCTCCTATGAACTGCCTGCATTTCTTTATTTTAGGTTTGCTTTTATGCATATGTTAGGATTAGTACTCAGAGTCTAGTAGGGTATGGGTTAGGGTCAGAGATTCAATACTTCAAAGGGAAAATATTAAAATCAATCCAATGTGTATATGAACATGTGCTACACAAGATCACTTCCCACTGTCATCCAGAACAATGCCTTGACATTACCATCACCCCAAGTTATACACAATTAGAGGGAGAAGAAGAAGAATATCTGTGAATACATACTGGAATGCAAAATGCTCAACAGTTCACAACCTTGTAGGTGGCAGAGGAGATTACAGTGACTGAGCCTTTAATCTCTCCTACTCTTGGCTGTGCCCTTCCAAAACCTGATCTCAGGTAGTTTTTACTGAGTCTCTGGAAACAAAGAATTGAGAAACAGAATGCATTAGTGGAAAGCTTTCCAGCACTCATCCTGGTGAATATGTGAATAGACGGCTGCTTGCTTTGCAGACGGGCAAGACCTACTATGTTCCTAAGTTCCTGTATTTTTCCTGAATTTTGGCCACTCTCCAGAAGGGGCTCGTGGTTTTGTGTCCAAGATATGTACCAGCTCCAAGCTCTGTGAAATGGCCATTTCCTGGACTGTTGAAAGGAATTCCAAGCATCTCAGAAAACTCAGAAATCAGTGTTACTGGTAAGGCTCTCAGTGGAGAAATCCTGCTTGGCTAGATAGCAACCTAAGTAGCATGATCAGGAGCTGTCAATGCCCTAGTGTTCATCTTGTGGAAAAGTCTGTCCCCGGGCTGTTTTCTTACCTACTGTTCAATTCCCCTGCATGACAGGAAGGTCTTCCCCTCAGACCACCACTTTGTGAAGCCTCAAGAAAACAGTTTCAAAATGGAAATGAAGGGGCCTCACCTGTGGCTGTTTGGTAAAGTGCTTTGTGAAGGGATGTGTCTGAATCAACCTCTTGGCACTGGGTGAGGCTGTGGATTAGAGTCTCAGCACCCCATGAAACTAAATAAAGATCCCATATGTCCATCCAAAACTATAATTACCGAACAGTAATTTTGGATTAAGTCTCTCACCTTTTTCTGGTAAGGCTCCTGACCTCCATTTAGTTCGAAAAGGGATTCTTTGGTCAAATGAGGTGTTCCAAGCCCTGCAGTAGCTAGCACATAAGTGGTTGTGTTTTCTGCCTTGGACTTAAATAGCTGGGATAACAGGTATACACCATATCATAACACATAAAGAATCTACCCCCAGCAGTCAGTAGGCTTCTAATTTGAGAAGTAGGGCAGTATTAAACAAATTCTTCTACTTAATCTCATCTAAAATTAGTCAAGTTCCCAATGAAGCTACAGAAACAAAATTTCTATCAGCATTCTCTGTTGATAGAAGTTTTTATTTGCCAAACTCAGTTGTAGTCATATCCTATGGAGTGATAGTCATATCCTATCACTAACTTTAGCATCCCAGATCTGGTCTCTTTATTTGTCAAAGCCAGCTTCCCAGTTCCTTCTCTGCCTCAAGGCCTCCCATTCCCATGGGTGAGCCCACTGCCCCTTATCTAAGGCAGTGTACTCTCACTTCAGTAACTCCTCATGCTCTATCTAGTGAGTGTCTCCTTCAATTATCTGTTCACAAAAAGATCCTTGAACTACAAACCTTGTCATTGCTTCCATCTTGCAAGAAAATCTTTCATGATTAGAAGTTGAAAACAACTAGAAATAGAAGAAAGAAAAATAGCTGGATGGTATGGTGTATACCTGTAATCCCAGCTATTCAAAGTCCAAGGCAGAAAACACATAAGTTCTAAACCACCCTGAACCCCTTGACCAGAATCTGTCTCAATATTTATAAAAGGGTCAGGATTTAGTTCTGTTGTTGGGAGAATGCCTGCCTAGCATATGTGAGATCATGAATGCAATTCTTTTTTTTTTTTTTATTGGCTGTTCAAAACATTACATAACTCATGACATATCATCTTTCATACATTTGATTCAAGTGGGTAATGAACTCCCATTTTTACCCCAAATACAAGTTGCAGAATCACATTGGTTACACATCCACATTTTTCCATAATGCCATATTAGTGACTGTTGTATTCTGCTACCTTTCCTATCCCCTACTATCCCCCCTCCCCTTCCCTCCCCTCTTCCCTCTCTACCCCATCAGCTGTTGTTCAATTCTCTCCCTTGTTTTTTTCCCCTCACCATCTCTTATATGTAATTATGTGTAACAATGAGGGTCTCCTTCCATTTCCATACAGTTTCCCTTCTCTCTCCCTTTCCCTCCCACCACTCGTCTCTGTTTAATGTTAGTCTTTTCCTCATGCTCTTCCTCCCTGCTCTGTTCTTAGTTGCTCCCCTTATATCAAAGAAGACATTTGGCATTTGTTTTTTAAGGATTGGCTAGCTTCACTTAGCATAATCTGCTCTAATGCCATCTATTTCCCTGAAAATTCCATGATTTTGTCGTTTTTTAGTGCTTCATAATACTCCATTGTGTATAAATGCCACACTTTTTTTTATCCATTCATCTACTGAAGGACATCTAGGTTGATTCCAGAGTCTAGGTATTGTGAATTGTGCTGCTATGATCATTGATGTGGCAGTATCCCTATAATGTGCTCTTTTAAGGTCCTCAGGGAATAGTCTGAGAAGGGCGATAGCTGGGTCAAATGGTGGTTCCATTCCCAGCTTTCCCATGAATCTCCATACTGCTTTCCATATTGGCCGCAACAATTTGCAGTCCCACCAGCAATGTGCAAGTGTACCCTTTTCCCCACATCCTCGCCAGCACTTATTGTTGTTTGACTTCATAATGGCTGCCAATCTTACTGGTGTGAGATGGTATCTTAGGGTGGTTTTGATTTGCATTTCTCTGACTGCTAGAGATGGTGAGCATTTTTTCATGTACTTATTGATTGATTGTATGTCCTCCTCTGAGAAGTGTCTTTTCAGGTCCTTGGCCCATTTGTTGATTGGGTTATTTGTTATCTTATTGTTTAATTTTTTGAGTTCTTTGTATATTCTGGATATTAGGGCTCTATCTGAAGTGTGAGGAGTAAAAATTTGTTCCCAGGATGTAGGTTCCATATTTACCTCTCTTATTGTTTCTCTTGCTGAGAAAAAAAAAAAAAAACTTTTTAGTTTAAGTAAGTCCCATTTGTTTATTCTTGTATTTAACTCTTGGGCTATGGGCGTCCTGTTAAGGAATTTGGAGCCCAACCCCACAATATGTAGATCGGAGCCAACTTTTTCTTCTATCAGGCACAGAGTCTCTGATTTGATATCTAGCTCTTTGATCCATTTTGAGTTAACTTTTGTGCATGGCGAGAGAAAGGGGTTCAGCTTCATTTTGTTGCATATGGATTTCCAGTGTTCCCAGCACCATTTGTTGAAGATGCTATCCTTCCTCCATTGCATGCTTTTAGCCCCTTTATCAAATATAAGGTAGTTGTAGTTTTGTGGATTGGTTTCTGTGTCCTCTATTCTGTACCATTGGTCCACCCACCTGTTTTGGTACCAGTACCACGCTGTTTTTGTTACTATTGCTTTGTAGTACAGTTTGAACTCTGGTATCGCTATACCTCCAGATTCACACTTCCTGCTTAGAATTGCTTTTGCTATTCTGGGTCTTTTGTTTTTCCAAATGAATTTCATGATAGCTTTATCTATTTCTACAAGAAATGCCATTGGGATTTTGATTGGCATTGTGTTGAACCTGTAGAGAACTTTGGGTAATATCGCCATTTTGATGATGTTGGTTCTGCCTATCCATGAACAGGGTACATTTTTCCATCTTCTAAGATCTTCTTCTATCTCTCTCTTTAGGGTTCTGTAGTTATCATTGTATAAATCTTTCACCTCTTTTGTCAGGTTAATTCCCAAGTATTTTATTTTATTTTTTTTTTTTGAGGATATTGTGAATGGGGTGGTTTTCCTCATTTCCATTTCAGAAGTTTTGTTGCAGATATACAGGAATGCCTTTGATTTATGCGTGTTGATTTTATATCCTGCCACTTTGCTGAATTCATTTATTAGTTCTAGTAGTTTCTTTGTAGACCCTTTTGGGTCTTCTAGTTATAGGATCATGTAGTCGCAAATAGTGATATTTTAAGTTCTTCTTTTCCTATTTTTATGCCTTTAATTCTTTTGTCTGTCTAATTGCTCTGGCTAGTATTTCAAGGACTAAATTGAATAGAAGTGGTGAGAGAGAGCATCCCTGTCTTGTTCCAGATTTTAGAGGGAATGCCTTCAGTTTTTCCTCCATTTAGAATGATGCTAGCCTGAGGCTTAGCATATATAGCTTTTACAATGTTGAGGTATGTTCCTGTTATCCCTAGTTTTTCTAGTGTTTTTAACATAAAGGGATGCTGTACTTTGTTGAATGCTTTTTCTGCATCTATTGAGACAATCATGTGGTTCTTATCTTTAAGTCTATTGATGTGGTGAATAACATTTATTGATTTCCGTATATTGAACCAGCCTTGCATCACAGGAATGAATCCTACTTGATCATGGTGCACAATTTTTTTGATATGTTTTTGTATTCAATTCGCCAGGATTTTATTGAGAATTTTTGCATCTATGTTCATTAGAGATATTGGTCTGTAGTTTTCTTTCTTTGAAGTGTCTTTGTCTGGTTTCGGGATCAGGGTGATGTTGGCCTCATAGAATGAGTTTGGAAGAGCTCCTTTTTTTTCTATTTCTTGAAATAGCTTGAAAAGTATTGGTATTAATTCTTCTTTGAAGGTTTTGTAAAACTCCGCTGTATACCCATCGGGTCCAGGGCTTTTCTTGGTTCTTAGTCTTTTGATGGCTTCTTCAATTTCTTCCTTTGTTATTGGTCTGTTTAAATTGTGTGTGTCTTCCTGACTCAATCTGGGCAGATCATATGACTTAAGAAATTTATCGATATCTTCACTGTCTTCTATATTATTAGAATATAGGGTTTCAAAATACTTTCTAATTATCTTTTGTATTTCTGTAGTGTCTGTTGTGATATTGCCTTTTTCATCCTGTATGTTAGTAATTTGAGTATTCTCTCTTCTTCTCTTCGTTAGCATGGCTAAGGTTTTGTCTATCTTATTTATTTTTTCAAAGAACCAACTTTTAGTTTTATCAATTTTTTCAATTTTTTTTGTTTCAATTTTGTTGATTTCCACTCTGATTTTAATTATTTCTTGTCTTCTGTTATATTTGCTGTTGTTTTGCTTTTCCTTTTCTAGGGTTTTGAGATGTAGTGTGAGTTCATTTATTTGTTGTTTTTTTTTTTCTTTTTTTGAGGAATGAATTCCAGGAAATGAATTTCCCTCTTAATACTGCTTTCATTGTGTCCCATAGATTCCGGTATGTTGTGTCTGTATTGTCATTTATCTCTAAGAATTTTTTGATTTCCTCCTTTATGTCTTCTGTAACCCATTGATCGTTCAGTAACATATTGTTTATTTTCCATGTGATGCATGATTTTTCCTTCCTTCTTTTATCATTGATTTCCAGTTTCATTCCATTATGATCAGATATGGTGCATGGTATTATCTCCACACCTTTATATTTACTAAGAGTTGCCCTATGGCATAATATATGATCTATCTTTGAGTAAGATCCATGTGCTGCTGAGAAGAACGTGTATCCACTTGATGATGGTTGATATATTCTATATATGTCAGTTAAGTCTAGGTTATTGATTGTGTTATTGAGTTCTCTAGTTTCTTTATTCAGCTTTTGTCTGGAGGATCTGTCTAATGGCGAGAGTGGTGTGTTGAAGTCACCCATAATTATTGTGTTGTGGTCTATTTGACTCTTGAACTTGAGGAGAGTTTGTTTTATTAACGTTGCCGCACCATTGTTTGGTGCATACAAATTGATAATTGTTATGTCTTCTTGGTGGATGGTTCCTTTTTACAGTATATAGTGTCCTTCTTTATCCTTTTTGATTAATTTAGGTTTGAAGTTGATTTTATTCGATATGAGTATGGCCACTCCTGCTTGCTTCCGAGGGCCATGTGAGTGGTATGATTTTTCCCAACCTTTCACCTTCAGCCTGTGTATGTCTTTTCCTATCATATGAGTCTCCTGAAGGCAGCATATTGTTGGATTCGTTTTTTTTGATCCAGGTTACTAGCTTATGTCTCTTGATTGGTGAGTTTAGGCCATTAACATTTAATGTTACAAGTGGAATATTATTTGTACTTCCAGTCATGTTTATTTATTTATTTATTTTAGTTTGGCTAGTTTTTACTTTTTGGTTATTTTCCTCCCCCTTTACTGAGATACCTCCCGCTGTTAGTTTTGGACACTATTTTTCAATTCATCTTCTTGTAGTATTTTGCTCAAAATGCTTTGTAGTGCTGGTTTTCTGGCTGCAAATTCTTTAGCTTTTGTTTATCATGAAAGGTTTTAATTTCATTGTCAAATCTGAAGCTTAATTTTGCTGGATACAGTATTCTTGGTTGGAATACATTATTTTTCAGTGTTTGAAATACATTGTTCCAGGATCTTCTGGCTTTCAAAGTCTGTGATGAAAAATCAGTCGTTAACTTAATTGGTTTACCCCTGAATGTAATCTGCCTCCTTTCTCTCGTAGCTTTTAATATTCTCTCCTTGTTCTGTATATTGGCCATCTTCAGAATTATATGTCTTGGAGTTGGTCTATTATGGTCTTGAATGTTTTGGGTCCTGGAGGCTTCCAGGATTTGGCAATCCATTCCATCTTTCATCTCTGGGAAGTTTTCTAGAATTATATAATTTAATATGTTGTCCATTCCTTTGGTTTGAATCTCAATGCCTTCTTCTATCCTGATGACTCTCAAATTTGGTTTTTTTATGACATCCCATATCTCTTTAATAGCTTGCTCGTGGGATTGAAGCATCTTTTATGTGTTGACTATATTCTTTTCAAGTTGATAAACTTTGTCTTCATTATCTGATGTTCTGACTTCTACTTGATCTAGTCTATTTGTAATATTCTCGTTTGAATTTTTAATTTGGTTTATAGTTTCCTGCATTTCTAGGATTACTGTTTGTTTGTGTTTTTTTTTTTAAGATCTCTATCTCCTGGTAAAGCTCATTCTTTGCCATTTGAATTTGTTTTTTTTAATTCATTTTCAAAATATACTTTTATTGCTTGGACTTGCTGTCTCATGTCTTCTCTAATATTCCTTTCCATCTGAGTTAGGTATGCCTTGAGTTCTTTCCCTATCCATGCTTCTGATGATTCTAGGTCCTCCTGTAGACTTAAGTTGTCCTGCATTGTTTGTACTTCTTTTTTCCCTTGTTTTTTTCATGGTGTTCACGTTACTTTCCAGCTCTGTTTGAGTGCTTTGTAACTGCTTTCTCCTATACATTTGTTTTGGCTTTGTATATCTCTGTTGTCTCTCCTTTGTGGTGGGAGATTATGCCTAGAGATGTTGAGCTTTATTGTACTTTTAAGCTGATTCATTCAATTTATAAAGGACTTCCGGATTCTGTATGCATATAGTGATTTGTTGTTTGTTCTTAGGACTTTATGTTTAGGTTAGGTGCTATGAAGGTATAAGGGTTAGTATGTCTTGGCTACTTTAGAATGTTGCTCTACTGAAGGGGGATACTAACCGTCAATTGGATCAGGGTGTTGGTAGTAGCTAGGTATTTAGGAGCCCTATAGACAGCCACGAAACATTCACCTATTTGCATTTAGACAATTACACGTAATGGAGGACATAATGCTTGGGATGAAAGTTGGGGAGAAGGGGAAAGAAGGTGCTCTTAAAAAGAAAGAAGGAGAGGGAGATAGATAGAATAGAGGAGAATGGAAAGAACAATAAAACTTGAAAGGGAAAAGAAAGAAGGAAAAGGGGAGAGAAAAATAGAATAAAATAAAATAAGAAATTAAATTAGGTCTTAGAGATCCATTTTCTTCTCTTCCGTTAGGCAGAGCTGTGCCCTCCAGGCTGAGTTTTGCCCTCTATGTGTCGACAGCAATCCCTGTAAGGAAGCTCCTGGGAGTCTCTCAATCCTGTTAGTCCAGAGTCATTCCACTTCTCCAGCCCCTCCTCCCCTTCCTCCTTCCAGCCAGCCAGGTCCTGCTCACCAGAGGCAGTTCCCCAAGGATCTGGTTACACTTTCAGCCCCACTGCGTGCCCTATTTCCCGAATGACTGAGCACTCTCTCTACCATTCATCTAAGCCCCAGTGCTGTGGAGCTGTGGTCTGGGAGTCAACAGTTTAGTTTTTCCAGACCCCTTTGGTGGGCACACCCTGGGAAGCTGGCGGCTAAGACCTTGGGTGTCGCCACTGGTGGTAATGTGAGTTGGGGTTCGAGAATCCCCTCTGCTGCCCTCAGCCCCTACAATCACGACCACTCCGCTGGCGGTAGGAGGAGTTGGGGTTCAGGAGTGCCCTCTGTTTCCCTCTGCCCCTACCGTCACGCCCTCTCTGTTGGCGGTTGGGGGAGTTGGGGGTGGGGAGTCTTCTCTGCTTCCCTCCACCCCTACAGTCACGCCCACATCACTGGCGGTAGGGGGAGTTGGGGGTCGGGAGTCCCTTGGCCCTTACAGTCACGCCCATGGAGAGATTTTTGAAGTTTCCCGGTTGTTTGTATCTGGTGTTGGTGGGAGTCACACACCTGCTAAAGTAGATTCCGCTGGGAAGGAATCTTGTTGGCCGAATTCTGGTGACTTCCCCTCTCTGCTATGGCGGGCCACTGGCTCCTTGCCGGAGTATCCGAAGGGAGGGGTGGGACTGGCTTGTCTCTGGTCTGATTCAATCTCTGGTTTTAGCTCCCAGTTCGCTATTTCATAAAGGCTTGGTTAGAGTCCCTTCACATCGCCTCCTGAGCCGGGCGGGCGGGGCCTTTCCCCAGTTGGGCGGGGCCGTCCGCAGAACCTGGCGGGCGGGAGCTGTTCACCCGAGAGGAGGGAGGGGGGGTCGTTTGCAGTGCCGAACGGGGGGCGGGGTCGTTTGCAGCGCCGAACCGCCGGGTGCGGTTCACAGAGCAGGGCCGGCAGGGGCCCGGGCAGGCAGCGGCTGTTTGAAGGTTCGCTGCCGGGCTAGCAGCAGCCTTTCAGCCGCGGCCGGCGGGACTGGGCCCCTGCGCCTCTTGGCCGAGACAAACTGACACTTCCAATAAACTTACTAATTCCCGGCAGGTCTCCTTTCAGCGGAATTTTGCTAGAAGTTTCTCAGCAGGTTGCATGTAGGTGTATTAATGGGTCTCTCTGATCCCGTTACTCTGGAGGTATTGAAAGCGCTGCCTCCTCGCCGGCCGCCATGTTGGGTCCCCCATGAATGCAATTCTTGATACTGAAAAAAAAGAAAAATGCAAACAACAACAAAATAAAGATCACACATGAGAAATTACCTTCTAATACATTAAATAATCAAAAAACAAAATATTTTCTTCCCAAAATGGAAAGAAGACAAATTTACATGCTTTCACTTGTTCTTTTTAACGTATTAGAAATCCTGGCCAGATCAATCTGCAAGAAGTACAGACAGAGGGCATACCAAATGGAAAGGGAGAAGTAGAAAAACCTCTGTTTATCAGCGAAATAAAGTTATATCTGGAGAATCTCAAGATTCCAAGAAAATAATCACCACAATGAATAAATTCAGCAAAGGTACCAATACAAAACCCCACACACACAAACTGTGTTTCTATACACTAATAATATATATATATATATATATATATATATATATATATATATATATATGGAAAGAAAATCCAGAAAACAATTTCATCTGACAAGTAAAATAAAATGTAATACTAGACCCAATGTAATACTACCCAATCAAGTAGATCAAACGTGAAGACTTTAAAACAAGCAATAAAACTTAGCTAACACCAAAAAGTGAAAGATATCAAACCATCATGGGCAGGAACACTTAAACTTGTTAACATATCAACACTATCCAAAGAAATCTACAGTTTCTGTTCCATCCCTAAAAAAATTCCTAACTTCTTTTTTTCATGAATACCATTTTTATTTCATATTTTTATTTACTCATATTCATTTTACATGATAGTAGAGAATATTTTAATTTATTCATAAAAACATGGAATGCATCTTATTCTAATTAAAATCCCAGTCTTGTTGTACATGATGCAGAGATTATTCATTGCAAAAATTTAAAATTCCAACCTAAAATGATAGGGAATGTGAAAACAACCAACTTCAGAAACATTTTGAACAAGAACAAAATTGGTGATCTAACCTGTCATAATTTCAAAACTCCATGCTATAAAGTTACCAGTCATACAAACACAAAAGACAGAAATGTTGATTAATAAAACAGGGTAAGAAATTCAGAAATGAAAAAAAAAATAAGTTCTCAAGTGATTTCTGACAACAGAATTCCATGGAAATGGACAGTATTTTCCACAAATACTGTTGAGAAAACTGAATAGATAGCAACACATGAAACAAGGAAGCTGGGCCCTTATCTGACACCATGGACTAAAATTAACTCAACATAAATAGAGGACCTAAGTGTAAGATCTGAAATATAAAACTCATAACACACAATAGAAAAAGCCCATGACAAGGGATTTTGACAGGGACTTTTTGAACAGCACATCAAAAGCACAGGCACCAAAAGGAAGAAACAAACTGAACTACATCAATCCCAAAACTTTGATTCATCAATGGACACAGTCATTAGTGAAAAGATGACTCACTAAATGCAAGAAAGCATTTGAAAATTATATTTGTGATTAGAATTTAAGATCTATGATATAAAGAGCCCTTATACCTCAATAAGAAGAAAACAACAAATCAATATTAAAATGGGCAAAGGACTTGCACAGATATTTCTCCAAAGAAGATATGCAAATGGCTGAGAAGCACATGGGAAGATGTTCAATATCAATAATAAGTGGAGAAATCAAAATCAAAATCACAATGAGATCCAGCTTCAAACACATGATGAAACAGAAAGAAACAGAAAACAGAAAAATCCCTGATCGGCTCCCATTCTCCAGTCCAGGAACAAAGAGGCACATCCACCCACCACCACAACTAAAACAGAAAACACCAGTGCTGCTGAGAATGTGATGGAGCCAGAACCCTAGTGGGTTAGAATGCAAAGTAGTGCAGGCTCTATGGGAAACTGATTGGTGGTTCCCCAAATTATCAAAAGGATCATTCAAATGACCCTTCAATTCTACTTCTTTTGAAGAGATATTTATATGTTTGTAATTACTACAGGATTATTTATTATACTCAAGGGTACATTGAGGAAGAATATTTTTATTTTTAGCTGTGCATTATAGTTATACAAAAGCATGAAATATAGTTTGTTCCAAGTCAGTCTCGAGAATTTGCCCTTTCCCTCCCTTCCTCCCTGACCCAGTTTCCTTTCTTCTTCTATACTGGTCTTCCATCCATGTATTTATAATTTTCTTAACTCATGCTTTACAGATATACATAAAGATAAAACTCACTGTGGTCTCTTCATATATGTATATAGGATAGTATGGTCAATTTCATTCTACAATTTTGCCCTTTTCCTATCCCAAGGAATAATTTTTTTTTTACATGTAGCACATGATGAAGTATTATTTGGTCTAAAAAACAAAGAAAATCCTGGCCGATAGTAGAGTAGGGATGGACCTTGAGAATACAGACTGTACGATCCTACTTATATGAACTGCAGTACACAGAGTAATTAAAATAATACAGAAAGGAGAATGGTGACTTCTTAGAGCATGAGGGAAATTGATGATTACTGTCTAACAAATTAGCTTCAATTTTGCAAGATGAGAAAAGTTCTGTGGCTGCATGGTGGTTTCCAAAGAATGGAAAAATAAGTGTAATGAACACCACTGATCTGCCTTCCCAAATAGCTGACATGGCAAAACTTTGCTGTGAATATTTGAAAATGTATATAAAATTAAACTCATTTTGCTAATTTCCACACAAATAAAAACCAAGTAAATTCTCCACTAGTAGAAACTTATCAGAAGGAAGTTCTCTATGAGTAGAAATGTGAAAGGATCATTCAGGTTGAAAGGATGAATCACTCACTTGGTCATGCTAAGAAAAAAAGAATACAATGAGGGTAGCTCCACAGGAAAATTTAAAATAAGTATCATTGTACAATCAGTTCTTAACTCCTCTCCTAATCTGACTGAGTTGCAGTGGTGTAATAATTATAGAGCTTGTGATGTTGCCAGAACATGCACACCATGAGGCCAGTCATGTGCACCTATGGGCCAAGGACACCACCAAGCTGGGAGGGCTCTGTGGAGACTTGTGCTTAGGGTCTCTGACTTTGTCTTGGCAGAGGGAAAAATGCAAGGGAGGATGCAACAGGTGGACAAACAAACAACTCTCTCAACAATTGTCCTTGGATCTGTGAAACTCCTGGCAGTTTCCTTCCAGAGTCAGTCCCTTTGAATCACAATGGCCATACCTTACATCTTGGAGGAAAAGCTCCCCCCACCACTCCTGAGGGACCATCCCTGATCAGCTCCCATCCATCAGCCCAGGATCCAAGAGGCACATCCACCCACCACCACAACTAATGTAGACAGATGTCAGATAAGAATGAGAACTCAGAAATCACTGTTGGAGCTCCAGATCAACAGGAACAAGCATCAGTGCACTTGGGAAAGGCTTGCCATAACCAATGTGTTCCTGCCATCCCTTATGGCCACAGATGCACACATGCCACCCAGCCACAGAGACCTGTGAACACCTCTTGCTGAGGCACGTACATGTAAAGATGCACACTCATTAAACCGCCTTCCACCACAGATATCATTAAAACACCTCACATTTAGAAACAGGTGCATGACCCACAACTCACTGCCATCCCACCAAAAACACAGATGCATAAATCACCTTTATCCCTGCTTTCCCTGAATACACACACCACCACTTCCTTTCTAAAAAAATATATACATACCCACAAATACACATGCCTGTACTGACAGACATGCAATTATAATGTATACTTTTCCAAATGCAGGCTTATACATTCCTGTATACTCTACACTTCCTGAAGGCATGCACATGATATAACCAAACACTGAGTATGCATGCACACAGAAATACAACATACAACCCCCCTACACACACACACACACACACACACACACACACACACACACACACACACAAAATAAACCCTATTTGTTACCAGAAGTCACATAAACAAAACCCTAAGTACTCTGGAAAATCTCACAGTCTTGATCCTCTCATCAGAAATACAATATACACAAAAATCTCTTTGAACTTCTCCAAGATTGAGTGCAACCAGAAATACCCTGATTACAAAAATGTGACATCCTTAACCCTAAATGACACAGGTACAACCACAAACATACACACATAAACATGAGTCCATATTGCCAGAATCACTTGATATGCAAACACCAACTCCCAAACACACATAAAGTTTCCCAACCCTCTCCAAATGTACACAACAATGATGTCACCTACAATCTACTCATTGTCATTTCCCAAATACACACATAACATATGTGTGGCTCTAACACACACGTTTTACCCCTGCACTCTAATGTCACACCCTTCCCTAACCACAAAATAAAATTAAATTAAAAAATCAATATTTTGTGAATATCAAAAAGTATTCACCAAAATACTCCATTCAAACCCTCTTCTTAATAATTATTCACAAGTCCCACCATGTCATAATAACCCATATACACTGTCAGTACCCAATCCTCCTAACTTGTATTCCCATATAAATATAACTCCTACATTCTCTCAGTGGAAACACACACCACCCATCTACAGTTTGAGAATAAATACTCAGCCATCACACTTGCTAAATACATTCACTGTCCTAGATTACAGAAGTCTGGGAACACACGTGTCCGTCTGAATCTACAAATCCACAGTACTCCCACAGACCCATAGTACATGCAGCCACTCTCTCACTATTAAAGGGCACAGAACTCACTATTAATATACAGAACTGCTCATACTTTCTGATATACTCAGTCAACAGCACACAACACTGTGGAACTCTGAAAATCCTCAATTGCATAAACTTCCTATTTTCCAGATGCCTGAATGTAAACCCAGAGGTCCTCATGCCCAAATTAAAACAAATACACAGCAAAATCAAAACAATTCCTTTCAATAACCTTCCTTACAAAGTCTCATACATATTTTAAAAAGTCTCCTTTTAAGGGGCTGGGGTCATGGCTCAGTGGCAGAGTGCTTGTCTAGCACGTGCAAGGCCCTGGGTTCAAGTCTCAGTACCACATAAAAATAAATAAATAGAATAAAAGTATTGTGTCTGACTACAAGTAAAAAAACAGAATATTTAAGAAAGTCTCCTTTTAAGGTATTAACGCTGTTGATTCTTGTCCACTTTCTCCAAAGCCGGGACTCTCACCTGACTGTCTGGCTCCTGAGTGTCCCCTCTGCAGCTGGCACACAGCCTGGTCCACACAGGGTGCTCCGAGGATGTGGTGGGACCAACATGATGTCCTCACTCCTGTCCTTTTTAAAAAATACGGTTTGATAGGAAATGAAGGATGCTATAGAGAGAAGAGCTGGGAGAATGAGGGGCGAGGGGCTGCAGTTTTCAATAGGGTCCTGAGGTGCCTATTGGAGAAGGTGACATTTGGGCAGCAACTTCATGAGAAGGGGGTGATTACGTGACTCTTTCTGGAGAAAGTGATTCAGGCGGTGGGAAAGCGCCATGCAAAGGCCCTGAGGCAGGGGCTGCCTGGCTGGTGAGACGCCGGAAGATGGAGTTGAGGTGGGGCGGGAGAGGAGAGTGGAAGAGGTGAGGACAGAATGGTGTCCAGGTCTCAGTAAGGATTGCTGATATCTTATAACTCCAACTCTATTAATAATGTCCCTAGCCATCTTTGTCCCTACATGTATCAGTGAAGTGCCACCACACCAAAGCCCAGGTGGGCAGGGAAGCCTCCTTTCCTCCAGAACCTCCCATGGTCCCTCAGTCGAGTCCCCATGTCCTGCAGGACTGGGGTCCTTGTTCCCGGATGTGGGGGAGCCAATTGAGGCCTGGACAGCTGAAGTCTCCTGGGCAAGACCTCACGCCCAGGACACAGGGAGGGGGTGCAGTCAGGTCCATGCTCCAGTGTGAGGCTGACCACGTGGCCTGGGCACCCCTGCCACCACCCAGGGAGGCTGGGGCACTGAGAGGAGGCAGGTGACGAGATCCAGACAGGCCTCTCTCCTCTCCCCGTACCTCCCAGGAGACTCAACGGCACTTGGGGAAAATCAAAGTGCTCAGTCCTTTACTCAGCAGGGAGTCAACTCATGAGTGTCACCATCCCCAGGGTGGCACAGGCTGAAAGGACGCAGTGGTTCTCCAGGGTTCCATTAACAGCAGGGACCATGAATTCAGCATCGTGATGGCTGGAGGAAGGCAGGGTCACCGAGGGAGGCAGGACCTCCCAGGTCCCACTGCACAGAGCACACTTGGGAGGCCCCAGGGAGGCTCAGGGTCTGGGGCCACGCACAGAAGGACTGGAATCCAGCTAATGTGGGTTTTGCCCCTCTCTGACCTCAGGCTCTTCTTCAGGGACATGGGGTGCACAGTGAACTTTGCTTCACGGGACCAACATGGAAGCCAGGTGAGACAGTGCTTATGACCCACCAGCACGGGGTGACGGAGCTTGGGACTTCTCAGCCACTCTCTCCTGAGCACAGGGTCCGTGTGTGTCTATCCAGGCTGGCGCACACAGGAGATGCCTGGCATATGTGTAGGCCTTCATATCAGCTTCCTGCCTGGCCTTGGGCTCCCACTCTGAGCCCTGGACCACCCCTGCTGCCCCCTTGGGCCACCCCAGCAGTCCTCGCAAAGGCTCCCCAGCCTTGGGTGCCAAGAGCAGGCCTTGCTCCATTGGGGTCTTACCCAGTCAACTCTGATGGTGAACATCAGGCCCCAGCAAGGGGAAGAATCTAGGGACCTACCTCAGAGTCTAAGAGTGACCCCAGTCAAGAAAGATGTCACCCTTACTGCCCGGACCCCCATGAGGACACGGTGGGGTGGGTTCCAGAATGGGGGGCCTTGAAACCGTCATTAGTGGCAAGAATTCCTTGATCTCCCCACTTCAACCTCGTTTGCTTCAGTGGGAGGAGAATTTCTCTCTCCTTTCTAAAGTAAGAGAACAGACCAGAGGAGAAAAGCAGCCACAAACCAAAGGCTAAGGCTGGACAGATACTTCCTTGGTGACCAGGATGGACATCTTCAATTTCAAGAGCCGCCCTGTCCAGGAGGAAAGGGTGAAAGCTACACACAGACACTTTCTGAATTTTCTAGAAGCAACATTGAAAAAAAAAAAACACGTGGCATTTACTTATTTAGGGGTCAGGAGTGGGTACTCGAACACTGAGCCCCATCCCCAGCCTTATAGTGGGTTTTCTGTAGAGACAGGGTCTCACTGAGCTGCTCAGGGCCTCACTGTGGCTGAGGCTGGCTTTGAGCTGGCGGTTCTCCTGCCTCAGCCTCCAGAGCCTCTGGGGTGACAGGTGTGGCCCACTTCACCCGGCCCATGAAATCATTTTAATATAATTTAACAAGACCCAGACGCCTATTCTCAGGTCGCCCAGGGCTCAGGGTGCAGAAAGCAGGTCTTGGAGTGGAACCTCCAAGGCCTCAGTGGATCCCTTGGGGGCTGGAGGGTGACCCCTGCCTGTCCCCTCCCAGAGCTGGGCGTCCGCTTGCCCTGCCCCCCATCTCCAGACAGGCAGCCCCCCCCACCAGGTGCCGTGTTTTTCAGGACCAAGGTGGGGGGAGGGGTGCAGGGAGAGGAAGGAGCAGGCACCAGCGGGAGCTCTCGGGGAGGGAGAAAGGGACAAGCAGACAGGGTCCAGGGACAGAGAGGGCCAAGGCCGGTGAGTGCTGCTGTGGGGACAGGGCTGCAGTCTCTCTGGTCCAGGGAAGCCCAAAGGCCACCCCCAAACACCACTGTGCCCGACCTTCCTCTCTCTGCACCATAATGTCCTGCCCTAAGGCTACCTTCTGTCACCTCCCCAGGTGCTTTTCAGCAAAGGAAATTGCAAACAATTTCTTTGCCTTTCAGGGAGCGTGAGGGTCCCCCACACCCATCGTCTCCATCACGCTCCTCCTTCCCAGGGAATCTCGAGCAGCCCAGCCAGGGGGTGCCGATTCCCAGTCCCCAAACAGAATCAGAAGGGGACAGTGGAGTGAAGACATCATCTCCCTGCAGGAAGCTGTGTGGCCTGAGGTAGGCAATTGACCTCTCTGAGCTTTCGTTTCCCACCACATTGGGGAGCTCAGCGTCACACACCTGCCATCATTTTATTCGTCCCTCACAGCGGCTCTGAGAGGGGAGTGTCCTGAGCACCATGTCCACCATGCAGTTTAGACAAAGGAGGCCCAGAGACACTGGAGTGTGTGCCTGAGTCACACAGCTCCAAACCCCCAAGTAGCACAAGGAGTGCCACCCAGGCCCCCTTCTCTCAGCTCCCAATCTCTGGCCTTAGGTGACATAGGCCGAGCAACCCCCATTATAGAGGAGAGGGAAATTGCTGTTAGATTAGTGAGCACATCCACAGAGCCCCATTTTATATCCCAATTCAGAAGATGACATGAACATCTGCTTTCACTTCAAGACATTAATTTTCAATTATTGGAGAAAAACAAAATTAGTTCTGACAAATTGTTGGCAAACACAGGCTCTTGTCTGGTGGTTCATAATAATAACTTCGGGGGCCCACAATTAGTGTCCTTGGATGGAGTTTCCTGATGGAGCCCTTCATCTGCAGTCTGCGGTGGTGGCGGGCAGCACCAGCATATCTCCTACACCCTGTTCTGTGGGGTGAGAGAGACAGTTCTGCGAGCCCCTGCTCCAGGTGACTACCTCTTCCGTGACAAGGTTAGGGAACTCAGGACTTTCAGATGTTCTGGAGAAGGGAGGGATGGTGAAGATGGCAGGTGAATAAAAACACCCTCTGGAACCATTTTCAGCTTTAGACATGTCGAGGCTTCCTTCCATTCAGTAGCATGATTTCACACAGGGATGTAAATCCTTCCCAAGCCCAAGTGTGCCCAAAAAGGCAGACTGGAATCCCCTCAAAACAACACCTTATAATCTGATTTGTCATCTGCAGTGGGAGAATGGACTGCATGCTTCTCCTATGAGACCACTTCCACCCATGACAAAAGGCCATTCAGGATCCTAAACCCCAAACTCAATGGCTCTAGCTGAATGCTACATCTGTAATAATAATAATAATAATAATAATAATAATAATAATAATAATAAACTGTTTGCCAGTGTCCCATCTACCAGGGAACCTGGTTCAGCTCGAATTGCATGCTCTAGGAAGTGGGAAGAGGAAAAAAAATTAAAAAGCAAGCTCTGAATTTGCCAACCTTAGTGACCCCCAATCCAGAGAACAACCCACTTGATAAGAGATTATCAACACTATAATCTCGTTGGATGGGTTTTTTATGTATCTTGGCTGCTGTAGTCACTATATTAATAAAAAGCCACTGAGATATGAATGAGCAGAAGAATTCAGAGATAATGATGTAGCGGTCTTTGAATTTGGATGGTCACAATTAAAACCAGAGTGTTTGCCTTGCTCACATGTTCAGACTCTTGGGGGGAATGGGGGGGGTGCTGTTAGCACATGGAAGGGGAGGTAACCAGGGAGGGAGGCAGGTTCAAAAGGAAAAGGAGAAAACAAAGCAACAATAACAATACAAAATTATATCTTCAAGAAGACAGTGAAAGACACTGCTACATCCAAAGTCAACTGGGTAACTGAGCTCCAACATTGTGTAATTGACTTTGCAAGTAGAACAATAGCAATGTAACAAAGAAAATGTCAGTGTTTTCACAGCACTAATCTATAACGCTGTCAGGCAGGGCTGACAATACAATAGCTTTCAAAGGGATATTACCATCATGCTTTTATTCCTGACATCAATCAAGACAAAGAGAACCCTTTTCACAAGACATTAAAAATCAAACATTTGTACAAGAAGATAGGTAAAACAGCACTCTCCTTAAAGACAGCCATGCAGAGCAATCAGATAATTGGTGATCCTTGAAAGCAGTAAAATATTTTTATTTACTGAGTGTACAACCCCAGTCGCTGGCTGCTACCCCATCCTGGCAGGTATGCTATGAATCCAAAGTTTCCATCTTTATCTCCTCCACTCACTTCACCCTGCCTGGAGCCCACAGCAGGCTAAGGAAACTGACAGCCAGCACTGAAATATTCAAGTGGGATATATAACCAATACAGGCTTCACTAGTCCACTTTGAGTGCAAAACTACTCTGATTACAGACTAATATAACTACACACAAAACGCCCTTGCAAGCCAACGGGAATTTGCAGAAATTGACAAATTGGCCCAACCACACCTATTGAGGTTACCTATTATAACCAGGCACTAAGAGTTTCCAAGGTACTCTTCTGTTTTACCGATACTCACTCAGATAGGAAGAAACCCTGATATCTATACAAATATTTTCAAGAAATAAAGATAATACTCTTTGCAAACATCAGTGTACCATGCATAGACAAGTTTGGACTTTACTTCATGAAGCCAGGGTTCAGGAAAAGCAAGCACCTAAAGCCACCAACCCACCTTGCAAAATGGATGGGGCCATCAGGAAACCTAGCCATCCACCACTAGATTACCTCGAAACAGTTAAGATGCCTGCATACCATAAGTTAGTGACACTTAAGAAAAATACCAGGTCCCGGAGCAGGAAGTAAGGGGGAACTAATGTTCAAGAGAGTTTATAATCTACACACATTCTGAACCATTGATGTATCCAGCCACCAGCCTTCCAAAAGGTCCAAGATGATGGCCTTAACACCCAAAGGAGGTCACCCCCACTCAGGGCTTGACAGAGCTCCTGGTACAGGTAGCTCCAAGTCCTAGAATGTTGTGAAGGAGGAGAGAAAGAGAGAAAGACACTCTGCTGAAGAGCCCAGACAAAGTGTTTTGTCCCTCTGATATCCAACAGACCACATGCCAAAAGTATGCAACCAAGTTGTCACTCTGAGACAAAAATGTTACTCTCGAAGCACCAGAGGCAGCAATGGTTGTTTTTACTTTTTCAGACAGAAGTAGACACTGTTGTGTCTTTTTAAAAAGTGTTTGAACAACAGGCTCCCTTCATTTCATTGCTAAAATGGGGAGAAATGTTAAAAGAAGAGGGAGCTGGTCCTAATGCTGCCTTGAAAACACACTCTCCCACCACTGCCACCTAAATGAGTCTTTTCCAGAGCCAGGCAGCAAGTCTACATGCTGGCCTCAGTGGTGAGTTCCTTTCGTTTACACATCCAAATGAACAGTTAAGAGAAATCAATGCATCTAATTGCCAGACTATTAAATCCTACTTCAGGGGAAGAATTCCACCACAGCCACCAGCTGAAGAGTTGGCTACTGACATAGTAATTATTACAACTTTGTATTAGATTGAACCATATCCCCAGACTTCCGACTCCAGCCAGGAGAGCTGTACTCCAAGATGCCTAGCTCCAGTTTCCTCCTTGCATGGTTCCTCCTCCTCTGTGAACACACTGTAGCAGGCCTCCTCCTCTGTGAACACACTGTAGCAGGCCACAACATTTGCCAGGGCTGGCGGGTTCTGTGGAATTACTTTATGACTGTTAAGTCACCAGCATTTTGCACTTTTCATTATAAATGCACACTCGGCACTTTATGGTTAAATGTTAGCAGGATTCTCCTGCCAGAGGCACATAGTTATCTTATTTTATTGCTTATTAAGTTTTTGCAAGGAAACAGGTGTAAGAATCTAAACAGCAATTACTAGAAATAAAGAATGTTTTCTAGAATGAAACAGGCCCTTCCAAAGCTAAGAATAGGTAACTTAATTGGGGGGGATTAATATTAGGATTAAATATCAGTTACCCCAATCCACATAGAAAGCTATGGAACGTACAAAGGGTTTGTTTTGCCCTTCCTGCAAGATCATGTACATTTAGCCAAACAAATGTCAACAATTTACACTTGTATGTGGTCTCAGATGAATCAAGAAACCTGTAACCTCAGAATGCCTCTATTTATTACATCTCAATTATTTCCATGAAAACACTAGCAATGGCAAGGTACACTGTTCCCAGGTCCCTAGACAACCAAAATTATAAAATGGACTTTGGAGGAGCTCGGGGCTGTCAGAAGAAGACAAAGAAGGGGAGGGAAGGAGAGAAAAGTCACTGGGGGTAGTTTTGGATGTTGGGGTGGGGGTATGTGGACACAACCTGAGTGCTAATTAATATTAAGAACTGTAATTAACAGGCAGTTGCTAGATGGAGAAAAACTGACAGCAGTACAAATTATTCAAAAGTTTTTAAAAGGATGGGAAAAAAGATGTATTCCTTTTCCATAGAAATGAGAGAAGTTGTTTCATGGATCTGAGGAATCCAGCAGCAGCCAGCCATAGGGTAAAGGGAGACAGGGCTCCTTAACAATTGAGGGGCAGAGGGAACTGCGAGGTAATTGTTACCAAACCATCTGATATTATCAGCCAAAATAACATCAGTGAGTGAGATTGGAACAGCCTGGAGAATGAGGCCAAAATTATCAAAGGGGCTGTGGCCAGAGGTCATCAAGGGAGTTGGGAGAGGACAAGGGCCTCAGGACTTTAAGGCTCCAGAGGCATATAGCCACTCTCATCCTGTTCCTCAGTCATCCCTCAGTGTGTCCAGGCGGCTAAGCACACATCTGAGGGGCTGGAATTGGGACAAAGCAGCAGGCCAGGCCAGGAGAGGGCGGCCTGTTAGGGGAAAAGGGCAGGGGAGGGGCTCAGCCCTCGCACTGCCTCTCCCCAGGGCCTCTGCTCTCCAGGGGCCCCTGGAGCTGGGGACATCCTGTAAATAGAAAGCAAAGCAAGGAGAAGGAGTGCCTGCGAGTGCTGTGCATGTGCGTACCTATACATCCATATCTCATCAAAAACATGCACACCCTGGGGACTCGGTGCAGGAAGCTGGCCAGGGTGTGGAAGGTGAGTGTGCCAGGGGTGGGGTACCCGGCACACTGCATGGAGAGGTGCTCCTGACTGCTGCAGCGCTCCCCGAGGACCTTAGTCCCCTTGGCCTAGACAATGAACTCCTGGCAGAGGCTCCCTGCCGGGTTGGCCTGCGTGCAGCAGGCAGGAAGCGCGTGGAGCAGGCAGGAAGTGCACAGATGAGCAGGGAGCAAGGTCTGGGCTGGGTGGGGAGGGGCGCTGGGGGAGAGGGGGAGCCGGGTGGCCTGGGACCATACTGCCGCGCCTGAAGCACGCTCCCTCTGCTCTCCACATCCCTGGGCAACAAGGAGGGGGCTGGAGAAAGCCAGTGAGGCCTGGGGCCAGCAAGGGCGGCCTGGAAGCTGCCAGCCTCCTGGGCGCCCGTCCTCGCTGCCTCTTCCTTTCGCTGCCACCAATTCGCAATCCCCGCCAAGTCGGCCGGCACGCCTTGATTGGCCACGGGGGCCTGGGGCCCACAAGGAGGGAGCGACCAGGGCCCCTTGTAGGCGACCCCAGGCCCGGGTCCCCGGCTAGAGGTGGCTCCAGGCCCGGAGAGGGTCCAGGCCGGTAGGATGTCCACGGCGTGCCCCCTCCACCGCCTCAGCCTCCCGCTCCTGGCTTCCTCCTCCCCCTCCTCTTCCTCCTCCTCATCCTCTCCCCTCGCTCGCGCGGGTCCCCAGCTGCCCACCCGCTCGCCAGTCCTTCCTCCCTCTCTCCTTCCCTCCCGCCTCCTCCGGGCCTCCCACACTCACCTTTCCCTGAGCGCGGCTTCCCCTGCTTCTGCCGGGACTTGTCCCGGACTCCTGGAGCTCCGTGGCCCTCCGCGGCCAGGGCCCCCAGCCGCCCTTCCCTGCTCTGGGTAGCCCTCCTCCCCCTTCTCCGCCTGCCTCTCGGAAACCCTTTTTGCAGCCGGGTTGGTGGCTGCGGACCGCCCGTCAGGGGCGGCCTCTCTGGGGGGAGGTGGGGGGGGCAGCCCAGGCCGCTGCGGGGGGGGGGAGGGCCCGGGGCACACCGGGGCCCTGCCTGTTGGAATGCAGAAGCCATGGGCTCCCGGTCCCAGCGGCGGTCCCTGCGGCGAGTGGCCGAGCCCAGTTATGCAAAAAAAAAAAAAAAAAAAAAAAAAAAAAGCCCCCCCCCCTCCTAGCCCCTCCTCCCTACCCCCAGCCAGCCCCCGGCCCCTAGGGCCCCTCCTCTCTCCCCCACCCCCCACCACCCTCACCCTCCTCCTCCTTCCCCTCCCCCTCTGCCCCTTGCCGGATTTTTGTGCAAAGTTTGCAGGCTTCCTGCAACGCAGGAGCTCACAATGAACCCCTCTGAGGAGTGGGAACGGAACTGGAGTCCAGAGGGTCTCAGGAGGGGAGGAGACCGGGAGGTGGTCGGGAGCTCGGGAGCTCAGTACCCGCAGCGGAAAAAAAAAAAAAAGCTTCAAATATCCCCTGCTGCGCACACACACTAAATAAATAAATATTAATGGCTCAAAAAAATGCCCAAACGCCAGGTTTGGAGATTATGATGGATGGCGAGGGGGTACCTCAACTCAGCTTACTTGGGGGTGGGGGCTCAAAACTGCTGTAGTGGCTGGAAGCCCCGGCTTGGAGCCCCTGGCTCAGCCCCCTTCTCTGGCTCAGTCTGGCGCCGGCCCCCCAGAGGGGGCGCTCAGGCGGCAGCGGGCAGGCGCACCCATGCACCAGGCATCGCTCAGCCCAGGCGCCGGGGGCCGCGGCTGCCTGCCCTTGGGCTGCGGTGCTCTGCGAGAGGTGTGCAGCCTAACCCCAGGCGGTGCCAAGTCGCCGGCCTGCTAGCTGCCTCCGTGGGCCAGGGGCTCGGAGAGGGGGGAGGCGGCGGCCGTGGTGGCAGAGGAGGAGGAAGAGCAGGCGGCAGCGGTGGAGGCAGCAGCGGCTCCGCCCCTGCTCCTCTGCTCTCCAGCCGCAGCCAATGCCGTCCTGCCCGCCAGCCTCCCTGCGCTCCTGTCTTCTTTGTGGTCGCTGGCTCTCCTCCTCCCAATCCGGCTGCTGGGGCTGCACTGCAGAGACACATAATAAACCCAGGCTTGGCTGGAAATGTAGCCAGGTCCCAGCAGGAGGATGTGAGGAGCTGAGTCCCGGTAGGGGAGCTCTGATCCCGTGGGGCGCCCCCCCCACTGCTCCAGCTCGGATCAGACGGTGAGAGGGCCAACAGCGCTGGAAATACAGCTCTGGCTGCCCGCAAAACCCAGACCACGGAGGCAGGCACCGCACTGGCTCGAAGGGCCTGGGCTCTGGCTGCAGGGGGCGGGAGGAGGGAACAGAAGGCCCACGCGGGCTGTCAGGCTCACCCAGATGCATTAGCATTACAAACTGCAAATATTGAAAGAATAGGGAAGCAAAGAGGTTAGCTATTCTAGCATTGCTTCTTGTGCGCTACGCACTAGAATTATCCTCAGACCTGGCTGTTCCCTCTCACTTGACTTTTGACTATGGGTTGGTGTTCCAAGACCACTCTTACCCCACATCCAACAAACGCTTACACCACTGGGCTAGCCTATACCCTCATTTGTAGGGTTCTTGAGCCTGGTGCGCACTTCCAGGCTGTGACTCTAACACCTTATCTCAGGAAAACTGCAGTAGCACCCCTTCCCTCCGAGGTTGGCAAAAATAAACCAGTTGCTACTTTCCACAAAGTTTTGCCAGGGGGCGCCTCAAGTCCCTGTAGTTCTTGAACTAGTTGAGGCTCAGATCTCCTAGCAGGTCCTGGGGTCCTGGAAGGGCACATGCTTAAGGAAAGTCTTCCCTGGGCGGCTCCCCTAAACCTTTACTTTGAAGCGTCCACCACCCCCGCCAGCTGCAGGCTTCCAGGTCCCGAGTAGGGGAGAGGCCCCCACATCTCCCCCTCCCAGGCAAGTGGCGCCACCTTGGGCCTGCGTGCCTTGAGCCTGGAGAGCTGAGCGGGTGCACGGAGCAGAGCTGGAGGTTATCAATCTCGGGGATGGATATGTTGCCACTTGGAGAGGCTGTGTCCCCTCAGAGTCGAGTTACCCAGGGCAACCTTTCACGGAAAAACCCGCTGCCTCTGAGAGCAGCGCTGGGCCAGCCCAGAAGCAGCGCTGCCCCAAGCAGGGTGCCCGCACCCCGTGGTTCCGCCTGCCCGCGGCCCCCTCAGCTAGCTTCTGCAGTCCCGAAGGGCCCTGCTCGCCAACCCCGTGCTGGTCTGATTGCTGAGGTAGATGCCACCCCGCACCCCTGCTGCTAGGGAGAGCAGGCCTGCGGATGCGGAGAAAGGCCTTAGGCAGGGGGCCCTGCGCATGCGCCCAAGGCCATCTCAGAGGTACAGTGGGGTGACAGGAGAAATGCAATGTCCAGGCAAACACTCCTACAGCAGAGACCGAGCATGAGGATACCCGGACAGGCCTTAGCCTGTCATCCACTAAGTAAGACCTAGACCCCGAGGTCCTCCCCTTCTCTGGAATAGGGTTGCCACTCTCAGCCACGGCCCTCCCCAGGTCGTGAGTCCGAGAATGTCCAACATTTCCAAGGAGCCACCTCCTGCAGCCAGGGATGGCCAGGGTTAGACTGAAGAGTGCCAAGGGCCCAGGCGAGGGCAGAGTTTGCTAGGCGACTGGGAAAGAGCCAGGAAGGAGGGGCCGAACCAGCCTCCCCCCCACCCCCACTGGCTCCTGGGATCGAGGCCCAAGGAGAGAGGGCCAGCCCTTGCTCTCTGTGCAGGGGGGGGGGTGTGGAAACTGCATGCAGATCATACCCATCCAGGAGAGAGGTGGCAAACAAAAGGAGCGAGGTGGGGATGGGTTGCGTTGGATGAAAGGAGGGGGTCATCTGGCGGGAAGGGGCGCCAGTGCCTCTGCCCTTTCTCTGTCCTAAGGGAACTGCGGGAGGCTCAGAGGCCAGAGGTGGAGGTAACAGAATGGACTGGGCGGGGCGCGGGGGAAATTGGGAGGGTGGGGGGTGGCAGGGATGACCAAAGACCTTTTGGAACTAATCCTCAAGGATGAAGGTCCTGGAGCAGCACACATTTTTTTTTTTTTTTTTTTGGATGAGTTGCCCACACTGCTCTGAAGCATGTTTGCGACTAGACCCTCACCCCGCCCCCACCCCAGACCTGGCTGTTGTGCCCCTGTCAGCTACAGTCAGGGTGCACCAGGGTGCTGAGGGAGCTCGACCTCCTCCTGCCTCATTTCTCCTGTTTCCTCTAAAGCTTGTTTCATTTTAAACTCCTTCCAGAAAAATGTTGTTATAAGGAAAATCTCAGTGCTGCAAAAAACCAGTACTATCCCTCTTACTACCCTAGCCCTGTTGAGCTCAGATTCATACCTGAAGGGTCTCAAGGGACATTTGTTGAAGCCTGGGCCTTACTTCTCACCAATCTGGTGACTCTGTACCAGAAAGTCATTTTCAGGTGATGTATTTTACAGCATCTGCCTACCTCCAGCAGGGAATCCAGGGTTTAGGGCCCCTCCCTTGTCAAAAAGTTCCCTTTGGCCCAAGATGCATGCCTGTTATTCCAGCAACTGAGGAGGCAAGAAGATCTCAAGTTTGAGGCCAGCCTGTGCAATCTATCAAGGCCCTATCTCAAAAATTTAAAAAAAAAATGGAAAAGACTATATATGTAGCTTGGTGGTAGAGTGCTCCTGGGTTCAATCCACAATGGTGGTGATAATAATAATAATAATAATAATAATAATAATAATAATAATAGAAACAATAACTTTTTTTTGTACTGGAGATTGAACCCAGGGGCACTCTACCACTGAGCCATATCTCCAGCCCTATTTTATATTTTATTTAGAGACAGGGTCTCACTGAGTTGCTTAGTGCCTTGCTTTTGCTGAAGCTGGCTTTGAACTTGTGATCCTCTTGCCTCAGCCTCCTGAGCTGCTAAGATTACAGGTCTGCTAGGATTACAAGTCTGGGCCACCGCACATGGCAATTATAACACTTAAAAGGCATTTTCTGACCTCAATTTCATCTGCTTTAGGTGGATCAAGATTTAGAGGAGGAAACTTCTGCCCTGCTCAGAGAAGTGGTTGGGAAACCCAGAGTAAACTGTAAGAAACCAACATCATAAATGCAAGAAAGATTACAAGTTGATGATTTTGAAAACAAAGAAGACTTGCTCACATAAATAGGCATTTTCCCTCAGTCGTCATGTGGATGGAGGAGGGGAAGCCAAAGAGCTGCCATTCTCCCAAATGATGCATCTTGAGAATGTGTCTCTGAACATGGAGCAAGTGAGGCTGCTGCTCTGAATTTCCAAGAAGAGGCAAGTGTATCATCCAGAGCGATCTGGTGAATGCAAGAGTCCAGTCAGCAACAAAAACAAACCTGTAAAACTGTAGAGCCCGGCGCAGGGGCACACATCTGTAATCCCAGCGGCTCAGGAGGCGGAGGCAAGAGGATTGCAAGTTCAAAGTCAGCCTCAGCAAAAGCAAGGTGCTAAGCTACTCAGTGAGACCCTGACTCTAAATAAAATACAAAATAAAGCTGGAGATGTGACACAGTGGTTGAGTGCCCCTGAGTTCAATCCCTGGTATCCACCCCCCACCCCCAACAAAATCCTATGTTAGAGTTCCTTTTGAGGCCTCTAAATTAGATCCTGAAGAGTTCCCAGAGTCTTTTACAAGAATCTTTGAAAGCCAGGCACAGTTGCACATGCCTGTAATCCCAGTTATCAGGGTAGCTGAGACAAAAGGGGCATAAATTCAAGACCAGCCTGGGCAACTTAGGGAGATACTGTCTCAAAATAAAACACAAAGGCTAGGAATGGAGCTCAGTGATAGAGCATCTTTGGATTCAAGTCCCAATTACCGGTTTAAAAAAAAAAAAAAAAGATGCTTTGCAGTAAGTGATCCAGTGACCACCTTCTCCCCTAAATATTTCTACTTGTATGTGCACACACACACATGCACACTTATCCTAAATGACACCTGTCACTTCTATATATGCAATCTAAATTTTGCAACATTTGCTTGCTGGTTAATTACTTGAAAGTCTCACTCTCTGTGGGGAGAACTTGCATCAGCCCCTGAGAATCAGTCATTATGGGGAGGAAGATTTATAACTTCCTTGGTTCACTTGTTTATTCAACATTTATTTATTGATTGTGTGCCTACTGTGTGCCAAGACTGAGGGTACAACAATGAAGAAGGATTACAACTATTCCCTGCTGGGGCTTGTTTGCTAGGGTGATGAAAAAGCCTTTTTTTTTTTTGAGGATTTTGTTGGGGGGATGGATACCAGGAGTTAAACTCAGGGGCTCTCCACCACTGAGCCACATCCCCAGCCCTGTTTTGTATTTCATTTAGAGACAAGGTCCCACTGAGTCACTTAGTGCCTCACTTTTGCTGAGGCTGGATTTGAACTTGCAATCCTCCTGCCTCAGCCTCCCTAGCCACTGGGATTACAGGTATGTGCCATCGCACCCAACTAAGACTAACTATTTTTTAAAAATACATATTTTTTAGTTGTAGTTGAGCACAATACATTTATTTTATTTATTTATTTTTATGTGGTTCTGAGGATCAAACCCAGGGCTTCACACATGGTAGTCAGGCATTCTATCACTACAATGCCAGCCCCTAAGGGGGGGGGGGGGGGTTGTGGCTTAGCGGTATTAAAAATTAGCCCTAAGGCTAACTTTCAATAGAAGATTATGAGAATAATGGTTTAAACAGTTTTGAACAAATCCTGAGAAGAAAAAATTACAAATGAAGCCAGAAAAATAAGGGTCAAAAGTGGTTTGGCTAACATGCTGAGGGAAGAGAAGGAAGGAGTCAAGGAAAAGGATAGAATGTACAGTATGTGCAAAGGGCCTGAGGTGAGAGGAAGCTGGTTGTTTGCAGTGAAAAGTTGTCACAGCTCCCGCAAAGAACTAAAGGAGGCATTATAACCAATCCCATCCCCTTTCCAATCCATCTTCCTCATTGCCTCACTGGAGAACCTCAAGCAAAGGGCTGTCTGTGTTTATAGTTTCTCATCTGCAAAATGAGAGTATTGATAGCACAGATCTCATGAGATTGTCCTCAGAATTTTATGTCAGTAAGCACTGCCTGTCTGGCCTAGAAAGAGGCCACGAGACAGCTGTTACCAGGCCTCACTTCCATCTCTTCCTTTCCCATCTCTCACCTTCACCACTGCCGCAGTCTGGCTGGGCACAAGTCATGAGCCACTGAAGCAGGAACAAACTTTATTCTTGAACTGCAGGAAAGCACTTCACACAGCTCCCGGGGAATCCTCCCAAACACGCCACGAGGCTTGTTCAGGAACCCCCAGCCAGAAATATCTCTCCCGGAAATCCCTCCTCCTGCACTTCCCCAACCAATGGGAACTCTCGGGGAATCCCTGGAAATCCCCACGAGAACTCCAAAATAGTGCGAGAACTCAAAAGTTGCGGCAGAGGCGGATAGTAATGCCTCGCCTGTCAATCAATACTGTTGGCAAAATGCCAGGGGCCATACAGACTCGGCCGTGGCTCTCAGCATCTCCCCCTTTTTGTTTAATTAAACAACAAGCAATGTGGCTTAGGGACCGTGCCTGTTAGGCAGTCCAATTCAACATATGGTCCTTACCCGTCATCGGATGAACTGACCTCTAGGCGTCAGCCTCCTGTCTTATGTTGGTACCACTGCAATTGGATCATACCCGTCACTGACTACCGGTCCAGCATACAGCCATACTTGTGGATAGGCCTTTGCACCAGTGGGGGGTGAGGTTCTTTGCCTCACCTCTGTTGGCCCCCAAATTTGGCCTTTGTGCCAGTGGGGGGGTGAGGTTCTTTGCCTCACCTCTGTTGGCCCCCAAATTTTAGACCATCACTAGTAGAAGGGAGGAGGATGCAAAATGCCATGACACTAAGCCAATTGAGGGCTCCTTTGAAAAATTGTACCACCGGTGACACCATCAGCAAAAATACTCCAGCACTACCACAATTCACTGCACCAACAGATAGTTCACAATGCATACAAGTGATACATAGTCCAGGCAAGTTCTGCAAGCAGTTCAGAGCAGAGGAATCTGTCAATATGTCCATTTCCTCCCAAAGTAAATCGACTCCTTGATTGAGCATTACTTGTTGAGTTATTATTCATTGATGCATCAGTTTATACAGTTTGTTGTGATAACTATCGAAGAAGCTGTAGTTTGGTTTTATGTTTGTCTTCACCAGCACTGGGATGAAGATAGGAATTCTGGCAATGATGCTAAGAAAAAAATTATGTAACATTCCAACAGGCACTAAGAAAACAATTTTTTGAACAATTTACATTATTCTGAACAGAATTATTAAATATAATGAGAAGGAAAGTTGAAAGTAAACAAACAGATCTGTTAACCTCCTTATTTGTTCACACATTAAAACAATTTTCAACAGCTGTTTACCCAATCTAAATTAAACCATTAAAATCACTTGAATAAAAAAACTTGGATCCATTTATTCATGAGCGCTCCTCATATATGATATATGGACATACGCACATACAGACATACAACACAAAACAGAAGTGTGCACACATAACATACAACACATAAGACAATAGTAAAGGCCTTGTAGCTTTACCTAGGTGAAATCTCCATTGCAATGCTTAAAAACTCCACAGTCAAAAAATAAAACTGATCAGAAAAACATTAACCTAGGTCTGTATGAGCTCAAAAATAAAATAGAACTTTATGATGTGGGAAAAGGCAAATAATAAAATAAATATTGAAAAAAGCATCCTGGTTAATCACTGTCGCAGATGTAAGAATAGCCAAACTGGAGTTCTGGATATCAGCTGTTATGGATTTGAGTCAAATCATCTTCCTTTTGGTCTGTAGAAATTGTTTTAGTTAATCTCTCTGGAATCCAGATTGGCTGCTATTCTCCCTGTGGAAAAACACAAACAGAACACCGACTCCAGACAATCACTGGGTCAGGACCTTTCCATTGTCCTGTTAGAATATCCTTCCAAAGTACCTTAGGCTTATGTACATTTTCTGGACACATATACCTTTCCGCAGCACTAAGCCCTGATGAATCCAAATTTAAAAAGTTTAGAGTAAAAAGGGTTATTTTAAGTTTATCTTTGGGTGATATATACCCCTTTCCAATTCCCTCTTTTTGCTTTAGTAAGTACATTTTAATAGTTTGATGAGCTCTTTCAACTATGCCTTCTCCCTGAGGATTGTATGGGATTCCTGTTATATGAGTAATGCCAAATGATGAGCAAAATTGTTTAAAAGAGGTAGAAGTATAACCAGCACCATTATCTGTTTTTAACTGTTTTGGAACACCCACAGTGGCAAAATTTTGTAAGCAATGAGCTATAACATCTTTAGTTTTTTCTCTGGAATGAAGGGAGCCCATCAAAAATCCAGAAGAAGTATCAACTGTAACATGCAAATATTTTAATTTTCCAAATTCTGGCAAGTGTGTGACGTCCATCTGCCAAATATGGTTAGGTATCAGTCCTCTAGGATTGACTCCAAGATTAACTTGTGGTAAAAAGGTCACACAATTTTGACATTGTTTTATTATTTGTCTAGCTTGTTCCTTAGTTATTTTAAAACGCTTTTGTAAAGTATTAGCATTGACATGGAACCTTTTATGAAAATGTGTAGCTTCTTCTAGTGTAGAGAAAATATGTATGTCATGTGTAGTTTTATCTGCTAAATCGTTGCCCAAACTAAGGGTTCCAGGCAATCCTGTATGTGCTCTGATATGTCCTATAAAGAATGGATCTTTTCTGTCCCAGATTAGACTTTGTATAGCAGAAAACAAAGAGAAAACAGTAGAGGAAGGGGAAATCCTGCCAGCATCTTCAAGGGATACTATAGCATTAACTATATACTGACTATCAGAAAATAAATACAGAATCTTTAAATATCACAAAAGCTTGTAAAACTGCATTAAGCTCTACCTTTTGAGCTGACTGTTTGGGTACTAAAAATGTAAAAGTTTGATCAGGGGTAACTACTGCTGCTGTACCATTATTTGACCCATCAGTGAATACATTTGGAGCATTCATGATAGGGGTTTTTCTTGTCATTTTTGGAAAAACTACAGGATGCGAAGACCAAAAAGACAACAAAGGATTAGATGGAAAGTGGTTATCAAATGAAACATTAGATTTACACATGATTATTGCCCAAGTATTTAACTCATTAGCTAACTCATCAATTTGATCCATAGTATATGGAGTAATAATTTTATTGGGAGAAATTCCAAACACTACCTTTGCTGCTTTTATTCCTTTGAGTATTAATTGTCCTACAGCCTCAGGATACCTAGTAAGAATAGTGTTAGGAGAATAAGATAAATGTATCCATAATAATGGACCTTCTTGCCAAAATACTCCTGTAGGAATATTTTTTGTTGGTAGTACAATAAATAATAAAGGCAAACTTATATCAATTCTATCCAAATGCATATTTTCCATATATGTTTCAATAATTCTTAATGCCTTTCTTGCTTCAGGCATTAACATGCAGGGTGAATTTGGATCTGATGGACCTTTTAGGATATCAAATAAAGGTCCCAACTCTCCTGTTGGTATGCCTAGATAAGGCCTTATCCAATTTATGTCTCCTAATAACTTTTGAAAGTCGTTAAGTGATTTGAGTTGATCTACTCATATTTGAATTTTTGGTGGACGGACCATGGTTGAGGATAATAGAACTCCTAAATAATTAATTGGAAAATTTAATTGTACTTTATCTATTGCTATCTCTAGATTATAATTTTTTTAATAAATTTGTAAGTGTGGCATAACATTCTAGCAATGTGTTTTTATCTTTGTGTGCTAGCAATACATCATCCATATAGTGAAATATTTGTAGTTTAGGATTTTGATTTCTAAGTGGCTGGATTGCTTTGTTAACATAAATTTGACACATAGTTGGGCTGTTAGCCATCCCTTGAAGGAGTAATTTCCATTCATATCTCTGATCAGGACCTTCATGATTCAGTGCAGGGATAGTAAATGCAAAATGTGGACTATCCTCAGGATGAATTGGAATTGAAAAAAACCAATCTTTAATATCTATAGCTAAAACGTACCAGGTTTTTGGCAAAGCAGACAATTAGGAATCCCCGATTGAGCAGGTCCCATAATAACCATCTCATTCATTATTAATGGCTCTTAAATCTTGCAATAATCTCCATTTACCAGATTTCTTTTTAATGACAAAAATGGGAGTATTGTAAGGAGATACGGAAGGTTGTATATGTCCCTCCGCTAATTGTTGTTTGACCAGGTCATGGGCTGCTTGTATCTTTTCTTTAGTCAGGGGCCACTGAGGAACCCATACTGGTCTATCTGATTTCCAAGTAATTTTGATTGCCTCAGTGACCCCTTCTGAAAACCCAGTCCATGTCTATTTATTGCTTGATCTGTTTGAATTGGTGCTGCTATGCCTTGTTCTCCTAAACTTTTTTCTTTCCTGAAACCTTGTCTAGCCCTAATAGTGGGCGCATTTGGATTGATGTTATTTGTTAATGTCAAACCTAATTGATCTAGGACATCTCGTCCCCATAAATTTATAGGAAGATGATCCAATACATATGGCTGTATAGTTCCTTCACATCCTTCAGGATCCTTCCAATCTAATACCATTGCACTTCTATGGGGATTAGTTGCCACTCCTAGGCCTCGAAGCATTTGAGTGGCTTGTTGTAACGGCCAATGTTTTGGCCATTCTTGACGAGATATGATGCTAAGGTCTGCACCTGTATCCAGTAGCCCATTAAATTCATGTCCTTGAATATTTAGTTTTAGCATGGGGCGAGAATCTAAATTTAAAGACAGCATAGCCCAATCTACACCTGTGGAGCCTAATCCCCTGGAACCTCTTTCTATAGTACTACTGGAAAATTTATCATGTAGGCTGGGTATTATTAATAACTGTGCTATTCTATCTCCTGGTGAAATTACTGATATACCCTTTGGAGAACTAGCTATAATTTTTATTTCACCTTCATAATCGGGATCAATTACCCCAGGACTTATCATAAGTCCTTTTAGCGTAGAAGAACTGCGTCCTAACAATAAGCCTACTGTTCCTTGGGGAAGAGGTCCTTTTACTCCTGTGGGAATGATTTGAATTCCCATCTCTGGAGTTAGTACTGCTCTGGCGGAGGCGCAGATGTCCAACCATGCGCTCCCTCTGGTTCGTCTGATGAGAGATCTGATGGATAATGTGTCCTGGGCACTACGCTGATGGTGTTGCTGGGTTCCTCCATGGTGTTTCTGGGTTCCTCCAGTGCCCCGTACATTTGTGGTCATGGGCCCTGGAGCATTGGGTCCCCCTGTCCGTTTTTTGACAATGGAGCCCGCTGCCTTTCTCCACGATATCGTGGGTAAACACCTGGTCCTTGTCTGTTTTTTGATAATGGAATACCCTCTATGGTGGTTTGAGAATGGCATTCATTAGCCCAATGTTTCCCTCTATGGCATCATGGGCAAATACCCGGTATTCTATTCCTTTGATACCTAGCTTTGTTAAACCCTCCTCCTATGGGGCAACTCTTTTTAAAATGTCCTGTTTGATCACAATTATAGCATGTTTTTGGCCTGGCATCTAAAGCCTGTTGTACTGCTGCTAAGACTTGCCCTTGTTCATTAATGTCTCTACATAATTTAATATATGTGTTTAAATCTTCATGTCTCCATGGTCTAATGACCTCTCTGCAGCAACAATTTGCTTGGTCATAAGCCAGTTGTTTTATAAATGGCATTGCCTGTTCTGTATCCCCAAAAATTCTGGAAGCTGCTTGAATAAGCCTATCTACAAATTCAGCGTAAGGTTCATTAGTTCCTTGTATTACCTTAGATAATTGACCTTGTAAATCTCCATGCCCCTGTAAAGTTTTCCATGCCCTAACCGCATCTACAGCAATTTGTGTGTATACGCCAGGATCATATTCAATTTGTTGCAGTTGACCCTCATAAGGTCCTTTTCCTAACAACATATCTAGATTTCTTTGAGGGTAACCGGCTGCTGCAGTTCGCCTAGCTGTCTCCCTGCAAAATTCCTCATTGGCAACCTTCCATAACAAATATTGTCCTCCATTTAGCACAGATTTACACATACTAGCCCAATCTGCTGGCGTCATGTCCAAGTTGGTAATGGATTCGACCATGCTTACAGTGAACGGTGCTTGAGGACCATAGGTTGTTACAGCCTCCTTTAACTGCTTCACTGTTTTGAAATCTAAAGTACGGTGAATTCGCTGCCCTCCTGCCTGCTCAAGTACAGGGCATGCTAATCTTTGAGGTCCTGTCTCAGGATCCCATCTATCAACTACGGGGTTTGAGGGCCACTCAGCTATCTCCATAGGGGGAGCTGTTGGTTGAATTATGCCCTCTGGTGATAGAACGGTGTTAGTAGCAGCCTCCTGTTGTAGCTTTTTCCCTAATAGCTGTTTCTCCTCTAAGCTTTCTTCCTTTAAATTTTCTTCCTCTATCTGACTAGCTTGAGAGACCTTCTCTTTTGCTTGATCTAAAATGTCTTTCTCCATGGTCTGAACCTCTAACAATTTACTTAACACTCTTTCAGTTTGTTTTTTACTAATTTCTAATCTGTTATAAAGATAACGCAACCCAATAAGATAACACAAAACAAAACCGAAACAGAATGAAACAAAAACGGAACAAAAAATCGTTGTATCAATTTTCCTATTTTCTTGATATGTGCACTTGTGGTCTATTTCTATCTCTTCCTCAGGGGCTAACAACTTCAAACCTTGAGCCAACCATTTTTCCCAATCTGCCTGAGAAAATTCTAGGGATAGGCAGCTTGAAACAAACACAAAACAAGAACACATTGTTTTTTAAAATGGTCACCCATTCTCTCGCCTTCCTTTAGGGGCAAGCAATTTCACTTACCTCGAAGCTTCAGATGTTCCCCGCATGGGCCGCCAAATGCCGCAGTCTGGCTGGGCACAAATCACGAGCCACTGAAGCAGGAACAAACTTTATTCTTGAACTGCAGGAAAACACTTCACACAGCTCCCGGGGAATCCTCCCGAACGCCAGGCGGCTTGTCCAGGAACCCCCAGCCAGAAATATCTCTCCCGGAAATCCCTCCTCCTGCACTTCCCCAACCAATGGGAACTCTCGGGGAATCCCCGGAAATCCCCACGAGAACTCCAAAATAGTGCGAGAACTCAAAAGTTGCGGCAGAGGAGGATAGTAATGCCTCGCCTGTCAATCAATACTGTTGGCAAAATGCCAGGGGCCATACAGACTTGGCCGTGGCTCTCAGCACACCACCGCCAAGGTCAATGCCATTTTAGAGAGAGCCAACCACATAACTGTAAATTCCCTCCTTTCATTCAGGCACTCCCCCATCTCATGTTCCCTTGAGACAGACTTGTGTTTGCTTTTTAGAAGATTACTGCTTTAGGTCTACCAAGGAGACAGTATGCTTTCTGTGCACTTGTGCTTGAGATTGAACCCAGGGCCTCAGCATTGTGCATTTTTTGTTGCATTTAATGATACATCTATCTGTGGAATCCATGTTTCCCTGGGCATCCTGTCAAGGGGGCAGTAAGGAAGCAATGGCCATGTGCTCTCCTTGAATCTGTCAGGTAGCCAGGTGCAACACATGCAGCCACCCACAAGGATGGGTCTGGCTGCTTCTTTCCCAGTGTGCCAGTGTCTGGGCAGATTGAGGGCTTCTTCCCCAGGAACCTGGCCTTGAGGTTGTATTGTTGTTGTTGATGGGGGTTTTTCTTCTGGTACTGGGGTTTGAAACAAGTGGCATTTTACCACTGAGCTACATTCCCAGTCCTTTTTTTTTTAATTTATTTATTTTGAAACAGGGACTCCCTATGTTCCTGAGGCTGGCTCCAAAGTTGCAATCCACCTGCCTCAGCCTCCTCATCTTGAGGTTTTGGCTTCTCCTGCTTTTCATTTTTTGTGGTCATAGAGGTTGAACCCGGGACCTCTCTCTACATCACGCAAGCGCTTTGCCACTGAGCTGCATCCCCAGCCCCTTTTCTTTTATTTTAAGACAGGATCTCACTAAATTGTCTGGGCTGGCCTCAAACTTGCAATCCTCCTGCCTCTGCCTCCACAGTCACTGAGATTACAGGTATGTGCCACAACACCCAGCTGGTCTTGAAGTTTCTAGGCATTCACAAGAGGGTAAGGCAAGAGAGAAGAGCTTATCCAGTCCTTTGCTTCTAGTTCTCAGCCTGCCATTTTGGGGGAGGAAAATCCCTGCAGATGTTTCTGAAATTCCCCAGAGGTTCCGCATTGTCCACCCCCATGACCACAACTCAAAGAGGCCAGCAGCAGACCCAGACATCTGCCTCCCTGGGGCTGCAGGAGCCTGGTGCCATAAAACATAAGTTGGGTGTGGGAATCCCCTTGTCTTCTCCAGTTTCTGTTCAGCTGGGAAATCCATCTCTATCATCACTATTATAATTATTTAGTTCTTCAAGCATCAGCAGTCTTTGCAGGAAACACCCACAAGGCAGCAAGGAAACCAACTCATTGGGAGGGTCCCTGGTGGATTCACACCCTCAGAAAGCTTGAAACTCCTGGCCCTGGCCCCAGGAGCCTCCGCCCAGACCACCTTCAGCTGCCCTTGGTGTGCTGCTGCACACTGGAGCCTGCAGGTGCTGGACTCTGGTTCAGTTGGGACTTTGTTCTCTGTTACAATGTTGGTGACTGGCTTTCATTTTTTCCCCCAGTACTAGGGATCCGACCCCCTGGGCATGCTATACTCAGCTACATTCCCCCATCCTTTTTATTTTTTATTCTGAAATAGCATCTCCCTAATTGCCCTGACTGGCCTCAAACTTGTAATCCTCCTGCCTCAGCCTCCCATGTAGCTGGGACTACCAGCATGTACTCCTGCACCCAGCAGTATTTTCTTTAATTTAATTTTTTTTAAACTAAATATAATAAATGTGATATGAGGCCTGGTTTTATAAGCTTTGACTCACAGTGCACATGTAGACAGCGCCAGCAGGCAGTGGGCACATTCCAGGACTAGTCACATGTCCTTTGGTCTTGAGTAGATCATTCAGCCACCAATAAATTTAATTATCACATTAGAAAACAAACAAACAAAAATGTGGTAGATTTAAAAATGGGCTCTCATTGGTGACGTCCAAGGCCTTTGAGGTATGGTTTAACAAACAGAGTCTAGAATGCTCTCTACCTTGCATGCAGGTGAGGCTGGGGTAACTGCGCAACCCCTACACACACAGCTCCACCCCCAGGCCATCCTGTGTCCAGCCATGAGTAGAAATTCTGAGGACACCAAAGCCTGCCTAGGAATGTGATGGGCTCCTCACCCTTGGGTGTGGGCAGATAGCCTGAAACATGGAGCTGGGACTTCACTGAGATGTTGAAACTACTTTATAGGTCCTGTTTTATCTTTAAAATGACCCCACTTTTGACAGGCGCAGAGGCATATACCTATAATCCCAGCAGCTCAGGAGGCTGAGGCAGGAGGATCGTGAGTTCAAAAAGCCAGCCTCAGCAATGGCGAGAAACTAAGCAACTCAGTGAGACCCTGTCTGTAAATAAAATACAAAATAGGGCTGGGGATGTGGCTCAGTGGTTGAGAGCCCCTGACTTAAATTCCCAACACACACACACAACAACAACAACAAAAAGACCACACTTTGCTGCTGAATGTCTGTGTGATGACTCAATTCGTGTAGCAAATTTGGTCTAACATTTGCCTTCACTATCACCTGCTAGAGAGGTTGGAGGGCAGCAGGAGACCACACCTGACTCTAACCTGTCTTATAACACTGTTATCTGAATCTACCAAGAAGCACCAACCTGGCTCAGATCATTTTGAGAAAAATTAAAACGTTTGTTTTTTCCTTTTATTCTGAAGTAGCATCTCCCTAAATTGCCCAGACTGGCCTCAAACTTGCAGTCCTCCTGCCTCAGCCTCCCATGTAGCTGAGATTACTGGTGTGTACCCCTACACCCAGCATGAGTACTTTTTCTTTTTCCTGTGTACATACCCTTTCCTGCACCTCCACTCCTACTGTCGTAGAAAGAATCTCCTAGATACACAGGCCCAGGAGAAATATTAGGGAGGTGTCAGCATGTGTGGTCCTTGCCTCAGCTGAACACATGGAATGCTTTTGGGGACCCAATACCCACGGGCATAAAGGAGGGAAATTCTGTCATCCACTCGGTCTACTGCTCCCTTTACATCCCTGTGCCCTACGGATGCTCAGAATGCAGTGATGTCATCAAGAGCAAGACCAGAATCCTGGCTGACATATAGAGGAGGGGTCCATATACAGTGCACTCAACCACTGTCACATAAAGGCTCTCTAGTGGACAAGAGGACCAGAGGTAGAAAGCTTGGCCCACCAAGTAAACCAAAAGCTCTTTCAGGACAGAGGCCTAGATTTTGATATATACCCCCATCTCATCATGGTGCCTACTCCCTGCCCAGTGAATGAGGGGTGACTAGAGTAGTTGTCAGGGCAATGCCCAGAGGTCAGAGGTAGGCACTGGACAGAGAGGGCCGCCACATAGCACAGAGGCTCATATCGAGTAAAGAACCAGGCAGTGCTGCATTCGAATCCCAGCTGTGCTGTTTACCAGCTTTTGCGCTTTGTACCTGAAACCTTTCCCAGAGGCTCCTATCTTGAAGGCTTGGTCCCCAGAGCAGCAATGTTCAGAGGCAGGGCTTGGGGGAGTGATTGGATCATGAGTGCTCTGTCTTTATCAGTGAATCAATCTACATATTTGAATAAACCATCAGGAGGTAATGGACACTATAGGAGGTAGGGCCTAGTTGCCTTGTTGGAGGAAGTAAGTCATGGGGGGTGCCCTGGAAGGGTAGCACCACAGTGACCAGGCTCATTGCTGTGTGGAGAGCAGAGCGGGGGCTAAAGCTGGAATATGTCTAGTCTAGCACACGACACTTTGCACCTAGTAGGTGCTTGCTGTTAATTTTTTTTCTTTTCTTGTCTGCAGTACTGGTAATTATAGTGCTTTACCAGTGAGCTACATCCCCAGCCCTTTTAATTTTGTGGTACCAAGGGGCACTCTATCACTGAGCCACACCTTCAGCCCCCCCCTCTTTTTTGGAAACAGATTCTCAACTAAGTTGCTGAAACTGGGCTTGAACTTGCAATCCTCCTGCCTCAGCCTCCCAAGTAGTTGGCAGGTTGCACCACCATGCCCAGCTATTAGATATATTTTGATAGTGCTCCTTCATCAGTAATAGATGTAGCTGAGACCCTAGCGAGGGGTGGCCACACAAAGAAGTGGCTCATTTGCAATGACTGGAACTAAATAAGATTTGAAGAGAGCTATCCAGGCAGTGTCCTTGAGAGACAGATTGCTGGGTTTCCTCTGCCAGGTGAATTCCTGGATTCATCAACTGCATCCTTCCATATTACATGTGCTTAAGAAATGGTAGCTGTTGTTCACATTTACAAGACAATGACAACTCAGTATGTTTAGGTTTTCTGAATGGCCTGGGGTAAGCCCTCTCTGCCTCAGTCTCTCTGTTTGCAAAATCTCTCTGGTTCTCTGAATGAAGAAGCAGTCCATTCCCACCCTCTGGCCCAAGTGGCACCCAGCCAGCATTTAAAGCCAGAGGGAGCAGAGGAAATTCAGGCAAGAGGCCACTAAAGGGAGATTATGGGGCTTGGGCCCCACTGGGAGAGGAGCAGAGGGGGTGGGGCCAAAGGCCCCAATGGACCCAGCCTGGTGCTACAATTCCCAGGGCCTTCTGCTGCCTTCTCTGAGTGGCCTGGCCCCATCCTGGTCATGCACATTGGGACATGCCAGAGCCTGGCTTCCCAGGGGCCAGAGGGAGCACCTGCCGGGGACTTCAAAAGCCCAAATGCCTTTCAGAAAGGAACTAAAACTTTCTGCTTAACCAAAGCCTCCACAGGAGAAGAACAGGCCTAGCCATTTTCTTTTTAAGTCTTTATTTTCCAGCTGGCTGGCCTGGTCATTCTCTTTTTTTCCCTATTATAAATGGTCCCAGCTACAACACACAGGGGAAAAAGAAAACATCTCCCAGGCCTGGGCAGGGGCTGGCTGGCCTCCTGGGGCAGGCAAATGCAGCTCTGGCCTCTGGCACCCACTGGGAGAGGCTTTGGAGCTCCTGCCCAGAGCCAAAGCAAGGAGTGAGGGGAGGATTCAGGAAGTCTCTGTTTGCACTCCAAAACTTCTCCTGCCCCTGAGAGCAGAGCTGCCATCCAGCCAAGGAAAGGATTCCTAAAGGGCTTGTGGGCAGAGAAAGAAAGATAAGGCACCCCCTCACCAGGGCCCATGGGGAAATTGATGTTTGGGGAAGAGTTGCAGAAGCTCACAGTATCAACAAATGGCAGGGCTGATCTTTGAAGCCAACATTCTCAATTCCAACATCAGGTACCAAGGAAATGTTGGAAGAGGGGTCCAAGGAGGAGCCCTGGCATCCTGAGTTTGCTGAATGAGAGTGGATGTCATTCCTTTCTCAGCTTATCTGCCTCCAGTAAGTTAAGTTCATTTTTCTGTGACTCAGTTCCCTTATCTTTGAAAATGAGGACATGCTTGTACCCACCTTGTAGGGCAGCTGTGAGGAGCATAGGAGCCAATAGGTAAAGGACATAGAACAGTGATTTAAAAAAAAATCACCTCTTACTCTCTGTAAATGTAAAGTTTGTGTTCTTCACCTAAGGAATGTTTACTGACCTCTCCTAGGACAGGCCCTGGGCCAGGTGCTGGGGGATGCAGCTGGGCAAAGCAAAAAGGTCTCCTGCCTGATGGAACTTCCAGTGGGGGAGGGGCAAGCCAAGGGACACAGTGGATTCACTAGATACATTGCCTCATGGCACATTCTAGATTTCTTTTCTCCTGGAGGGAGTAAGGGGGGGGCAGTCAGAAACTTTCTGGACTCAGGTGCCAAACTTATCAGATGGAGAAGGCAAGGGCGCTCCTTCCCTTGCAAAAGGAGGCAGGAAAATGTTGAAAACCAGTTTTTGCAGTTTAATTGTTTTTAAGTGAAAGAGGGCCCCAGGCTGACATCTGGCCACCTGCCCATCCTGGTGGGCTGGTTCATCTGGTTCAGCCTCAGAGCACTCAGCACTTGGGTCCTCCTCACCGTGCCTGAGATGCAGGGCTGGTCCTGAGGAAGTGGGAGCCTTTGTCCACCGGGTCCATCGAGGCGTTCCATGTCCCCCACCTTTCCGCTCACAGGGTTCCCTACTGCCCAAGACCCCACCAGCGACCTCCCAGAACTGCAAGCTGGAGCCCAGCCAGGGCGAGACCTGAGGGGCGGGGTAGGGGCGTGGCCTGTGAGCATGGGGCAGGGCCAGAGCCACAGCCCCGCCCTGCACTCGCAGGCCATGCCCCCTGCACTCACCATGCCCAGTGCGCCTCCCGGCTCAGGCTCCCCACAGTGGCCCGAGGGGACACTGACTACTCTTGAGACGCCAAGCCTTTCTCAAAAAGCCAACATAACTCCCCCGCCCCGTGCTTCACAGAAACCTCGCCTGGGTCTGAAGTGGACAAATTGATAGGCAGCATCCCCTGGGCTGGGGAAGGACAACCTCCTCCTCCCCACACTTTTCTCCCAGTGCCCCACCTGATGCCCTACAGAGAGCTCTCCCTACACAACTAAGCTGATGCCCACTGTGCTGTTATAAATTCCATTTTACATGTAATAAATCTGAGGCTCATGAAGGCTGATTATGTCCCTAATCCAAAGTCACACAGCCCTTAAGGGATAAAGCCAGGATTGAAATCCAGGTGAATCTCCCTCCAAAATTGGAAAATTTCCCCTCTCCAGCTAGTTAATTCCAGCTTCTACACTTTGCCTGAAGCATAGCATTGATGTATTGATTTAGATGGATGGATATATAAACCGTTAGATAGAGTGGAGGTTAAGCTAGAGATGGAGATAAAGATGGAACCACAGACAATTGTCTCAGGTGTCAATGGGATGGGGGCAGATACCCTTTTCCCAAATCTCCATCAATCCCCAAAACCTTTTGTTTAAGTTAAAAAAATTTAAAAAACAAATTAGATGTAGATGGACACAATACCTTTATTTAATTTTATGTGGTGCTGAGGATTGAAACCCAGTGCTTCACATGTGCTAGGTGTGGTGAGCCGCTTCTGCTGTTTCTGCAGACTATGGTCGCCATTACGAGATGGCGCTGGCTCCGCTGTGGTCTGTGACAAACAACTCCTTATCTGAGAGAGTTGGCACATGATTTTTCACCACCCTGTACACCACCCTGTGAGAAAGCTCCACGCGGCAGCTTTGCATTGGGGCTTGGGATGCTTTATTAAGGCTGGGAGGGCATCCGGGAAGGAGAAGAAGAGAAGAAGAAGAAAGAATAAGAAATATCAGGGACCTGAATAAACTGCTGAAAGAAGATTCCCGAGTGTTGCGTCTTCCTTGCGGGCAAGGGGTCGCGACAGCTAGGCAAGCGTTTTACCATTGAGCTACACCCACAGCCCCTAGTGGAAAGATTTTGAGAGGGTGTACCAAGCATTGAACTTAGGAGCACTCGACCACTGAGCCACATCCCCAGCCCTATTTTGCATTTCATTTAGAGACCAGATCTCACTGAGGTGCTTAGTTCCTCGCCATTGCTGAGGCTGGATTTGAACTCGTGATCCTCCTGCCCCAGCCTCCGGAGCTGCTGGGATTACAGGTATGTGCCATTGGATCCAGCTACTTGAAAGATTTTTAACATGCAGAAAATAATACAGAATTTCATATGCTCCCAATAGAAGAAAAAATTTTACACTTGTTTGGGGGATTTTCTTTGTTGTGGAACTGATGTTGTCTCAATCTTGCAGAGACAGAGCTTCAAGTCAAATGTCCTAGGTACCTTCTACCCCCTCCAACTAGACCTAAGCCCTTCCTAATTAAGAAAGTTCCTATAGGGTTAGAGGCCTGCCCTGGTACCCAGCAGGGCTGGAAAAGCCCCCAGTATTTAGGTATTTGCACCTCAGGAGAGAAGTTCTGGCTCCTCAAAAGAAATGTCATATGGCGAACAGGCAGGGAGGTGAAGAGGGTCCCATTTTACAGGAGTGAAACTGAGGCTCAAGAAGTCACTTGCCCTGGGACAGAGACTCGGTTCTTTGTTTATCTTACCCAGTCCTGTCTCCCTGTTTTTGTTTGTTTGTTTTCTGGGGGGGGGGTGTTGTTTTGGGTTTTGTTTTTTGATACTGGGGATTAAACCCAGGAGTACTTAACCACTGAGCTAAATCCCCAGCCCTTTTTATTTATTTTTTTTTATTTTTTTATTATGTTAAGACAAGTTCTCACTAAGTTATTTAGGGCCTCACTAAATTTCTGAGCCTGGCCTTGAACTTGCAATCCTTCATCCTCAGCCTCTGGGATTACAGACCTGTGCCTGGCTCTGCCTTCCTTTTATGCACTGCTTTCCTTGGAATAGTGGTTGCCAGAAGGAAGGGGCACCTTAGTAGGAAGGAGGTCAAAGCTCCTGGCAAGAGTGAAGGGGCCAGGAGGCTATGCTGAGCATCCAGGATAGAAGGCTGGAGGCCCTGCTGATCTGCGGCTCCTTCTGATCCTCAGAGGTGCTGGGGTTCTGTTTGCCCCCTTCAGGACATCTGGGAGTTGAGAAGGGGATGCTCAGAGGTTTCATCAGGAACAAAAGACACTCAACATGTCAGGCAGGTTTGTGGCTCACTCTCCCACCTCCATCCCTTGCTAAGGAAGTGCTCTATCACTGAGCTGCACCCCAGTCCAGATTTCCATCTCTGAACATTCTGAATGGACTTCTGCCCCAGTAGAAAGCCCACCTGGATCAATGCATTGTGCCTTCTGGGCTGGGGAGCCTCGGAGTGGACACGCGGGGATGACAGTGACCACAAATCGGAATTTTTCTATTGTAAGTGATTTTTCAAAATTTGGATTTAGCAAAAATAATTGTAGTTTCAGGTTCAGACTCGGGAGGATTCAGGTATTCAAGTAATATGACAAGGGACACAAGCTGTCTCTCCATCACTCGGCCTGCCACCCCTCACTCCCTAATGGTGACTTCATTCGGAGTCCACAGAATGACAGTATGGCTGCCAGCAGGTCTGGCTGTCCTGGCAGTCTCAAGGTCAGTGAGAAAGAGCTACCTCCTTCCCCAAACCTTTATATTGACCAGCAACCAGCGTGAGTGGGCCAGCCAACATGGGGCATCTACCACTTCCTAAATGCCAGGCATTGTCTGCATTTTCTTCTTGATCTCATGTTTATTTGGGGTTTGAGGAGAGGGTTTTGTTTTGTAATACTGGCGATTGAACTCAGGGTCACTCTACCACTGAGCTGCGCACCAGCTTTTTCCTCACATGGGGAGTAACTGTTTTTCCCCTAGCCATGTTCACAAGAACCTTTCACTAGGATCCTTATAAAGCCTCTTCACAGGGCCCAGAGGATTCTCATCATGGCTAATGGTCTCAGGGATCCTTGGGCTCCAGGAAAGGAAGGGCTATCCCCCAGACCTCCTCTCCAGAGATCATCCCACCTAGGAAGGTCAGAGAAGTCATTTCCCAACTCCTTCCTGCTCCCAGACTGCCACAGTGCAAGGCATAAGAACACACACCTACTGCTGGTGACCAGCTGACTCTTCCTTAGAATCTGCTCATACAGTTGGGCTTATAGAAAGGCGCCTACCTGAGCCAGGTAAGTGCCTAACCTAAAGCAAGGCTAAAGTGGGCAGCTCCTGCTTACAGGCAGCCATCTGATTCCTTGGTCACCCCTGAGAAGGTAGAGGTAGGAGAAAGATTCCTTCTTCTGGATCTCCAAAGGAGCACCTGCTGGAATCACTATGGACTCTCATGCCAAGCTCAGGCATGTGAGAGCCACAGCTCCACCACTGCCTAGGACCAAACTCATTCATGCAACAAATACTTACTGGCCATGCATTATGTTCCAGGTGCTGTTCCAGGCTCAGGGGGATATGCTAACAATCACACAGGCAAAGCTCCCTGCACTCATGGAGGTGATATTGTCCAGCAGGCCTCAGCAAACTTTTCCTCTAACAACCAGATAGTAAATATGTTTGGATTTGGGGGCCATAAGGTCTCCATCGAAAGGATTTAACTGCCTTCCCAGTAGAAAAGTATCCACAAATGGATGTGGCTGTGTGCCAATAAAACTTTATTTACGGACACTGATCTTTGAATTCCATTTCATGCATCCTGAAATAAAAGAGTTCTCCCCTGCGCAACCATTTAAAAATGTGCAGATGTATAAAACATTCTTAACGTGAGGGAGGGTGAAATAAATACAGGTGATGCCAATAATAAAAAAAAAGGAAACATACACAACACTTATACGTGCCAGGTATTGTTCTAGTGCTTATGTAAATTAACTCATTTAATCCTTAGAATAACTCTGGGAGAGGTGTAACCATTATTGGCTCCACTTTACTGAGAAGGAAAGAGGGAATGCAGAAATTTACATGGAGTGATACTACCAGAAAACTGTGTGGCCAGGATGCCGACCCAAAACCCCAATGTGCATGGTTTTATACCTTATTCCTATCCTGCTCATAAAAACCCAATGAAGTGATCAATTTGTTAGCACCTTTGTTGAGCAGACAGTCCTAGGCATCAGATCTATAGTACAGGAAGGAAACTCCAAATAACCTTATCAGACAGGTGTCCTCTCCTTCAGTGTAAAGCAGTTAACGGTGGGTGAGGACACCAACTCGTAGGGTCACCCTACTCCCCTTTCTCTCAATTTCCTTGCTTTGCCCCAATCACCCTCCCCTACTGCATCCCCTAGCTCCTCAGCATTCCACATTCTACCGCTTTTCAACTTGAATTCCACTACCAGAATGATGTTGGCATCATTTTAACACTCCCAGATATTCGAAGAGGAAAGATTCAAAGTTAATTAGCGCCTGGAGAGACAGAGACCTGGGGAGGTTTGAAGTCTGGGGGGCGGGGGGATGAGGACAAACCTTGGAAAATAAAATCTCTTAACCAGGCATCTGTCCCCACCCTCACTCTGCCCCCCACCCCCAGCAAGCCTTGGCCTCCTGGTCTCTAAGGAAGGGGCAAGCAGGTGAAGGTTACCATTCTGGGAACTTGGGGGAAATGCTTCTGGCATTAAACAAAGCCTCTTTATATTTAAACAGCCAGCCCAGGATTTTCAGAAAAGTTTCCCCAAGAGTCCCTGAGTGTGTGTGCACAAACAATTACACACCGGTGTAGGCACACAGTGGGATGCACAAATAGCAATTGTGCGCATTCACGCACCCCCTAGAGGGACCCAGCGCAGCCACGACTCCCCGCAACCCCCATGTTCAGTGGAGTGCACACTCGCTTGCACACCCCATGCAGGCGAGAGTGGGAGGGCAGTGTAGGTTCCAGCAAGAATTCCAGAGCCACAGGGGGCAGAGGGGCAGAAAGCCAGGCTGCGGGGTGGGGAGATGGGTTGGGGAGCCCCGGAGCTGGGGGCACAGGGCGGGGGGCCGGTGGTGGGGTGTTCCTGGCCCCCAACTGAGGAGCCACCCTGCTGGCAGAGTGGGGGAGGACTGTCCTGGAGCCGGGAGCCGAGGGGGATCACCTGGGACTGGGGCACCCCTTAGGGGGCGGGGTAGGGCTGAGCGGGGTAAGGGACCTGGCAGTGTCGTGAGAGGTCTGGGTGCAACCTGGCAGGCAGGAGGTGGCAACTGCGGCCCAGGGGTTTCCCAGAGCGAGGAGCCAGGAGACTCTCCCAGGAGGCTCCTCTGAGGGCCAGGAGGACAATGGTTTGCATGATGGGTCAGACGCCCCCTGCCGCAGACCCCTGGGTTCCTTTCCTCTGGAGGTCTGGGGACACACTGGGCAGGTTCTGTTGGTCCTTCAAGGGCTCGAAAGCTGGGGCACAAGAACCCGTCACTGGCCAATATATTTTTTTTGTTTGTTTCTTTTTGTAGCACTTGGGATTGAACCCAAGGGCACTTTACCACTGAAATACACCCAGTCCTTTTTGTTTTGAGGCAGATCTTAAAGTGCTGAGGCTGGCCTTGATCCCCCTACCTCAGCCTCCAGAGTCACTGGGATTACATGCATGCTCACTACAGGCCTGGATATGTGTAATTTTTGCTTTTATTTATTTATTTCTTTGTTTTGGTGGGAAGGGTGGTACTGGGATTGAATCCAGAGCCTCTTGCTTGCCTGGCAAATCCTCTACCACAGAGGTAAATCCACAGGCCCTTTTCTTATTTTGTTTTTTGTTTGTTTATTTGTTTGTTTTTGCTTTTGATACAAGGTATTGATTCCAAGAGATCTTCACCACTGAGCCAAATCTCCAGCTTTTTAAAAAAAATAAATTATGAGGCTGGTTTTGAACTTGTGATACTTCTGCCTCAGCCTCCAGATAAAAGCTTTGAGTTGGTTGAGTCAGTCAACCCCCACCCCTCCCCAACCCCACAAATAAGTCTGCAATGAAATTTTGGCATTCACATTGAACAACCAGCCCTGGCCAAAGCATTGTTAAAGAAGTAGGTGATACTGAGGCCCAGAACAGAGAACATCAAACTGTGAAACTCGCCAACTCCACAGCTGACCAGAGGCAGAAATGGAACCCAGATTCATGTCTCCCCACCCTCATCCCTGTGGAACATTATACCGACTCAGTCCTGAAAGCAAATGGGCTTGTTTTCCAAGGCCAGATTCAAGTTACTAAGTAAAAAGTAGCTGTCGATAGCTTTCCCCCTTCATTCATTGAACACATTTTGTGTTCCAAAGCTTTACCTGAGAGTCCTTCCTGCATTGCCCACAGCCTTCTAGTCACATTGTGAAGACAAGGCTCAGTGATATATATATGGAACTTACCTCTCGGGTCCACAGCACAGCCAGGATTCAGCCCTGCATCTGGTACCTCATGTTCATGTCCTGCTTCTAGCCATTAAATCAGAACTTTGGGGGTACTAGGGAGTCAATTTTTTTTAAATCCTCAGAAATTTCCAATGAGTTGCGCTGATGAAAACCACAGCACTATATGTCAGACAGAGACTTTCCAGTCCCAAGTTAGCAAGCCGGGGTTTCTGGGCCCAGTCTGCCCCCTGGAGTGTCTCCTTTGATCTCCAGAGGTATTGTGTACAATTTTGAATTCATTACTAGCAACTAAAAATCTAAATTTTATACCAAAATTTGAATTTCTAACTTTTTCAAAAGAGAATCAGACAAAACCAATTCCTGACTCATTTCCTTTCATTGCATGGATAAAATGAGCAACAGCAGAGAAGGGCAAGGTTTTGTTCAGACACCCACAGCTCAGGTTGAGGGACAGAACTGGTGCTTGGGGGAAACCAGGACTCCTAGCTTTCTGACCTGACCCCAGACAACTGCATGGAATCATTTTAAGATGGAGCTTTTCAGGCAAGCAGGAGTGGTACCTTGGCATGTCAGCTTGAGGTAGGATAGAAGAGATACAAAAAAAAAGGTAAAAATGAGACAAGAGAAAGGAAAAAAGACACTTTTTCCTTTCATCTGAAAGCACCATCATAAATTTCCTTATACTTTCACTCCCCAAGCCAGTTTTTCTCCTAGACCTGGCACTCCCAAATCATCACCCACAATCTTCAAGTCACAGGAAACTCACCACTTTAGGAAACTGCCCTGTGCACTGTTAATTAGCCCACTAATACATGCATTTTTAAAATTGGTTGAGAAAGGGAGATAGTAAACCTATAACATAGGGTACTTTCCCAATCTTATCTATTGATTAGATAATGGAGAAGATGTCAATCTAAGGATCCCTGGAACTCCCAGAACTCCATAAGCCATCTGTGATCACCAGACTGATGTCATCTCCACATACCTGCCCAGGCCCACACTCACCAAGTTTCCTTTAAAAGAAGAGCCCAAACCACAGAAGTGCTCTCACTCTTGATATAGCCTGTATTCCTGCCCACTCCACCCCTTTTTTTGTACCAGGGATTAAACCCAAGGAGCACTGAACCACTCACTACATCCCCAGCCCCTATTTTTATTGTTTTTATTTTGAGACAGGTTCTTGCTAAGTTGTTGAGGCTGGCCTTGAACTCATGATCCTCCTGCCTGAGTCTCCCTAGTTGCTGGGATTATGGGTGGGCACCATGACACCTGGTTCGAATTCTCTCTTGAATGTGTACTCCTTGCTTTCCTAAATAAATCTGTGTACCTCAATATCTGACACAGGCTAGAATTCTTTACTCTCACATACATTAAGGACCCCATTGTCCTGAATTGAGGTCCTCCTCTCTGGGACCTCATCAGACCCCCTCCAGTGACAAGACCTATCCGAAGCCAACCCCTTGGCTTCTACAGTCCTGTGCTCTTTCCTGCTCCACAGTCTTGTGGGAGACCCAGGAGGCTCCAGCAGGTGTGAGCCTCCATAGATGCTTTCAACAGCCCAGTACTCACAGGTGGGCATGTTAGGCTAGCTGGGGCACTGTCAGGGACAGGGTGGAATCCAATGAAGAAGGAGCTATCTTGAGGTGGGAGTGAGGCAGATCTCCAGGAATCAGATCCCCAAGTGAAGGCAGATGGACTGATTCACATTCTCAGCCCCTTGGAATGAAAGAGAGGGCTGGGGTCCCTTTCTTCCCACACTGCAGAATCACCAACTGAGGTTAGAACAGACTTAGATGAAGGTTAGCCCTGGGAGAGACCTTGGGAACTGAACTGGGGTGGAGGTGGCAGATGGGCTTCATCTCACATGCCATCTGGCATGGGGGATGGAGGGCTTCCCAGGTGGGTACTGCAGGAAGCAAGGCCAAGATTGGAAGGGCGAGGGTCAGCATGGCATGGGCAGGAGGTGGGGGCCAGATTGGACAGGCCATGAGGCCATTAAGCTTTGATTCATCATAGGAGAGATGGGAAAATGCTGACAAGGGTTTTAGGGGTTAAGGACCAACTAAGGCCAGAGGACTCTGCAGGCTGCAGAGTAGAAGCAGAGCCAGAACCAGGACTATTAGAGCTGCCAGATAGATGCAGTGCTGGGGGCTGGGTGGCGGCTCAGTGGTAGAGCACTGGCCTAGTACGTGTGAGGCACTGTGTTAAGCATAGATATAAATAAATAAAATAAAGGTATTGTGTTCCTCTGGAACTTGACAACAAGACACAGTGCAGGACAGGGTGACCAGATAGGTGTGGAGATCCAGAGACATGCCTATCCCCCCTCCCCCCCCACTCAAAAAGAGCACAGGCCAGTTACAGGGACCTGTGCCCAAGTGGTAAGCTGGGATCAAGTCACTGCCAGCTACTGAGACACACTCCCAGCTGTTTCCACAAGTCAGCTTGGGAGCTGGGAAGCTTCTCTTGGTCTCCAACTCCTTAAAAAAGCAGCAAACCAGCTGGTCCATGCCTGTAATCCCAGTGACTTGGGTGGCTGAGGCAGGAGGATGTGAGTTCAAAGCTAACCTCAGCAACTTAATGAGGCCCTAAGCAACTCAGTCAGACCCTGTCTCTAAATAAAATATTTTAAAAATGTATGGGGATGTGGTTTAAGCACCCCTGGGTTCAATTCCAGGTGCCAACCCCCATGCCAGAAGCTCAGATGTTCAAGGCCAACAGGGCCATGAGGCACGAGGCACCCACAGGAGGATCGGTCCTGTGCTGTTACTGATTTAGCCTGTGATTTGAGGAGCCATACACCCCCTATCAGGTCTTAGTAGGTGGGGGTCTGACGGTTGTCTTCCAAGCTGACCACATTGGCTAGATTTTCTCACTTCGACCATAAACAACCTGGCCCTAGGACAAGGGCTGCAGAAGATGCCGGAAGTGTGGGCTGAATGGTCACTTTCGAGGCAGAGAAGAGGTATATCAAGGACACCTTGTGCATTTCAGGATGAAGTCTGCCCAGCAAAGGCCACAGATCTCCCAAGACGTGCCTGAGGGTCCTTCTTATCATATGTCCTCAGTTCACAGGCCTCTGAGCTCATGGAGCAGTTTGCAGATACACCTGGCCGCTATCAGGGCAGCAGCTGAAGGAGAATCTCTGCCCAGGAGACCAGACCACCCAGGATCAAGAGGCTCTGGTCCCTGCCCAGGACCCCAGGCATGGTCCCATCTCCCTTCTGAGGCTGCCTGTTGTGAGCCAGAGGATGGACCTGGGGCTGCAGGAAGAGCAGGGACCCTCCCTACTCTGCCTCATCAGCTGTGTGTCCTGGGGTAAGCCACATCCTGGCCTTGCCCAGAGCCTGGGGCAGCAGTGAGATCTGGAAGAGGAAATGAACTGAGGAGGAGCACCTGAGGCCATGCAACCAGTGCTCTGTCCCATGCCAATGTCCAGAGTCCAGTGTTCACAGTTGGGCTGGACTGAGGAGGGGCTTCCAGGGACGGGGAGGCCGACACTAAGGGTGGAATGAGATGGACATCATTACCCTAGGTACATGTATGATTGAAGAATTGTGCAACTCTACATCATGTACAACCAAAGAGTGAAAAATTCTACTCCATTTGTGAACAAGGAATCAAAAAGCTTTCTGCTGTCATGTGTAACTGATTAGAACTAATAATAAATTAATTAATTAAAAAAGAGTCACCAAGGTGGCCTTTGCATCTGGGCAGCTGAGGGGTGGGAAGGGAGGCAGCATCTTTGAGTTTGGAGTCCAACTTGTGTGAGTTCAAATCCTGACCCTGCCACTTGCTGTGTGACCCTGGGAAAGTTATTTAGCCTCTCAGATCCTTTATTTTCACATCTATAAAATAAGATGAATAACAACAGCCAATATTAAAGCCAAGAGCCTCTCTAGTCCCAGCTACTTTGGAGGCTGAAAGAGAAGGATTCCTTGACCCTAAGAGTTTGGGCCCAGATCTCATTTCAAATAAATCAATAATAAAAGTCAACATTAAGTTCTAGAAATTGCTCTAAACCCTTTAAATGCTTTATATCATTCTATAATACCACACTGGTGTGTAGGTGCTATTTTAGTCCCAGGGGATAGAATCAGAAATCAAGGCCCAGAGAAGCAAAGTAATTTAACCAGATCACATAGCTGATAGGTGGCAGATGATCCCAACAAGGTCCCTAACTCCCACCTACCAGAGTTAGTGAGGATCAGCTTGTCACATGGAGGTCAAAGTTATGCGTTTGCTGTTGTTATTGTCGTGATGGTGGCTGTATTAGTTTGCTAGAGCTTATGTAACAAGGATCACTGATTTTTTTTCTCTTTCTTTCCTTCTAATCGGATGACTTAAACAATCAAAAGTCTGAAATCAAGTGTTGGCAGAGTTAGTTTCTGCTGCATCCTCCCTCCTTTCCTGTCTCCTCCCTGTGTCTTCACCTGGTCTTCTTTCTGTTTGTGTCTGTGTCCTCTCCTTATGAAGATATGTGTCCTATGGAAGTATGGCCATTCCTCATGACTTTTGTTTTGTTATTGTTTTTCCCAGAAATAAACTTGCTTTGTAATTAATATAATTTCTGGACCTTGGAATCTAACAGGACAGCTGGAACCCAAAGTTCCCTGTGAGTCTAAAACTATGCAGGGGATCAGGAGTGATCCAAGACAGGTGTGGAAAGAAGGAGGAAGTAGACTTTGGAGTGATTAGTTATGCCCTGAGTGGGGGTGGGTAAGTGGAAAGGGAGGGGAAGAGTGGGCACACCTGTAATCTCAGTGGCTTGGGAGGCTGAGGCAGGAGAATTGTGAGTTCAAAGGCAGCCTGAGAAACTTAGTGAGGACCTAAACAACTCAGTGAGGCCTTGTCTCTAAACAAAATACAAAATAAGGCTGAGTGCCCCTGAGTTTAATCCCTAGTACCAAGATAAAAAAAAGAAAAAAAGGGAGGTATTCAGTCCTGCAGTGATTCAGCTCTGGGAGTGGGGTTGGCTATCCCCTAGAATGTATGGAGAGACACATGCTCAGCAGTCACCAGGACACAGTAGTAGAGGCAGAAATGTCCAAGGAACATCAACTCAATAGCGTGGGGGGAGTGGCTCTTGTTTTGTGTACCTGTAGCAGAGGAAGCACAGCTAGTCCCAGGAGAATTAGAGGGTGTGTAGAAGCCCAGGGGGAAGTTGGATGCAGCTGTCCTCTTGTACACTCCCAAAATGCCCACTCTTTGAGCTGTGTTGGCCTCTTTTTTACTCAACTTTAAAGACTCTGTCACCAAATACAGTCACATGTACTGGGGGTTAGGACTCCAAAAAATGAAATTCAGAATGGGCACCATTTGGTCCATAGTGGTGAGAAATGTGGTTTCCTGTTACCATGGCAGGGACAGAGAGGGAACAGGGTGGAGGACAGACAGCAGCTGCCCAGATGCCCCCTTGGTCCTGCAGGCCCAAGCCAAGGAAGGCTGGACACCATATCAGGGCCACATCCATGAGGAAGAAGCCTGTGGGGTAGAGGCCTTCACACATCTGGGCCTGGGATGGAAATTCATGCCCAGCACTTTGGGGATTGTTTCCCCAGTCCTTGCCTGTCCCCAGGGTCGGACAGGGTACCAGGCTCCACCCTGCCAGTCATGCTTTCTCCCACACAGGTGGACCAAGAGCATGTCTCACGGGCCAGGAAGCCTCCTCCAGCTCCTATTCTTCCTCAGGAAGTGCTTTCTTAAGCCTTCATGGGGGAGAGGGCGGCTTAGTGGTAGAGATCTGGACGAGCAGGTGTGAGGTCCTTGGATCCTTCCCCAGAATCAACAAAAGAAAAACTCTGCCCCCAGAAGGAAACAATGACGATAAAAAGGATTTTCCAACCCCCTCAGGAACACTGGGCTCTTCAGCCTTGTTTTTTTTTTTTTTTTTTTTTTTTTTCCCATCTCACACCCAATCTGGGTTTGGCCAGCCTGGGAGTGGTGGCTGACACACCGCCGTAGTGTCCAACCAGCCACAGTGCTGGCTCTGGAGATTTTTTCTGGAAGGCAAGTCCTGAAGCCAGCATAGCCAGGTCTGGGCTCATCCTGGGGTCACATGTCCCTTTTTCTCCAAAAGATATCTCATTCCTTCCAACTAGCCCCCACCTCCCTAGGGCTGGCTGCCCCTGCTCTCTCCTCCTGGACTGTCTCCGGTCTTCTCCTGTGGATCAGCCACCAAACAGCCAGCGGGACCTTCTCAACATACCATTTTGCTCTGCTAGGAGCATGCAGACCAGGGCAGGAGGAGGCTGGTGCACATTTGTGGGCACTGGGGATGGAAACCAGGGCCTCGGGGGTGCCAGGCAAGCACTCTACCACCGAGCCCCAGCCCCAGCACCAGGACTACACTTTGTTCTTTCTTCCCTCTCCACTGGGGACTTGGTCAGAGTTCCTAAGGGCCTGGAGGGTGGGTCATTTCTTTGGCAAAAGAGGGATTAACAGTGAGTGCACCAGAGTATATCTAAAAAGAACAGATTTTTAAAAATTAAAAGAAAAAACAGCAATAAGTGCATCTGCATGGCCTGTGGTAACAACAGCCCCAGGCTAGTTGTGCTTCTGTGTTACCTTACCCCAGAACAGGGGCCAGCTGATGGGCAGACACTCGCTAAGGTGGTATTATTGCCTGAAGTCCAGATCAGGATGGTGGCCAACCTCGTGTCCTTCCAAAGGTAGAAAAGTTTGGGCATAAATGGACAGAAGGAGAAATAATCACTGAGGGTCAAGAAATGATTGGAAGGAGGGAAATTCAAGGAATACGGATACCTGAAGAGGCTCAGAGCAAGAGAGGACAGTCTCTCTTAGGTCAATCAGAGCAGATTCCTAAAAAGACAAAGCCATTTGACAAGATCACTTCTGTTTTTGGAACCTGACAAGATCAAATGGAAGCCTGCAAACCTGGTGACCTAGTTCTGGGAAACATTTCCATATGTCTGAAGGGTGGAATGAACTAATTATTAATGATTGAATGGACTTATAGTAATACCCATGTCTTCTGAGTTGTACATCACCTTGCAGTGAGGGATTTGTGTTTGAAGTCCACTGACTATGATATTGTGGTTGATTGATTGATTGATTAATTTGTGTAGTACTTGGAGTTGAGCCCAGGGGTGCTCTGTCACTGAGTTACATTTGTGGCTCTTTATATTTTATTTTTATGAGGCAGGGTCTTGCTAAGTTACCAAGACTGGCCTCCAACATGGGATCCTCCTACTTCAGTCTCCCTAAGTTTCTGGGATTATAGACCAGCGCCACCTCTCCCAGCTGACATTGTGATTTATAAATAAAGAAAATATTTTGGAGCCATGCATGGTGGTGCATGCCTGTAATCCTAGTGACTCCAGAGGCTGAGTCAGAAGGATCCCAAGTTCAAGGCCAGCTTCAGTAACTTAGCAAGATCCTGTCTCAAAATAAAAAAGTACCGGGCTGTGGATGTGGCTCAAGCGGTAGCGCACTTGCCTGGCATGCATGCGGCCCGGGTTCGATCCTCTGAACCACATACAAACAAAGATGTTGTGTCTGCCGAAAACTAAAAAAAATAAATAAATATTAAAATTTTCTCTCTCTCTCTCTCTCTCTCTTAAAAAAAATTAAATAAAAAAGTACTTGGGGTATAGCTCAGTGATAGAGCACCCCTGAATTCAATCCCCAGTACTATAACACACACACACACACACACACACACACACACACACACACATTTTGGTCTTCATTCCCAGTTCCTGGCACAGAGTTCCTAAATGCTTGCAATTTCCTAGGTGATAGTAGTGTCCTTTGCTTTAATGAGGTGACTTTCTTGGTAGTTTTCTGGATGGGGACTGCTATCCAACATGATCAAGCCATAATTAGAAGTTTGGATCCTTCCATGTCAGTCCTCATCCTCTAGGGAGGGTAGAGGGGCTGGATATTAGGTTGAAAATAAAGCAGGCCTATGGCTGGGGTGTAGCTCAGTGATGGAGCGATTGCCCAGTGTTCAAATCCCAACTCTGCTCAATAAGCCAGTCGGTCATACCTCCAGTATAAAACACTCCTAAACATTCTGAACTTTGGGGACTCACTGTATTTCCAGATTGGTGAATACATTCACGTGCCAAGAGGGCGATGCATCCCAACTCCATGGGAACAGCAGCTCCTGCCCTGAAGACTGGTTCAGAGCTCTACCACCGAGCCCCAGCCCCAGCCCCAGGACTACACTTTTGTTCTTTCTTCTCTCACATTTTTTCTTTCTTGCTGTTCATTGATGTCTTTTATCATATCCTTTAATGAACCAGGAGGCAAGTTCCCCTGAGTTCTGTGAGCCTTCTTGTTTAGTTATCAAACCTGAGGTAGGCACCGTGTGAACTCCAATTTATTATAGCCAGTTGGTGTGACATATAGGTGACAACCTGTGACTTACAAGGGGCATCTGGACTAGGGTGGGGGCAGGCTTGTGGGGCTGAGTCCTTCACCTGTGAAATCTAACTTACCTCTCAATGGTGTCAGAATTGAGCTGAATGGCAGGTCACCCAGCAGATGTCCATTGGAGAAATGTGTGGTGCAGGAAAGCAACCCCCACACCTGGCCACAGAAGTCCTCTGTGCTGGCCGTTGAGAGCGCAGGAAGGAAAAAACAGTTTGCTTGTTCTGTTATATAAGCACTAAGTCACTCTCACTTGCTGTCAGCTCCTACGGACTCCCACGAGCCCTCCTTCTCCAAGGGCTTTGATCATCTCTGTTTTCTGAGCATCCATGGCAAGGCTGACCTTGGGCCAGCATGCCCACATTCCCAGCAACTTCTGCAGCTGGGGCCTGGATCTGTTGGGCTCAGTTGGTGGAGAAAACCTATCTCTTGTGTTTACCCCAGGACTTCAAAGAACCAGGAAATTATTTGTTCAGCCTAGACAGGTCTGAACTTCAAGGTCTCCCACCGTCGAGCCATGCTCGCTACTTGGGAATATTTTACCCAGAATTTGGGACTGAGCCTATGGCAGGGAATAGGGGTGTGACCACTCTGCCCAGAGACCCACACCCTCTGATAGGCTCAGTTTCCCCCAACTCTCCCTGGACACCACAGTAGCCCCTAGCTCTCGTCCAAGGGCTCATACTTTCTAGAACAAATGGTCAAAGTCATTGCATTAGTTTACTGTTGCTGCTGTAACAAATTTGCACAAATGAGGGATTTAAAGCAACACAAATTTATCTTACAGTCCTGAAGACCAGAAGTCAGAAGTGGGCCCCAAGCTCCTCCCCTGCCCTCCAGTATTGGCAGGGCTCCATTCTTTCTGGAGCATTCCTGGCCATTTCCAAGTCCTAAAGACCTCTTGCATTCCTTGCCTTGTGGCCCCTTCCTCTATTTTCAAAGACAGCATCTGCAGATCTCTTCCCTCCTCTCCTCTTCTGCCTGCTTCTGCTACTTCAAAGGACCCTTGTGATTACCCTGCCCTGGCCCCCAGTGTAAGAAACCAAGGGCATCTTTTTTGTCTTGAGGCCATCTTAGAGCAGCCTTGATTTTATCTGCAAACTTAATTCCCCCTTGCCACCTTATATAACATATTTACAGACTCCAGGAATTAGGACATAGATGTCTCTGGGGGGTCATTATTCTGTCTACCACAGCAAAAGGCACCATGCCTCTCAGCACTGGAAAAAAAAAAAGATAGAGAGTGAAAAAAAAGTCACCATGCCCCAGTTAGAAGGCACAGGTGGCAGTTAAGTTAGTTGGCTCTGGAGGCACTCACCTGGGTTCAAGTTCACCAGCAAAATGACCTTGGGCAATTTGCTTCACTTCTCCAAACCTCAGTCTCCTCATTTTTAAAATGGAGGATAATGTGATACATCTATACAATGGAATAATACTACTCAACAGTAAAAAGGAATAGATTATGACTATATCACAGCAGGGTGGACAAATTTTTATGAGTGAATGAAGCCAGATTTTTGTTAAAAGCACATATCACAGGATTTTGTTTATATATAATTCTAGAAAATGTAAACTATTTTATAATGTCAGCAGATTGGTGGTTACTTGTGCTCAGAGGGTGCAATTACAGGTAGCATAAATAAACTTTTGGGCAGAGTACAGTGGTGCATGCATGTTATCCCAGACACTTAGGAGGCTGAGGCAAGAGGATCACAAGTTTGAGGTCAGCCTGGACAATTTAGTGAGACCCTCAGCAAAGACCCTATCTCAAAACAAAAAAAGTAAAAAATAAATAAATAAATAAAGGGGTTGGGAATGTAATGCAATGGTAAAGTACCCCTGAGTTCAATCCCCGGTATCAAAAAAGAAAAAGAAAGAAAGAAAATTTGAGGATGATGAGGTGATGGAGAAGTTCACTATCTTGATTGTGTAGATGGTTTTGTGGATGTATATAATAAATTGTTCACTTTAAAATATGTAGTTGACTATCTGTCAAAAATATGTATTGTTGGGGCTGAGGTTGAGGCTCAGCAGTGGAGCACTCACCTAGCACATGTGAGGCACTGGGCTGGATCCTCAGCACCACATAAAAATAAGAAAACAAATAAAAGTAAAGGTATTATGTCCAACTACAACTAAAAATAACATTTTAAAATATGTATTGTTGATTGCACATTGTTTAACCCTCAGTAAAGCTGTTTAAAAGTGAATTCCACTATACCAACATCCATCAAGTCCCACAATGTAATTATGTGAATATCTTCCTGATACTTTGGTCAGGTAGGCCAGCACTGGCCACAGTCGTTCATTCATTCATTCATCAAATGTAACCTCCATTAAGCAGCCGCAGTGCTAGGACATGAAGATGGACCTGCTGAGTGCCTGGTCTGAGGAGAGAAATAGATGAGGAAACAGGTCCACATGGTGAGGAATGGGCCCCTGAAGACTCACACACAGGAAGCCACCAAGGCAAGGAGGAATCAGGGAAGGCTTCAGAGAGGAGGAGGCAACATTTTTATGGGTCTTGAAGAATGTGTAGGAGTTTGCCATGAGAAAAAGAGTTATATATTGTTGTGTAACGAAGTACCCACCACTTACAACTTCAAGGAACCATCTTATTATGCTCTTAAGAGTCTACAGGTCAGGGGCTGGGGCTGGGGCTCAGTGGTAGAGTGCTTGCCTTGCACATGTGAGGCCCTGGGTTCCATCCTCAGCACCAAATAAAAATAAATACATGAAATAAAGGTATTGTGTCCATCTACAACTAAAACAAAACAAAACAAAACAACAGTCAGTAGGTCAGGAATGTGGGCAGGGCAGAGTGGAGGGAGCTTGTCTCTGCTCCTTAGAGTCTGAGGTCTCAGTAGGAAAACTAGAGAATGGAGCAACTTAAAAACTGGAGGCTGAAATGATCTGATATCTCCTGTGTCTGGCCAGGGTGACCCAGAGACTGGGACTGCCAGCCCCTCTCCCACAGGTGTGGCATGGGCTCTTTCCCATCAGGGTGCCTTGGAGAGGAAGCATTGCACTACAGAAGAGGCTCTGCACTGCGTTGTGTGACAGCCTTGGAAGTCACAGGCAGAACTCCCCCTGCATTCTATTGGATGAAGCATCCTAAGCCCACCCAGATTCCAGGGGCTCTGATTGGGGAACTGCTCCACTGTGTTCAGGGAGGGTTGCTGATGATGAAAACATCTGATGTATCCTAGGAGCACTTATGTCACATGCCAACACCATTCTGAGTGCTCTTTATGCAGAAACTCATGGAGTCCCCCAATCATCCTGAGGCATGGGGAACATCTACAAAGTCAGAAAGTGGGCAAGAAGGAGAGCTGAGATTTGAACCATGTGGTGCCAGTGGGGAGGGCTGGAGCTGCGTCTGTAGGGGGGCAGGGGGCAAGGGCCTGAAGACCCCTGCCAGACACATGGAAGAGCCTGGAGTTCAGGCCAAGAACAGTAGGGAGCCATGGAGGGGACTTCTGCCGGAAAATAGCGTGACCAGATCTGTGTCTCAGGATGAGCCCTGCAGGGATGGGCAGAGCAGGAACTGAAGGAGCCAGAGCCAGAGATGGGTGGGAAAACCAGCAGTTGTTGCAAGGACTCAGGGAGGACCTTGATGTGGGGAAGACAGGACAGGTTCTATGAGGGGGTCAATAAGTGCTGTCCTTCAAATGGTCTGCAGTCCTTAAATATCTTGCGTTTGAATGACATTCTTTCTTACTTTCTTTTGATGCTGGAGATTGAACTCAGGGGTGCTCAACCACTGAGCTACATCCCCAGCAACCCCCTTAAAGATGTTTCTTTAAGACAGACTGTCTCTAGGTTGCTGAGGATCTCACCAAGATGCGGAGGCCGGCCTTGAACTTGTGATCCTCTTGCACCAACCTCCTGAGTTGCTGGTGTTATAAGCATGTGCCACTGTGCCTGGCTGGAAGAACATTCTTATAATATATATACAATTAAAAAAATCTAAATACTACAATACATTTAACATTTTAAAACCTATGTGAAGTATAATAAATAAAATGTTTATATATTATGTAATAGTACAGAAATACGTAATGTAAATATACAAATAACATAAATATAGAACATAATATCAATGCATAAATAATGTATAGATACATAATATAAATGATATATATGTATATATATATATATATATATATATATATATATATATATATATATATATATATTTGTGTGTATTTGTATTATAAAAGATATATATATCAGCCCCTAATTTATATTAATTATAAATTATAACAAGTTAAATTATAATATATATTATTATGCATTTATAATAATATGTATTGTAGTATATAAAATATGGTATATAAAAATTCTTACAATGTATTTTAAGCCCAGCTTAAAATAGAAAGCTCAAACTGTACTCCAATTTATTTCCTTATTATCTATTTCTTTACTTTGGTGGTCTCAGAAAGAGCCTTAAGTGTGCTAAGCGAGTGCTCTACCACTCACTGATTGACATCCCTCTCGTAATCCCAATTTATTTTATTTTATTTATTTATTTTGGTCCTGGGAATTGAACCCAGGGGTGATTTACCACCAAGCTACACTCCCAGCCTTTTTCATTTTTTAAATTTTGAGAAACGGTCAAACTAAGTTGCTGAGGCTGGCCTTGAACATGCTGTTTTTTTGGTGCATTGCTGGGTTTACATGTTTGCAACACCACGTCCAGCACCTTGATCTTTCTTTATTTATTTTTTATTTTTGTTTCTTTGGTATTGGGGATTGAACCCAGGGCCAGTTGCACTGAGATACATCCACAGTCTTCGGTTTGTTTAAAATGTACTTACCTCCTGTGCAGTTTACTCTCCTCCGGCCTCTACCTACTCTCTTCGCCTCTCTGTCCTCTGACATTCCTAATACTGCAGATCCCCTTAACCAGGCTCCTCTCTCTTGGGTGTTCTGAGTCCCTCTAGGTAAGGCCACAACTCCTGGTGGCCCTTCTGCACAGCTCCAGAACTCACTGCATTCTGGCAACACCCCTCCTCACCCCCCAAATGATACAACTACACACACACATACATACACACACACACACAGGTCTAGATGGAAACACTTCAAATTGTAAATAGCACTTATTTATTTATTTTTAGTTGGACTCAATACCTTTATTTCATTTATTTATTTTATATGGGGCTGAGGATCGAACTCAGGACCTCGCACGTGCTAGGTGAGTGCTCTCCACTGAGCCATAATGGCAGCCCAGTATTTTGCATTTATTCAGGTGGTAGGATTAGAGGCATTTTTCTATAATTTCTACTTTTCTAATTTTTTTGCAATGAACTCCTATAACTTTCATAACTTAACAAAATAGCATTCTGGGGATGGGAGTAGGGCTCAGTGGTAGAGAGCTTGCCTAGCATGTGCAAGGCCCTGGGTTCCATCCTCAGCACCACCCAAAACAAATAACTACAAAAAGTTGTCATGCCTCTTCCTCCCACTCCCCTCTCTCTTGGATCACTGGCTCTGGAGGAAGCCAGGGACCCTTTCATGATGACACTCAAGCAGCCCTATGGAGAAGACAGCATAATGAGGAACTGAGGCCTCCTGCCAACAGCCCAGAGAGCGAGCCACATCGCAGCAAATCCTCCAGCCCCAGTCCAACCCTCAGACAACTGCGGTCCTGCAGCCTCATGAGAGACTGATCCAGAAGCACCCAGCTGAGCCACTCTGATTTCTGACCCACAGCCTATGTGGAAGAGGATTTAACATATTGTGTTAATGCCACTTTTAATTTCTAGGGTCATTTGAAACAGAGAAACATCACTAATAGCGCGTTATGAATGGATCCCTGGATTCCAGTTTGGATGTTAGGTTAGATGAGATTCAAGATGGGGAACTGTCATGGGGAAGAGGGTAGTCTCTGCTTGGGGGACGTTGAGCTTAGGGGTCTTGGGTGAAGGTGGCCCATGGAAAATGGGTATAAAGGTTTGAATGTTAAAAGAGAAAGATCAGGAGAGGTAGAGGTGGGAAAAGACACTTAGGGAAGAGTTCATGGAGCAGAGAGAGTACAGGGCTGAGGAAGGGCCCCAGAGAAGACCACAGTTGAGGGGGCAAAGGAGAAGCCATCAGAGAGGCAGAAAGAGACTAGGGAACAGAGTAGTGTTTGGGAGAGGGAGAGCTTTGGAAAGCCATGGACTGAGAGGGGACTGTAAAGTCCCCAGTTGCACCATGGTGGCCTTGCTGAGAGAGTAGCTCCAAGTTTTCAGTCTTCTAAGTTCTTCTGGCTGAGGACTTTCCTCAGTGATGTCAATCCTCAGTATCCTGGACACCCTCCCTGTCTTCACATGGATACCAAAATCTCTGGGTGCTCAAGTCCCTTAAACAAAATGGCACAGTATTTTGTTGTCATCTGTGCCTACTTCCTGTGTACTTTCAACCACCTCTAGAGGACTTACAGTGCTAATTCAATACACATGCTATGGAAATCACTGTTATAGTGCAATTTTGTTTAAATCATGTTTTCTTGTTGCATTTCTATTTTTTAAAATCTTTTCTCTCCACGGTCCAATTGGTGGATACGGAACCTGAAGGTTGGGCCTACTGTCCATCCTCCCATAGACAAAGGACAACCCACCCTCAACCTGGGCCAAGAATGTTCAGGCAAATTCTCCAACCCTAGGAAACGGATCACCTAGAGCTTGTGGGGAGAGGGGTCCTCACATAGGTGGCCCCTGTTCCTTGTGCTTACTCTTTTGGGAATGGGTTTGTTTTATTTTTTCATTTTTTTTCCTTGTACCTTTCAAGAGCTTTCTCAATTTCTTCTTCCTCTTTCCATGCTCCTGTCTGGGGAATGATGTGTAGAGAAACCAACCTCTAAACATACACTCCACTGAAACGCACTTATGGATCCAAGTTGGAGGGGCGGGGGTTCCTCTTAAGATCCGGCCTGTTCTTGAGTAACTTCAGTGGTGGCAACTTCAAGGGGAGGGAAGGCTCCTTCAAAACTCCATTCAGCATCCATGTGGAACAAACTTTCCTTCCCTGGGTTCTCAAAGCCCAATTTAATCCAAGCTTATTAACACATAACATTTTAATTTGCCTTTTCAATATGTTCTGCACTGTATAAGTGTAACAAATTTTATAATATCAGAAGTAAGTATGTCATATGTTAATTACAATGCTTTATGTCTTCAAGTTGGGGGTAACCTCTGTGGAAAAGAGATTGCTGTAAAGAGAGACAGTTTCTGGTCTTTCCTCCCCCCATCCCCAAATTGCTGTATTGAAAGAAATCCAAAAGGAAAAAAAAATAAATTTCTTAGGTACAAAAAATGAGCTGAAATCTCATGTTCTCCAGTGTCTCCATGTGGGTTGCTCCAGAAGCAGAGAATGAGCTAAGGTTCCCAGTGTATGTTGTTTACTTGGAGCCAGGAAGTCCCTGAGGGGAGAGGGAAATTAAGGGGAAGAGGAGCCATCAGTAAAAGATGTATTATGGAACCTGCTGCCCATCCTGCTGGGAACTGTGGGACCCAGTGCAGGACATGTCCCACTTCAAAATTATCAACAGAGAGGGGAGGGTCTGTCAATCATTGGTTAAGAGCTATTTCCAAGGGCCATTAATTCCCTGGCAGTCCACTGCATGGTGGCAAACTTGGCCCCAGTTCCCAGATAAAGCCACAGACAAAGGAAGGCAGGTGCAGGCAGTAGAAGTTGGGCTGGAGCATGCTGAAGGGGTCAGAGTGGGGGAAAAGGTGTGGCCCAGAAATCCCCAGGATGATACAGCACAGACCCAAGTGCCCCTTGCACAACCTACAGCCCCAGCATAAGCTTGTTAATTCCTGGATTGTGCCAACATTCAATGCAGGTCTGAATTTTCCTGGGCCAGGAGAGATTCTGAATCTTCAGAGCTAAACCAGCCAGGAAATAATTTTGAGCATTTATAAGGCACTAGGTAGATACTTGATAGGACTGGAGACTCAGTTATGAGTCTTGATTTTTGTCCTGTACATGCATACAGTGTGCAGACTGTCACACAGAGGTGCAATGTGAACCTCTAGTGGCAGACAGCATCAATCTAGGGGGTTGCAAGAACACTTTTAATTTTTACTTTGTTAGTTATATATTTATTTCAGTGAGTATCCAAAACGTATTTTACCATTCACCTAAAGTTTGGTTTTCCTTTTCTGTAGCACTAAAGATTAAACCCAGAGCTGGGCATGGTGGCCTATGCTTATAATGCTAGTGACTCAGGAGGATGAGGCAAGAAGATTGCAAGTTCAAGGTCAGCCTTAACAATTTAGTGAGACCCCATATCAAGATGAAATATTAAAAAGGCTGGAGATGTAATTAAGTGGTAAAACACCCTTAGGCTCAATTGCCAGTACAAAAAAAAAAAAAAAGTTCCCACCCAGGGCCTCATACCTGCTAGGTAAGTAATCTGCCAGTGAGCTACATCCCCAGTCCTTGGTTTTCATGGATATTATTGCTTAGGATCTGACTGAGTTTAGAAGGTGAGCCAATCCAAAATGTTACTAATGGGTGAATAGATTAAAAAAAAAATGTGGTTAACACCAAACCGGGTATTAGCCATAAAAAATAAAATTCTGACTCACGCTGTAACATAGAAGCACCTTGAAAACGTTATGCTAAGTGAAATAAGTCAGGCTCAGAAAACAAAATCATGGCAAGATTCCACTTGCCTTAGGTATCTCAAGTGGGAATATTTATGGAGACAAAGTAAAATAGATATTACTGGAGGCTGTGGGGAGAAGGGAATGGAGTTATTTAATGAGGACAGAGCTTCTGTTTGGGATGATGGAAAGTTCCAGAGATGTGTAGAGGGATGGTTGTGTAACTTATTGCCACTGGAACCTGGAGTGAATGATGGTTAGGGGCTGAGGAAGCTGCTCAGTGGTAGAATGCTTGCCTAACCTGGAAGTCGCCTGATGCCAGGAGATGGGCACGTCCACCATGGTGTGTGCGGGGGCTATGACAGGTGCCGACCGTGTCTGTGACAATACTGCAGCTCCAGGCCAGGAGTGGTGGTGCACACTTGAAACCCAGCAGTGCAGGAGGCTGAGGCAGGAGGATGGTGAGTTCAAAGCCAGCCTCAGCAACTTAGTGAGACCCTGTCTCAAAATGAAAATCTGAAAAGGGCTGAGGATGTGGCTTCATGGTTAAGCACCCCTGGGCTGAAACCCAAGTACAAAAAATAAAAATAAAAAAGTGGGGTTCCATCCTGGTAATGTTTTATATTGCGACAAGTTCTTCCTGGTGTATGGTGGGGGGAGAGAGGAAAACATTGTTCCAACACAGGTGGCTCTGCCCACCATGCTCTCCAGGAGTAAGCCCTGCCCTCCTACCTTCTTTGGTCATGGGCCACCTGAGACTGCTTCCCTGCATTGAGGACACTGGTAGTGTTTCAAGATATATATTCTTCCTTCCACTTGATTCCTCAATGCAAAACATAAACATCACCAAGTCCTAACTTAAAGACACTGGCCATGTTCATTTGTTGGGAGAGACCCAGGGCAGGTAGGGAAGGGGTCTCCAACATGGCACCTACCTGAGACATAACAGATGCCTCCTTCGGGGTGTCCATGCCCCCATACTCTCTCTTGCTCTTCGGTGACCCTGTCTCATTTGTCATTGCTGACAGTAAGGTCCCCCGTGAGTCTCATCTCCACAGAAATAAGGCCAAGGCCATGTCAGTCACACTCACTGCTGTGTCACCACCACTAACCTGGGGCCTGGGGCTACCCATCAAATAAACTCACAGCACATGCTGGTGCCTGACCCTGAGCCACAGGCTTGATGACTGTTCTCTTAACAAATTACCATCAGCCTGTGACATAGAGCTTCTGAATAATTTTTTAATTTTATATTGTTTTGGGGATTACCAGGGATTGAACTCAGGGGCACTTGACCACTGAGCCACATCTGCAGCCCTATTTTGTATTTTATTTAAAGAGGTCCCACCGAGTTGCTTAGCAACTTGTTTTTTTTTTTTTGTTTTTTTTTTAATTTTTATTCTTTAGTTTTAGGTGGACATCTTTATTTATTTATGGTGATGAGGATGGAATCCTGTTCCTCACACATGCTAGGCAAGCGCTCTCTCAACTGAGCCACAACCCCAACCCTTAGTGCCTCGCTTTTGCAGAGGCTGGTTTTGAACTCACAATCCTCCTGCCTCAGCCTCCCAAGCCACTGGGATTTCATGTGGGCATCACTGTGCCTGGCTTTATCTTATATTTGAGGCGAGGTCTTGCTTATGTCGACCAGGTTGGCTTCCAACTCCTAGGCTCCAGTGATTCTCATTGTCACAGCCTCCTGTACAGCAGGGACAGCGGGGACTACAAGGTCATGCCACCATGACTGACTTCTTATTTTTAAACAAGGCTGTTCTGGAGCTGAGGCTGGGGCTCCGTGGTAGAGCTGCTTGCCTAGCTTGCAAGAGGCACTGGGTTCGATCCTAAGCACCACATAAAAATAAATAAAATAAAGGTTAAAAAAATACAACAACATGATTTTAAAAACAGACAAACAAGCAAGATTGTTCTGATGTCCCAATTTTACAGATGAAGCTGTGGAGGCTGGGGCTGGGTAACTTGCTATAGCAGAAGCTGTGGGTGCTCCACCCATGACCCCCTCCCATCCCGCTCAAGGCCCTGACTGTGCGGGGGGACAGAGAGCCAAGCCATGTTATTGGTATAGCCTGGGACACATAGGCTGGCAGAAGCTCAGCCACTTTCCTCAGTATCCCCACTTGTCCTGGGGAGTCTGTGTCTTACAGCATAACAGATGAGCCATGTCTTGCAGGCATGGTGGACTATGTCTGGACAGTCAAGGGGGTGGGATTAGAATGAGGGTGAGCAAGAAGAAATAAGGTCCCTGTGGCCCCCAGAGGGAACCTCAGTTTTCCCACTGTCATTACTGGGTTTGGGCAGCCTAAGCCATCCTGTGTCACCGAATCAGAGCCCCCAGGCCCAGCACCACACTTGCCATCCCAAGCAATCCTCCCTGGGAAATCTCCAGTGGGGTGTGCCGGCTGGGTTTTTTGGTGTTTTGGTTTGGGGTTTGGTTTGGTTTTTCAAACACAAATCAACTAAAACAAACACATAGCAATTAAAACCTCCAAGTGAGGGCAGCCGCTGTCCTCGGGCAGAGGGTGGAGCAGAGTCGGCTCCTGGGAAGCTTGCCTTGTTGTTCCTCAGTGGAACATGCTGGTGGCCAGTGGACTTGTCTGTTTGTCAAGTGTCAATGAAAACAAGTTGACTTACAAAGTACTAAAGTCCCAGATGCGGTGTCGCACGCCTGCAATCCCAGTGACTCGGAAGGCTGAAACTGGGGAATCGCGAGTTCCAGGCTGGCCTGGACAACTCAGTGAGTCCCTGTCTCAAAAACAGAAGGGGCCACACATGTGTGGGAGGCTGAGATGGGAGGATTGCAAGTTCAAAACCAGCCTCAGCCTCGGGGAGGTGTTAAGTAAGTCAGTGAGTCCTTGTCTCTAAATAAAATACAAAATAGGGCTGGGGAGGTGGCTCAGTGGTGGAGTGCCCCTGAGTTCAATCCCCTCCCAAAAAACAGAAGGGGCTGAGGGTATGGCTATGTGGTCAAGTGCTTTTCTAGCAGGTGTGGCCCTGGATCCACATCCAGTACCAAAAAAGAAAGAGGGAAGAGAGAGAGAGGAAGGAAGGAAGGAGGCAGAGAGTGAGGGAGGGAAAGAGAAAGTCCTGAAGTGGTGCTGAATGAATGGGTTTGGAATCGTTTCCAACACAGTCTGTGGCATGGTGAAGGGACAGGAGGAAGATGTCTGCATCTGTCACACATGTGGCCAAACACACAATTGCCTAGAACCAGGCAGCAGAAACTAGAACGACGGTGGCCTCCAGGAAAGGCAGGTGGGTGGCTGAGGGCTGTTTTTAATTTTATCCCGTATGCATTCATGAGCAGCCAGTGTTTTTAAAAGTGTGTGTGTCCTCCTTACAACCCTCTGCCCCATCCCCAGGGTGCCCATGTTCCCTTGGGGACAGGGTATTGTGGTGCTCCATCTCGACCTCCTCACTCCAACCTGTCCCTGCTGGGTGGTGGGGCCCTGGAGACATTCTTGGCCTCTCTGGACTCCCATTTCCCTGTGGTACAAGGTGAGACTGGACCAGGTTTCCCCCAAGACCCCTCCCATCCCAATGTCCCATGTGCTGTGACTTGGTAAACCCAATCCAGGGCCAAAAGCTGCCCTGATGGGTGACAAACCTCTCCACCCAGCCCACCCCACGACCCCAACCTGGGCTGCTGAAGCCTCCCTAGATGGCGGGACGGCACAGCCAAACAGCAGCAGTGCTTGGGCAGGTGTCCCTGCCTCCAGGCAGCCTCTGCCCCGCCTCTGCTACCAGCACCCTGACTGTGCCCTAAGATCCAACTATTCCCTGTGCGGACCTTGAGGGACTCTCCCTTCTAACCCAGGATAGTGCATATGCTTCCCCAAGCCCTGGTTCTGCAGCCCAGGGGCACGGTGACACCAGGACAAGGGGCTCTCCCCACGATGGGGTTCCCTGGAGGGTGGTCCATTCCTTGGTCCCCTAGGGTCTGGAGCCACCCAAGCCCTAGTCTTCCTCCCATCCATCCCAGCAGCTCTCCCCGGCCAGGAAATCCCTCTTGGGCCTATGTTGTCACCTCTGTCATGTGCGAACCCTGAACCCTGATGGACAGGAGAGCGCCCTGTTACTAAGACAGCCGCTGAGACCAAGCACATCTCCACCCTCATCCCACCCAGGAGCCACCTGGGAAGGGTGATCTCAGCAGGCCTGATAGCCCACAGCCCTCCAATCTGCCCTGGAGAGTCAGGCCCAGGCCCCACCTGGAGGAAGAAAGCAAGCTCTTCCTTCCTGGAGGGCTGTGGGGCTCACTGAGCACCCACTTTTTTCCCTGGAGCCCAGAGCACTCAGGAAGCAGCCAGCGCAGGAAGGGCAGCCTGCACCCATGGACTGGCTAGAGGCTGCCAGGAGTCCCCAGCTGGGTCCAGGCTCCCCCAGCCATTGGAAACCCAGGCCTGGGATGGACGAGGCCTTGGAAACAGTCACAAGCCCAGCCCTCAGCAGCTGAGGACATTGGCCAGAGCCTATAACATTAACCTTTACAGACATCACCTGTAAATGGGAGGATTCAGCCCCTTTCCTGAGAGGAGCTGCAGAGGGGGTGAGCTGCAGGGGGAGCCTGGCAGAGGAGGTTACACTTGCCCTTTCCATCAAAGGGACACAGGCTGGGAGTGGGAGTGGACAGGGGTTCTCCTTTCTCAGATGGGAGAACCAAGGTTCAGACAGAACACGCTGGGTCCTGAGAACTACAAGAACCCCCATTCTCCAGGTTCCTCCTAACAACCACAGCAGTTGTCCGGGCTGCAAAATGTGGCTTGTGGAGCTCGGTGAGCAATTATTACACCTGCAAAGAACCACAAGGGTCTTTTGGCTCGATGGACCTCGCGTGCATCTCCCTATCCCATCCAAGGACAGCGCACAGCACCACTGACCCTTGCTGTGCAAGAACTCAATCCAGGGCTGCCAGATCTCCTGATCACCTGGAGCCTGGGAGCCCATCCTGGGTCAGCCCTGGGGGAGGGAAGCCTGGTCCTGAGCACACAGCCAGAGGGGGACTTCCCTGTGTGTGCCGATGGCCTGCAAGGAGCGCTAGTGCAAGAGGTGGCAGGGTCTCCCAGGGCACTGGCCTCCCCTTTGCTGCAGGGCACCTCTCTACACCCAACTCCTCCCAAGCCACCTAAGGGACAGAAACAGTAGTTAGGGCCTCACTGTCTGCAATGACACAAACATGGGCTCTTGGCCACTTGTAGCTGTGTGAGCTCTGGCAAGTTACTCAGCCTCTCAAAACTTCACTTTCTTCATCTGTAAAACAGGGGAGGAGAGCCTCTCTTTGTAGGAGAATAATGCTGCTCATCAAATCCCATCATTCTTATCTATAAACACATTATGGTTCCAGAAGCCTTGGCGCATGCCTGTAATCCCAGCAGCTCAGGAAACTGAGGCAGGAAGATCACCAGTTTGAGGCCAGCCTCAGCAACTTAGAAGACCTTGTATCAAAAATAAAGGAGGTGGAGGCTCTGGATAGAATTCAGCAGTAAAGCACCCTGGGTTCAATCCCCACTACCGCAAAAGAAATAAAAATAAAAAAGGTATTGTCCCTTTCCTGTTCTAATACACCTCAAGCCCCTGGCTATGGGGTTAACACAAGTAGTTACCCAGGAGTTTTCCAACCCTGGATAAACAGGGAGTCACCTAAGAAAAATCTGATGCTCAGGCCTAATTCAGAAAGGAGAGAAGGGAGACAAGGCAGCCCACCTCTCAGCCTTGCCCTGGCTTAAAGTGGGAAACCACTGATCTAGTCTACTGGCCTCCAGACAGATAGGGAAACTGAAGCACAGAGAGGTGGTGTGACTGGAGCAAAGTCACACAGCAAGCAGGAAGCAGGGCTGGACCAGAAGTTCCATGCTTACTCCTGCCTGCTGCCCCAGCTCATCTAACCCTTAGTGTGTTAGCAACACTCAAGGCCTCCAGGGCCAGACACAAAAGGGGCAAAGAGGACTTGGATGCACTCTGGAGTCGTGGAAACTGGCAGGACAGTGCCAGCGATCCTTGCTGTGTGAGAACTCAGTCTGGGGCTGCCAGATCTCCTGGTGACTTTGAAGGACAGTTAGAAACCTGAATTTTTGTGAAAACTTTCCTGAATCTTAAGAATTACATTCTAGGACTGGGGTTGTGGCTGAGTGGTAGAGGGCTCACCTAGTATGTGTGAGGCACTGGGTTCGATCCTCAGCACCACATAAATATAAAATAAAGATATTGTGTCCACCTAAAACTGAAAAATAAATATGAAAAAAGAATTACGTTCTAATTCCAAGCAAATTTTTTAAATATTTATTTTTTAGTGGTAGTTGGACACAAGACCTTTATCTTATTTATTTGTTTATTTATTTATTTATTTATTTTTATGTGTTGCTGAAGATCAATCCCAGGGCCTTGCACGTGCTAGGCGATCGCTCTACCGCAGAGCCACAGCCCCAGACCCCAAGCAAATTTTAAACCTGAACAACCAACCAACAAAAACCTGGAGCTAGGTGCGCTTCTCTGGTTACCAGTTTGGGACCTCGGTTCAGGATTTCAGGGTAGGACCTGGGGATAATTTTTTGGCACCGAGTCAGGATAACATGAGAGTTTCTTGGAAAGTATCTTTCTCTATAAATCAGTGTCTGGTCCTGGGGGCTCAAATTCTGCCATTAGCTATTTGCTCCTGTGAGCCAAACAGTGCTCTCCCCAGATATTCTTGCCAAAAGATTTTGAAGAGTTTATTACAAATATCTTTCTCTAGAGGACAGATCTAGGTAGTGTCCTGGACCTGGAAGAACAGAAAAAAATAATGGAAAGTGCACTTCATCCCATGAGAGGGAGGAACAAAAAAGGCTGTGCTGTGGCATCTTCAGCCTCCCTCAATTGCTTCAGTGTATAAGAGGGTAAACTGAGGCCCCTTGTGGAGCAGACCCTGAGGTCACATTTCTATCTCAGAGCCCAAAGACCCTTCTTCCCCACTGGGTCAACAGTGACTTCTGACAGAATTACTGGATGCCTCTCCTGACTCCCTTTGCTTCCTGTGGATGCACCCACCATGCCCTCTGCTCCTGCATCACTGCACCTCCTGGTTCCTAGGCTGTGCTCACCTAAGGGGTCCCGGGTGGGATGCTGCTTCCAACGTGCTTCCCCTGTCTTCTCCCCACCCACTGTTCTTATGGGTTGGGCTCCACTCACTCAGCCTGACTCTGCCTCACCAGCTCTGCCAAACAACTAAGCCCCACTATGTCCTCTCCACTTTTTTTCATAGGCTCCACCTAGCATCTGGCCTCTTACCTGCACTGATCTGCAGAGCCATGCCCACTCCACCCATTTGATCTTCTACATTCTGTCCATGTGGCTCATCTTCCACAGACATATTTAATACTCTGGGATTGCAGGATTTTCTCTCTAGCTCTGGAACCTTTGTAGTATGGCTTGTTTGATATAAGAATACCTCAATATTGTGATTAACAATGTTTCTCAAAAGTTAAAAAATAACATTAAAAAAATCTGAGGATGAGGCTCAGTGGTTATGTTCCCCTAGTTTCAAACCCTTGTACAAAAAAAAGAAAGAAAGAAAAAGAAAAAGAAAAGAAAGAATAAAGAAAGAAAAATAGGCAAGTAAGAAAAAATGTGGTTCCTTTTTCTTATGTTATGTGTTACAAATTTAGCATTCATGTTTACCTGTTGTGGAGGCTGTGAAAAGTCAGTCTTTCATACATACTTCCATGCCCACACCTGACATTTTGCTGTCAGGCTATTGCTTTATGTCAAGGTCTATAATTTACCTGCCACCTCACTTAAATTGGAATTTTCTTTCAAATCCTAGGTTTCTCTGGAGGCAGGGTTCTTCTTCAGTCCTTGGAACCTGGCTTCTTCCTTCAGTGCTCATTTAGTTTCAAGTCTTTTTTTGGAGAAGACACACTTGAAAATTGGGGACAGTAAAGCTTGCTTAAACTCACTTTCCCAATGGCCCATCAGTGCAGGAATGGAGATTGGGACCAGTGTCAGCCTGTTGTGGAATAGTTCTCAGGAGAGCCATGGGAGCCCTGAGATTTTGGACTTGAGTGTTGGCATCAAGAGGAAAGATACTCACTCTCTGTGAACATTCTGGGGCAGATGAGGGACCCTGGAGATGACTCAGGCCTAACTCTGTCCCAATGGCTCAGATTAGGTACTATAGAGGTTTTGTGTTGTACTTTCCTTCCATCCCCAGAGACCTGAAAAACAATTGGTGACAAAGATGGCTGCTTTTCTTGACCTACATTGTTCCTGAACCTGAAGACAATGAACAGAAAGCAGAACAAGGAGGAAAATCAATGCATCTGTCTTTCCAATACTAGAAAAATAAACCCATCAAATACTGAAAAATATTTCCTTTTACTTGAAAATCAAAAAGCCCAGTGATTGGTAGTCTGGGCTGCTATGGCTATCCAGCTATTCCATCATGCCCCAGGGCCCTTCCTGTTTTTCATTGTGCCATCCATTTAATACAGCAATCAGGGGAAAAAGAAAAAGGAAAAAAACAAAGAGCTAGAGGCCCAGTTGCTTCCAATGTTATCTCACTGGCCAGCACAAAATCACAGAGACCCCTACCTGCAAAGGATATTGGGGAATACAGTTGTTTTTCACTTTTACTTTGGGTTTGTTTTTGTATTTGGTTGTGGGAACTGAATCTATGATTGCTTAAGCACTGAAAAACCATCCCCAACCCTTTTTATACTTTAGAGACAGATTTTTAGGGCTTTACTACATTGCTGAAACTGTCCTTAGACTTGTGAGCCTCCTGCCTCAGCCTCTATAGTCACTGGGATTATAGGCATGTGCCATTAGGCCTGCCTGTGTTTTTTTAGGTGCTGGAGTTGGAACAGAGCCAGGCACATGTGAAACTTGTTTACTACTGAGCTGTACTTTCAGCCATAAACTTGTCATTTTGAATTATTAGCAACCCATTTAAAAAAAAATATAAGGTCCCAGTGGAATGAATGAGGGATACCTGCCACCTGGACCTTAGCAACCAGTTCTGCTGGGGTGGCTTAGTGCAGACCCAATGCATACTCACAGGGTGGCATGAAAAGATGGGCATCAAGTGAGGAATGGGTTCGGATGGGCTGTGAAAGGAGAACTGCTGGATAGGTGGCAGGCTGAGATATTGTTCTTTCATGTGTTGTGATGGGCATCTCAGGTGGAGAAGGGGTAGAGGGTGAGTGCATTTGGGTGGTTACCCACTGAGATACATCCCCATTTTTTAAAATATTTTTTTTCTTAAAATATTTTTTTCCACTGGGATGTCAGGCCTGCACCACTGAGCCAACTCTTATACAATTTTTAAAGTTATTTATTCCATGGTAATATGGATCTATTTAAACTTACAATGTAAAAACATACTTATAATATATTCACTTATTATAAATAAAGTTATAAGAATTAGAATATGTCATTTTTATAAAAATAGATGTCACAACAGTTGTTCCCAGTGACCAAATATGACCCATAAAATGTTAAACACATATGGACATTTGATTTATATATTTTATTCTTTTTCCATATTTATTATTGTAGACAAGTTCAAAACACTGAATGAGTGAATGCAGAGAATTATGCCAATTTCCCTAATTATTAATTGAGAATAATATTTTATTTTTCCTAGTAGTGGCATTTATTTTCCCACAAATACTGCATGTGGCATTTATGTGTTGAAGCTGAAAAGTTAATCACACAGAAACTGAGAACAGAAACACTTCCCGGATTTATGATAAGAATGAGAAAGTGACTTATTGTGTGTAAGGAGTGCAAAAAAGAATTAAGACCAGAAAGTAACTCTTAGGTTTTAGAGCACAATAAGGTGATTACATTGTATAATAACTACTTAAATAAATCAAAATAGCCAGAACTTAGAAGATTTCAAACACAGAATAATAATTTTAATGAGATGAAAATTACCCTGATCTGATAATTACACACTACTTACACATGCCGAGTTATAATAATGGGTCTCATATCCAAGTACAAAGAGTAGATTCCAGGTAAAAATTAAAATAAATAGAAATAAATTCTTTGATGTTTTAGCCAAATATCTACATTACCTCAGATTTTTAAATGGTATCCTATGTTCATGAATGTTTCACTGTTTTGGTTTCCCTTACTGTCATGTCTTTTAGATCTACAAGTTCTAAAGAGTCATGGAATGATTTAGAATTATTCACATGGATTTCTCATGACTGTTATTTATTTTCAAAACTTGTTTACACTTTATTTTATTATTTTATTTTTATGTGGTGTTGAGGATTGAACACAGTTCCTCACATGTGCTAGGCAAGCATTCTACCACTGAACCACAATCTTAGCCCTGATGACTGGTATTTTTTTAATATGTGGCTGGAAAAAAGCTAAAATACATATCTACTATTTCAGGCACTTGACTTAAAATCCAACATGCCTTGTATAAAAAAATATTCCATCAGATTAACATCAAATTTTTTGTATCAATTTTATGCATGGTTTCTTTACTGGAGAAATGCATTGCTTACTTCAAGCAGATGAATATTGGGACTCTTATGGAAGTTTATCTTTTAGGCTTGGGTCAAATTCTTGTCCTTTAATTTAAAAACCTTACAATGGAATGACTTTGAGTCTATCTGAACTGTGACTTTAATTACACCTTTATTCCAGATGACTAAGGAGAAAACAATAATAATATATTTCTAATGATATTCAATAGCTGGACTTTGGTCACTTAAGATAGTTTTTCTGGTCATGATAATAACATATATGCAAGGTGGATAGCTACATTGGGGATTCAAAGACAGGCCTTAAATACTGTCAAAGAGCTTTCTACACATATTGCTAGAAAATTTTAATATCATGAAAATAATTTGAATCAACAACATATGTAGCCATTATGAAAAGAAAAGTTTTAAATCTATTAAATCACATAGATGATGAAGTACATAATTAAAAGATAATGGCCAACATTTCTACTGAGTACTTTTTATTTCAGAAACACATCCATATTTGATCCTTGTTCTTCTTTCATACACAATAGCTCTAGAATATATGTAATAAGACTCCTTATATGTAATACAAGATGATCAGATTTAGCACCAACATAGCACTTGAACTCGATAAAAGACGACAAATACAAATTAAAAAAATCATCTTAGAGGATATGCTTCTCAGTGTCATCTTAGATGATATATTAAAGGCATTAAGTCTGATAATAAATGGTCAAAAGATAGATCTAAAAAATACATCTATGTGCACACCTACTACATTGAAATTCATTTTTTGAGAAGGTTGCAATTCTTTACTTTTGTACAATCATTCAATTTCAATTCATTGAAAATTGTAGAGTTTTCAATATATTCCTACTGCTTAATCAAGAAGAGAAAGATGAAATCAACTTAACACACTACCTCAGAAAATCTCAAAAGAAGATAATATCAAGAAATATTTTGAGAATATATGGTAATTCTGAATCTATAAGAAAGGCTATGTACAGTGGGAGCACAGCTACTATTACACAATCCAGACATGATTTGGTAATAATATTCGAATGGCCCCTGGAGAATATTAGAGGGAGTTGATAATTGAAGTGGGGAAAATGTGTGTTGGGTGAATCCACATATATCCCTAGTAATAGGATAGGCTGAGATTGATAAAGATGACACTATTTGAAATAAAGGCTTCTGCTTCATTTTCTCCTAGATATATACTATTAATATGGAATATAAAAATAAAGATCAACAAAATATATTATTTTATTAGTATAAGAAACATTTCCTCTGAAGTTCATCTTGAGATCTCAGCTAACACCATAATTTTCTTCTGCAACTTCACATGCCTTTTCTAAAAACAAGATCTAACCCAAGAACTTTACCATTGGTATCTTGGCCCTAATATATCTAGGGATGCTGATAATTATGGGGTTTATAGTTACAGATGTTTTTGTCTCAGAATTTTGGAGATGACATCAAATATAAATTAATAATCTACTTTCACAGGTTTGGAGAGGGGGCTTCTCCATTTTTACCATCTGCCTGCTGAGTGTTCTCTATGACATACACCTCAGCCCCAGAAGCTCTTGCTTGGCAAAGTTCAACCATATATTCTCACATCAGAGCCTGTGGTTCCTTGTTTCTTGTGGGTATTCTGCATGTATGTGACCTGATATGATCTTATTTTTATTACTGTATGCTGAATAATTATACAGATGCATTACTTTCTAAGGCATTTATTTTAAATATTTGGTATGTTCCAGGAATTCTTTTTTATAGGGTTCATGTCCTCAGGTCTTTCTAAAATTCAATAAATAGATAAACCTCTAACTAAAAAATAAATGATGTTATCACTATTAAAACGTGAACATTAATATAAACAAACAATATTTAAATCTCTTATCCCATAGGTATAAGGATTTAGATTACAAAGATCAATTTTTTGGGAGACACAAACTACCAAAATGCATTGTGTCCTTGGTGATCATTGTACTGGGAAGAAATTATTGGTTTCAGCATTGGACTCTCACCAAGCCATGGATTTATTAAGGGTAGGACACTGATGTTTTCTTCTGTAACCATGACATGGTATCAATTATATGTAAAAAGAAAAAAATACAAAAAGAGAAAATGGTTCCCTCAGAAAAAGAAGGCATTACCAGCATTCTGTAATAGTGCAAAGAATATCCAAAATGTGGCCCCTGTCTACTGGGGCATCTACAGAAAGCATGAACTTGTATACCTTCTGGGAGAAAGAAAAAATGTTCTAACCTTCCAAAGAATTGGGCTTTATTATTTGAAATTATAAAAAGTAGCCATTGATAAAGCAATATTTCTTGCAGGACTGAACATTCAATGTACATTTGCAAGAATATAAAATAGATTCCCAGAGCTATTCAATACAGAAATATTGTTAATACATAAAGTTCAGGAATAGCCCAAATGTCCATCATTTGTTTAGTTCCAACTTTGGTCTACCTACACCATGGAAAGGTAAGATTTTTGCATATGTGGGGTGTTTTCCAGGTTGTTTCATTGAGTAATAAATAAGGGGCAGACAGGATATACAGGAGCACTCCCTTTTGGGGAAGAAATAAATTTACCTAATAACTTATTATTGTTATTGACTCCTACCAGAACAAGAAACAGTAAGAATATATACTAAAAACAATTAAAACAGATGTTCATGAAGGGCAATGGGAAAAGATTAGTGGGGATGGGATAGAGGTGAGTCTTTAGCATGGGTTTATATTTGAGCCACATAAACAACAACCATGTTCAAAACATAGAATTAAATCAAAGAACAAAAATCAAGCCCAACAGGTAAGAGTCTGACAACCCAAACATGAACCACACTATTCGGTGACTAATTTCTTTTTGTTTTTCTTTTTTTTAAGAGAGAGAGAGAGAGAGAGAAAGAGAGAGAGAACTTTGAAAAAAATATGTATATATAGTTTTCAGTGGACATGACATCTTTATTTTATTTTTATGTGGTGCTGAGGATAGAACCCATTGTCCCGCGCTTGCCAGGTGAGCATGATACCACTTGAGCCAGATCCCCAGCCCCTAATTAGTTTCTTAAGCTTGCATGATTTCCAGGATCTTTTTCTCCAATGTGAACAATATTTTACCTACATTTTTTACCACATGCTTGTCGCAATGTAATATTTACTGATCAGTAATTACCCATAAAGGATCCCAGGATTCATATGCAATGTTTAGTGTCAGTGCAGCAAGGGACAACATGGGTTTTATGCTTTCTCCATTAGACTGGAGTTTACAATGGGAGGGGCCACTTCTTATCTTGAGTGAGCAGCCTGGTGAATACACAGATATGACTATTAATATGCACTGAAGAATTCTTTGAAAGTCTAATGCCAGGAACACATAGAGGACTTGACAGTTATTTCCAGGTCCAGATTTCAGAAGCTTGGCTATACACACTTGGGGCAAAATGACCAGTCCTAGACCCTGTGTGAATATGTATTGTAATATTGTGGTAGTTTATCATAAGCCTAGGCAGAAAAAGGTTGGGTCTTGAAGGTTATTCAGTCATGTGGGTAGAGCTATGGAATGGGATTATTGTCCTTTATTAAAAGAGAGCTGCAAAGATCTTTTTGATTCTTGATCTTGTATAAGATCAAGGCACAAGGCTATTCAATGCTCGGTGAGGACATTTATAATGGGTAGAAGCTTCTGGCTGTGTCATAATGTGGTGGAAGAAACCAGCTAGCCTGTAGCACCTGTTCATTAGAGCATTAATTCCACTGATGAAGTCTTCAGCCTCAGAAACTCAACACCTCTCCAAAGACTCACCTTCTAATACCATCACCTTATTGGAAAGGAGTTCAACCAAGATACTCAAAGGGACACAAACCTTCATATTACAGCTTTCTATGAAAAAGCAGGATCTCAATAGTCAATAAATCTCTTGGAAAGTTGATCTTAGAAATCTGAGCTTTCAGAAGTCCACAAATAAAATTTGTTTTTGCTTGTAAAGTATGTAGTTTCTAGAACTCCCTTAGAGCAGTCCAATCAGACTAAAGTATATTTCAAATGATAATACTGTCTTTTCAATTGTTCCTCCATTATGAACACTTCTCTGATTTTTACACAGGTTATCAACTCTCTGGGCATCTCTCTCTGTATGTGCCTATGTACATGCACATACAACAGAAAGGAGCTTGGGGCTTTCTGCCAAGCCCAATCCTCATATTCTGCATTTCTACATGTCAAATTTGGGAACCACCCACTTGGCCCCATGCCTGCAAGGCAGGCCCAGGCCTCCTGTGGTGTTACTCTCTGAGCTACCTCTTTATGGTAGGAGTGAAGCCTGCTTCTCCCCTGTACTCTGGACTCTGCTCTCTCCTCCTCAGTCCTTGCCTATACCCTGGTTTGAGCCAGGCCTTCCATTGCACCTGTACCTCCTTTTACTGCTCTATAACCTGATCATTATGTGCCAATGCTTTACCATGCTCATTTGTGCATTTCTTCCCCTCTGTTCCCACAGCTACAATGAAGCTGCCATTTGCTAGCTGTGTGACCTAAATCAAGTTAACTCGACACAGCTGAGCATCTTTGTCCTGCAACATGAGTGTAAACATGGCTTCTGCTCATGGAGTTCTTATTGCCAGTGAAGAGGGCAGGGATAAAAGTCTCAAAAACAATAGTCCAGTACATGGTCATCAATGGCTCCTGATGTCATTAAATGTTACCACTACTAGCTGTCAATCTCATTTCAAAACTTGGGAACATGAATCCCTGAAAAGTAAAAAAAAATAATAATAATAATTAAGTTCACCTGGCCAGTGGGACCAGGTCTGCTCAGACTCTAGATTCTCTGCCCCAACCAGAGCTCAGGGCCAGGATGAATACAAAGGTGCCACATGAATAGAGGACTAATGTAAAGCTGATAAAGGCAGTTTCATGAATGGACAAAAGGGAAAGAATTGTGGGAAGGAACCAAATCCTATATCTGACACCTGGAGAATCAGGAGATTTTACCTTCACATTGATTCCCTTCTCTTGAGAACAAAACTGTACTGAAAACAGACCCCTGAAACAGGTTAGTCATCAATGCAGACAATAAAGGACACTCTGGAAGTTACCAGGCTGTTTGGTACATGTACAAGCAGTAAGAGCCACAGATCGGAAGACCTCAAATGGTTCACATGAGACCTCATTCTTCCTGCATCTTCATTCCCTGGCTCATACAATGGCAGGCTGAGCTTGGAAACTCAAGGTTCTGTGTGCTGGCAGGTGACATACCCAGAAAATAGCATCTACACATCTTTTCACAAGTTTACTCATTCTACTCAGCCATAAACAAGAGTGGAATTATATCATTTGTGGGAAATGCAGGAACCTGGAGCACATCAAATTAAATTAAATAAATCAAATGCAGAAAGTCAATTGTCAAGTGCATTCTCTGATATGTGAAAGGTAAAAAGAAAAATGGAATGAAAAAAGAAGTGGATCTCGAAAAAATTGGAGAGAGAATTGTTGAGTTTAGATTGATGGAAGAGAGGATAAGAGAGATAATTCAGGCACTGAGAAATGAGACTGATCAATGATGTTATGCCCATACATGTATATGTCACAAATGAATATACTAATAAATTAATATAATGTCCTAATATAAATGACATTTTTGGCACCTGTGACTGAAATTCAGCATGCTTCACCATTGAGCAACATTTCCTTCACCAGTCCTTTTATATATATATTTTTTAAATAGGTTTCTGCTAAGTTGTTCAAGGCTTTGCCAACAGACAAAAAGCTGGGTGCCCACTTTTTGTCTTTGTAAAAATACAAAGGCCTGTCATCCCCCTGGCTTATGGAGCACTCACTAGGCAACAAGTGCCAACTATTTATGACTTCATTTAATTCTCATCACAGTCTTGAGAAGCAAGTGGCATCATCCCCATCTTGAAGATAAATAAATAAAAGTTGGGAGAAATTAAAGATCTATTCAAGCTGAGTGAGGTGGCACATGTCTGCAATACCAGCAGATTAGGAGGCTGAGGCAGAAAGATTGTGAGTTCAAAGCCAACCCCAGCAAAACTGAGGTGCTAAGCAACTCAGTGAGACACTGTCTGTAAATAAAAATACAAAATAAGACTGGGGATGTGACTCAGTGGTTATGAGCCCCTGAGTTCAATCCCAGTACCAAAGGAAAAGAAATCTATTCAAGCCTTAAAAATATATAAAAGCCAGAATACAAATATATGATATGTACTCAAGACCTTGGTCCATTAACATTTATTTTATACTAATCATAACATCTAGGAACCTCCCTGCAAGCTTAATAAATCCAATGCTTGAGAGTACTCCCCAGAGATTTTTGTTTCACTGATTGGAGCAAAAGTCCAGGTATCAGGGTAATTGACTCTAATGCTCACAATTAGGAATGGAATCACTTTTCTATTAAAAATCAGGGAAGCATAGACAAAGAGATTAGATTCACCTGCTCAATAGTGTGGGTCAAGTCGACAGGAAAACCAGGGTGTGTGTATGTACTTCTGTAGCTCTCCAAAGAGCTCTCTGTGGCTCCAAACAAAAGAAGACTCCACAAAGCTGGGGGCGGAATACAAGCCAACCCCTCTGCCACAACTCACCCCACAATACTCCAATACTCCTAGACAATAAGTGTACATATAGGAGACAATTCCAGATGGTATCTTGGTGATCAATGGGCGACATGCAAAGAAATAGGGCACAACCAACTTTAGCAAGGGCAGAGGTGTGGCTGGGCCAGGATGGGGACTGGTCTAGAGGATAAACTTTTCCATGGCACATGAAGCCCAGGGCTTCCTCCTCCCCAAATGAGACTTGCCTTATCACATATATGCTTGTTCAACTATTTATGCTCTTCTACTATTTTATATTTCTCTTGCACATGGCTTTGGAGGTCTTATGCTTTGGCATTTCTTATATTTTTTAATGCATCTTTCAAACTACCACAAAATCAACCATGTGGAATATTACCTGTACAGGTTACAGTTTTATTTTATTTCCATTTAGCTCAAGTTTCCAAATCTCTCTGAAATACACTCTTTTAGTTTTTATGATACTTTTATTATCCCTTTACATACTGACAATGGTTGTGATAAAGCAGTATCCTCTGATTTCAACACCTGGAATATCATTGACCTGCTTAAACTGATTGCACTTTCTTTTAATTCTCCATTATAAGCCTCCATTTTATTTTTTTACACTATATATAACTTTATATATAGTACAGACAAGCCCAAGCTAATATTACATGGTTTCTCTCAGAGAAAGGGCAGGTATCCCCTCTACCTCCATTAGTGAGTATGAGGGCTCATCACAGCTTCCTTAGTTTGGCCTTCCAGCATGGGCTCTGACTCAGCTCAATGTTCAATCTTCCTGTGATCTCCTCAGCCTGTGGCCTTCAGCTCATCTTCTTCTTTTAAAATTTTAGATTAATTTTAATATTTTACAGAGCCTGAATCACAAAAATGCCAGTTTGAAAATGGTGGCATACAGACAAAAACACTACCCAGAAACCAGGTGTTTCATGTGGGAACAAGCCAGGGAAGAGGACCCTATCACACATGATAGAGGGAGGACCCTCAGAGCCATAGTGGAACCATGGGAGGTGCCTGAAATCCCTCATCCCAAAGTTGAGGCATTGTAAATTGTTTAATGGGACTGAACTAATTTTATCATATAATCAGAGTAATAGCAACTGTGATTGGTACATGATTCCAATTGAGATGCCTTTCCAAATATGACCATAAAAACGTTTGGAGACCAGCTCTCTCAGGATTGGTGTTATCCACCAAAGAAAAAAAAGTAAAATTAAGAGACAGCTGACATGTTACACTGGGAAAGCCACAGTTCTGTGTTTTCCAGGGGCATGTTTGTCATCTTTCTACAGACATTAAAATTATAGGCCTGCAGAGAAAGAACTTAAAGATGTCTTTCCTTAAAACATGCAACTCTTTAGGCTATTACCTGCACCACATTTTCCCTGGCCTCATCCATCTGGGTAAGTGCCTCTGCATTCTTAGATTCAGAAGTAGTGTGCAGTTGGGTCATGGAAAGGCTGTGGAAGAAGGGAATTTTAGCATACTACTGAGGTTTCTTGTAGATGCAGAAGAGAGACTTCAGCTCCAACAGTTCAACGCAGCCCAGAAAACTATGTTCCGTATGATACATTGAGGATATTTTCTTCTAACAATGTTTGCTTCTTTAATTCATATCCTCCTAAAATGAGTCATTTTTTAAATAGGGAGTGATGATTAATTTTAGTTTCTCATTTGTTCTAAGTTTAATGAGTTCTACTGATACAACTTACATATAGAATGTCATCTAGAGATTTTAAACATTACTTATTTGTATACATATTATAAAAGAAGACATGAATTTTAACTTGATATTTTATAAACATTTATTTTATTTACATGTGGATCTGAGGATCGAACCCAGGACCTCACACATGCTAGGCAAGTGCTCCACCACTGAGCCATATCACCATCTGTAATTTAGCATTTTTTATTTATAAACTTGCTTCTGTAATATTAATAAATAAAATAGAACTACTATTGAGGTGAATTCTATAATTTGAGTAATTATAAGTTTTTAAACTTTTAGAAGGAAATGAGATTCTATGTTCAAAACTTCATTTCGTAGAGGGCAATATCACAACGCCATAAACTACATATATTTCTTATAAAGTCTTTGGATCCAATTTAACTCAAAGAATTAAAAATTTCCTGACCCTGTACTCTCTCAGTTAGGAAATGACAAATGAGAGGATCATAATAAAAGGGTTTGGAAGCACACTGAAAATTTTTGAAAATCAAATGAACATGCTAGTAATTTCCTAATCCTGGATTAAAAATACACAGGAATATAATTTCCAAGTTTAGAGGAGGAATATTGGTGTTGATTAGTTCTTTATGTATTACTTTTATGTGTGTATATATATGTGCCTATATACACACATATGTCCTTTCCAATTTCTATTACAATGGAACTGTCTGACTCTAATTTTTCTTAAAGGAATCTCATCCTACCCTGTCACTGTATTTAAATTTCTGATGTTTTCACAAACTCAAGTTATTTTTTAGTTGTTTTTTTTTTTTACTTGTTTGCTTGATTCTTTACATGAACAAGTAATTGTGAACCTATCTCCTTCTCTGGTCACTGAAACACAAAGAACAAGATGACACAGAAAAGCCAAAGTTGTGGGGAAGAAAAGCAGGACTTGAATTTTACATAACTACATCAATCAGAGAGACAGACTGCCCTTTAGGAAACCATGGGTTTCCCAGTAATGAAAGCTTGGCATCTGTGAAGAAGCGCTCTCTGGCTTCCTATTTCTTTACTTTAAGATTAAACAGATCTTAACTTTATGAACCATATAAATTTATTGACCATCAACTATGTGAAAAATTTAAGGCTAAACTCTTGGATGAAGAGTTCTTTAAGCCACTGTGCATTTTCTAGCTTTCATGGTAATTGCTCTCTAATTTAGAAACTGTGAATAACAAGAATTTCTAGACAATTCTATAATTAGAAAGAGGCATATAATTTCAAATTACTCATATAAGCATATATTACATTAATACATCTGAATAAATGAAGCATGTGAGATCACAAAACAAAAACATGGGCCTAAAACTCCCCACACAGCTATGAAAAGTGCTGTAATTACAAAGCAAAATAATTGTCTTTTGGGTCCAAAGCATGAGGTTTCAAAGTCCTGTAGCTAATAAATGTCTATGCCTTCTTTATTTCAAATTTATTGCTGTGCATGCATTATTATAATTTGTTTGAAGGATCATGTGTTGATCTAGTGTTTCATTTCAAACAACTCTCTTAAAAGTACTAAGAATTTTTCTTCTAATATCCATCACTAATAGTATTAGTACCATAGTTATATGGTGATTTTTGAGCCTAAAGGAGAAGTTTACTTAAAATTTAAAAATTATGTGTCACTGAAAAGGTAGAAGATATACTATATTAAAGCTGACTTTATTGTCTAGGAAATAGAAATGTCAGAGGAATTATTTCCAGGTATTTGGTCATTTTTGATGTACTGATCTGTGTATAATAAATAAAATTTAATTATATTTGCAGATTTATGGAACTATGCTTCAAAATAAATGTTCCTTGAGAAAGAATATTAGTGTATTTAGCTTCTACATCTATGTGTAGAAAATTTACATAATATCACAAAAATTACATGATTTGTGTAGAAATTCTATTCACTGTATATAGTATTTTGAGGAGATTCATGGATTTGGAATATTTGCTTCAAATATATTTTGTCAAAAATAAACAGAACTTGGTCATAAAGCTTTTGGTTTTATATTATATCATTAATTTATGGTGACATTATTATTCTATTTCAAGAACAACTATATATAAAAAATAGTGATTCTTTTTCTTGGTGCCATGTCAGCTTCCATAATTCTTATCCTTTGTGAAAAAAATGATAATTTTGCAGTGCAGAATTACATCCTTATAAAGCCTATTTTATTTCCTCCAATTTTAATCATGGATCTAAATTCATATTAATATGTATTGAACATTTTTGACTGTGTATTATAAACCCATAAACTAAGCTAACTATTTTACTTAGAGACCTGGATCTTCAAATATACAATTCTATTTTACCCACAATGAATTAAAGTAACAGTAAAAGAGAAGCATAAAATGAGATAAACATCCACAATGAAAAGAGGACAAAAGACTTCAAAGAACTTCTGGAAAACAGAAAGTCTGGAATCAGATGAAGGATGCATTTGAGTTCTAATTAGGGCTCCCCAGGAGGGAGATTAAGACCATGACTAGGCATCTTGGAAGTCTATAAGGTAGGGTGCTTCAGATCAGCACAATGGAAATAAAGGGAAGGAAGCTTGTTTGGGTGCACAGAATCTGGGTTTGCAGTCTTATCTCAAAGGAGGCTTCTGCTTACTCCAAGTGAAATTTTGGAGTTGTCTTGCACTCTCATATTGGGTCCTACTTGAGACATGGAGTGTGATTTACATGAGTCTCAAACATTCTTGAGTGTAGGAAGCCTTGAATGGTCATAGCCAGAAAAACTCTCTTCTACTGATGAAAATATTTTGAAAAGACCACTTTCAGCAATTGTCTGGGAAATGAATCCTTCTGTCCTTATGGTGCCATAAAGCACAGTTCCCTATAGTGACACCACAAAAATTCGCTTTTCAGTCAAAGTTCTGTACTTAGTTTATGGTACTGGTGAGAGTCTGTTCCTGAAAAAAAAAAAAAAAAAAACTTATAAAAAGGAAAACAGGGCAATTAATTACAGTTTTGACAGCTGTGTAGACTGAATGCCAAATTAATGTCATCTTGTGTTTTTTTCTGCTCTTCTTTTTAGATCCCCTAAATGGACTTCTTTTGGTCTCTACAACTTAGCTGAGTGAGTGAAACTCATACGTATGCCCAAATCATTTGAGCCTCCTCACCATAATTTTCTCAAGACACAACTACTTCACTGGTCTTTTTACAATTCCTGTATGGAAAGTGAGTACTAAAAAGAAGAGAATTGGATCATCTGTTTTCAAATTGAATCATCTGATTTTTATCTCCATTGCAACATGGAATCAATGTCCTTCTGATAAGGAGAGAGTGAATTGACCTAGCTAGGATTGTACTTTCTCCTCTTGCTTTCTGTTTTTTTTTTTTTTCTTTTTTTTTTTAGTACATAGAATTTACAGTCCTCAGGTGCAGTTTAAATTTTAGTTCGAATCTTGTTAGACATCCTGTTGGAAAAGTGTCCTCTTAAATAATTAGGATTTCTAAAACTGGAGGATGCAGAGGCATGGTGTAAGAAAATGTAATTGCCAAGTGGGTTAATGGGAGTGATAGAGAGTGAAGACTCTTCAACTTTGACAGTCTAGCTCCTGGATCTATGTAGTCTGTCTCTTGGTAGCACAACCTGATATAATGTTATGTAATTTAAGAAGTGTAAGCAACATCATCACCTGTTCCAGAATTCTACCAGGCCAGTACCTTTTTATTTTATTTTATTTTTTTGTAAGTGAAAATACAGTGAATAACATGGTCATAGACCCATATAATATCTTTGTTTTTGTTAACTGTGGTCTGATTCACTTTTATGCATGGTCCATTGGCACTTTATTAGTGGTGCTTGCTTAGGATTTATTGTCCCTAAAAGCAAAATGTAAAAAAAAAAAGTTTGGGTTTTTCTGGTTAAAATTATTTCTTCATTAAAAGAGGTCCACTTGTTAATTTATGATGAGAGAATGATGAAAAGAATGATGCTGTCACAAGAACCTAGAAATAGACCTCTCTTCCTAACTGGCTGGATATTTGTAAGAAGTATTTGATAGATAAAATGCAGTGACTGGAAACCACTATGGTACACAGTCCTCATTCATCCTGTGCATCATCAAAGGCTGGATAAAAACAACTAGCCAAGTCAAGTTGTCAACTTGGTTGTCTTGTACAATGTCCATGATATATTTGCTTTGGTATTTGATAGCATGAAATCTCATGATATTTACACTGCATTATCTCTTTCAGAGATCCATCCCGATTACTGTACCCCCAGAATTTTATAGTCTTCAAAATTTCCTTCTAGACTCTTGACAAGTCTTAATTTCTTCCTATAAGTTTATGTACCTTCTTAGCTGAGGTAACTTTTTTTACAGTGTAATTAAGGATGAAGTGTGCTGCCAAGTATTCTTCTCTTTAGAAAGAGATTTTTTCACTTTTTATTTTTCAAGGCTAACCCTGAAAGATACTGTACAATGATGTTATTTTATTTCCATTTACTTCTAAATGAAGCTAACTCATATTTATTTCTAGTAACATTTTGTTAAAAGATGGCCAATTTCTCCTTCTATCTGATTCATAAAGGGACCTCTTCCCAAAGAAGGAAATGAATAGGTGTTGTATCAATTCTTTGCTCTGAAATTTATTGGGGTTTTCTTAGAAAAGTGTAACTTCGTGACTATCTTCTTGATTAGTTATTTGCTTAGTTATTGGTCACACTCTACAAGTGTGACCCTAGGTGAAATGCCAAGGATGATAAAGAGTAAACTAAGTAGAAGCTATACATTTATTATGCTTTTGTAACTGAAGAAAGGTTTGTGAAGTACTTTATGACTTGCATATCTCTCTACCTTCCATTTAAAGTCAAAAGATAAAATTCATCTTTATTTTTTATGTTTCACAAATAAACTTCTAAAAATAAAATTTACACCTATTTTTCCTAATCCTGTTCATGATTTTTCCATTTTCTTGATTATATGAATTTTTCATAACTCATACTAACTTGATAATCTGTGTCATTTCCTGGTTTACAAACAATTATTGATTTTTGTCTCTTTTTAGTTATAGCTGGCCTCCAGTGACTAAGAGGAAGACTCCTTCCTGTCTGCTCCTCCCAGCCCTGCTCCAGCCTCTCAGCTTCCCAGACCCTCATGCAATTGGTTGTAAATTCTCCCAGAAGTTGTTTTACTGTCTACTTTTCAGAACTAAAAATAAAAAATAAAATAAAAACTTTAAAAAAAACTTTAAAATGCAAAATGTGGAGGGAGAAAGCAGCACATATTTTTTTGTAATTAGGCTTTTTAAAAATTTTTAAAATATTTTTTCTGATTTTAATGTGGGTCAGCCACTGATACTTCATCAAAATATAACAGTTTCTTTGTTGAGTTCAGGTAACCAAGGAATAGCCACACACCCTCAGAACAAAATAAAACACACACATACAAAAAAAAGAAAAAAAAAACAGAATCATCTTTAACCTAACGTTTTATAAAATGTCTCAGATCCTCGTAACTTGCACACAAGCTTCTGTGTTCAGTTGAATTGTAACTGCTTTTTGTATTTGGAGAGAGTGTGACTACTGAACTTGAAACCTTTTATTCTGGGTGTCTTGGTGGTTTCTGGTGAGATTAAGTAGGTGAGAGGGTGAAGAGAAAGTGGGGAGTTCTTCCCTATTATAACATGAATTTTCCCCCACAGTCTACTCTCAGCTGCCAGACCTCAAGTTTTTCTTACAGTGGTATACTTTAATTATTCTTACTTCCCCTTTACCAATAATTTTAACAGCAGTTTATCAAAGTACACTTATTAAGAACAATTTTAAAAATAAAGTTATAGTTCACCTCACCAGTCTACACTTATTGCTTATGGTTTCACTCACCTGCTATGCCTGTTTTTGGTGTCTGAAAAACATACATATTATTTTCCATATTTTATCCAGTTTCTTACATGTATATACTGGAAAGAAAATCTGGTCTGGAAATATTCCATTTTGACTGAATGCTATATTCAAGAAAATAATATTTAAACATGCTAAATATATCTACAGAATTTCTCAAGTAGCTATGCTTAAACCAAATAGAATATCTTTAAAAGAAAAACTATGGTCAGCTTCAATAAAGCAAGAATAGAACTCAAGTATTTATCATTAATGATGGATTATAGATGATACATACAGAATAACCACAAGATTTAAAGGAAAAATAGTATTCAACCTGGTATTCTAAACTGAAGCAGACTGTCCATTAATGATAAATAATAATAGATTTTCATTAATGATAAAATTCTAAAAAAGCAATTTTCTGTGCCTCATTTCAAAGAGAGTTACTCAATATAGAAGAAAAATAAAACAAAAGGAGCAGAGTTTGTGGACAGAAATAGTGGCTCTAACTACAGAGCTCAAGAAAGTTATGCTGATTCTGCAGTAGACCTTGAAAATAGTTTTGTTAGCATACCTCAGTCCTACCTTTAAAATGATGCTTTAATAGAAATATTAGCTAGTAAGTAATCAAGTCATTGAATATAGCAAAAGTTAGAAAATTCTAGTGATCTATTTTTCATACCACACACACAAAAAAATGAGTATTAGAAAACACAGGAAAAACAAAGTGATAAAAAAGAAAGCAAAAACCCACTAAACAAATAATGGAAAGTCAAGTTCTGCATATGAAACACAGTAAAATGTGCACTTTTTGTAACATTTGATGGGATAGAAGAAAGTAGTATTGATTGTTCTTGATGGTAAGAACATCCCTCTATGAGCAGCATTCATGTCCTGATATTGGATGTTAGAAAGGCTAATAAATTAGAGAAAGAAAGCATTCTTACTTCTTGTGTGTGTTTTGTGATTAAATCTATTTTAAAGTCAAATTTGTGAAAATGCCTACTGGTTTTTAACCTTCATAAATTTTCTGTAAACAAAGAATGCAACACATAATTATTTTTAAAAGGGAATAACTGATGAAGCATGAACACAGGTACTTGTAACTATTGAAAAACAGAGTGGGGTGTGGTGGTCTGTACAGATGCTGATACTCAGAAATAATAAAGTTTCCAATGTAGATTAAGCAAGAAATCACAGAATGCATATCATTATGATTTCATAAATGATAATCAATTAAACACTAAAGCCTTTTAATATTTGATTCATTAGTCCTGAAAAGAAAGAAGTGGCCCCATAAGCTAAATTGGTTTTCCTCCCTCTCTCATTGCTATTGGAAAAAAATAATGGGAACACCTAATACATTGTGAAGGGTCTTCTATGTATATATTTCAAGATTATGGTCAATATCAGACAACTAGTAGTATGTATGGCTAAATTTATTGCCTTTTAGAACTTTACATAGTTGCAGATAGAGTGGAGGATGCTGATTTGGTTCTAAATTTTGAAAAATACTGTTTTATATGGTACTGGGGATTGAAACCAGGGGTGCTTTATCATTCATATATATTCACAATTCTTCAATATTTTATTTTGAGAACTGGTCTCTCTTAGTAACCAAGGCTGGTCTTGAAGTTGTGATCCTTCAAGGCCTCAGCCTCTATGATTTTTGAGATTACAGGTATGTACCACCACATCAGGCCTGGACACTACCTATTAATTTTTACATGCATCTAATAATCAAAACTATTTTAAATATTCCTGCCTTTTCTTTTATATAATATATTCAACACTAACTTTCTGACATTGCTGGAGAGCATCTGCCCCTTCCCTCACTCCCACTGTGCTTGGGGCACACACAGAAAGAAACCAGAAAAACTGGTTTCAAAATATACTAAAATCCACTCTACAGCCATTCGTATCTAAACAGAAAACAAACAAACAAACAAACAATTATACTGAAGCCAGAGACAGTGGCACAGGCCTGTCATTACCAACAGCTCTGGAGGCTGAGGCAGGAGGACTGCAAATTGGAGGCCAGCCTCAGAAACTCAGCGAGACTCTGTCTCTAAATAAAATATAAAAAAGGCTGGGGATGGGGCTCAGGAGTTAAATGTCCCTGGGTTCCATTCCTGGTACCAAAAAATAAAAATTAAAAAAAAAATGCAGACTTCTTGTGCTCATGATGGACATACCTGGAAATGGATGATTACAGCAAAGACAAAGATGGAGGCAATGAGGTTTATGAGGTAGAGGAGACTCTGGCAGGAGAAAACCTCTCTAAGGGCTCGGACTTTGTCTGTGCACATGGCCCAGAGATGGAACAGTGCAAGATGGCACCCTCCAATTCCATGCCTGTTGGCAGAGGAGGACACAAACGTGAAGGGAAGAACAAAGGGCTGGACTCCGCTGGGTCTTGGGCCTCCTCCTAGCCAAAGCAGAATCAGGAGAACAGAATCAGCCAGGAGACTCAGCCAGGAGACTCACGGCACCAACAGGAACCCAGGGGCCCTCAGCCACTGAGCCCCACTGCCAGCCTATTTGTATTTCATTCACAGTCAGCATCTCACTGAGTTGCTGAGGCCTTGCTGTTGCTGAGGCTGGCCTCCAAGTTGATATCCTCCTACCTCAGCCTCAGCAACAGGCAGAAAGGGGCCTGGCCTGAGGAAAAGGCAACAGATCAGCCAGGGACACTGCAGCACAGGGCACCAAGGTCTGAGCACTTCAGAAATAGCGTGAGACTGACTTTAGAACAAGAACACAGTGGGAAACGCTGTCACCATGGCCCCTGCTGCCCAGGTCGGTGCTTCACTAGACGTGTCATCTGTGGGCAGAGTGGCTAATAGCTGGGGACTCAGATGTCCCAGTCTCTCCCTGGGACTGCATTTTCCTGTCACCCCAGAGTTGGCACAGCAGGACTCGTGTCACCTTCTGGATGGCCACTCAGATGGGCCATCTGTCCTGTAGACCACATGGACAGGATATCTGTGACAGAAACGCTGTCCTAGCTTTCCCTGGCCCCCTGGCATCCCCATGGTGGTCTTCTGACAGCCCCTCTCCCTGCCGCCTCTGGCTGTGTAGGACAAGCGCTGATGTCCCTGTGGTCAAAAATCTGGAGACATGAAACCTTGAGCATTTTGTAAAGGAGGAAGTTCAGCAATCCCAGGGGGAGAGAGTAGGGACTTGTCCTGGCTCTTCTTGCCACCAATGACCTCTCTGAACTCCCCGCACTTGCTCTGCTGAGCCACAAGTGGACCCTCAAACACACCAGTTCATCTCTGCCCCAGGGCCTTTGCACCTGCCAGGTTCTCTAGATGGACCTGTAACACTCTTCCCCAGTCACCCCATCTTTCTTCTCTGCTCTATTCTGACCCGGGGCCCTGGGATGACACTGAAGCTCACACACCTTACGTTCTATCCCCTTGTATTCTTAGCACCCACAGAAGTGCCTAGTGCTTAACAGCACCTTACTGACAAATGTCTGGAGTGAAAGGTGGGTGACATCAATGGCAGGGTGAGGGCCTTAGAAGCTTTCTGAATGTTTAACATGGTCATTTCTTACAAATCACTACCCTCTGATCTCTAGGAACTGGGTTGTTTCATGCACTAGTGTCACAGGGGGCGAGAGCCATGTGACGTCTGTACTGTCCACCTCCCTCCCAGCCTGGACTGTCCCCCACCTCAGGGAAGAAGGACCAACTGCACTCTCCACCCTAGGGGCCCTTCCACACCCCAATTTCCAGGTCACAAGCTGAGCCATGGTGGCACTCCTGGTAGCAGGAAAGCCTTCCAGCTGAAAGCTACCTGTGCCTGCTCCACCCTCCTCTTGCCCGTCCTGGGGGTGTCCCCGTGGCTCCACCATTTTGGCTCCTTACAGCACCACTCAAAGCCCCCCAGGTAAGATCTCTGCCCCAACCAGGTCCCAGAGGTGGCCAAGGGCAGCCACCTCCATGTCTCAGTTGTCCGTGGCCTTCATCTCTCCCTAAGTCCTAAGGCCCTCACTCTGATGGCACACTGGCTGGCTCAGGCTGGATGACTGTGCCACCTTGCCAGCCATTTTCTCAGCCTGTCTCCCAGGGACAGCAAATCATTCCTTCAAAAACTGTCCCCTCACTCACCATCCTGCTCCAGAGCAAAGTGATCCTCTGGCTGGCTGCCACGGCCCAAGCCTTCGCTGACTGGTCCCCTGTGGCCACCACTGCTCCCACTCTTTTTGAAGGCAGCCCCCCCAAAGCCAGGAGGTCTTGGCAGACTCCTTAACTCCTACGCAGATTTCACTCCCACATCCACAGCTGGGGCCCAGCTGCTTTGCACCCCCAGATCCTCAATTCACCTTAGATTTTCTGAAATTCTAGGAAGAGTCTGGTGTCACCTTTGCCTACTCTTCTGTAAGTGTCACCAACCCTCCTTCCTGAGGTCCAGTCTTTCCCATGGGATCTCTCAGGCACCCTGCAGGGACTCATCTGCAGTTTCCTCAATTTGATGACGTGGCACTGGAAGCCAAGAACCAGCTCCACAGTCAATTCCAAGAAAACACAAAAATGCACACAAATATTTTCCATGAGAGACTTCCCAGCAAAAAAACGATTCAGGGATCAGAGGCCAAAAGAAAAAGAAAAGAAAAAAAGTCAATTTCCCTCTCCTAAGAAGTCTCACATGTTTTTCAATTTTTATTTTATTAAGATTTGTAAGCCAGGTGTCATGGTGCCTGCCTGTAATTCCAGTGGCTCTGAAGGCTAAGGCAGGAGGATTGCAAATTGGAGGCTAACCTCAGCCAAATTGGGGCTCTAAGCAACTCAGCGAGACCCTGTCTCTGAGTAAAATGCAAAAGAGGGTTGGGGACGGGGCTCAGGGGTTAACTGTCCCTGAGTTCAATCCCCAGTGCCTTCCTCCCCAAATTGGCAATACTGCAGGTTGAACCCAGCAACAGTCATTCTACCCATGACTGTTTTGAGACAGGGTCTCACTTATTTGCCAAGGCTGTCCTTGAACTTGTAATCATCGAACTAACTGCTCCTTGACTGAACAAGTGGTTTGGTGTAGAAATGTCATTTTTAGAATCTTATTCGCTAAGAACAACTGCTAAAATATGTGCAGATGATTGCCCAAGGATATTCACTTCGATGCTAACTGTGACTGAGAAAGGACTGAAATGTCCACCAGAAGACAATTGGCTAAAATCAACACTTCTTTATCCTTGCAGTGCAGGTTCCTGCTAAGAAATTTGAGGCAGGATTACTCTGTGGCATGTTAACTGTCCTTGAAATATTCTTATAAGACATGAAAGTTTAGATATCATTTTGATTGTAAGTGTTGTTGTTATTGTTGTTGTTGTTGTTATTATTATTATTATTATTATTATTATTATTATTATTATTATTATTATTATTTGGTACTAGGGATTTAACTCAGGATCACTTAACCTCTGAGCCATGTCCCCAGCCCTTTTTCTATTTTATTTAGAGACAGGGTCTCACTGAGTTGCTTAGGGCCTCACTAAGTTGCTGAGGCTGGCCTCCAATTTGTGATCCTCCTGCCTTGGCCTCCTGAGCTGCTGGGATGACAGGCTTGAGCCTCTGCACTCAGCTATAATTTTAAACATTTGCACACTGAAAATTCAGAAGAAATGATTCTGAAACAGTCATTTTCCCACAGAAGAATACTCTGCATACATGAAAACTTCCTGCAGAGGTACCCAAAGGGAGGCAGGCCCTTACCTTGGTCGGTTTTGATGGTGGTGGGGTTGAAGGCCTTCCCCAGGATGGTTTCACAGATGTTGCTTGAGATGGAGAGGGAAAAGCCAGAGCCCAGGCCGTGCCCTTTATAATGAAGCTCATCCAAAAGGAGGACGATCAAGCCCACCACAAAAAACTGCAGAATTAAAATAAATTAATTAATAAAAGTGGACTCTGCATTACTGGCCCCAGCGCCCTGGTTCCTTCCATCTTCAATGTCAGGGTTCAATGCTATGAGGGCCAAATAGGAGACCCTTCTCAATCAGCCTCACGGGAATTCAGAAGCCAAAGCCAGGGTCTTTTGATTCTCTATTATTTATTTAAATCTATTTTTTAGTTGGAGGTGGACACAGCATCTTTATTTTATTTTTATGGGGTGCTGAGGATGGAGCCCAAGGCCTCACATATGCCAGGTGAGCCTCTACCCCTGAGCCCCAGCCCCAATATTTTTTTTTGTTTCTTAATTGTTTTGGGGTTTGCAGGTGGACAGCATGCCTTTATTGATTTCAATATTTCTCGTTGTAGATGGGCGCAGTGTCTTTATTTGATTGATTTCTTTTTGGGCGGTGACCAGCCTCCAACCCAGGGCCTTACCCTGCTCAGGCCAGTGTTTAGCCTTGAGCCCAGCCCTGAGCCTGGCCTGGCCCCAGCTCTGGCTGAGTACTGATGAGGAGGAAGAGGGATGACAGGGTCACTCAGGAAGCGGGGTGAGAGTGGGGGTTCACCTGAGTGGTGATCAGAAGGCAGATCCCAGAACCCATCTTTGAGGGAGTCCCTGTCCATGCCTGTCATCACATCCATAATGGACTGGCCGATGGTGACAATCATGCCAAACACTAGGGTCCTAAGAAAATCTTGAGCAGAGTGTGGCAGGAACACAGATGACAAATACTGACACTGCCCACGGGAACCTTGGTGAGGAGTGTCCAACTGTCACACATCAAAGCACATGAGAACTCAGGCTTTCTAGTGAAAGCACCTTTCATCTTTTTTGTGGCTTTAGGGATTGAACCTAGGGCCTTTCGGATGGTAGGCAAGTGCTTTACTAAACTTTAGACCAGTCATCCTAAATTCTTTTTTTAAAAAATGATCTTGAATACTTAATATGGAAAAACATTTTAAAAAAATTGTCAAGGGTAAGGAGAAAACTTCTGGGGCTGTAGCTCAGTGGTAGAGGCACTGAGTTCCATTTTCAGGTCTGCAAAAAAAATATTAAAAACAAAGAGAGAAAGAGAAAAAAACACCCAATTTGGGCTTTAGAAAAATAATGCAAATTTTTTGTTTGTTTTGATTTTGGTACTGGGGATTGTACTCAGGGGCACTCAACCTCAGAACCTCATCCCCAGCCCTATTTTGGTTTTATTTAGAGACAGAGTCTCACTGAGCTGCTTAGGGCCTCGCTGTTGCTGAGGCTGGCTTTGACTCACAATCCTCCAGGATCAGCCTCTCGAACTGCTGGAATTAGAGGCGCGCACCACTGCACTAAGCCAAGTATATTTTAAAATGTCAAAAATAAAAATTAAAAAAAGAAAACCACTTATTAGTGCTTTAGAAGGATAATGCATTAATTTAAGGCATTGAATAATAAATGCATTACTTAATATTTAATAATGCATTATTTAATTCATTAATGATTAATGCATTAATACATAAATATATTCTACAATCTTGATTTGTGTCTGAAACTCACAATTTAAGTTAGATGGATTTCTCACTGAATTATTTAACCTACTAACTTAAGATCTCTAAGACATGCTGTATGGAATATAGCAGAGTAGAAAATTGTAAATATTGTTTTCTAAATAGCACATTCCAGTTACCAGAGGCTAGGCTTGGCTGACTCTGAGGCTGGTCCCCATTATTGGGGCTGCCTATCATTTGATACAGCCAATACTCTTAACCTAGTTTAACAGCATGTAGAAACTGAGACTCCAGAACTATTATCTAAATTTCTTCCACATCAAAAAAAAAAATAACCAACAGCAGAGCTGGACTGAGAGGATCACCTTTTTGCTCATTAAATCCTTTTAAATACAGAAGAAAAATAGCACTTGCTAAATAACTACCATGTGTTAGGCACTGTGAGAGTGATTATTTAATTTAATCCTTTTTTTTTTTTTTTGATACTGAGGACTGAGCAGACGTGCTTCTCCTGAGTCTCATCCCCAGCCATTTTTTTTATTTTATTTAGAAACAGGGTCTCATTGAGTTGCTTAGGGCCTCACTAAGTTGCTGAGGTTGGCCTCCAAATAGTGATCCTTCTGCCTCAGCCTCCAAAGCTGCTGTAATTAGAGGCATACTCCACAGCATCTGGCTTTGATTGAATTCTTATGACAGCTCTGAAGTAGATGTCACCTCCTTTGTGAGGTACGGAAATCATGGCTGGTGAAGGGGTGACCTCCATGCACTGATCCTTCAAGTGCATCCTCTGGGGCATTCCTGCCCTCCCCTGCCCTGCCTGGCCTTCCCCCATACCCAGCACCTCCCAGAAGTGCTCTCTCACTAACAGGCCATGGAGCACCTACAGGGTCGGCAGGCAAAGCACACAGGCCAAACTGGGCTGTTTTAATGCCCCCAATTTTAGAGCCAATTCAAATTCTCAACTAGACACCAGAAATGTACCCATGATCTTTCTTAAACTTCTGGGCTCCCATTGAAGAGGGCTTGGTCTTTTGGGGTGTCACCCACTTCAATCATCTTGGTGCAAGCCAAGAGTGCATGATGAGGCCCAAGGTGACCATTGCAGAGATACCCAGCTCCATGAGTGTGCCTAAGGAAATGGGCAGCCACAAAGCCCCTGTGAGCTCAAGAAAGCAAGACATTATTTAATAAAATGAACCTACAGAATTGAATGTGACCCCTTCTCCACATTGGATGGGCTTCAGGTTGCTGGCAGCAATTATAGCATAACCCCCCAAAACCAAAGATAAGAACACAACTTAGTCCCTCTGTTGAGCCCACCAGACCCCATGTCATTCTGTTTGGAAAGTCACATACCCCTCAAGAGCCTGCTGCATTCCCACCCCCATGGACAGATCTATTCTGGCTGGACAGAGGACAGAGAGGCCTGTCCTTCATCAGTTCATAAAACTGGAGAACATTCCAATCATTTTCTGAGTCTGCAGATGGGGCTGGCACATTTGGATCTAGTTGGGAATCAACCTTCCCTTTCCATCATGTTCAGATGAGCTGATTCTTAGTGATTCTTTGGAACCCCATTTTTAAACCGTGTCCATCAAATGCACCATCAACATACACAAGAAAATCGTTTCTAGACCCACAGGTGACTGGTTAGATTCGACCCTCCACTGTCACTCGTGGTTTTGATCCATATATTTCACCTGTAGATAAGAAAAAGATGCAGCTGAGAAACCAATAGAGAGTTCTAGAGAGTGTTCTATGTGGACTCACCATCTCATTTCAGGGATTTCAAACACTCTAGTTTTTTTAAGTTTTCAGAAATTCTCAAGCAGAGACTTATCTTGCTCTTCCAGGTTTTGTATTGCATTCAAACCCAATTCTAAAGAAGATTGTGTTGCCCAGGCTGAATGCACCGTTGATCAGGCTATTTGACGTGGCACATGCAGACTTTCCAGGACACAGAGCTGCCCATTCTCTGAGCTCCACAGAAAGGCTGTAATTCAACTAAATGGTGCTGGTCCAGCAGAGAAGAGGCAGAGTGAGTCCTCCCTCTGTTGGAGGCCAGAATCCCTCACATCCAGTAGAAAGTGTCCACAGAATCTGAGGCCATAATACCAAACAAAGGATCTGTAAACAAGTAGAAACCAAAGGAGTGGCACATGGTTCCCCCCTCTCCCCCTTGCCCCAACAACAGCACAGGAGACCGGATTGACCTGACTGGAGACTAAGAAGATGAAAAGGGGGATGGCTATCCACAGCACCTTCTCCTTCAACTGGACCTGCAGAAGAGGTAGAATCAGAGGACATGAAGTTTCCCAGTAAGTCATTAAAAATAGAGTCCCAGAGACACTTTCTCTGATCACCAAGAAAGGCCAAGTTGGGCTGGAGACACAGCTCCATGGGGAAGAGCTTGCCGAGCATGCATGATGTTCTGGGTTTAGTCTCCAACAGACAACCTCCCCCCAAAAAGTGAAGAAACCAAACCATGCACCAAGCAGAGTCCTGAAAGGTGAGTCTCATGCTTTCTGTGGACAAAGCCAATGCGAAGATGTCCATAGGTGTCACGTCTGGGAATGCTCATATTATACAGCATCATGATCTTCCCACTGCTTAAGTGAGTTCAATGGCAAAGCTGTACTCTTAACCATTGATATGAACAGTTTAGATCCTCAAGGAGGGGCAAGAGGAAGGCAAATTCAAAGACAGCCTCAGCAAAAGTAAGGCACTGAGCCACTCTATGGGACCCTGTCTCTCAATAAAAAACAAACTAGGTCTGGAGACATCTCTCAGTGAGTGGTTGCTACTGAGTTCAATACTAGGGATAAGTAAGTAAGTAAGTAAGTAAGTAAATAAATAAATAAATAAATAAATTCTTTCTGTTGTTGATATTTTTAAAATAATATTTAATCTTTATTTTATTTACCTCTTCTCTGATGTTTAGTATTTTTTCTTCTACTAGTTTTGGGTCAGGCATGTTCTTGATTTTCTACCTCTTTGAAGTGGAAGTCTTGGTTGTTTTCTTTTTTGATGTAGGTATGTACTGATCTAATCTTCTTAAAATTGCCTCTTCTCTATGCTATATGTTTTTTTATTTTGTGTTTCTATCATCATTTTTCTCAAGAATCTTTAAAAATTTCCATTCTATTTATTCATTGACTCCTGGCTATTTGAGAGCTTGTTGTTACATTTGCAGACGTGCAGGATGTTTCTGAAGTTCCGCCTGTTGTAGGTTTCCAGTTTTATTACATTGTGTTCAGAAAAAAAAGTTATTTCAAATGATTTTTAGCTTCTAAAATTTGTTAAGGTTTGTTTTATGACTTAATCTGTTGTCTATTCTGGAGAATGTTGTTGGTACTGTTGTGAAGAATTTGTCTTCTTTTGGTTTTTGTCGGAAAGTTCAGTTAAGCCTATCTGCTCTTCAGTGTACTTTAAATCCTGTGTAAAGAAAGAAGAAGAGACAGAAGCAAGGTGCAGAGGCAGAATGACAGGATGGTAGAAAGTCTCCTTGTCCAAGCTGCCAGCTTTACTTATAGTAGTAGGTTACCTTATGGCACTGGCATCAGTAGTACACTGTTGTTCATTGTGCCATTAGACTACAGATTTAGCAACATTATGCAGCTTCTTAGATAGTTACCTACTAAGGTTGCAATAGGAGACTTGTGTGGCTCTCAATTAAGTCCATTGTTTAAAGTTACTATTATGTGGACAGCTTCAGGTGCAGCAGAGCTTGGCAAAACAATGTGGTTGTCTAAAAAGAGAGTCCCTCCCCAAAAGCTAAGTGCCTAAGGTTAAGGTTGAGGCTGATAAGATTCTAGCAAAGAGCTTCCTCATGCAAGGCATTGCCACAACAGCTAGGTATTGCACATGTATTAGTTATCTTGCTGGTTTCTGAAAGAAACTGCAGAATATTCCAAACATAGGAAACAGGGTGCCTGTTACCTCCTGGGAGTTTGCTCACCAGAGGAATGCTGTCCTTATATTTCTATGGTCAAAACACTTACAATCCTGTGTCTCTTTTTTGATGTTTTTGGATGAAAGATCCATCCATTTTTCAAACTTAGAAGTCCTCTATTAATATACATTGAAGTCTCTCTCTCCATTTAGATGAAGTAGTGTCTGTCTTATGTCTATGTGTTGTAGTATTATGTGATTTTATATTTATACTTATATTTTCTTGCTTAATTGAAACCATTTGTCATTATATAACGACTTTAGTCTATTTTTACTTTTGGTATTAAGGTCTATTTTTTGTGATTTAAGAAAAGCTACTTCTAGTTTTTATTTCCATTTTCTTGAGATATCTTTCTTTTATTTTTCACTTTTATCCTATGTGTTTTTTTAGAGGTGAAATGAGATTCTTCTGGGCAAAATATAGATTTTTTTGTTCTATGTATTATAGAACTTTATGTCTTTTTACTGGAGAATTTACCCCATTAAGGTGGTTCTTGACAGGTGAATATTTACTAGTGCCATTTTGGTTAATGTTTACTCCTTTTGCTGTGTGACCATTCTTCCTCTCTTACTGTCTTCTATTTTTGTTATCTTGTAATACATAGATTTGTATCACAACTCTTTGAGAGTTGAAAATTAAATGAATATGTAAATCTAATTGATATAGCATGTGCACAATCAAATAATTAAAAGGTCTGAAGAGGCTTAGGCTTTTTACCTGTGACAATGTCTACCCTCCTGACAAATACTATTTATTCTTTTATGTTTGCTTTTTTCTTTGCATATTATTATTATTATTATTATTATTATTATTATTATTATTATATTATTATTATTATTATCATTTTACTAATCTTTATACATCTTAATACTATGCTTTAAAGAAATATGCATTTATTTAAAATATGTTATAAGTAAATAACAATGGTTATTTAGGGATCAGAACACTAACCTATAAATCAGTTGAAATAAGAAAAATCTTATTTTAAAGCTTTATATATCAAAACAATAACATTGATATAAGAAGAAATGAACGTTTTGGTTATTGGAGTAACTGGATATGATTGAACAGTTAAAAGAATTTTTTGTAATTTGATTGAATTCCAACTGCATTAAAAACTAAAGTCAGCCAAGTGTGGTGGTTCACACCTGTAATCACAGCACTTCAGCTGGCTAAGGCAGGAGAATTACTTGGTATTAAGGTGTAATTTTTGTGACATAAGAATAGCCACTTCTGTTTAATTTTTGTTTCCATTTGCTTGAGATAACTTTCTCTTATTCTTCACTTTTGTCCTATGTGTTTCTTTTGGAGGTGAATTGAGATTCTTCTAGGCAAAATATAGATGGTTTTTATTCTGTCAAAAATCAGTACCTTGTGGTGGTTGATGCTTTTGGAAGTGCAAGGATCTCACATTAGATTTCTTGGTTCCTCTTAAGTAGAAGGGAATGGGGGACTTGACATCTCTTGGAATCCTAGCATGCAGAGCAGGAGGTCACAGCTACAGGGTGTGATGATCACCCCCAACTCTCTGCCCAGCCAGCTGTCTCTGCACAGTGTTGACTTAGATGAGCCATTTGGAATGGGAGTCATACTGGGGATGCTGGGATTTTGATTTCTCCTTATGTAGCTTAAAATTTTTATAATGAACACCAATCCTTAGAAATAAAAATATTAAAGACTATTGAGGGGAAATGTCCACTAGGTGTTCATCTAGCTGTTCCATCCAGTGGGACAGAGAACTGCAGGATGGGGACCCATGAAGGGACCCCTTGACAAGCATCTTCAGAGCCTCAGACAGTGGTCCAAGTCCAGGCTTTGGAGTCAATGGCTTGATTTTATATAAGTCTGTCTATATACATGTTTGTGTGTTTGTGATTTTTACAAAATCTTTTCATAAAATAAGTTATAGATGACCGAATCACACAAAATGTTCCTGGGAGACAGACTAAACCTTCCCTGTGTTCTTTCACTTTTCAGTTAACCCTTTAATAGAAGGAGAGGAGAAGCTAACACCAAATGGCGGTGAGGAGGGGCAGCTGCACTGGCTAGTTGCAGAGGTGCTGCATGGCCTGGTGAGGACCAGCCGGCAGCTGCCTCCTTCTTCTCAGCTCAGGTGTGAAGTGTAAGCCCACTGGGAGACACAGCCTGATTCATGCCTCATGAACCATGATGTGCTGGCTGTCTTAATCAGCATTGAGTTTTGGTTCCATGGCCAATGGCTAAATATTAACAAAAAGCAACTGGGTTCATCAAATTGATTGACAGGGTGGCCCTCCCCTGTTTCATTAGTGATTGCTTCCATTTGGATCTGGGTGGTCCCTAGAGGCCAGGTGTTGATGGGGTTCCTAGTCTGGTGTTGATGAGGTGGGGAACCTTTGGGGACTTTGCAGAAGATTCTAGATCATGGGCCTTGAGGGAGGCTGCAGGAAGCCAGCTCCCTCCTCTTCTTTGTTCAGGGAAAGAGTGAGTGGACATTTTCTCTACCCCACGCTCCCTGCCACAGGGTGCTAACTCACCACAAGCCCCCAAACCTGACCACAGTCTAAATCCTCAAAAACTATATGCTAACAAACCCCTTCTCTCTGCAAGTTGATGTCTCAAGTGTTTGTTCCAGCAATGGAAGCCAACGAACTGTCACCATGTTGTCTGGACTACAGCAGCAAAGAAAAACCTAGAAGGGAGCTGAGGATGGATTCCAGATTTCCAAACATGGTCATATTTCCCAGCACACGTTGCACCAGGGCAACAGCATGGGGAGGGCTTGTCCTCTGCAGAAAGCCTGGGCTTTGCTTCCCCTCTTTTCTGTGGACAACAGAGCCTCCCTCTGCCCCAACCAAAGTGCTCAGAAAAGGAGGGCTTTGAACTATGGGTCCTGGTGGCTCACCTCCTGAGGTCTAGGTCCAACAGCCAGACGAGGCAGGGAAACACTTGCCCCCACTGGCCAAAGGCACGTGGCTTCCATGCAGAGAGCCATGTCCTCTGTCTTGTTCCCTTGGCTTCAGATTATGTGTTCTGAGCCTTTCCAATTTGCTTCTTTTTACAATCTTTTCTCTTTTGGCAATGCAACCATTTGTCTTCTGGTTTCATCTTTATTACTCACATTCCCTCAGGATGAGTATTCATTACACTATTTTAAATTAAGACCTGCACTGCCCTCCTAGCTGTGTGCATCAGGGCTCCCCACACAACACGTGTAATTCTTATCACAGGATTTCAGGCAGTTTGTACATGATATTCTATTAAAAACTCAGTTCCACTCAAGGTTGTCACAACCCAGGGATCACAGCTTCCTTCCGGATGATGTCCTGAGATACATTCACACATTCCTGTTAGCAGCAAGTTTCCTCCACAGGCCTGTGTTTCACATCTCATTTGATATAAAAATGCAACAGAAGGCATAAAAAGAAGCAGTTATTTATTTACATTATGGAATGGATTCTAGAGGGATACTAGATAAGCATAAATAATCACACCATAGCCACAATCCCTGCCCTTCTTCAGCCCGGGGGAGGAGGGTGAGGCCAGGAGCTGTCAATCACACAGCTGTTTCTCAGTCACTTCTAAGAATTGCAGACTTTGCTCTTAGAAAACAACAGTGACAACCACCTCCAAGAACTTTTGTGGTTCTCTGCATTTGAAATATTACCATTTGACCGAATATTTCAACAAAATTCCCTCTGAATGGAACCTGGACACCATCACCTACCTAGTGTCCCAGGATGCAGGGAGAGATGGCACCCACAGTATGCTCTGCGGGTATCAGGACCCCTGACACTGTGGGGACTGTCTGGCTCACTCTCACTCAAGTCCCCATCAGAGTTCATGGCCCCCCAGATCCCCTCCCACATTCCATCCAAGGCCTTCAGCTGAGGTTGATGGGAACCCCTGACTTCAGGGTGGGCTATGGTAGTTGCTTAGGGGATCACATGTCATAGTTATATCCCCAGGGCCAGGGATGACCAGGACTTGTGCTGGGCCTGTCTGGGAAGAAAAGCTTCTATCAGAGTGACCACATCAGCAGATGGATGCAGATGTAGTCAGTTTCCATCCTCCTCCTCCAGGGTGCAGAGCACCTGAGAGGAATACAACCATGGGAAGATGGGGACAGACTCTGAGGAGAAGGTTGGAGCCCCAATCTAACACTCCTTTTGCCCGTCCACGATGAACTCAACCTGCCTGTTAATTAAAACAATCAAAGAAGGCTTGGTGGTTTTCCTAGCCTCAAACATGCCTGGCCTAGGACTGGCCCTCAACAATAAAATTTGCACTGAAAATTATGTTGTTCCATGTATCATACTTTTCTATTAATAGAAGTGAATGCCTTGATGGGACTGCCAAAACGTTTATATTAACTTGCCCTGATGAATATTGTGGCAGAATATATGGAGGATGAAACAGAAGATTTCTGAAATTGTGTATTTTTGTGGCTGGAAACTGTTGAAAGGTACATCATTGTTTTTAATGAAAAAGACTGACTAAAAACAGCAATGTTGTTTAAGCGTACGTACGTGAACAAATACTTTGTTAAGCAAAAATGCCCTGTGCAGCCAGGGATGGATGAAATACATTATACTTAGATTCTGGTAATCTCAGTTCTTTTTTTTTCACTCTAACTAGTAAATTTTTCTAGCTCAATAAATCTCTCTCTATTCCTTTTCTTGATTTTAAAACCAGAGGGGCAATACTTGTCTTTTTTAACTTTCTGGATTGTTTCTCAATTTGACTGCAATAAAATATGCAGAAAATTTTTGGAAAATATTACAAAGCATACAAATGGAGGTGAATAATCTTTGCTTACTTTGTGACTCTTCTTCTTTCAAATGCTGTTGTAGTTCAAAGTGGGTAACTTATCATTCTTCAATTACCTTTAACTGGTTATATGTCCATTTTTCCCTAGCATTTGGAAACCACACTTTATCCACTATTGGTCACTTGCTTAACTCTTTACAAGTTTTTATTTATATATTGTTGTGTGTTGATCCAATTGATTTTTCTTCTCATTTAGTGTAGTTTCATGTATAATTAAATTTGTATAAATATGTCTATATTGGAGAGTGTAAAATGTCCCTAGACCTTGTTCTTAGGCATATGTTGCTGTAAACTAAGGTCTTCACGAATTATATGTAATCATTGTTAATAAAATTGTGAATGATGTTCAATATGATTTTTGTATGGATTCTGTGTATAATAAGCTTTTACCCTATTGTACCTGAAAAGCCAACATTTTATGATAAGAAACTTAATCTTTACATACAACCTTCTCAGTTTACCTGTTACTACTTGATCCTCAGAAAATGAGACTATAAAACATAGTTCTTTGATTATTTTGTCATAAGTATAAGGCCTCACTCAACCTTGACTCCACATCCATTTCTCCAATTTCTGCCCTAAAATAACACTACCTATAGAATAATAAAGATATCAGAATTTACTAATGTACATGAAAACACTGATCATTGACCTCATTCACAGAAAAATGAAATGTCTCCAATGAGGATGAAGTCTAGAAGGCCATTATGCACACAAGAAAGATAAAGCTCTTCTCTCCTGTAAGAGCTACCCTTAAGTTTGTGGAAATTCAATCTATTAAAATCACTAGGAAATGTTAAAATGTTAAAAAAGTTAAAATTTTAAAATTTATAAATCAAAATATGAAAACCTGGGGCTTATTTTCCTATATCTATATCCTTCTTAAAACTCTTAATTTCACCATAAATACAAACAGAAAAAAAAAAAAGATCTGACTTATGCAAATTGTATTCCACATTAAGTTTGATTAAAATGTGTAAAAGTATTTAACAGATGCTAGAGTATTATTCACTCACCAGTATGTTTTACAGTTACATAGAACATTTAGTCAAGTGGAACACTATGATGTCTGTCATTTAACAACAGGATGCAATACATGAGTGTTAACATATAAACAAATATTCAGTTATAAAGACATATTGCATACATAAGGTAAATATAGGTTAAAAAATGCACTGTAAACATGACATGATGGTCTATGCTTGTAATCCAAGCAAACTGGGAAGCTGAGTAATTTCATAAGTTTAAATTCAGCCTCAGCAACTTAGTGTGGTTTCAAGCAACTTAGCAAGACAGTCTCAAACTTTGAAAAAGTGGAGAGAGGGTTTAGGAATGTGGCTCAGTGTATAAAAATACCTAAACTTAAACTGAAATACAAAACAAATTATAGTTTAAAATATTACACTTCAGTGTTAAACATCAAAAATAGATTTCATATAATTCTTTTATCAGTATTCAAAAGTGAAAATAGTAATTTTTAATTTATAAAAACAATTATATTCTTTCAAAGATGAGGTTTCTTCTCTATTCATTTGATATTTATGACTGATATTCCTACAAAATAACTTGATAATGCTTAATATATTTAAGCAAAAGTTAAAGACAACTACTTGTTTTCTAAACTTAAATGAGTTCTGTATTTTACTGATCCTCATATACATCAAGGTGTAATATAGAGATAATAACTTTACTATACTCTCACATTTATTATAAATGTTTCATTGTTATATAAGGCATACATTTTGGACAAAATCTGTTCAATGTTCACTACTAGTATGAGTTTTTAGATGTTCAAAGAATTTAAAATTTAAATACATTTTGGAAATATTATTTAACTTTTTAGAGTCTCTGGTCAAAATGAATTCTCCAAAAATAAGCAGTGTTTAAGAACATGTAGCTACAATTTTTTTTTTCCATTTGTATTTTCTCTAACCAGTATGTATCCACAAGTGCTGAGTATTGGTGAATAAATTTTGGAGGCATTGTCACATTATCAATTTTCACATTTCAAAACTTTCTCTACACTATGGTTATTATGGTGAGGATTAAATGTTGTCACTTTCTTAGAGTAATGATACAATGTTCTCATTTGTAGAGCTTCTCTCCAGTGTGTTTTCTCTGATGTCTAGTAATATATGATATATAATTTAAAATTTTTCTACATTCTCTACATTTAGATGTCTTCTTTCCAGAATAAATAGCCTAGTGGTGAAAAGAATTGATTTCTTATTAAAAGATTTGTTGCATTATTTCAATTTGTAGGGGTTCTTTTCTGTATAAATTCTGTTAATAATATTTAGTCTTTCTTTTTTTAATGTTTATTTTTTAGTTGTAGTTGGACACAATACCTTTATTTTACTTATTTATTTTTATGTGGTGCTGAGGATAAAACCCAGGATCTCACACATGCGAGGCTAGCACTCTACCACTGAACCACAACCCCAGCCCCAAGGTTTAGTCTTTCTTTAAAAGTATTATCACTTTATTCACATTTCACATTCACAAGCATGTCTTCTGCTGTGGTGAATAAAGTTTTATTTTTTATTAAAAGCTTTTCCACATTATTCACATTTGTAGGGCTATTCTCCAGCATGAGTTCTGTTGTGGTGAATAAGGCCTGTTTTATTGCTAAAAGCTTTGCAACATTCCTTATATTTGTAAGGCTTCTCTCCAGTGTAAATTCTTCTGTGGCAAATAAGTGGTAAAATTTGAGTAAAAACTGTCACATACTTGCATTTGTGAGGTTTCTCTCCATTGTGAGTTCTGTTGTGGCAAATAAGGTGTGATTTTTGACTGAACGCTTTGCCACATTCTTTACATTTGTAAGGCTTCTCTCAAGTGTGAGTTCTGATGTGGCAAATAAAGCCTATTTTTTGAGGAAAAGCTTTGCCAAATTTTTTACATTTGTAGGGCTTTTCTCCAGTGAGTTCTGCTGTGGTGAATAAGGTCTATTTTTTGACCAAAAGCTTTGCCACATTCTTTATATTTGTAGGGCTTCTCTCCAGTGTGAGTTCCTCTGTGGTAAATAAGGTGTGATTTTTGACCAAAAGCTTTGCAAGAATCTTTACATTTCTAGGGCTTCTCTCCAGTGTGAGTTCTGATGTGGTGAATAAGGTATGATTTTTTAGAAAAAGCTTTGCCACAATCTTTACATTTGTAGGGCTTCTCTCCAGTGTGAGTTCTGCTGTGGTAAATAAGGTGTGATTTTTGACCAAAAGCTTTGCCACAATCTTTACATTTGTAGGGCTTCTCTCCAGTGTGAGTTCTGATGTGGCAAATAAGGTATGATTTTTGACCAAAAGCTTTGCCACATTCTTTACATGTGTAGGGCTTCTCTCCAGTGTGAGTTCTGCTGTGGTAAGTAAGGTCTGATTTTTGACCAAAAGCTTTGCCACAATCTTTACATTTGTAGGGCTTCTCTCCAGTGTGAGTTCTGCTGTGGCGAATAAGGTGTGATTTTTGACCAAAAGCTTTGCCACATTCTTTACACTTGTAGGGCTTCTCTCCAGTGTGGGTTCTGCTATGGTAAATAAGGTGTGATTTTTGACCAAAAACTTTGCCACATTCTTTACACTTGTAGGGCTTCTCTCCAGTGTGATTTCTCCTGTGGTAAATAAGGCTTGATTTTCGACCAAAAGCTTTGCCACATTCTTTACACTTGTAGGGCTTCTCTCCAGTGTGACTTCTGCTGTGGTAAATAAGGTTTGATTTTCGACCAAAAGCTTTACCACAATCTTTACATTTGTAGGGCTTCTCTCCAGTGTGAGTTCTTCTGTGGCAAATTAGGAGTGATTTTAAACTGAAAGCTTTGTCACATTCTTTACATTTGTAAGGCTTGTCTCCAGTGTGAGTTCTGATGTGGCAAGTAAGGTATGATTTTTGACTGAATGCTTTGCCACATTCTGTACATTTGTAGGGCTTCTCTCCAGTGTGATTTCTGCTGTGGCATATAAGGCCTGATTTTCTACCAAAAGCTTTGCCACAATCTTTACATTTGTAGGGCTTCTCTCCAGTGTGAGTTCTTCTGTGGTAAATAAGGTCTGATTTTTGACCAAACGTTTTGTCACATTCTTTACATTTGTAGGGCTTCTCTCCAGTGTGAGTTCTTCTGTGGCAAATAAGGACTGATTTTTGACCAAAAGCTTTGCCACAATCTTTACATTTGTAGGGCTTCTCTCCAGTGTGAGTTCTGCTATGGTAAATAAGGTGTGATTTTCGACCAAAAGCTTTGCAACATTCGTTACATTTGTAGGGCTTCTCTCCAGTGTGAGTTCTGCTATGGTAAATAAGGTGTGATTTTCGACCAAAAGCTTTGCCACATTCTTTACATTTGTAGGGCTTCTCTCCAGTGTGAGTTCTGATGTGGCATATAAGGTCTGATTTTTTACCAAAAGCTTGGCCACATTCTGTACATTTGTAGGGCTTCTCTCCAGTGTGAGTTCTTCTGTGGTAAATAAGGTCTGATTTTTGACTGAAAGCTTTGCCACAATCTTTACTTTTGTAGGGCTTCTCTCCATTGTGAGTTCCTCTGTGGTAAATAAGACTTTTCTTTTTACTAAAAGTTTTGCAACATTCTTTATATTTGTAGTGCTTCTCTCCAGTATAAATTATATGGTGATGGACAAGGCCTGAGTTTTTATATGATTTCTGGTATTCACTCTCACTTGTAGTTTTCCATATTTTCTTTAGTGGGAAATAGTCAAGATCACAACTTCTATATTTTGCACTTATCACTTCATGAAATATATGTTTTGGGCCCTTTTCTGGTGAATATTCTTGGATATGATTAGGAGTCATGGCTGAAATAAACAAAAATAAATAAAAAACAATACCTATTTGTCAGGGATAAATATATTTTGCATACATAACATGAAATTAAGGTAAAATAAGTACATCAGGAGTGTAGCAGATTAGTAAGTCCAAAGTCACCATAAATCCAAAAAAATATATTAGTTCAACAAAAAAAAGGAAAGAAAGAATTACCTTGAGAATATTATCCAAATTCTTGTAGAGACCACAGTATCCAAGAGGAGTACATCATTAAGAAAAGTAATATAATAAAGTGTAGAAAAGTATCATTAACAGCCTTTTGTCCTTCATAAGATAGTATTGTGTATTTGGGAAATATCTACCAGCTACCTTCACTGTCAGTAGAATAAGAGAAATGTAAAACATATATAAACATTTATGGTTTTTTCAAAGAGTGTCCAAAAATGCTTTTTGTCTACCATGACATAGAGACATGAAAATAACTAGTAGATTTGAGTTATAATACCATAAATATTCAACAAGGATAAAGAGGCAATGGACTCTTAAAAAGAAATATGAACAAATATTTTACTAAGAAATATACACATATATGTCTATAAAATTTTTCATAAAAACATTTTAAAAGACAATAAAAACCTTTCTTAGCCTATGGCCATAATATTTGGATGAATTCAACACATGACAGTCAAGTATAATAAATTGTTTTTATATTTTTACATTCATGTGATGAGAATTTCCTTTACTGACAAATACAACTTTGTTTATTTATAAATATATCATGGTATTTTATACTATATATTCAAGGTAAAATGACTAAATAGAATGAATTAACAAAATCATTATTTCATATAATTATCAATTTTGTTCTTACAAGGTATTGTATTCCTTCTACTAGTATTTATGAAGAATATAATACACTCACTATGTGGTAAAATAAAACTCTGGACCCTAGTATGCTCAATAAAATAAAAATATGGAGACTTTTACTATAATATCAACCCTACACAAAACACAGTACCTGGTGAGCAAAATTTTGCTCACTGAATTTCTGACTTCCACATGTGAATCAAATGCTCCTTCAACTTAATATCTGCCTGCCACCGTTCACTGAATTCAAAGTCCTGCATATATTTCTTATAACACTTAAGAGACAAAATATTTTATAACTAAATAATAATAGTATATAAGTACATATTTTTAAACATTTGACATTAAAGGGCACACACATTGAGTCCTTAGCTTTAATCCGGAGAAAAATTTTGGCACTAAACACAAAAGCAGAGGTATCTCTTCAATTTTCTGATTTAATTGTTCATGAATACATATTTAGTACTGGCAATTCTGGATCTTTAGGTCATCCAACTTTTAATGTTTCTTGTGTAATGCTTGAGATTACCCCAAAAATTCTATATCATGAACTACAACACAAGTCTTCTTAAAATTGTTTGAGCCATGCTGTTTCTAAATTTCTGTGACTTCTCTCAAACATGAAGTACTTTTGCATGGCCTCCCAATTAGCAAATATTACAAGGATGCAGCACTGTTCTTGCCTATTTTTATTTATTTAAGTCTTTATATTTTTTCCTGAAAATGGACTATGTAATCTACTGTTGGCTCCTTTAATGAACAAATAAAAAATAGTACAGCAAATATAAACAAAGAGAAGTATGGATAACTCCAAGTTACCAAAAAAAAAAAAAAAAAAAAAAAAGAAAAAGAAAAATAAAACATTAAGAATTTAACATTAGGATAATGACAGTTATGAATTACTAAAAGAACACTAAATAACAATTTTTAAAAAAGTTTAGAGACTGAAATTGAAAAATATTAACATCAATGAGCACAATGTTTATGTGAATAATTCTTTACGAAAAAATGAGACGGGCATTCCTAGTGTGCAAATCTGAAATTCTACAAATATGGGAGAGGCTTATCAAGCAGTACCAAGTGTAAGACAAGTCTAAGCAACTTGTAAAATACTGTAAAAATTAAAAATCTATAGGATATATAAAGAGAAGTGGGATATATATATATATATATATATATATATATATATATATATATATACACACACACTGTGTTTTGTGTAGGGTTGATATTATATATATATATATATATATATATATATATATATATATATATATATATATATGTGAAAAGAATCCAAGCATGCCACAATAAAAAAACAATGATCCAGAAATTAAATCAGTAATCAAAATTTAAAAAATAAAAAATATAAAAAATACAAAGTAGAAGTATCATGATTTATTCACTTCAAAATATTTATGATTATTAATGCATTATTGCAAAACACAAAACAAAAGAAAATATTACTAACAGAATTGAATCTAAAAAAGAAAATATCAAGTCTGTTCCAGCAGAGAGCATGGAAAGTAACCAAGCATGATCTGCTCCTAGAGGCCCTATTTGTTTAAAGATGGATAATGCTCCTGCCTTTACATCTCATCCTTTTGCATAATTTTTAATCAATGAGATTTAGTTTTAAATCATGAAATTTCTCATTATTCTTTTGGACGAGCTTTGTTGAGTGAGCAAATTATATCCTAATACTTGCCTTTTAAAACAGAAACAAACAAAGATCTAGCCTCTCTTTTATTAATATGCATTAAATATTGTTTTATTTACAGTTAATGTGCTCAATATAAAGTTAATACTCAAAATTGGTCATCTGCATTGAATAGACATGTTATTCTCAAACAGCCATTACCAATAAAATTATGTAATATATGAGGTTCCACCTGCCCAGCATGACAAGATCCTATGCCTTTGATCACGTGGGGAAAAGCATAGACTGCTACACTTATGCCAACATATCCTGTTTGGACTCTAGCTTCAGGCTTGAAAAATAGCAATTATAAATGTACATCAGGGACTTCACAAGCTGATTTCTAAGTTTCATTTAACCCTGGAAGATAAGAGTTCATCCAAACAAGAGAATAATCATTCTCCTCAAAAGAGGAGAAATATTAAAAGAGGACCCCAAGATACTTGAATTCTAGCTACTTGGGGAGATATAAAACCATTAACAGCCTCAGCTCAAGAGGTGTTGGCTAAAATGGGGTTAGAATGTACTCTAGATAACTTTGTTACTGCTTTGATTGCTAAACTCACACAAAACTCCATAAATGCTTTGGTCTTAATAACAATTTTGCTCTGTTTTTGTACACCAGCTCTGGAAAATTCAGTCCTGTCAGATCCTGGACTTCTAGAGCCCATTACAATATCTTGACTCACTTGCATAAAATTGTTATATACCTGCAAAAATGTCTCATGGTATTCATTGTTGTCTTAGCAGAATAATGTGTCCTTACCATCCATATAGTATTTAATAGGTCACCATCTGTGCAATTTATTCATAAAAGATCTATTCCTCTTGATAAAAACTGTGATGATTCAGTGAAGCTTCTCTCTAAGACATAATTTAACACTTTGACATTCTCCTTGGTGGGTTTACATGGACTAGCTCTACCAGCTTATAAAACTACTATGAAACTCGCCTATACTATCATAAATTTAAGTTATAATAGTAATTTTATTTCAAAAGACTTATATTACCTTAAAGATATAATTAATAAGGTTCAACAAGATGATGGATTTTGGACTTGTTAGATTGGTTAGCTTCATGTATACTCAATTTCATCTGGGTCAAAAATATTCATAGGTGGATGTTTACTGATGTTGGCACTTGCTGTTGTCTATGCCTGCCCTATTTTTTGCCCCCACGAGCATTAAGGAGATAAGTAATATTATTTATTCAAAAGGCCTTAAAATAGAGGGGAGTATTAGGTATTCTGATCTTGGAATAGACAGGAAAGTGTGGGGGTGATTGTAACTGGCACCCTGAGTCCCACAATTGTAATGCCCAGCAGTTTCTCAGTGAAGATATTAAGACAACTCTACAGGTGTACTATCTAGTTTCTGTGGTAATGTCCTTAGGTATAAGGGGCTCTATATTTGTATTAATTGTACCTAATATTGGTTAGCTAGCACATGGGTTTAAAGAAACACTGGGTTAGAATGTAGTCATGGTATCAGAAGCTATGTAATTCTGGGGGATTATATGTGCAGCTGTTAAGAGGGGTGGCCAGTTTTTTTTTTTCTTTTTTTCCTTTTCACTGTGTGTGTGTGTTTCTCTCTTCTGTTTGATCCTTTAAAGCTTTCCTCACAAGAAGATTTTAAACAGATCATGCTGGCCCTCACAACAAAAGCTAACTTTTGATGGTTAATCTGAATAAACTGGTACATCACAAAAGAAGAAAACAGAGAACAACAAAGAATTTGAAAATGTGATAAATATAGGGCAGTATGTGTTCAATGATTACAATCAAAACAAATAAACCTAAGCTTCTGAAAATTTCTTCTGCTGGGTGACTACTCTTTCAACATTTTTTAGTTTGGTTTTCTCCTTGACATTTGAATGACTCAACTGTGTCCGCTCCTATGTGTAGTCTACAATAGTTTACATTACTAAATTATACTAGGTACTACTTATCTAAAGTGAAGGATGTGCAACACACAAAGAAAGAGACAGATTAAAGAGTAAAATATATATATATATATATATATATATAAAGAGAGAGAGAGAGAGAGAGAGAGAGAGAGAGAGAGAGAAATATCTGTACTAAAAATGCTCTTTTTCTTTGAAACACAAATCTGAAACTCATTTTTGTAGAGAAGTTCCCAGAAGATACTCTGCAACAGAAGTAAATTAAATAATAATTAGTAATTAATAATTTTAAAGGGAAGTTAAACTTACCCAGGAAAGCCAAGTTTCTATAGTTCTCTAGCATCACATCTCTATATAAATTTTTCTGAGCAGGCTGAAGGCATTCCCACTCCTCTTCAGTAAAATCAATGGCTATATCCATAAATGTTAACAGTTCCTAAAATAAGAATAGGTAAATAAATAACACATTGACCACAGGAATATTTGCACAGTCTGTAATGTAAATACAGTTGAAATTAGAGTTAGACTATCATCTAGGTAGTATTTTGGAACACAATTAAACTATTATCTACTTCTGCAGAAAAAGTGATTTAAGTTCAAATAAGTATATATACTCCACATTTATGAAACACAATATAAAACTCAGGCATTATCACAAAAATATATATTTTGTAATTTTCTATTTCTTGATCTAAATTATACATATTTTTTCAGATGAGAAAATCATGGTAATTAAGAAAGGGAATCCTCAAATTTTAATTGTACAACCACTAATCAGAAATTTACTAATGTGTAGAATCTTATTTGTTATTTCTCTGATAGAGCTGGCTATTCTGAATGTGTAGTGAGATCTCTAGTAATTCCAATATCAATGGTATAAGAGAAATTTTGAAATGCAACAAGGTAGGCAGACCACTTAATGGAAATATTTAATAGTTTATTTAAGTTCAAACATTTTATGGTTTTTATGTATGTTATTAATATAAAAAATAGCAACAACAATCCTGTTTGAATTTTAACATTTTTTAACATACAAAATTTATATATATATATATATATATATATATATATATATATATATATATATATATATATAAAACTTTGATCTATGTGTATATTGTATGATATTTATAATAGAATATACATATAGCTCTTCAAACAAATATAATTTGTTTTTTATTATTTTATTGGTTCTTTCTAGTTCTACCTGACAGTAAATTGATTTTTATGGTATTATGCAAGCATGGGATATATCTTATCCTAATTAAAATCCTGTTCTTGTTGGTGGCTATGATGGTATTCACTTACAGATGTATACATTTTATATTATATATACATTTTATATTTCTATATTTCTATCCTTGTCCCTTTTATTTATTTATTTATTTACTTATTTATTTTTGTTTACCATTGTGCAATCCACTGATCTTCTTTTCTTACCCTTCCCCACTTTATAAGATTTAGATTTCACATATCAGCAATAACTTTCAATATTTGGTTTTAAAGAAATGGTTTGTTTTACTTAGCATAAAATCTCCAGATTCATCCATTTCCTGCCAAATGTCATAAAGTCATTCTTCTTTATGTCCAATTCATAGTTTATTGTGTACATAAGCTACATTTTTTATCCTGTCATCATTGAATGGACCCATTCATCATTGAATGGTTGGTTTTATAGATTAGCTATTGTGAATTGTGCTGCTATAAATATTAATGTGGCTGTGTCAATGTAGTATGCTGATTTTATGTCCTTTGGGCATATACAGTGCAGTCAAAAACTGGGTAAAATTGTGGTTCTATTTCTTTAACAATATCCATACAGGTTATTATGTTTCACTTAGACCTGTATACAGCTGGAAAAATTGGAATTCATCTATACCTGAGGTGAAAATAAAACATACACAAAATATTATTAAGCCATAAAATGACTAGAATTATTATCAAATCATACATCCCAATAAAAAGTAAAATTCAGTAAAGAAAGTCTTAAGCAAAAGAGCAAAATTAGAAGCTATTAAAGAAAAACATAACACAGAGTTACCAGTATCAATGTTGGTGCTTTTAAAAAGCAAATGAGCCCAGTCTAGTGATGGACAACTGCAGTTCCAGTGACTGAGGAGTATAAGAAAAAAGGATCATAAATTCTAAGATAATATTATATATAATATTGTCTTATATATATTGTATTGAGCAACTTAGTGAGGCACTTATCAACTCAGTAATACCCTGTCTCTAAATAAAATATAAAAAAAGGACTGAGGATGTGGCTTTATTGTTAAGCACCCCTGGGTTCAATCTTCAGTACAAATTTTTTTAAAAGCAGATACAATTAAAAAAAGCACTAGCAAATTTGAAAATTCAATGAATAAAACTTATATCAATTATATAGTATATAATTGCAAATACAGGCATATATAATGATTTCTCACTTTATGGAAATACACTCTGGAAAATTTATCCAAAAATCTTCTGCAATTTTCCAATACTCTGAGTGCAATGACAGAATCTAGATGGTATAGATGAGTACATGGCTAAGATATTTGCTAGATCCATGGTTGTACATAAAGTCTACTGCTGACCAAAATACCATGATGCCACATGATTGATGTTATGATGTAAAATCAATCAGGGTAAACCTCATAATAAAATAAATGGTGGAACTACAGAAAACACCAACAACAAAACTCTTAAAACATGCCAGGATATTGGGAAAAGAGTGCGATAATAAAATGCTATTTTATCCCTTCACTCATAAAACATAACATATTTTGACAAATTAAATGCTGAATATAAGTTATTAATAAATAATACTGAAATATAAAAGAAAGTACAAAGCTCAAAAGTTTACATACAAAAGGTAGGGTTCATATGGTGGTGCACACCTGAAATATCTACTATTCTGGAGTCTAAGGCATGAAGTTCCAAATTTAAGGCCAACTGAAGAAATTGAGCAAACCCCATCTGGAAATAAAATTTAAAACAGAGCTGAGAATATGCTCAACATTAAGACACTTTGGTTGAATCCCTAATATCACAAAAAAAAATAGTTGTTTTTTTTTTTGTTTTCAAAATTATACAATATAATAGACTTAAACTTATGAATTACAAAATATTAATACAAAAAAAACCTATTCATCAAATGATTACATTAAAAGCTGCAAAACTGACAAGTTAAAAATAAACCCTAATTTCCTCACATATAAGCAAACACTTATAAGAAGAAGAAATACAACAGAATGCATAAGAAAAACAAAAAATTTCTTGAAGAGTTACTTTAAAAAGGATATATCTAAATTTTCAATAATCATATTAAACTCAAAATCTTTAGAAATTAGGTAACATTGAATAAAATCACATCATATAGATGAATTAAATAGTATTGATGAATATGTGGAATAAATGCATTCACAAAAAAGAAAATAAAAATTTAAGCTTTTATTATCCATTTGTAGAAACTGTTTTGTAATCATATGTATATGATACACCCACAGAGGAAACAGAGACTAAAATTACAGCAACTGTTCATAAGAATACATTCACATTCTTCCAGAGTTGAAACCAAGGGGCATGGCTAAAGAGGAAGAAATAATTATTAAATTTTGTAAAATGTAAATTCTAAGAGCTATAATTTTTGTTGATGTATTATATCCAGTTTCACAAATACTATAAAATACCATGTATGTTTTATGCTGATGTCACATGAATGTTGCATTTCATATGCAAGTATGTTTAGGAAAGGAATATGCAGTACTTGAGAAAATAAAAATACAGAAAAGAACATAAAAGACTCAAATATTCAACATATTTACAAAGGATAGAACTATTATAAAAATGATCATTTTTCCCAAGGTACTCTTTAATAATAAATGGTCATAATTTTACCATTCTTTGCTTTTTGTTAATGAAGAAATCAAAACAAAAACTTCTAAAATTTTCCTGGAAAGATGAATGTATATAAAATTAGACAAGTACTCTCTCACATGTAAGAACAAATGTACTAGTGATCATTACCTGACATTAATGCATGTTATAATATTACAACAGTGTAGTAATTTTAAGATAAAAAAATCACAATACAGAAAACTACATAGGGCAATTCATATGTATGCAAATATCTTTTTATTGTTAATTATTATAAGTATATAAATCAAAACATATCAATAAAATATTTACTGTTAATAAATGCTACAATCCAACTTCAAGGTAGATGTTAGAATAAAAGGCATAGATTACAAAAGTGACTTGTGTGCAGAATGTGTGTGACACTGGAATTATACACAAGCATCCACCAAAGAGCAGATATAAAGAGAGATAATTTTAAGAAATAAAATAAAAATAAATAAAAACAGAATATAAGCCTACCTCCATTTATGGATACACCAAATAAATATATACTCCTGTTTTGAGTCCTTCTAAAAACTGTAAAGGAATTAGAGGCACATAAATTGGAAAACTGAAAAAAAAAAAATATCGACCAAGAGGAGATAAGTAGAATGTACTTGAAGATTTTTCTGATTTGAGCAATACGCAAAATTACTGGAACAAAATGCCCAAATACAGTGTTAATATAAATAAAGGAAGATTGATTTGGGTTTGAAATATATTATTTAACTCTAAATTGCCTGTAGTTTAAATGCTAATTTATCTGTACACACAGAGGAAGGAATAAGATATACATGAGTATTTACTCCAGGGGGGAAAAATAAGTGGTTTTCTATGGCCATGCAAGATCTATGGGCTTTATTCCATTAGGCCAGAGTGGAAGAGATGTTAAATCTTAAGGTAATCCCTTAATTCCTTAGAGGGATTTGCCAACATTCTCTAAAAATGCAAATAGCTGTTGCTGACAGTTGAACTTTTATCTAGACAGTACAAAAAAATTAACAGGGAAATACAGACCACCACTGAAAGCAAAAGTGGCAGTTTAGCACTTCCTCATCTCTCTCACCCAGCTCACTTTACTAATAACACCAGACCTAACCAATTCTTTCTGTAAGTAATTTGTCCCGATATTAACTTTTTCCATTCAATTGACTACATCTGAAACCTCAAACATTGAAAGCACTGGTAACTGTGCAGGTGCAAATCTACCTAGATCAAAAAGGAGTGTTCTCACTTTGGTGTGAAAACATTGTAATGGGCTAAAATCTCGAATATTAGTGAAGAAAAATGGTTACAATCACAGGTCCCTCTTTATTTCTAAAATAGGTGCACATCAATTTTTTTTTCCAGTGACCATAAGTCACCCTGGAATCTAAAAAGCTTGCATCAGAATTTTAGTGCACCATCCAACTATAAGATCTTCTGTATGAGCACAGCTGTTAGAATGGCTACTCTCAAAATGTGGAATAGTAAGTAGTACTTCAATTATATGAATATGGAAGAAAGAAACACTGTGCTAGACTATAAAATTAGTGAAGACATCTAAAAAATGGAAGTTGAGAGTTCTCTTAGTTATTTATTTGAGAAAATAAGCTCTCTATATTTATATTGCTCTTGAACAAGAAAAGCCCCAAGTACTGGTCTGGACTTATGAGAGGCATTAGATGTGCCAGCTGTGGGATCCTCATATTACATAGTTCTGAAGCACAGTTCCAGGAAAATACCAAGAGTAGGGAATGAGAATTCTCTCATATACATTCCACAAAAGGAAATCTGAGCATAAAGACACTCTGACAGGTTGTCTGCCTTTGGAGACACAAAGGAAGAATAGAAACACATGATTTTTCCAAGATCAAGTGATTCTTCTTTACTTTTCAATCATGTAAAATGCTCATAAACAACAACAAAAAATTTTGCTTTTGATATTTTTCTATGGTACTGGGGATTTCAAACAGCAGCATGTTAATTCTGGGCTACATACCCAGCCATGTTTTCAAATTTTGAGACAGGTTTTTCTAATTGTCTAATTAGTCTACCTAAGTTCCTGATGTTTACCTGGAAATTGCAATCTTACTGACTTCACCACTTGAGTCTCTGGAATTAATATGCATGTATCATTGCACCCAGAGAGAAAAAAATACTTTAAAATCTCATCCAGTTTTTGGTATAACAATTGAAAATACCATGTTCATTTGAAATATAATATGGGTAAAGTAACTGATAATACTGCAAAAAATGTAACTGATAATACTGGGAAAGGGGGAAGTTGTCATTGAACAGGAAGCTAAAATTTTATGTATAAATACAACTCAAAATACTGGAGCATAAATTTAAAATCACACTCAGCAACTGTTTGAAGATAAAAAAAGAACCAGGTATGTAGCTAAGTGGTACAGTACCTCTGGCTCAATCCACAATACCACAATCTCCAAAAAGAAGGAGAATGAATTCAGGAAGAAAGAAAAACTGAGATACCTATAGAGTATCTCACCCCACTCCTGGATGATTGGGATGATCTCCTCACTCCAGAATCCAAAACACAATCTGAGAAGATTCGGAAATATTGCCACAAATGTTCTCACATAGAATTTAAGGTAGGGGCTGAAGATATTCTATAGGATACTATAGGACTTCCAGTGTCTACTGTTAATATATGGTCCAGTTGACTGGCCAGTGGAAATTCATGGCTGACCTTTCTCAGGAGAAGACACAGGACTGCAGAAACTAAAGATTACACCAGGGATTCTAGCCAACCATAGCCAGTTCCCACCATAGTTAGTGCAGCCAGTTTCAACCAGACTCACCATCCAGTCTCAGGATTTCACTGCACACTCATCATTTACTGAATTTTTAGGAACCACATGTCCTCTCTATAAATCACAAAGTACGTATACAGGAGAAAAAATCAGGTTCACTGAACATAAGTGAGGAAGCCTAGAAATGGATACCCACTCTGGCAGACTTCACACCAGATGGTCACAACTTGCCTCTCTTTACTGAATATGTGCAGATTGGACAATGCTTATATAAGGGGTCCTGATTAGACACAACTTATGTCTTCATATGCTCAATCTGAACCTAGTGAGTTTTTTGAGAGTCAGGAGATAACCTCAAATCCAGAAATAAATGATGTCGAATTGTAGGGTCTTGTTTGTACATTTATTTTTCTTTTAGGGCTCTGGGAATTGAAATCCAGATCCTCAGGCTGCAGTGAATTTAAGGCAAGGTATCCTTGGAGAAGTAAAATCCAGCCAACCCAGAAAAGCATTTGCATTTAAACTTGCACATGAGGCCTTTTGAATTTGAAGATTATATATGTAAATATATTATTTATTGATGGAAATAATACAGTGAAAATCTTGTAAAATTTCAGTTAACTTCTCATGTATGGAAACAGATTGAACATTAAAATTATATGAGGTGGAAAGATAGTTATTTTTTAGAATTCATATAAAAATAGTAAAAATTGAATTTTATAGTATAACCCATAATTTCCACTATGTGAAAATTACCATTGTGTATTTAAAATATTACTAATAAAGTATATGTATTTTTGGAACAGCACCCTCAAAACTATGTCAAGACTCCAGAAAATCTCAGTTCACAGAACCATATTTGAGAGTTATGCTTGTCCTGAGTTCAGGAAGATGAAGGACATGATCACTTCTTTTGTGCTACAGGTGAAAGATACATTTATTTATTTATTTATTTATTTTTACCAATATTTCTCCTGACATATAAAAAACTAGAGAGAAACTGCACTGAGTGAAGGCAAGGAGATTTAACCAGAAAGTGTATGGTGTGTGTGTGTGTGTGTGTGTGTATAATAATAATAATAATAATAATAATAATAATTTATATATATATATATGTATATATTTCCACAGATCCAAAGTTTTGAGTATATTATTTAAATTGATTAATGGTATATTCCTTATTTTATGTCGTGGCCTTAGACCCAGTGGCCTGTCTATAACATTTTCTTTTTCTTCCTAAGTTGAAAGCCCCTTAAGAAAGTGGGCTTGTGTGGTGAGCCGTTCCTATAGACTGTGGCCGCCATTAGAAGATGGCGCCGGCTTCCACTGTGGCCTGTGATAAACAACTCCTTTTATGGAGAATTGGCGCACAATCCCTTACCACCCTATGAGAAAGATCTACGTGGCAGCTTGGGATTGGTATGCGGGAGGCTTTATTAGGCTGTGCTTGGGCGCTCGGCGGGGGGTCGCTAGAAGATGATACTTGAATCAAGGCCTGAATAAACTGCTGAAAGAAGAATCCTGTGTCGTGTTTTCCCTTGCCGGCGAGGGGTCGCGACAGGCTTGAAATGAAGATGAATTGTGTTGCTATCATAATGTCTTACACCTGTAATCCCAAGTAGGGGATTTGAAATTTTGCTTCTTTAAGAATAGTACTAAAGCACAAGAAATAGAAACAAGAGTCACTAGATGAGATGAATTCAAACTGAAAAGATTCATCTCAGCAAAGGAAACACTCAGTGAGGCAAAAAGTGATACCAGAGAATAGGAACAAATTTTTACCACATGCACATCAAATAGAAACCTAATTTCCAGGATATATAAAGAAGTTAAAAAACTTAATAACAGAAAACAAATTTCCCAATCCTTAAATGAAATGGGCTAAGGAACTGAAGAGACACACTTCTTAGAATATAAACAATCAATCAATAAATAAAAAATGTTCAACATCTCTAGCAATTAAAGAATTGCAAATCAAAACTACTCCAAAATGTAATCTTATTCCAATCAGAATTGCAATTATTAAAAATACAAGCAAAAATATATGTCGGTGAGGATATGAGGAAAAAGGCCCACTGTTACACTCTTGGTAGGACTCTAAATTGGTGACACCACTCTGGAAAAGAATAAGGAAATTCCTTAGAAAACTTGGAAAGAAACCAAAATTTACCCAACTCTCCCACTCCTCAGTTTAGACCAACAAGAGCTAAAAAACAGCATAATACAGAGGCATATCCACATCAATGTTCATAGCAAAACAATTCACAATACGTAAACTATAGAACCAATCTATATGCTCTGCTCTTCCCTAGATGAATGGATAAAAAATATGGTCTATTTACACAGTGGAATATTACTGAGCATTAAAAGAGAATAAAATTATGGAATTGGGAAGTAAATGCATGGAGTTGGAGAATATCATGTTAAGGCAAGTAATCCAATCCTCCTAAACCAAAGACAATAATGTTTTCTCTGCTAAGAGGATGGTGATCCACAATGAGGGAAGTGGGATGTAGCATGGAAGAAATGAAGAAACTTTGTATAAGACGAAGGGGAGGGAGGTGATGGGAGATGTTATAGAGGTAGGTAAGATGGTGGAATGAGATGAAAATCTTGTTGTACACAATGTAGAGTTACATGGGTTTTGTAACTATACTTTCTGAACAACAAGAGAAATAAAATCTTGTGTTCCATTTGTGTGCTACAGAGTGAAATGCATTCTGCTCTATTAGCAAGTTAGAACAAATTAATAAATTAATTGATTTTTAAAAATTCAGGAAAGAGACTTGCCTTTCCCTAGATTTATATATATATATGCATATATATGCATATATGCATATATAGATAATATTTAATGTATATAATTTATGAACAGTTTTTTCATATTTCTATCGATTTTTTTTTAAAGAAATGACAACAGAAGCATTACAATTCTTATTTCATGTATAGAACACAATTTTTCATATCTCTCATTGTATATAAAGTATGGTGATACAAATTTGTGTCTTTGTGCATGTACTTTTGATGATGGTCTCTATCACATTCCACCATTCTTGCTAATCCCCTGCCCCCATTGTTTTCCTCCCACTCCTCTTCTTTATTGAGAATCCATCTATTTCTCTCATGCTCCCCCTCCCTACCCCATTATGAGTCAGGCTTCTTATATTTGGCATTTTTTTTTTTTTTTGGAATTGGATAACATCACTTAGCATTATCTTCTCCAATGCTATCCATTTACCTTCAAATGGCAGATATGTTTATATACCTAGAAGACTCAAAAAACTCCACCAGAAAACTTCTAGAACTAGTAAATAAATTTAGCAAAGTAGCAAGATATAAAATCAACACCCATAAATCAAAGGCATTTCTGTATATCAGTGAAAAATCTTATGAGAAAGAAATGAAGATAACTACCCAATTTACAATAACTTCAAAAAAAGAAGATACTTGGGAAGCAACTTAATGAAAAAGGTGAAAGATCTAAACAAGAAAAACTGCAGAACCCTAAAGAAAAAAAAATGAAAAAAAGACCTTAGAAGATGGAAAGATCTACCTGAATCATGAATAGGCAGAATTAATATTATCAAAATGACAATGCTACCAAAACACTGTACATATTTACTGCAATTCTGATCAAAATCCTAATGGCATTCCTCATAGAAATAGAAAAAGCAACCATGAAATTTATGTGGAAAAATAAGAGACCAAGAATAGCTAAAGTAATCCTTAGCAGAAAGAGTAAAGCAGGTGGCATCACTATACCAGACCTTAAAACATACTACAGAACAATGGTAACAAAACAGCATTGCATTTGCAAAAAACAAAACAAAACAACAACAACAACAAAAAAAACCAAAAAACAAAAAACAGACTGCAGATGAATGGTACAGAATAGAGGTCACAGAGACTAACTTACAAAATTATAATTATTATATATTAGACAAAGGTGTCAAAACATGCACTGGAGAAAAGATAGCCTCTTCAACAAACCACTATCTCTCACCATGCACAAAACTCAACTCCAAGTGTATCAAGATCTTGGAATTAAACCAGATACTCTGTGTCCAATGGAAAAAAATACAGGCTCTAATCTTCATCATGTGGGATTAGGCCCCAATTTCTTTAATAAGACACTGAAAGCACAAGAATTAAAACAAATAATCAATAAATGGGATAGAATCAAACTAAAAAGTTTATTCTCAGCAGAAGAAACAATCTGTGAGGTGAAGACAGAGCCTACATTTTAGGAGGAATATTTTACCCTGCACATATCAGATAGAGCACCAATCTCTAGGGTACATAAAGAACTAAAATAATAATAATAATAATAATAATAATAATAATAATAATAATAATAATGTTTATGATGATTATGATGATGATGATGATAATGATGATGATAATACTCAATCAAGAAATGGGCCAAGGATCTGAACAGAGAGTTCTTAGAAGAGAATATACAATCAATCAACATTTTTTTTATATATCTGATTGGTTATGGTCCTCCCTTTTCAGGACCAAGAAAAGTTTTGGTTCAGTTTCTAAGGAGGGGAAACACGAGCAAGAATTATTCTCAACTCTTCTTTATAAATTATCAAATAAATTATCTATGTCATTTTCTAAACATAGCTGGACATGGGAAATATAGGTTTGGAGCAGAGAACATTTTTATTAGAAACACAGTGTAAAAGAAAAAAAAAAACATAGTTATTTGTACCACATTGAACCATAAGAGAAACGGAACGTGGAATTCAGAAAAGAAAGATTCAAACTTATATAATTGGGAATGTGGATGACATGGTTGCCTAAAGTGAAAAGGTTATTACAAGCTTTTGCAAGAAAATTCATGGGAGTGGCAGATAATGGTTAACCAAATAAAATCTGTGCAGTGTATTCCAGGGGCTTTGTCAGCTGTGCACTACAGAACATACAGGTATTCATAGCCTCATGAAGAGCATTATTCATCTGTGCCCTCTAAAATTATTTCCATAGTACAGATGAAAAAACATGGGTATCTGGATATTAAATGGCAATTCATCAGCCCACAGAAAACTACCCAGAGACAGAACTGTATGAAATTTCTTCAAAGACCATCAATGTATTGTCAGCTCCTGACACAGGGATGTCAGTCTGGGGAAATATTATTTTCTCTCCATTTTGAAGAGAGTGCATTGAGAATATATTTCAGGGGCAACATAATTTTTTTTTTCTTTCATGTTAAGAAACTCTTCAGAAACAGAGCTCACAAGACAGATTTTGTAGAAGGGTAAATGCCTGGAGATTACAAAAAAAAAAAAAAAAAAAAATCAGTGGCCCTGAGTGACTCAGTAAGGAAATAAATCTAAAAGGCTCATTAGAACCTGAAAAGCAAAAAAGTAACTATTTCTAAAAATAAATATGTTCATTAATTGCTATCTCCACAACATGTCATTAAGTAAACAACAAATTATGTATGAATATTTCTAGAATTGGCCAAATTTTATTCCATATGATTTTATATTAAATCCCAAAATCCAGATAATAGAATTCACAATTCACTGCCAAAAATATTACAGAAAAAAAATTTTAAGGAGTGGATGTTTAGTAATTATGTCATTTAACAATTTTTTTACCATATGATTTTAAAGAAATTTATTCATTTTCCTGCAGCCATAGTGTAGAGAAATTTCTTATTTAGTTTTTCCTGTAGTAATTAACAAAGATAAGCTCTATAATCCACTTTAAATAACCTAACCTTACAATCATACAAGAAACCTATAATAAATGATGAGTAAAAAAAAGTCAATTTTAAAAAATAATTTAAAACTTTTTCTTTTTTTTTAAAAAAAAATCAATCTCTAGCTGCATTTTTGGATCCTTTTCTCAACTTTTAAGCCAAAAATATATAAAAGACAGAAGTTTGAACTTCAAATTTATACATGAGATATGTTTATTAACTATAAAAATATTCAAAATCTTTAGAAATTTAAGAAATACAAAATAAAAACCCATCATGGGAAAAATTAATATTGATGAACATTTAAAGCAAATTAATAATCATTATCTCAAAAGAAGTTTAAATTAATATCTATTTGTGGAAACTATTTTGCTATTGAATATACATGATACTCCCCATCACAGAGACTTACTGAAATTAGAGCATATGTGATCATGATAACATGTAAGTATGCAATGGTACTCATCCAAACACTTGAAGCCCAAGGGCATGACTCAATACAATATACATCTTGGAAGAGATAAATAAAAATCTGTATGAAAAATAGTCACAGGTGCCAGTCACATTTCACAATATATCCAGTTTAAAAAAGAGCATAAAACACTATGTATAAATTTTACATAGGTGCCTTATGCAAGTAGTATTTCACATGTGTACATTTTTAGAAACAAAATATATAGAACTTATGAGAAAATAAAAGTCACAAAAAGCACATAAAAGACTGAATTATACATCCCATGTAAATAATAACATTCATCATTACAAAGGTGATCATATTCCCCCAAATTAACCGACAATATATCTCACCAAAACTGCTATGTACAAATATGAATATATCAGAGTGAAGTCTACTTTTATGTGTATTGTATAAAGCAATAATTAAAAAAACTATAAATAAATATATGATAAAAGAAAGTAGGAGAATAGGGAAAGGGGAACTACTGGATACTGAAGGGGAGCAAATTATATTTTATGTTTTATGGTTATGTCAAAATAAATCTGACTATTAAATACAACAATAATGTAATAATAATAATAAAAAAAAAACATCAAGCTTTACTTTAAATGAAGTAAGAAACCAAAGCATATTTTTTTTTAAAAAAATTCATCTACAAAGATATATGTAACTTTAGCCAAAAACCTTTTCAATTATAAGAGCAATAAAAGAACTTATCATGGCCTACTATTCATATATTTTTATTGTGAAAATATAATATTACAATAATAAAGAATCACAATATAAATAAGATCCCCATATGAATATATATGTACATAAAACAGTATGCTTTATTGCAATAGCAAATTCTAGATAAATCAAAGCATAACAAAAATGATCTCAACAACTTAGCTAGGACATTTCTCAAAATAAATTTAAACCTGTTAGGGCTGTTTACTGGTGAAGAGTCCTTGCTTCCCCAATGCTGAGGTATAACACCAGAGAAGTGCGCCAAGGCAAGTTTAGTGGAAAGTAGAAGCTTTATTAAAGGACAGTAGAAAAGACTTCTCCCCAGAAGAAAAAGGGGACCAAAGAGGTAGAATCCATGAAAGGGATTTTTTTTAAACTAAGGTCTTTTTAGCTTTTTTATAGCTAAGGTCTTCCTTCAGCTATCCTGCATTCCTGTCACATTGCTGCCATTTGTTCTGTTTTCTTGCAGTGTTGGAATGTAGGTGGGAAGATGCAAAGTGTGGAGGACAGGTGGGCTGAAGGAGTAATCTGGGCAGAAAGGGCTTTTGGATTAGCATCTCCATGTTTGCTGTGAGCTGCTTCATTAAAATTTCCTTGGGATGGGCACAGGACCTTGGGGATATTTTTAATTCCCCTTATCCTGGACTCCATCCTCAATATGGTGTTTATTCTTGATTTTAGTGGATATTAGACCAAATTTACCTAACTACATGTCTGTAAATCTGGCTCTACTACCAAGGATATGGCTAAGTAGTACAGTATCCCTGAGTTCACCTAACTTTAACAAAATAATAATAATGAAGAAAGTAAAAATAAAAGAATGTCAAAATGAAAGTTAGCTAGCTAAAAAGGAATTTAGGTACCCAAAAATGACAGCTCCTTTCCTGTAGGAAAATGGACCTTGGAGATTTGATTTTGATAATTATTCCACCTGTCAATCTCCAGCATCTGGTAAGACACTGGGCTGCAGGAACACACCTGCCACATAGTATTTTATGCAGATTCTGAGGATGCCCTTTGAGCATAAGGAAGACAGCAAAGAGTCTCTGCCACGGACATGTTCCCCACCTGATTGGCCAGTAGGACTGAGGACATAGTGGCCAAGTGGAGGAGTTAAGCCTGCAGACTCCAGAGACTGCCCACAGTCCCAATGTGCTAGCTCCTGTTTTCAACACAGCCAGTCTTGTGGTTCCAATAGTCTTTCTCCCCAAGCCTCCCTTGCTAGGCCAATGCACACTCACCATTTCCTGGTTCTCAGGAGTAGGGCTACTTGGGATCCTCAGTTCCTGCACAGCAGAACAACCTGTGACTCTGAAGTATGAGACTACAGATGGCAAAAATGGAGGACTCAGGAGATAAGAAGTGAAAGCCCAACCTCCTCCTCCCTGATGACACATGATTAGACAGTTCCCACAAAATGCTTTTGATTGGAAGGGGCTTCAGATCATGAACATTGAATCTGAGAGAAGTGAGCCCTTTTTTGAGTGACAGGGAATATTATCCAATCCAGGCATGAATAAGGGCTAGAATCTCAGGTCGTTGAGTGCTGTATTTTTTTTTTAAAACTGAGAAATGTACCCCAGAGTCTCAGTCTCAGGCTGCTATTATTTTAACGCAAGGTTATTTTCCCATAAGTGGGAACTAACCCAACCAACAGAACATTTTCATTTAAACTTACATATAAATCATTTCAGTTTATGGATTATATATGCTTGTATATTATTAAGGAATTAATATAAAATAATGACAATAATTATCAAATTTTATTTATTTTTTGATCTCTGTTCTTTTTAGGTTACAGATTGAACTTTGAACTGGGAAGAAAACCCCTAAAGTAAAAATGCCCAACAAAAACAACACATAAGGGGCTGGGATTGTGGCTCAGCAGTAGAGTGCTCACCTCCCATGTGCAAGACCCTGGGTTCAATCCTCAGTACCACATAAAAATAAATAAGTGAAATAAAGGTATTGTGTCCAGCTACATCTAAAAAAATACATTAAAAAAAATAAGGTACAAGGTGAGAAACCAGCCTCTACCTCAGAGCAAAGACTGTCCAAGGAAGGGGGCATGACTCTTGTCCTTGGACAGAAACACAGAGCACTCTTAGGCTCATACCCACCCTGCTGAGCTGTTTATCTACAAATAACAGGAGATATCTGCTGTGCTTGGTGTCCCTGACTCAGTCAGGCTAGGTGGGGATCCATAGCAACCCCCTAGCAGCCACCAATCAGCATGAGACAGGGAAAATTCCTGGGATTCCAAATGACACTTCCAGTAGTTTATGGTGGTTGATAACCTTTTGGGAAACCATATAGTTCAGCATATACTCCCTCATGGCCTAAGCCAATCTATTCAACTGAATCCCCATCTTGTACTAACCAATCAACCAATCAACTTGTTCCCTCCAGAGAATGTTCTAATCTTGTTTTAGAGTTGTTTATGATTTTCCCAAGGTTTGTGATGATTTGCTAAGAGATGCTATGATGTATTTGGGTACCTACCTTACCCAAAAAGTTATAAAACTGCTGCAAACCCCGGGCTCAGGGCCTCTAAGCTACCAGTTTCTGTGAGTGTGGAGGACTGAGCTAGATTGCAATAAACACCTCTTTGGTGCTTACATCGATATTGGTCTCTAGTGGTCTTTTGGGGGTGCCGCATTTGAGCATAAGTCTCTCCTGAAACCCATGGGAAAAGAGACAGCACTCCACTTCTCTAGGACTGTAGTTTTATAGCACAAAAATTACAAAAGGGGGGTGACTTGAGAACTTACACGAATAACAGGATTTTCACAAGCATAATACAAAGACACATAGTAGGTTAATGGTCTAAATGGTTTAGCTCTTAGGGAGTAAATTTAGATCACAACATCAGAATTTATGATACACCACTAAAGTTTCAGAATGAGTTTTTATTTGGTCAGAGAAAGCCAGAATTTATGAGTCATCACTAAAGTTTCAGGGAGGGTTGTTATCTCATCAGGGAAAACCAGACATGGGTGAGTTCAAGGCACTGGCAGGCATTTCAAGCAAGTTTACAAATCACAGTAATTTATAATGAAGCAAAAGTTAACTTTTCATGCCTTTGTGATGAGATGGCTCCCAATCTTAAAAGGAAATTAGGCTGGATTTTTCAATTGCTATAGCCATAGCTTTTAAAGTATATGTTTCATACTTTAACAAGTATGAGAATTAAATTATTAATATTAATTACTACTAATTTTTTAAAAGACTGAATAAAATAGGAAATTAGATATTTGTTATTAAATGCATAAAAATTTTGATTAATATAATGATAATATAAACATGGAAATTTTTGACAATGATAAAAAGACATTTAATATAAGGGATTCAATATTATAAGTCCCTCATGTTCAGTGGGTCAGTCCTTCAATGATATTTTTCATTTTTTTAGGTCATTTTGAATTACACTTCTGCAAATGTTTGTTAAGTATACAAATTTAAGATTTTGTATTTTGTAAAGTAGAAAAATGGCAGATTTGAGCTCCTTTCAGGATTTTAAAACTTATAAGCCATTTGGGGCATCTTAGCACTTTTTTTTTTTTATATTTGCACACAGTCCAATTCTAGAGAAGAATGAGTTGGAGATATAGTCTACTGTTCTGAGCAAAAGAGAAATTGCCTTAGGATATTTCTAAAGGTTTTATCTTTTCTAACTGTTCAGAATTTTTGGTGATTTGAAAAAAAAAATATTTATTTTAAGAAATGATTATTATTCACTTTCATTGATTTTTTCAGAAGGACTAACAGAACAGAATTCCAAAAGTGTTTCATGTAATTTCTAATAATGAAGATAGAAAGCAGAAGCAAAACATCATCTAGTTTGGTGGTTCTGCCTCAAAGTAAAGAGTTACTTATTTATTTCTGCTATTATTCACTAGGTTCCTGAGGTTGCAGAAATCACCAACCAACACACATAAAAGTCTTGTTAGTTTGATTCTCACAACCAATTCAAGCTAAAATACACTAGTATCACTGTAGTTTCAGACCAAAGGGTGTTTCTAAATAATAAAAATATGTATACATAAATATATAAATAAATATAAAATAAAATATAATATTAGATAGATTTTTTTCCTAAATAATCATTTTTACAATATCCCTTTAGACACAGTTCTGGGAACAAAGTGTCACAAATGAGACATAAATCCTACATTGCTACACAGAGTAATTAAGGCACATACTAAGAGCTTGGTATAAAACTTGGCAGAGTGACATAAACAACTAGAGAACATCATAGAGACTTATACCTAAGTGCTAAGTAGCAAATTCATAGTCTTTAAGTACATGAAGAGACAAGTGATCATAGCAAATTTTATAACTCAGTTGCTGCTAATATACAGAGATATATTTATTAAGAGATAGTTTATGCAGATTTTTGGTTTAAAAAGGGAACGATCAAATAATGGAGGTGATTTAAACATGAGCAATAATATTTTTCTGCATTCAGTAACTTTTCTGCAGATATATCAATTATAATTAATTCCAACCAGAAAAATGCAGAAATAGTGTAAAGATTATTCACTAGGAGTAAAACTACTTAAAAAGAGAACCAAAACTTTCATTCCTGTCCAAATGTTTATTCCTGACAAAAAGACTGCTTCTTTTGAACTATTTCTGTAGATATGATTTTTTTGTAATAAATATTTGTGATTTTTTTGCATATTACTTAATATATTTATGCTTCACATTTTCTCTTTTGTCCTATTTTATTACCTATATTCTGAAAGAAAAAAAAATTTCTAACTCCTAAACTCACTTGATATTTGAGATATCTTCTAATTAATCTTAAGCTTACATAATTTCTATAATGAATACTGTGTTTTCAGTAAAGAATGACTATTTTTATGCACCTGACTCATTTACAGGAGTTTTGTTGTGTTCTTTGGTTTTATTTACAGTGACATTAAATAAAAGGTTAATGTTAAACCAAACCACAAAAGACCACCAACTCAAATTTTAAATCAAATTAAATCAAGATTGTATTGTGTACACAAAAGCTGGCCAGGACTGTCTCTTACAAGACTCCATGCTAGAGATCATCCACCTGATCTTCAGGAAAACGTTTTTACAGCACAAAAAGTTACAAAGGAGGTGGGTGTCTAAGGTACTTACAGCTAACAAGATTTTGACAATCATAATACAAAGGCAAATAGCAGGTTAAGGATCTACGTGGCTAACATTTCAAGGTGGAACATAAATTCAGCTCCAAACATTAGAATTTATAAGTTGCCACTGAAATTTAGAGAGAATTGTTATTTGTTCATCAGGAGCCAGAATTTATGAGGCACCAGTAATGTTTTAGAGAGGGTTGTTATCTGGTAAGGGATAGCCAGGCATAGGTGAATTCAAAACACAGGTAGAAATTACAAGCAAGTTTAAAACATCAAAATACTGTCAGGCTAAAGAGAAATTTTAGTTTCCTTACACAAAACAGAAATACACTTTTTACCTCTAAAAGCTCTAAGAGAAGATTTTATTTATTTTTGTATTTTCTCATATCTAATGGCTTCTGGCATTCCTTTGTTTGTGACTATAAATGCTTCTCTTCTGTGTTTATGGGGCTTCCAAAACAAAAAATATAGATAAGCCCTTTTCGTAGGGAAGATTTTCAAACATAGCAAGTAACTACCTTTAACCCACAGGGTCTGACAACCATATTATAGGATATGAAAGATGCTCCAATATGCTTGTTCTTCCAACCATTGTTTGCAAAGATTGACAAAAGTCAATTCATTGCACAGAATGAGTGAGGTGAGTCTCTGCTCTGCAGTCCAGAACAGGATGTAAAAGAGCCCCCAAAGTGAGTTTAAGACAGGGCTTTACATGACATAGCTGACAAAATCCTAAAAACAAAAGAAAACATAAATTCAGAGAGAACCATACCCACATAATCTCATTTGACAGAATCAAATTCATAAGAGGAACAGAGGACAGAGGTAAATCTAAAGGGGTTTAACTATATTTTCTTTTTCTAAATTGCTATTAATGTCTCTCACAATTATAGAGTTCTGGATCTCCTCAGTTACTACTTTAACATTACCTTCAACCTACAATGCATGAGGCACACTGAATTTACCCTCATACTCATGTACTTATCACTTATTTTTTTTTCTATAGAAAAGCATATGTATATTAATATATTTTTCCCACATTTCCAAGATTCTACCCTGAAAATTTCTGTGATATCACTTCCCTGAAATGCATTTTCATTATTTCATGTCAGTTAATCTAAGTATTCTATATCATGTGTTGGAAAAGTTGAGACAACTCGAAGGCACTTCTTATTTGACTATTTATAAACTATAATTAAACGTCAACCTCAGTACCTCCAAAGAACTTAAGTCTCATTCACCTTTCTCATTCACAGTACTTTATTTTTTTAAGTAGGTAGCAGATATTTTATTTTGAAGAAGTGTAAGTGATTTAAAGCCATTCAGTGTACTTTAGAGGATCCCAAAAACCTATGGTTGTGGTTCTTAAACAACCTTACCACTGAAAGATCTAGATTACACTCCAGGATGGACACTGATACTGTGCTTCCATGGGAAATGGTTTCTTGGTTTTGAATATTGCCTTTCCCTTTCCCCTATAGTCTTGGAAATGTGTGGATTGTGTGAAGTTTTAGAATCACTATTTTCAACACAGTTAGCATGGACCCATTTGTTAATAGAAGGAATCTATATTCTGAAAAAAAAAAAAGACCCTTCACCAAGGCCTAAAGAAGTGATAAAATAATCCCTGAAAAAAATAACAGTCATCCATTAGATTTTTTTTTAAATACTAAGAATAAGTTTAGTTAGTAATACATTACCATACTAGGAAAGTGGTATAAATGCAATTTTAATTTTTAAAGTTGTTTCTGATTACTACAAAGAGAGTATAAAAAGCTTTGTACATGGGCTGGAGTTGTGTCTCAGTTGTAGACTACTTTGCTAGAATGTGCAAAGCACTGAGTTTGATTCTCAGCAATACATATAAATATTTTTTGTTGTTTTATTTTTTTAAATACATGACAATGGAATGCATCACAATTCTTATTACACATATAGAATAATTTTTCATACCTCTGTTTGTATATAAAGTATGTTCACATCAATTCCTGTCTTCATATATGTACTTTACTTTTTTAGAGAGAGAGACAGAGAGAGAGAGGGAGGGAGGGAAGGAGGGAGAGAGAGAGAGAGAGAGAGAGAGAGAGAGAGAGAGAGAGAGAGAGGGAATTTTATTATTTTTATTTTTTAGTGTTCTGCGGACACAACATTTTTGTTTGTATGTGGTGCTGAGGATAGAATCCCGGCTGCACGCATGCCAAGCAAGTGCACTACCACTTGAGCCACATCCCAGCCCCATATATGTACTTTAGATAATAATGTCTATCACATTCCACAATCCTTGCTAATCTTTACACAACACTCCTACACTGGCTACTTCACATAAACTTGCCTCAGGGATTCAATGCATTAATCAAATAGATTTTATTCAGCTTATGCAGTGCTGTTGGAATGGCTATTATAAAAATCTAAAATTGTCATGTGTGGTGGCATATGCCTGAAATTCTAGAAGCTATGGGAAATGACACAGGAGAATTGTTAGTACAAAGACAGCCTCAGTAACATAACAAGGCTACAATCAACTTAATGAGAGTCTGTCTCAAAATATAACATAAAAAAGAATGTGGATGTATCTCAGTGGTATGCAACTCTGGGTTCAATACCCAGCACCATACCATACAAAACCAAGCAAATATCTCATAATTAATAGGGATTCAAGGGTACACAAATATGTAAAAATGTTGGTGACAATATAAATTTAATAAATATATTTTTTATAAAAGTGTTAAGGTGCTTTAAAAGCACCAAATAAAAATGCCACTTAATCCACTAGTAATAATTTGGGGTAGCAGTGCAAAATCATACATGCCTGTACTCCCAGTGGCTTAGGAGAATAAGGGGTAGAAAACTAGAGATTTATTCTCAAGTTAAAGACCAGCTTCATGAACTTGGCAAGGTCCTAAAAAACTCAGTAAAACCCTCTCTCAAAAATAAATAAATAAATAAATAAATAAATAAATAAAAGTGTTGGAGACTGGGTATGTAGCACACTGGTAAAGTGCCCTGGGGTTAATCTCCAGTATTTAAATAATAAAATAAATAAATAATAATGGTTGGTAAAAAAATGCCATACAATCCAGTAATAATAACTTTGGGTATATATGTAAAAAAAATGAAATCCTTTTGCTAAATGTATTGCCACACATCTATTTTTTCATTGTACCTTTATTCACAGTATCTAACAAAAGGAAACAAATAAAGTGCCTTTTAGATAGAAAGTATATCAGAAAATGCCTTCCAGTTGCAAAGCATCCAATTAGTCCATCCCTTCAGAAGCTACACACTTAAAATTCAAACTGGTCCCAAGAAGACAAGACTCAGAGAATGGTGTTTTCTAAATACTCCAAAAAATTTGGAATCTCTGGGAACCTTGTTTCAGATATTCTAAAACTCAGAACTAGGTCATATGGGAGGTCAGAATGAGAACACAAGGCATAGTAAATTCTTTAATGAGGAATCTTAACTCAGACACTGACATAACCAAAAGCAGAGTTGCAGATAAAAAATAGATTCTGTTTCACTGATTTCTGGATTATGGATTCAAATCAAATATATATATTAGAAAAAAAGTTAAGGCTACTGGTTAAAATCTACATAAAACAGCTATTAAAAATGTACCAGGTGCTGGATGTGTTAGTGCAAGCCTGTAATCCCAGTTGCTGAAGAGGCTGAGGAAGAATTATCAAAATTTCAAAGCCAGCCTTAGCAGAAGCAAGGTGCTAAGAAACACAGTGAGATCCTGTCTCTAAATAAAGTAAAAAAAAATAATCCTGGAGATTTGTCTTAGTAGTCAAGTGTTTGTGAGTTCAATCTCCAATATCCCCCATGAAAAATGTACCAGGGGGCTGGGTCTGGGGCTCAGTGGAGCTCACTTCTCTGGCAAATGTGAGGCACTGGAATATAAGGTCTATCAACAACTCTCTCTCTCTCTCTCTCTCTCTCTCTCTCTCTCTCTGTGTATGTATATATATATATATATATATATATATATATATATATATATATATATATATATATATACAGTGCCAAGATATTGACATAGACTTTGATCTAAATTGCGTGTAATTTAGCCCTTAAGATTGAAGTTGCTTGGGGCTGGGGATGTGGCTCAAGTGGTGGTGGGCTCGCCTGGCATGCGTGCAGCCCGGGTTCGATCCTCAGCACCACATACAAAAAAAGATGTTGTGTCCGCCCGAAACTGAAAAATAAATATTAAATTTTAAAAAAATCTCTCTCTCTCCCTCCCTCTCTCTATCACACACACTCTCTCTTTAAAAAAAAAAAAAAAAGATTGAAGTTGGCCAGGCATGGTGGTGCATGCCTGTAATATCAGCTGTTTACAAGACTGAGACATAAGGATCATGAATTCAAAACCAGTCTCATTAATGGTGAGGCACTAAGCAACTCAGTGAAACCCTGTCTCTAAGTAAAATACAAAATAAAGGTACGGATGTGGCTCAGTGGTAGAGTGCCCCTGACTTCAATCCCCAGTCTCCCCCCCAAAAAAATGGGGCTGAGTAAGTAGCTCAGCTTGTAGAGTGCTTGCCTTCTAAGCATGAGGCCCTGGGGTCAATCCCCAGTACAGAGAGAGAGAGACAGAGAGAGAGAGAGAGAGAGAGATTGAAATTGCATGTAATTTAAATTCAAGTTAGTCCCACTTTTATTTTTTTTCCTGCCACACCGGAATAAAAGAGTTTCCTGAAATATTTGGAAAGTTTGTGTGGGTTATTTATTTATTTATTTTTTATTTACTTATTTTTATGTGGTGCTGAGGATCGAACCCAGGGCCTTGCACGTGCTAGGTGAGTGCTCTACCACTGAGCCACAACCCCAGATTGCCTGACCATAAATAAATAAACAAACAAACAAATTAATAAGTAAATAAACCCTCAATTGATGACCCATTACAGTTTTTAAAAAATCCTTAATTGGGTCACATAAACCTCATTTAGGAGAGATTCATTATTTTTAATATCACCTACTTTTATTCTGCTTTCTTCTCATATGAAAATCTCAGAATGATAAATTAAAATCTTTTAAAAATGCCCTCCAGTTCTTGAAGAAAAACATTATAAATGATGCATACATTTGAAATAAAACATGGGAAAATGATTAATAATGCTGAAAGTGGAGTTTTGAGATTAACCAAAATTTCTCAGTTTGCAAATTGAATCTGGGTGCTTGTCTCATAAATTTTGAAGAAAAAAAATCTATTTAAGCAAGAAGAAATAGAACACCCACCAGGTGGTATGAGGAATGATACCAGAAAAAAAAAAAAAAAACTCATTTTGTGTGCCATCTTAGAAGTTTACTGATAGTTTTAGGCAGAACAGGAAGCATAATGCATTTAGAATAGGCTTTGGAAAAGGCATCCTGACTACCATATGGGTTCACTTTCATTCTTTCTATGACCCATCTTTTTTTCTTCAAATTCAATCAGGAATCACCCCTGGGACAAAGGACTTTGTTGAAGGTGTTCCCACAAGTGGGCTTCAAGGTCTTTTACATTTGAAATAGGCCTTAATGGTGCTCATTATCCACATTACATGGTCATTATACTATCTATTCTATTTTATACTTATTCTCTGTGAACAGAGAACCCTAGTTTTGGATATGTGAACAGGGAGCTAGAAAACTAGGGGTTTATTCTCAGACCTATGGAGAGCTAAACTGAAGTTCTGGATTTCAGATTTTTGTTTTGGATTTGAGATACTGCTTCTGCTACATTTAAAAATCTCAGGACTCATGAAGAGAATGAGTTAAAAGCCAGCATCATCAAACTTGTGAGGCCCTAAGAAATTCAAAGGGACACTGTCTCTAAATAAAAATATTAAAAAAGGGGTGGGAATGTGAATCTGTGGATGAACACTTCTGGGTTGATTTTCTGGTACCAAAAAGAAAACAACATACACACAATAATAATAATAATAATAAACAAACAAACCCTCATGAGTAACAAGCCCTAAAATTAACAGCCTCTCTCATGCATGAATACAATAAATGGATTTGTAGTTCTCTCCTGGTAATTATCTCAGTCTTCACTATTGTTGGGAAAAGTATAAACAGCAGCCATACCCCAGAGAAAAACCCCAACATGGCGCCTAAGGACTTCTTCTTCATACCTTCTTCTTTTCTGCAGTGGCACGAAAATTTCCCGCCCTTCTCCCGCTGGCGCCAATTTCAAATCTCGCTGGCAGGGAACCTTAGCCCCAATGAGAACTAATTCCTGGGCTCCGGAGCTGATATCTGAAAGAACTTGCCAATAAACGGGTTGCCTTCCATTTATCTAAGCCCTACCATCTCCCCCTTAGTTCTATATAAGCACACTGCTTTTTGCAATAAAATTGGAATTCTCCCAGCGAAGTGTCTTTGCATGGGGAATTCTTTCAACTATGAAATCTGGAGACATGCTGGACTCATGGCACATGGAAGCCCACAAAGGGCTTTAGAAAGAAGCTGAAAACACCATACAATTATGAAATAAAATGCCCAGGTTTTCAACTGCTGATCTAAGCCTCACTAGATTAGTCAGAGGGAGGTGAAGGCTAAGCTACCACAGAGAGACCCTCTGGCCACAAGACTCTGGAGAGGACCATGAGGAGTCCCTAGCCATGACTGCCAGTTTCCACCATTGCCACTCCTGTCAGCTTTAAGCCCCCTTCCTACACAGACTCAATATAACAAGGCACACTTACCATTTCCTGGCTCTCAGGGTTCTCAGCGATCTCCCTGTGTTTTGTTTTCAGATTCTGCATAGCACAGACACCTGGGCTCCGGATCCAGTACAGAAGCCTACAAAAAGATTTTAAAAATGGCGGGTTCCAGACACCAAGGGAACAGAGGATTGTGGAAGCCCTCCCCCTCATCACTGGCTGCGTGAGGATTGGACAGTTCTCACCTAAGTGACTGATTGGTCAAGGCTTCAGGCACTGCCTCCAAGCTGAGCCAAGTGGGCACAGAATCAATGTCTGAATGACAGGCTGCTCCATTGTCATTGTTAACCGACTACAGATCAGGGCTGAGAATATAGCTTAGTCAGTAGAGTTCTTGTTTTGCTTATATAAGGCCATGGATTCAATCCCCTGCACTACACACATACACTCCCGCCAAAAAAATACATTAAGCAACGGACTTTTGGGACTAGGGTTATGGATCAGTGGTAGAGAAATTCCCTTGCATGCATGAGGTACTGGGTTGAACATGAAGCACCGCATTAAAAAGCCACCCAAGAGAGGGATGTGGCTGGAGCAGTAGCAAACTCGCCTGGCATGCGGGCAGCCCAGGTAAGATCCTCAGCACCACATACAAACAAAGAAGTTGTGTCCTCCAAAAACTAAAACTAAATATTAAAAAAAGCCAACAAAGAAACTACTAATGTTACTGTGTCCATTTACAACAACAACAAAAAATATTCAAGAAAAAAAAGACTATGTATTGGAATTGTGCACCCTCACTACAGAACTCAAACACTTTTTATAAATAATATATACATATATGTCTTCAGAGAATGTATAAAATTCTCCTGTGATGTCTTTTCAAGTAACTTATATTACAGGTATGCTTCACAACCTGAAATCCTCCCCACCTCACTTCTTCTTCTTCTTCTTCTTCTTCTTCTTCTTCTTCTTCTTCTTCTTCTTCTTCTTCTTATTATTATTATTATTATTATTATTATTATTGGCCTGTTAATTGCATTAAATGCCTCTGTATGGGGTTATTATAAGGCAAAGTTTTCTTCCAATAATAGGACCTCGCCCAGAGTGAAATGTATTGACACTTATAACTGTTTATAAGGTTAAAGCAATTTGTGAATAAATATGTATATATATTTTATGAAAATGATATCACAATTACTTTAATATATTTTTTTAAATTTTTCTATTCTTTGTCTCATAAAAAAACCAGTTTGAACTTTAAACTCTTTAGCAATGTTCTTATATCCCTTCCCCAAAAAACGTGACTCATAAGTATAATTCAAATTATTGAGACTCATAAATTTTTGATCCTTTATTTTAACTAGTGAAGTATAAAGATTTTCTTTTTATTTTCACCTTTAAATGAAGCCCACTTTTTATAGCTTTCTTGTTGTGTAATTGACCTTTAATATTCTGCAATTTTTACCCCCATTCTGATCACTTTGGACTATTGATGTTTTCATGGAGGGGATCTCAAAGAGGTCATGCACAAGGTAGGAATTGGATATAGTAAGACATAAGACTGGTGATTGCTGAGTATGTAGATTTTGCTATACAAAATAAGTATTGGTGGATGATATGGGGGTAGGGAGAAAAAGAGCAATGAAAAGAAGAAGAAAAACTTGAACAGTAGAGGGGTTCACATGCTACAAGTCTACAATGATAGCGTGAATATAGAGGGTAGTGTTCTTGGAAGCAGCAATAAAATTTGAGGGAAAGAAAAAGGTAATTTTTTGCACAGTTCCCAAGTGAGAGAGCCAGGTGAATGGGTTCTGTGTTCAACTCTTCCCACCTAGGAGTGGAATTTATAGTTCATAGAGTATTTCTCAGTAAGTAGTAAAACACCATTTCTATGTACCTTTACACTTTTTCATGGCTACAAGCTGACTTTGACAATTCCAGTCACATTACATCTTTGCACTTGTTAGCTATTCATTAATTAATTCATTCATTACATTATTTATTTGTTTTTATTAATTCACTTTTTCTTTAGTTGTCATTGTTTTTACATTACTGGTGATTACATAATTGCATAAATATTCTGAATGTTGACTTTTGGTTAAATATTGCTTTATGTGTTTATTCATACATTTACTTTCCATTGAAATGTTTTTCCTTTGCCAAGCCGGATTTATATTAGACCCCAATCTTCATTTATGAAGACTAGATAAAATCACATTATTCCAAATAACTCAAGGATTTATCATCTTTGCAGAACCCTAATCACCTGCTAAAGTTGACACAGTCTGGGTCATCTAAAATCTGTGTCAAAACTCCTCTTTTTTCTTATATACACTTTAATAATGGATTTCTCTCTCACTTTTATATTTTGGAGAGTAGACTAACTTCCCAAGCAGCAGTTAATAACCTAGATGAGTTTTCCATCTAGCTCACTATTACTTTTAAATTATTTACATCCTTGACACTAACTGCTGAGAGCCATAGCTAAGTAAGAATGACGCAGGGCAATTTCCTTGTCAGCCTACCCCATGTTGCTTAGAGGGAGGACTCTCCATTGTGGAAATGGGCTTGCCTTGGACCCAGGTCATTTACAGCGACATTGCATGTATGTTTGAGTAAGGTGACCCTGCTCAAGGACAAGAATGGATCCGGGTTTAGGGAGGATCCTGCTGGATTAAGGTAGGTCCAGGTTTCTGGTGTATCCTGCTGGGAATAGGGCATATCCTGCTGCCTCAGGCGCCAGCCAGCTCCTTGAGTTCCCATTGAGTTCTCACGGGATTCAGAGAGTATTTTGGGATGCAGAGCACAGTGGAAGTGCTTTTTCCCCAGAACGTGTGTGTAGAGTGCTGGTGACAGTTCGGGAATAAAGAATTGCTGTTTGAATCTACATGGCTGTGAGTGTCTCGAGATTTTGTGCCCAGCCAGACTGCGGCAACTAACAGTGTCACTGATTACTTTTTTTATTTTTTGCAAGATCTTTATCTCTCTCTCTCTCTCTCTCTCTCTCTCTCTCTCTCTCTCTCTCATAAGACAAATTGAAATCAGGTATGCTTTTTTACTAAGAAACACTCTCAGCCTTTAATAAAATATTCTATAAAGAAAAAGGGTTTCACTGATTTTCTTAGAGCCTCACTAAGTTGCTGAGGCTGGCTGACTTTAATCTAATGTTATAGAAGTCTGATATATATATATATATATATATATATATATATATATATATATATATATATATATAGAGAGAGAGAGAGAGAGAGAGAGAGAGAGAGAGAGAGAGGTAGTGTTCATTTGACTCTTTCTCTTGGGGACTGTGCCAGAGTTACCTTTTTCTTTCACTTCTACCTTATTTCTGCCTCCAAAGAAACTACCCTTTACCCTCATACTACCATTGATCCACCATTAGACTTTTTAAATCTGAACTCTTGAGCTGGTCATTCTTTCCCTCTTTCCTTCACAGCACATTTTTCTCTACCCGTACATATTCCACCAATACTTTTTCATGAATACTCACTACTACATACTCAGTATCCACCAAGGTCACATCTTGATCCATCCCTGTTCTGCCTTTTCCATGGATCACTTTGAGATCCCCTCCACCCAGATATCAATAGTCCAGAGTAAGGTCAGGTAAGGATGTTATATATGCAGGTTTTTAAAGTCATTTACATAACAATAAGCCTATTAAAATTGGGATGTATTTTGTCTTAAGTTAAAAAAGAAAATCTACAGACTGCACTGTTCTACTGAATTTTTTTAAAATTTATTAATCTCAATAATTTGGAAAAAGAAATTCTATAAAAAGAGAATAAAGGAAAGAACATAATATATAAAGTTGAAAAATTTGAAGACACACCAAGGGTACATATCAAAGAGTGACATATATAAGTGCTTTCAAAAGACAAATTAATTTGAAATAAACGTAGTTAATGTGAGATGTAGTAATCATTTATTAATTATATATAATGGTACTATATATGTATATGTACAAAATGCATCTCATATAATTATGAGTATACATTGCAAAAAATGAAATCTACAGTATTTATTTAATTTTTCTGACAACACTATAAATACCTACATCTAGGTTTATGTATTACCAAATGTTCAGGATACATTTTGTACTTCATAAAGTTTACAACTCACCAACAGACATTTTTTTTTTCAATTTTTAAAAGGAGTAGTATTTATTTTCAGTAAGAACATGATGCCATCATTTATCTTTAATTTTTAAATATTTTTTAATTATATATGACAACAGAATGCATTACAATTCTTATTACACATGTAGAGAACAATTTTTCATTTCTTTGGTTTTATACAAATTATATTTACATGAATTCACTTCTTTATACATATACTTTACATAATGATATACATCATATTCCACCATCATTTTTAACCCCATGATCCCTCCCCTCACCTCCCAACCCCCAAAAAGTCATTTAGATACACAATGATGTATGCTATAAAGTTATAGAAAAGAGTATATACCTTATAATAATATGAACAGATAAAGTTTTGTAACTAATACATAGCATAATAATAATAATAATAATAATAAACTTGCCATTTAGACATTAATAAATTATACATCTAGCACTATTGACATCTTTTCCAAAAAAAGTTGACATCTTTTCCCAAAAAAGGGGGAGTTATTTGTGGGGGAAAATGGTATTCTATGCTTTCTTAATATCAAGAATAAATTATTTTCAGAAGTAATATATATTTCAATATAAAAATTAAATAGAACCAGTTTCCATGGCACACACCTCTAATCCCAATGGATTGTGAGGCTAAGGCAAGATAATCCTGAGTTTAAAGCCAGCCTCAGAATCATAGCAAGGCCATAAGCAACTATATGTGACCCAGTCTCTGTGTGCCCCTGATTTAAATTTCCAGTAAGAAACAACAACGACAAAAAGAATACAATGTATTGATGAGGACACAGAACAAATTATCAGGAACTAAAGATGGAGTAGGAATTGCTGTTATTTCATCATGAAAACTGTGTGTGTGTGTGTGTGTGTGTGTGTGTATATATATATATATATATATTTCTCACCAAGCAGCTTAGACCTGTAGAAATTATAGTATGTGTGTACAATGACAGTGTACAAGTATGTGATAGCATAAGACTAGAGCTATACTTGTCAATACACTAGAAATGTGCAGCCTAGGAGGAAAGAGGAGGTGATTCAGAAAAATAAAAAATAATAAAGTTTGAGAAAAAATGGTTCTGGAGCCCAGAAAGATTTTTGGTTTAATTAGAGTACAAAATACCACATAAATATTATACTGAAGTTACATCTGTTAAATACATCACATGTATAATGGATTTCAAGGAAAATATGTGGAACTTATCACAAACAAAATAAAAATTTACAAAAGCACATAAAATAGCATGTGTGTAAATAAAACTAATCATTACAAAGACAACTATTTTAACTCAATTTAATATATAATATTTTCCTATCAGAATTTTAGCATGTTTTTCATTAAATACAAGAAGAGAACTGGACCTGTTGGTGCACAATTGTAATCCCAGTACCTTGGGAGATGTATTGTGAGCTCAAAGCCAGCATCAGCAAAAGTGAGGCCCTAAGCAATTCAGTGAGATAGCGTGTCTAAATGTCATACAAAATATGTTTGGGCATGTGGCTCAATTTCCCTGAGTTTAATTCCAAGTACCAAATAAAAGAAAAGAAAAGAAGGGACCAAAAAAAATTATCTTAGAAATAAAATATACACAAAATACCCCAAAACCTTTAATAAAAAAAAAACAAATAATATAGTTATTGTTATGAGACACATTTAATGTATATTATGAAACTATATTGCAATAATACAGACCAATATATCATAATATAAATCAAATCTGAAACCATATGTAGATTAATTGTATTGTTAAGAGCAATAGAAAGGCATATGTAAAACCGACCATATGAAAAATAATATTAGACGTGAATGAATGAATCTATCCAACCTAAAGTTAGAATTGGGACATAGAGGCAAAGTTCACTGTTAGAGTGTGTGTGCAGAATGTGCAAGATAGTCAGTTCCAAACTTAGCAACACTACAAAAAGCAAATATTAAGAGGGAATTATGTTGAAAATAAAGCAGAATATTAAATGAGACACTCTCCTTCCATCTATAGATAAATTTAAGGAAAAAAACTACTGTGAGTATCTCTTTGGCAAAATCATGAATGAGTAGAGAGATTTAGATACAGTGGATATTAGTCTGGTCTTAAGAAATGTACCACATTGGGGACAAAATTCCCAATTACCATCATCACCTCTAGTGAACAGAAATGTGAGAGAGGGGCTGAGGATGTTGTTCAGTTTTTAGAGTGTTTGCCTTGTATGCACAAGGCCCTGGGTTCAATCTCTAGCACCACAAAAAAGAAAAAAAGAAAAAAAAAAGAAGGAAATATGAAAGAAATGATACAAAAAATGGTGATATCTAGGAGCCATAAAACTTTTCACAAGTGTTTCATCAGCTGTGACCAAGACACAAAAATACCAAATATCCAAGCTGTCAATTTATCTCAAAAAAAATCTGCCAGCATATTTTCCCAATTGCTGTTGCTGAGAGATGAAGTTCACTGTAGATTGTATTATAGGTGAAATCCAGTAAACTACTCTTAGCCTGAGTGAGATTTTAGCACTTCCTGAATCCTGCCCAACCCTGATACACTAGTAATAAGGCCAGAACTACAAATTCCTCCTAGAAAAAGTTTTTTTTTTTTTGGTGGGTGTGTGTATGTGTGTATTGAATGATTCACATTTAACATATTTTGTTTATGTTACTATGTCCCTGATACACTAGTAATAATGCCAGAACTACCAATTGCTCCTAGAAAGTTTGTGTGTGTGTGTGTGTGAATGTGTGTGTGGATGTGTGAACTGAATATCTCAACTTTAACATATTTTATTTACCTTACTATGTCCTGAAGTTCCAAACTCTAGAACAAAAGGTGATTGAGCTTATGTAAATCTCTGTAGGTTTCAATCAAATGAATTTACATCCTTTTCCAAGCACTTTTATGAACTATGATAGCAAACAGCTGTTCAGAAAGGAGCTTAAAAACAATGATCCCTGTTTATTCCAACAAATCTTTACAGAATAGTCCTACATTGGCTACTTCATATAAACTTTCCTCAGGGATAAAATGCATCAGTCAAAGAGATTTTCGATAGCCTGGGCAGTGTTGTTGAAAAGGTTATTATAATAATCTGAAAGAGCTAGGTGTGGTGGCAAATATACTAGAGGCTGGAGAGGCAAGTCAGGAGGATTGTGATTTGAAAGACAGCCTTAACAACATAGAAAGGCTATAAGCAACTTATTGAGATATTAGTGATATATCACCTGTCTCAAAAAAAAAAAAAAAAAAAAGGACTGGAGACATAACTCAGTGGTAAGCACCCACGGAGTTCAATTCCTAGGACCAAACCACACCAAACTAAACAAATATCTGAAAGATAGCAGGGACTCCAGAGTATAGGTGTATATGCATAGATAAAAATTTTGGTTACAATATAATGTTAATAAAGATACTTTTGAAAAAAATTTCATGGTTCTTTTTTTTAAAGAGAGAGAGAGAGAGAGGGAGAGAGAGAGAGAGAGAGAGAGAGAGAATTTTAATATTTATTTATTCATTTTAGTTTTCGGCAGACACAACATCTTTATTTGTACATGGTGCTGAGGATAAAACCCAGTGCCACACAAATGCCAGGCAAGTGCACTACTGCTTGAGCCACATTCCCAGCTCCTATAATGGTTCTTAAGAGCTCAAAATAAAAATGCCATATAATCCACTAATAATAATTTTTTTGAAGCAGGGTATCATTGTGAATGTCTGTATTCTCAGTGGCTTGGGAGGATGAAACAGGAGGAACTTAAATGCAAGACCAGCCTCAGAAACTTGGCAATGGCTTAAGTGACTCAGTGATATCCTGTCTTATTAAAAAAAAAAAAAATAGGGATGTAACACAGTGGTAAAGTGCCTAAATAAGTAAAAATAAATAACAATAACAATTCTTGGTTTAATAAATGCCCTATAACCCAGTAATTATAATTCTGGATAAATATCTAAAGAAATTGAAACAATTTTGTTAAAGATATTACTTCACTTCCATTTTTTATTGTAGGTTTCTTCACAGTATCTAATAAAAGGAATCAAATGAAGTGTCTTTTAGATGCAAGGTATTGATGAAAAGGTTTCTTCCAGCTGCAGATCATCCATCTACTTGCCTTAAAGGCTGCATACTTATACTTCAAACTGTTCCCGAAAAGGCAAGACTCAGATATGGTTTCTTCTGAGTACTCCAAGAAATATTTGTACCTCCGGAAAAATTCTTTAAGACTTTTCCAAAATTAAGGAATAGGTAAATTTTGGAGTTTGGAATGTGGACAACATACAGTAAATTCTTCAAGGGAGAATCTTAATTCAGACACTGTGATAAGGTGTCTGGTCTGAGGAAGAAAGAGGAAGTAAAATCAGAGTTTGAGATAAAACTAGACTTTGCTTCACTGATTTCTAGGTTATTGATTTAATCCAAACAGATATTGGAAAAGGGTTAAAGCTACTAGTTAAAATTTATGTAAAACAGGTATTTAAAAAGTACCAGGAAAGAGCTGAAAGTGTGGCTCAGTGGTACAGTGCTTGCCTAGCATATATGAGGCCGTGAGCTTAATTCTCAGTGCCCCATATAAATAAATTAAATATAAATAAATATTTTAAAAAATACTAGGTAAGGATTTAGGGTTGTTGCTCAGTAGTAGAGTGCTTGGACAGTATGCATGAGGCAGTCTGTTTGATACTGGACCCACATTAATAATAATAATAATAATAATAATAATAATAATAATAATAATAATATTTTGTTCATCCACAACTAAGAAAAAATATTTTAAACAAGTACAACAGTGCTATGGCCTGTAACCTTCTAATTATCTGTGTTCTAATTAAGCCCTTGCAATTCAACTTTCTTGTTATTTAAATTAAAGTCCAGTTCCACTTTTATTTCCTGCCACACCAGGACAAAGAGTTTGCTTGAATATTAGGAATGCTTCTAAATGTCACTTTAATAAAGTTGTTTTACATATTTAAATACTCAGTTGAAAGCAAATTTGGTGGCACAGGCCATAACCCCTGTGGCACAGAAGAATTATATATGGGTATCATGAGTTCAAAGTTACCCTCAGCAAAAGCAAGGCACTAAGCAACTAAGTGACACCCTCTCTCTAAATAAATTTTTAAAAAAAGGACTGGGGATGTATGTCAGTGCCCCTGAGTTAAATACCTGGTACAAAAAAAAAAAAAAAGAAGAAAAATGAAAAAAAAATTCAATTGAGGACAAATACTTTAAAGAAACAAACAAAAAAACACCTTAATTTTGGACAAATTAACTACACTATTGTGAGGATGGCCTTAGGCCTGGCCTAAAAAAACTCCATTTTAAAAACTTCAGTTTGAAACAATGCAGTCTCACCAGGCATGCCTAAAGAAGCCCTGAAGTATTGCCTTCAGACATAAACAAATCACTTCCCCTCACCATAAACAGAGTGAGGCCTCTGGCAGGTTGTCCTCACCTAATAAGAGGGAAGGGTGAGAAGACCAAAGTGCAGACCACCAGACCAGATGTTTCTGGCCCCAGAGTAAATGATGTCATGGAAAAATCTGATGATAACTAACAAGGATTGAAAAAAGGGTAAAAAAGCTGCAAAATTTAGTATAAAGAGTCGAGCAAATGAACAGATGTTCAGCCAGCTCAATAAAAAATGCACTTGAGCTGGGGAGGCTGATGAGGACTTGGAATGACATCTCATCACTTCTCCTCATTTGTATTATCCTCACCACTCTTAAACTCTACAGCCACACCTTAGTGAGAGGGGGAAAGGTAAAAGATTATGTGATGTTCTTCTCATGTGATGAAAATTAATTTCAGTGGGGAGAAACCCAAAGGGGAAAATAAAACCAAGAGGCAAGATCTCCCACACACCCAAAATATATACTTTTATGAATAAAAATTTTATTAAAATTACTTTAAAATTTCATTTAACTTTTGTGCTGTCCTAAGGCATTAATATATTCCCAGAGGGAAAAACAATATAATGCATCAGTATAATTAAAAAAATTATAGTATTCATAATAAAAATTAAGAAGGACAGCTTAAATCAATTTAATAACTTAAACCACTATATCCAAAATATTATTATTTTTGAAAATATAAATTGAGTAATAAATAAATGTATTTTTCAAGCTTCATCCTAAAATTCACTCTTGACCTCTCAGGGATATCTATGTTCACCACAGCTATATTCCATGTTTGAGATCCATAAATACCCTGACCTCAGCAAGTTGAAAAAAAATGGAGAACTCAGTTCTGTGTCATAGGTTATGGAATAATCATACCAAACAACATTCTCTTATGGCCAAAGAACAGGAGAGACTCTGCACTTTGAGAGAGAAGCCATCTACAACTCAGAAGTGTACAAAAGTGGAAACTGTTTCTCACAGGATTCCGGGCACAGATCCATTTTCATTTTAGATATCATACTTTAACCAAAAGAGGTTGATATCACTGGAGAGAAGACTCTAGGTAATCAGATCATCAGTAACCCAGAAACTAGAGTCTAAACATTTAAAAAAAATTATTTTGCAGTTTTGTCTTTAGCCTAATGCAGGGTTGTGATTTCAATTTTCTTCTTTAGTATGGGGTACTCTGAGAATATCATCAAACATTAAAGGCATAGAAGTCTACACATATATCCATATAATTCAATAAAGACTGTTAAGAGACTAAAGTTTAAATTTAAATTAATAAAAATTTAACCAGTACCTATAAGGCACAATATGTTTTTCACATAACTTCTGTTCCACATGTGATTGAATCCTGGCATTAGGCCCATGTTTAGTGAATTAGATATCTATCACTGAATAGGAAGAAACCATATAAAAATTATTGTCTCAAGTGTGGGCTTATCATCAATTAAGGCTGGGTTCATATGGGATCTTTTTACTGCATTAGGTGATAGTTGGTAAGGTTACTGAACTTCAGAGGGAGATATGGTTGCCAAAAAAAAAGCACCCTTCTTCTCAGAATCAAATAAATTAAGGTGGGCTCATTCTCATGGAGGTGACAGTGTTATGAAAGTAAAAACAAAGTATTCAAAGTGTTTCCTGACTAATACACTTTCATAGTCACAGATTTACATAAGTCACACACAAAAAATAAGAGCTCAGATCCAAAATTTGGGAAATATACTCTGCACTTTGGCTACAAGAGGAGTAAAAACACATTGCCAACTTTATGTGTACAGATAGGGCTAAAGAATTGCTAATATGTTGACACACGGTATCATTCTGCTTTTTGTAATGGATGAGGTTTACATAGCTGTTCAGTGTGAAAGAATATTTGAAAGGTCTCCTGAATATTAAGCAACTTTACTGGAATTCAGGATCAATTCTCTGTGACCCCAAAGCCACAACTCACATCCTCTAGACTACATGAATTATCAATCTTTCATTATTGTCTTAGAAGTTAGATAGTGGTACAAAAAAGCAGAATTTTTTTTGTACCAACCAAGGACTGGACTCAGAACACTTTATCACAAATCACATCTCCAGCCCATTTGTTTTTAAAGATAAGCCAAGTTCTCAGTAAGATGCTTAAGTCCCCACTGAGTTGCTGAGTCTAGCCTTGAACTTAAAATCCTTCTTCCTCAGCCTCTTGAGTCACTGAAATTACAGACATGCGTTACAATATTGGCTCTTGTTTACTGGTTTATGAATAGGCAAAATTGAAATGATAAGAAGAGAAGCAGCTGTTATAATCACCCCTTTATTAATTCTGGCTTAATTCCTAAGGTTTAAATATTGAAACCCATATTTCAATGTATACTGAAGGTAACATTATCTATTATAGTCAACAGTTTGTTGATCTCCATTTTATCCAGACAATTTTTTACTGCCTAAACTTTGATTTAATTTGAAAAAGTTACTCAATATGTTTGAACTTCTGGTTTTTCTTCTGGCATTATTAGGATACTAAGTTCAAACCATACAGCCTATGGAAAATTATGGTGTGGTTATAGCTAAAGAGAAGACTATATGATAAAATTTTAAACTCATGAAGATGAGGTATTTTCTTTATTTTTATGTAACCTTTGTGAATAAGACACAGAGTACACAGCCAAACCTTAAATCATACAAAGCAGGCTCTAACTCTAGTTAATAAAGAAAAATATCAAATATAAAAAGTTGTGTTGCAAAATCACATAGCATTTGGTTTGTTATCAGCAGCACAGGAATGGGTTTCTGCAATATAATATCAGTATGACTTCAATACATATGCTATCTTTAGATGCAGCAACACAGCAGTTGATCAATGATAAGTTGCAAGAATGATGAGCTTGTTTAGATACCATCTGGAGATGGGTTTTAGTAATCCTAGACAGGGGGATTGTGTTCTAGTCATATCACAATACAGCATATTTTTGAGGCCTGTGGATGCAGAGCTCTTACCTCCTTGCTAATAGATCTTTGCAGAAGACTTCTGGTGTGTAGATTTTTTGATGATGAAACCTATAAGGGTGGATCATTGGAAAGGCCAAACATGGCTATAGCTACTCTGTTGTTGATGCTTCAAACAGGTTACTGTTATTATGATGATGATGATGATGATGATTAATATTATTATAATTTATTTAAGTAATGAATACCTTGATTAAGTGTATACATTCCTTGTCATAAACATTTTCTTCTGAGCATGTGTTCACTATGTAAAATATTGATCACGCACCTTCATTTTCTGGCCTATATATGAAAAGACCTATGGAATGATGCAGGATTCTGAGGGCTGAATGCTCTGGGCTACCTGGGAGCTATTGTTACCTGTGCATAAGCATGAGTACACTGCCAACTCTTCCTCACATCTCTCAATTGCTAGAGACCAAAATTTTACATCCTGGGTCTCAACACCCACACAGCAACTCACATAGTCTTTAGGATATTTGCAGGTGAGAGATATCTCAGTCCTGATAGATTAATGGAGATTTTTAGGGGAGTAGTGGCACCTATGGACACGAAGAAGCATACAACACTTTGTTGCCTCAGTCCAATTACAGTGAACTCCTGTGGAAAGCTGTGACATAATGGGATTTGTTTCTTGTAAACAGAAATAAGGATTCTGACTGCACTGTGTGCAAACATGAACCTTGGAAGTTGAACTATCAATGAATTGCTGAAGCCCAGGCTCCAGTCCCTGGCCAAAGAAAAAAGTGGCAGCAGTGGCATAGATGATTTGGAGAAGTAGTCAAATGAGTCATGTGCAGCTGCTGTGGTCATGGGATGAATGGTTTCTATAGATCTGAGAGCAAAAACTGATGCAAGTTTAGGAGAGACTACCAGAATGAGAAATTGCAAGATAATCAAGAAGTATAGGAATCCAAAGTATATCTAGTAGAGTTAGATCTCTGTATTTTGAAAATACCCATCAACCTTTTCCATTGTGATGATTGAGTCTGGGGAGAAGAAGAAGGATAAAGGCCTTCAAGTCCAGTCAATGGATGATGCATAAAATGAAACAACAGCAGCCAATGGCTCCAGTGAACAATTAGCATGGCCAGCTCAGGTATCCAAGTTTACCCCATTTTACCTGTTAAGCAGAACTGGTGGACTTAAAAAAATAATTTACCCAGGTGGCAACAGAGCAAGATTATTATTTTTTGTCTGTAAGAATTAGAGATAAACAGCATTCTGTGTTGTACCTTAAGAATGGAGAGGTTAGCATTGCTCCTTACAGTAGAAGTTGTAAAATGCTCAATTCCATGAGGCATTTAAGGACAAAAAAAGACCAAGTATGTTAGTATCTGGCCAGGCTTCTAGAGGGCTGTATTTTTAGCAAGTAACCAAGGTCATAAACATTCATATTCAATCTATGTACTCAAGGTCAAAAACATTTATTTGTAAGCATGCTCTTACATCAGTAAAATGTTGTTGATATGCCTTCTTTGTCTGACCTGCATAAAAAAAGTTATATTTAATAATTTGGGGGGCTGAGGGATAGAAGCTAGAGTTTGGTTATGGGCTATTGCTGCCTTCAAAAGTAGGATGCCTACCATCCCAATAGTTCCTCACATCTTCATTCAACTGCTTGAGCCCCAAACCTTGCTTTTTTGATATAAGCCCCTGCTCAACAGCCACAGATGTGAAATCATTTTTAATTTGAGACTTTCACAAATCCTCTGCTTTATGCAAGGGGTATTGTGTTGTTTTGTAGACATACTCCCAGATAAAATTCATATAGTGGATATTTAGTATATTATTTATTTTAGATTACACATATGGCCTTAATGTTGTCTCACCCTCACTTTTTTAATGTAGTGTTTCATATTCTCCATTTACAAAACTTTTGTGATACAGATATAGTCCTTTTGTTGCAGTTTCCACAGCATCCTGCATTTTCATCATGATTGAAATGAAATATGGCTGTTTTCAAATTTCTCCTGATAAGAAATTTAAAAAATATTGCTTGTTCTTGATTTTTCAATTCAATTTTCAGCAATTTCCCAAGTTTATTTTAAATCCTTGCTACAAGCTTTAGACGTTTTTCTCAAACATATTATCCCCATTGAATAAAAAGTTCATCAGATGTAAACATTTTGGTTTTCTTTTTTTTATTCTTTCTTTTCTTTTTTTAAGGGGAGAGGAATGAATACTTAACCCAGGGTAATTCTCCTAAACTCCTATATCACCAGGCTTTTTAAATTGTATTTTATTTTATTTTTAATTTTCACACAAAATCTTGCTTAGTTTCTTAGGGCCCTCTCATATTATTTAGGCTGAATTTGAATTTGTGATTCTTCTGCTTAAGTCTCCCAAATTATTAAGATTGCTGACATGAGCCACATATGTGTGTAACCCCCTCCCCTTTTTGAATAAATGTCACCACTTAAAAATGTCACTACTTAAAAATAATGATGAATCATGGCTTCTGAAGGAGGTAAGTTTTGCCTTTGCATCAGGCATATTTGATCTTGATATGTACTTAAAAATTGTGGGCACACAACAAAGCATCTTTGTAAGATCCTGTTTCAAAATTTAAAAAAAAGAAAAAAATTGAGAATATAGCTCAGGAATATTAATTCTCTCATTTTAACCACCAGAACTACACTCATATAAACACACACACTCACACACACACACACACACACAGTACTTGTGGGATTTTGAAAATATTTTTTGACACTGAACAGCTTTATAAACCTCATCTATTACAAAAGGCAGAATTAGTGACATAATATCATGGATCCTTTAGCCTTATCTGTGTACAGAAATTTGTTAATGCGATTTTACTCCTACTCTAGCCAAATACAGAATGCATTCTACAAACTTTGGGTCAGGGCTCTTCTTTTTTTATGGCTTTTATAAAGTTGTGGCTATGAAAGTGTACTAGTCAGGTACCTAGTCAGGAAATATTTTTTAATGTTTTTGCTTTTGCTTTTAGAACACTGTCTCCTCAATGAGAACAAGCTCACCTTAATTTATTAGATTCTGAGATATCATGTGAAGAAGATTCAGGGTGCTTTTTTTTGGCAGCCAGATCACCCTTTGAAGTTCAGTAATCTTAACAGCTAAACATATGCAGCAAAAATATTGCAGATGAATGCAGTTCAATCCAAATGTGAACTAGTAAGTTTTAGAGTGACTTCTTATACAGTTATAGACAACAATATACCCACTGGAGGGAAAATGTCAGGTTTTAATCATATGTGGTACAGTGAATATCTGGAAAACAGCAGATATCTTATAAGAAGTATTTTAATTTCTTTTATTTAAGTTCATATTCCCAGCCCTGATCCTTAGTCTTTTAACAATGAAAATGGACCAGCTTGCATTTTGGACTTGATTCTGGGCCCACTCGGCTTAGGTTGGAGGCAGTGCCTGAAGACTTGTCCAATAGTCTCTTAGGTGCCATTCTTTTAATCATTTTGTAGGCTTTCTGTCATGTATCAGGAGCCCAAATTTCTGTGCTAAGAAGAAGCTGAAAACAAATCACAGGGAGAACTCTGAAAACCCCGAAAGCAATAAAATGGTAAGTGTGCCTTGTTATCTGGATAAGTAGGTTGTTTGAAGCTGGCAAGAGTGGCAATGGTGGAAAATGAAAATTGTGGCTAGGGACTTGTTGTGAGGGGGCAACAATTGTGATATATGCAGTACAGGAGAGAAATAAAGAATTTCCATGCACTTCTGCCCCTGTCAATGCTTTATTCATTCAATTACTCAACATAATTTCACTCTATAGGTTCTTAATCAAGAAAACAACAATTCTTAATGCTAGGTACTGCAATAGACATAATCCATTCAGAGCTAACAATTATAAATTAATTCTAAGCACTGCAAAGCACACATAATAATGACAGGCTAATTATAGACATTCCCTCTGCATGCTAGGTTCAAAAGTCTCAAGCCTTAGGCTTTATGTCCAGCATATGCACACTCACTCAGACCAGGGTGATCAGGACAAAAACCAAGGCAGGGCTGTCCTGGTGTGGAGCAGATGACTGGTTGAGGAGAGGATGATAGGGAGAAGTTGCAGGTCTCATCAGGGTCCAGACAAGGGTATAGAGTTGGAGAGTGGTGAGTATTACGCAGAGGATCAGGAAATGAAGACAACTAATGGGATGTCAGGTCCTCATCAGGCTCTCCATCTCAAGTGCATCCTTGTTTTGGCTGGCTGAATCACTGTTCATTAGCTCTATTATTTACATAAAATTTTGGGCTTTTTGACCCCCCCTTGCAATCTTCTTCAGCTACCACCAGGTTTCTCATTATCATTTACCCTGGGGTCAGAAACATCTTGTCTGGTGGTCTCCACCCTGATATTTTTGCCTTTCTCTCTTATCAGGCTAGGAGAGCCTGCCAGGGGCTTCACTCTATTTATCAGGTTGAGGGGAAATAACTTGTTTGAGGCCATACTGGAGTGCTCTGTGTGTGTGTGCCTGGTGAGACTGCAGGTTTGAAACTAGAATTTTTTAAATAGAGTTGTGTAGGCTCGGGCTGGGGATGTGGCTCAAGCGGTAGCACGCTCGGCTGGCATGCGGCCCGGGTTCAATCCTCAGCACCACATACAAACAAAGATGTTATGTCCGCCAAATACTAAAAAAAAAAAAAAAAAAAAAATTAAATTCTCTCTCTCTCTACCTCTATCTCTCTCACTCTCTCTTTAAAAAAAAAAGTGTTGTGTAGGCTCAGGACTGAGGCCATCTTCACAGGATTCCTCAGAGGGTCTCTGTGGCAGATCAACCTCCATACCCCACCCTTGCTAGTCTAGTGAAGCTTAGATCAGCAGTTAAAAACCTGGGCATTTTGTTCCATAATTGTATGGTCTTTTCAGCTTGTCTCTAAAGCCCTTTGTGGGCATCCAAGTGCCATGAGTCCAGCTTGTTCCCACATTGTGTGGTGAAGACTGGAATAATTATCTGAAGAGAACCCCAACTTCATTTGTTGTTTCCATGCACAAGAGAGATTGTACTTTTAGAGCTTGTTATGGAGGTTTTTTTTTTTTTTTGTGTGTGTGTGTGTGTTGTTTTCTTTTTGGTACCAGGAATTCAACTCAGGGGTGTTCAGCCACTGAATCACATCCCCAGCCCTTTTAAAATATTTATATATGGAGACAGGGTCCCTTTGAGTTTCTTAGGGCCTCATTAAGTTACTGATGCTGGATTTTAACTCAATGCTCCTCATGACTCTTGAGCTTTTTTTAATGTAGGGGAAGCAGTATCAGAAATTCAGAACAACAATATAAATTCCAGAACTTCAGCTTAGATCTGAGAATAAACCTCTAGTTTTCTAGCTCTCTGTTTACATATTCAAATCTAGGGTTCTTTTTTCATAGTGAATTAGTATAAAATAGAAGGGATAGTAAAATTACAGTGTAATCAGGATAATGAGCCTCATTCTAACACAGCTGGAGGCTAACTGGAAGATATGTTAATGAGCACCATTAAGGCCTATTTCAAATGTAAAAAAAACCTTAATGCCCACTTTTGGGAACACCTTCAACAAAGGCCTTTGTCCTGTGGTGAAGTTGCAAGAGGAAAGATGGGTCATGGAAAAGATGAAAATGAACCCATGTGGTAGTCAGTCTGCCTTTTCTAAAACCTATTTTAAATAGATTTTTCCATGTCTGCTGAAAAACATCTGTAAACTTTTAAGATGGCACACAAAAACGAGTTTATCTGGTATCATTCCCCATCCCACATGGTAGGAGTTCTATTTCGACTTGATTAAATAAATAGACTTTATTCTTCAAAATTTGTGAGACAAGCACCCAGATGCAATTGGCAAAGTGAGAAATTTTGTTTCATCTCAAAACTCCACTTTCAACATTATCAATGACTATTTTCCCATATTTCATTTCATTTTTCTTCAAGAACTAGAGAGCATTTTTAAAGATTTGATTTATCATCTTTGCAGGAATGGCGGAAATGCTCCATAAACTCAACAAGCAGGACTGTAGAGGCCTGTCACAGAAGAGAAGGGGGAAGGGGGAAGAAGAGAGAGGGAAGGGGGAAGAGAGGGGGAGGGGGATGGGGAGAGGGAGAGGGTGTTGATATTTATGAGCTCAATGGGGATGAGGAGGAGCAGGGGGGAGTGGGCTCTTACTTCTTTATTGGCTGAGAGTTCACGCCACTTTGGGGATTTGGAGGTGTGCCATTGTGCCATTAAAAGTTCACGCTATTCAGTGTCATGGACCTGAGCTCCTGGAAGAGAAATGCTCCAGGCACCATCTTTTTTTTTTAAGAGAGAGAGAGAGAGAGAGAGAGAGAGAGAGAGAGAGAGAGAGAGGAGAGAGAGAGAAAGAATTCTTTTATTTTTTATTTATTTTTTTTTTTAGTTTTCAGCGGACACAACATCTTGTTTGTAGGTGGTGCTGAGGGTGGAACCTGGGCCGCACGCATGCCAGGTGAGTGCTCTATGCCTTGAGCCACATTCCCAGCCCCTCCAGGCACCATCTTTACCAACAATCCGAGCTTTTTACATATGAATAAAGCAGAATAAAATTAGTTGTCATTAAAAAGTATTAATCTCTTCTAAATGAGGTAGTGTAGTTTATGTGTCCCAATAAAGGTCCTTAATTCATTTTGTTTTCATATGTAAGACCTTTTAATTAAAATGGCCCTGACCCATAGAAACATTCCAAACATTTCAGTAAGCACCTTTCTCTGGTGTGGCAGGAAAATAAAAGTGGGACTAACTTTAATTCAAACGACATGAAAGATCAATCTCTCTTTCTTTCCTTTTTTTTTTTTTTTTTTTTTTTGTTTTTTGTTGTACTGGAAATTAAACCCAGGGCCTCATGCTTAGAAGGCAAGCACTCTACCAGCTGAGCTATATCCCCAGTCCCATGTTTTGGGAGGCAAAACCAGGTATTGAAGTCATGGGCGCTCTACCACTGAGCCACATCCCTCCCTTATTTTTTATTTTTACTTAGAGAAAGGTTTTCACTGAGTTTCTTAGCTTCTCACCATTGCTGAGACTGACTTCAAATTCAGGATTCTCTATCTCAGCCTCTGAAGCAGCTGAGATTACAGGCATTCACCACCATGCATGGCCAACTTCCATCTCAAAAACTAAAGTACACAGCAAGTTAGGTCACAGGCTGTCAACAAATAGGTACACTATGTAAAAAAAAACTATTTTTTAGTTGTTGATAGACCTTTATTTTATTTACTTATATGTAGTGCTGAGAATTAAGCCAAGTGCCAGACAAGTTAGCTACTGTTAGACCAGAACACAAGAAAAGACCACCGACTCCAATTAAAATCAAATTAAAGCAAGCTTATTATTTCGATCGGCTGGGCTGCCTCTCCCTCCCAAAACGGCGGGAACAAGACAGCATCCAGCTTTCCTGAAGCCCAGCTTTATTGCCCAGAAAGTTACACAAAGGGGGGGTTACAGATAACAGAACTCTGACAAGCATCATACTAATGGTAGTTTACATTTTTTTTGCTGGCCCCAACATCAGAATTTATGAGGACCATTAAAGCCTCAGAGAAGGTCATTGTCTGGCCAGGGAAGGCCAATATTTATGAGGTGTCACTAAGTTTCAGAGAGGGCTGCTATCTGGTCAGAGAGCCAGGCATGGGTGAGTTCAAGGCACGGGCAGGCATTTCAAGCAGGTTCAGAATTTGCAGTAATTTATAGTAAAGCTGAAATGATCTTTTCATGGTTTTGTGGCGAGATGCCCAATTTTAAGAAAAGATCAGGTTGGGTCTATCACTACCACTGAGCTCCAGCCCCAGCCCCCTAGTACATATTTTTTTTTTTTTATGGTGGATACTAGAGATTGAATTTAGGAACACTGGACTACTGAGACTCAGTCTCAGGGTTATTTTTTACTTCATTTAGAGACGAGGTTTCACTGAGTCATTTAGTACCTCACTTTTGCTAAGGCTGTTTTGAAATTTGATCCTTTTGCCTCAGCCTCTCCAGCAATTGGGATTACAGGCCTGCACCAACACAGCCAGCCTTTGGTATATTTTCAATACCTATTATAAATAGATTTTAACCAGTAGCCTTAAGTCTTTTCTAATATATGTTTGGATTCAACCCATAACCCAGAAATCAGTGAAACAGAGAATCTAGTTTTATCTCCAAAACTGTTTCATCTATTAGAGTGTCTGAGTTAAGATTACCCATTGAAGAATTTACTGTATATTGTGGTTTCATCCTGACCTCCCATATGTACCTCTTTCTGAGTTTTAGAACAGTCTGAAAAAAAGGTGCCCACAGATACCAAATATCTTGGAGTACTTTAAAAACACCAGTATCTGAGTCTTGCCTTCTAGGGACCAGTTTTAATTTTAAGTGTGTAGTTTCTAAAGGCATTAGTTGAATAATCTGCAGCTGGAAGGCATTTTCTGATAATACCTTTTATCTAAAAGGCACTTAATTTGTTTCCTTTTATTAGATACTGTGAATGAAGACACAATAAAAATAGAAGTGCAGCAATATCTTCAGCAAAAGGATTTCAATTGTTTTACATATATACCCTTTTTTAAATTTATTTTGAATTTAAATTACATGCAAGTTCAATCTATCTCTTTCTCTCTTTTATTTTATTTATTTACTTATTTGTGGTACTGAGGTTTGAACCCAGGGATTAACCCATGGGCATTTTACCAATGTGCTACATACCCAGTCTCCACCACTTTTATTTATTTATTTATTATTGAGACAGGGTTTACTGATATGCTTAGGACTTTGCCAAGTTTTTGAGTCTTGTCTCTAATTTGAGATCCTCCTCTCTCACCCTTCTAAGCCACAGAGAGTACAGGCATGTACAACCTTGTGGTAGTACCCCAAATTATTACTAGTGGATTATGTAGCATTTTTATTTTGGGCTTTTAAAGAACCTTAACACTTTTTTCAAAAATATATTTATTAATTTATGCTGTTGCCAACATTTTTTACATGTTTTTGTACCCTGAATCCTTATGTTTATTATTATTATTATTTTTTAATTTTTGGTTTGGTGCTGAGTATTGAACCCAGGGGTGCTTTCCACTGATACACATCCACTGTCTTTTTAATGTTATATTTTGAGACAGGCTCTCACTAAGTTTCTTGGAGCCTTGTTAAGTGAATGAGGCTTTCTTCAAACTACCTATTCTCCTGCCTCATTTTCCTGAACTTCTAGGATTCCAGGCATGTTTCATCACTCATGACAATTTTACATTATTATAATAGCCATTACAACAGCACTGTACAGGCTGCAGGAAATTCATTTGATTTATGAATTAAATCCCTGAGGCAAGTTTATGTGAAGTAGCCAGTGTAAAAGTGTTGTGTAAAGATTCCTTGGGAATAAACAGGGATTTTTTTTCTAACCTCTTTTGTGAATGACTGTTGGAAACCATAGTCCATAAAAGTCCTAGAAAAAAGAATGTATATTTATTTGTTTGCAGTTTACAGATATTTGCACATGCCCAGTCGCCTTTGCATCTAAAACTTTAAACTTCAGAACATAGTAACTCGAACAAAATTTGTTAAAGTTGAGACACTGCACAAACAAAAATTTTTAGGAGCAATTGGTAGTTGTGGAGTTATTACTGTGGTCAGCAGAGTTGGGCCAGGGCTCTGGAAGGTCTCACTCAGGGTATTGGTGATTTACTTTATTCTACACTATTACACCCACAATACAATACTCCCAGCAATAGTAATTGAGAAAATATGCTGATAATGTCTTGAGCTAAACTGGCACCTTTGATATTTGCCTACATCCCTGCACTGATCCCAGCTGAGTAATTAACATGCAACCAGAATGTGAATATGGTATTTCCTGGGCTTATTGCTTTGGGGTCAGCTGCTCCATTAGTGTGTGTGGGGGGGGTCTGAAACCGGGCTGGTGCAAGTATTTTTGTATATGTTCCTTTGCTCTGGCTGAGGTCTATCATTTTAAATGACAAAAGATTTAGAGTAATGTGCTTGGACTTATTTTTCATACACTTCACAGTTTACATCAAGAAGAAATGCTGCAGTCTGTCTGGGCACGAAGCCTTGTAGGTTCAAACAGCAACACTTTATTTCAACTCTCACCAGCACTGCACGAGTGCTTTTTGGCCAACACCACTCACATGGCCCTTCCAGCAACCCCCCACACTGGAAATCCCTCCTCTGGCACTTCCCCAATCAATGGGCACTCTCTGGGAATCCCCAAGAGAACTCCAAAGTAGAGCAAGAACTTCAAAGTAGCGGGCGCCCAAGGCAGCAAGAGCCACCCCATTGCCTGACAGTAAAGCTCAAATATATAATGCAATCAATCCAGCATCATAGCAATTGGATATAGCTTAACTCAAATCATCATCTCAATGGTTCCCTGGCATAACCTTTCAAACATTCCCTCTGGCAAATGCCAGGCGTCATTCTGACTCACTGTGGCTCTCAACAAAGAAACAACAGCTAGAATTTATCTCAACACCCCTTTACATACAAAATATAGGTTGTCATTGAATATGTTGAAAGTTTAATCAAGATTTATTAATTAGAGAACAGGCTGATCTAGAGAGAATGTAAAGTACCACCAAGTCCTATGTTTTCAAAACAAAAAGAAATGTGAGATATATAGGCATGCAGAATAATTTTTAAAATTTTTTCTTTGTTTATTTTATTTCATTTTTAAATAGAAAGCAAATAGAGGAAAAGGGAGACCAAGGTGGGAAATATAATTACTGGCAAGACTATGAAACATTAAAAAATAGAATCTAGATTTCAGAAAAGAAAAATTTGACATATTGTATTTGGAGATGTGGATGGCATGAGTGTCCATGATAAGAATGTTGTAAGCTTCTGAAAGAAAATTGATCTGGTGAAAGAAGCTTATGTAACCCAGATCCTTACTTAAGCCATTTTCTGCCCCCCAAATAAGCCATGCTAGGTAAACCACTGCTTGACTCTACTGCTGAATACTGAATAAAGAAAAGATTGCCAATGAGAGGTTTGCTTCATACCTTCCACCTTTGTCATGTTTGTGTCATTTATGCTATTGTTAATCAATCCAAAATTATACAAACAGTAATGACATTTCAGCCCCTTTGAAATTTGTCAGTGAATTCCTGACCACTTTGATGGAGGCTCATAGCAGGCCTATCAGGTGCCCTGGAGAAGACTTGGACCTGAATGGCAGCATTAGAACCTTATTTTCCTCCTTCTGAAATTAATCAATATTTTGAGATGACTTTCTGGCTGGAGGCAGAAAACAGGAATCATTTCAGAATAATTGAGTCAGCTCAGAAATGTGTCAAACCTAGCTGGGCACTCAGCTCAGTAGTTCACTGGTCACAAATATCTGCAGTGGCCTCATGATTGGCAGCCTTGCACAAAGAAAGATCAACCTTGGTGCTTTCCCAGTTTCCAGGTAAGTCACATGGATCCCAGGCATTGGACACTCATCTGCCTTCCTAATAAACCTGCAAAGCCACTTTCCAGTTGTTCATTCTTAATAGTTGCTGAAAACTCTGTGCTTTTCAAGGCGAATAAATAAATAAATAACAGCATCATGACTGCTCACCTGTTGGCAGCAGGTCCACCCTGGGCCCTGGAGCCCAACCTCCACTAGTTTGTTCTGCATGCCAGTGTGGCCAGCTCACAAGGCCATGGCGAACTTGCGGTTTTTCTGTTCCTGCTTGTCCGTGTGAGACATATGTGTCCCACGGGAATGCCTTGACATTTTCTGGTCTGATGGACTTCTTGTTAAGGGAGGTTTCGGTACCTGACAATAACAGATGTTGAAACTAAATTTCTCCCCCCTCCCTCCTGCTTTTGGGTAGTTTTCCACTTCTGCTGCTTGGGGTATAAAAGAAAGTGTGTTAGCAATAAAGTGTGTGACTCCTGGATGAAGAACCTTGGTGTCCTGTGTGTCTTTTAACCTCGCCGTCCCTCGCTGGACTCGGCTCCCTTGGCCGGACGCGGCAATTGGAGGTTCCACCGAGATCCGGAAAGCAGGGGTAAGCGGACGGGGCTCACCTTCTAAGAAAGAAGGGGGAGGATTGGTTTAAAGATAATTTAAAGAGGCAGGGTACGTACCATGGGTAACTCAACAGTGAAGGTTCGTCTGGCCAACGAACTGAAAGAGCTGTTAAATACACAAGGAACAGGAATAAAAACTAAGACTGCAACCGAATTCGTTGAAATTATTGCCCAGGCTTGTCATTGGTTTCTGACAGGAGGATTTCTTAATAATAGTGACTGGGACCTGGTGAGACATGACCTTCAGAAATTATTGAGGGACCGGGGCTTGGACAGTGTCCCGGTTGCCACCTTTTCCTTATGGAGGTTGGTAAAGGATGCTTTATTAACAGATAAAGTAAAGATCAAGGATCAACTTGCTGAATGTGAACAGGCCCTTAATCAGGTGCAGGAAGAGCAAATGGCAGAATCCTTAAAGGATGAGGGTCCTCTTGAGGACTCGGGCTCGGGGGTTAGGAATTGTCTCCAGATTTCTAAGCCCGAAAAGGATCCTGAGGACCTCAGTTCTCTCTCTGAGGAAGAGGAGGGATTAGAAAGGGAGATAGAAGAACTAGAACATCGCCTTAAAAGGGCAAATGTGAGGGTGCCTAGGGCCCCCTCAATTGCCGCACCTCTGCCCTATAATCCTGATTGGAATGAGGACGCCCCTACTAGACGGGCGGGGGTCCACTGGGGTTCTAGAGCGGCTCAGGTTTTTCCAATGATTGAAAACGTCGATGCTGATGGACAGCCGGCCAGAGCCCATGTCCCCCTAGCCTTCAAGGACATAAAATAGCTTAAGGAGGCGGTCATTAATTATGGACCTCATGCCCCTTTCACACTGACCCTCTTCGAGTCCTTCTCAGCCAGTCAACTGATACCCAATGATTGGCAGCAACTTTGCAGGGCTGTGTTATCTGGAGGGGATTTCTTATTGTGGAAAAGTGAATATCATGAAAGGTGCCGCGAGCTGGCTCAGATTAACCTGAATGCGGGCCATCAACAGCGAAATGCCGAAATGTTAACAGGAACTGGGCAGTATGCCACCATAAGCCAACAAATTAGTTTCGACCTAGGTGTTTATGCTCAAATAGCCTCAGCTGCGGTCCATGCCTGGAAAGCCCTGCCCGTTTCTAAGACTGAAGCAAAAATTTCCAAGATCTCTCAAGGGCCCTCTGAACCTTATGCGGACTTTATAGCCTGCCTAATGCAGGTGGCTAGAAAAATATTCCCTAATCTGGAACAGGCTGTGCCACTTATTAGACAACTGGCATATGAAAACGCCAACACTTACTGCCAAAATGCTATTAAGTCCTCCCGGGCCAAAAGTATAGATGACATGATTCGAGCATGCAAAGATATAGATGGGCCTCATATTACTGGTCAGGTTTTGGCTGCTGCCCTTAAGACTGGAATGCAAAAATCTGATAACAGTGGAACCCGCTCTAAGGGGTGTTTTAAATGTGGAAAAGAGGGACATATAAGGAGAAACTGCCCGGAGAGGAGCGAGGGTGCTGGCAGAGGAATGCCTGGACTTTGTCCTCGATGTCATAAAGGAAATCATTGGAGTAGTGAGTGCAGGTCAAAATTTGACATCCAGGGTAACCCAATACTGTCAGGAAATGGGAGCAGGGGCCCTCCCTGGGCCCCGGAAGACAAAGTATATGGGGCAGTGCAGGAACAAAACAGTGCCCCGGGGAGTGGGCGTCTCCGCCGCCTCCCCCTGACCAACCCCTTTCTATCTGGGAACTCCCCAGGGGAACACCAGGAAGCACAGGACTGGACCTCAGTTCCACCTCCCGAGCGGTATTAACTCCCCAAATGGGACCCCAGACGCTGCCTACTGGGGTTTTTGGACCCCTGCCAGAGGGGACGGTGGGACCAGTGTTGGGACGAGTTAGCGCACCTCAGTGGGGCTTGAAGATTCTTACGGGGGTTGTTGATGCTGATTATCAGGGAGAGATAAAAATAGTAGTAGAAGCTACCCAAGGAATTGTTATTCTTCCCCCCGGGGAGCGTATAGCTCAATTGCTGCTGCTACCCTTAGCTTCCATTCCTGGGCACACCCTCCGTGGGACCCGGGGCGATGGCAGCTTTGGCTCCACTGGAACTCCCCAGGCCTTTTGGGTAGCTCATTTGGATTCGCGTCCCAACCTGACCATTGAGATACAGGACAAGGCTTTCAAGGGAATACTAGATACAGGGGCTGATGTCTCTGTCATTTCTGTAAAACAATGGCCACCTGCCTGGCCCCTCCAGAGTCCCTCGGCCATATTACAGGGGATAGGACAAACCCGACCAAAAAGAAGTGCCTCCTTTTTAAAATGGAGAGATGGCGAAGGACATAGTGGCCATTTCCAGCCTTATGTAGTGACTGGACTCCCCACGAACCTTTGGGGGAGGGACTTGCTTCATCAAATGGGGGCTATTCTCACTACCCAGACTTTGAAAGGAAATAATGACTTTGTTAATGATACAATGCTAGACATGGGATGGATCCCCGGAAGGGGACTAGGAAAGAGACATGAGGGCAGAATATCACCCGTGGATCCAGCGGAACAGGTTACCCAGCGGGGAAGAGACCGGAGAGGACTGGGAAATTTATCCTAGGGGCCCCTGAAGTGCAGCCGCCTCCACTGTCCAGTACTTGGTTATCAGATGACCCTGTGTGGGTAGAACAGTGGCCCCTAACTAAGGACAAATTACAGGCCGCTTCCCTATTAGTTCAAGACCAGCTTAAGTTAGGACACGTGGTGCCCTCTACCTCCCCTTGGAATACCCCTATTTTTGTTATACAAAAGGGGTCTGGGAAGTGGAGGCTTCTTCAGGACCTACGGGCTATTAATAAAACTATGCAACCCATGGGACCTTTACAGCCAGGGCTACCCTTTCCTACTGCGATCCCAAAGGATTGGCACCTTATTGTCATAGATTTAAAAGATTGTTTCTTCTCTATCCCCTTAGACCCAAGAGACCGAAAGCGTTTCACTTTTTCCTTGCCTTCAACAAACTTTAGGGAACCTTACCAACTGAATGGACTGTCCTACCTCAAGGGATGACTAATAGTCCTACAATGTGCCAATATTTTGTAGCTGAGGTCTTACGACCCTTTCGACAGCAGTTCCCACAGCTCTACCTCATTCATTATATGGATGACATCTTACTGGCAGGGCCCAAGAAAGAAAGGCTTCTTCAATCTTATGAAGTCCTCCAATCCCTTCTAAAAGGGGCAGGGCTGGTCATAGCGCCCGAAAAGGTCCAATTTCAACACGCTTACAATTATTTGGGATACATCATTAATAACAGGAATCTTTCCCCAGAGACCCCAGTTCCAGATAAATCAGCTCAAAACTTTACATCAGTGGCAGACATTCCTTGGAGAAATACAGTGGCTGTGCCCGTCCTTTCATATTCCAACTGGAGAGCTCAAACCCCTGTATGACCTCTTGCGAGGAGATCCTTCTCCTACGTCATGTAGAGTACCTACACCAGAAGCCTTACGAGCACTGAGGCTAATAGAAGAGGCTCTACAGGACATGCAGATTATGCAGATAGATTATTCTCTGCCCTTGTCATTTATAGTTCTACCTTCTAAAATTACTCCCACGGGAGTGTTCTGGCAAACGGGTCCCATTTATTGGGTCCACTTGCCGGCTTCTAACCCCCAGGTACTGACTCCCTTTTATGAGCTAGTTATTAACTTAATTTGGGAGGCTAAATATTTGGGTGATGCATTGTTTGGAAAAACCTTTGACATACTTATTCAACCTTACACTCAAGATATGATACACAAGTTACAACAAGAACATGACCTTTGGTGTCTTTTCCTGTGCAGCTTCAAGGGTCAGATTGATAATCACTTCCCAACATAGACTTTTGGAGAGCTTTAAAAGGTGTCCCATTATCTTCCCAAAGATTATGAAAAGGGAACCTATTCCAAAGGCCCAAACTGTATATACAGATGGGGCCAAAAATGGATTTGCCGTCATTTTTGATGGATCTCAAATTCTCCGACAACCTGTGTCAGGTCAGTCGGCCCAAAAGGCGGAAGTTGAAGCTTTAATCATAGTTCTAAAAGTCTATAGTTCTATTCCTCTTAATGTATATACTGACAGCTTGTATGTAGCCAATCTGGCTCTAGTCATAGAAACAGCATCATATATTGGAAAGCAATCAACCATCACAGAACAACTACAGGTAGTTCAGCTTCTCATTTGGGCTAGACGAGATCATTTATACATCGGCCACATCCGAAGCCATTCAGGGCTCCCTGGACCTTTGTCAGAGGGCAACGCAAAAGCAGACGCTGCTACTCATGCTGTCGGCCTTTCCTGTGTGACGACCGAATATGATAAGGCCTTACAATTCCATAATAAATTTCATTTAAATGCACAGTCTTTACGCTTCCACACAGGATGTTCACGAGACCAAGCTTTACAGATTGTCTCATTATGTCCATCCTGTGCACCATTTATTCATTCTCCTTCCCTTGGGGTTAATCCAAGAGGACTACAACCTAATGATGTCTGGCAAACTGATGTTACACACTTCCCTAGCTTTGGTAAGCTCTCCTTTATACATGTTTCCACTGACACATATTCTGGCTTCATTTTTGCCACCTTACATACTGGAGAGAAGGCTAAGGTCGTTATCAGTCATCTTCTAAAAGCCTTTTCCTCCATGGGCACCCCACGATGCCTCAAAACCGATAATGGTCCCGCATATGTAAGCCAGGTGGTTCAACGGTTTTGCACCCAATGGGAAATTAATCATAAGACTGGAATCCCCTATAATTCACAGGGACAGGCTATCGTGGAACGAGCCCATCAACATTTAAAAACTTATTTACAAAAAACAAAAGAGGGGGAGATATACCGGAATTGTCAGGGACCACAAGCACTTCTAAGCATAATCCTATTTACTTTAAATTTTTTACTCACTGACACTGGAGGGCGCAGGGCTGCACAATGCCACTTTTCCCCTCCCACTGTACAAGATGCTCAAATAAGGTGGAAAGATTTATCCACCGGAAAGTGGCAACCCCCGGCTCCACTCTTAGCTAGAGTGAGGGGAGCTGTATGTGTTTTCCCCCAGGAACTGAGAAGCCCATTTGGATCCCAGAGCACTGCACCAGACCGGTGAATGAAAATTCAAGACAAAATGAAGTTCCCAAAATGGCTGATCCTGCCGCTGTTGTTCTCACCCCTTCAAGTGAGTGCCGAGACACACCTCATGAGCTGGACCCTGCTTGTGGCATTCCTTCTGGACAGGTTTGCTGAAGGAGGGCTTGACTCCCCACCTGGGAATATTCATGAATATCTTTTTGGAGCCCCTTGTGAGTATAAGGGAGGGCCCCGACACTCGGCCCCCTCTGGTTATATCCAGAGCATTGATTGTGGGACTAAAGTAGCCTATATGGCGGCTGAACTCAATCAAAACATCGGAGGATTTAAGCAACCAAAATGGGTATGTGTTAATAAGCCCGGACTTGTTGTCCCTAATCCGACCGAGACTCTTGGAAGCTGTTCTGCCACTTGTCGTTACACCCCGGCGATGCACATCTCCTGTTATATATCGGCCTCAATTTGTGTTAATAATCAAGGAAAACAGTATTTTGAGGCCATCCTAACTAACCCCTGTGGAGAAGGGGGGACCACTTATAATTTTATTCCTTTTCTTGGTGACCGGGAAGGGGAAGGCATCACGACTCGGTTAACGGAGGCGGGATGTGAGGGCGTCATGGGTAAACCTTCCTGCTGGCCCATGCAGGCCCCCATCGGAGTCTCTGACGGAGGGGGACCGACTGATGCTATCAAACACCTTCAGGTGATTAAGCTTTTAAAGCCAGAGATCCCTAAGCCTACATACCACCCCTTGATATTGCCCAAATCCCAGTTTCCTGATTTAGATGCCAATACATTAGATATCCTAGAAACTACCTTTTCTTTACTTAACAGTTCCAATCCTACCCTTGCTGGTGATTGCTGGCTCTGCATGACGGCAGGTGCAGTCATGCCATTGGCGGTCCCAATTAATTATGCCATTGGTGATGACAACACATGTCAATCTGGGCTACCCTTTAAGGTGCAGCCTTTAGGTGGTTTTATGTCATGCCTTCTGGGCATGATGCAGAATAATACCTATGATGTTGATGTTGGAGTCTCTTCCTTTGGGAACTGCTCATTAGTAAAGAATTACTCCTCACCTACTCCGCCCATTTGTCCCCCTAATGGTACAGTTTTTATGTGTGGTGGAAATTTAGCTTTTCCCAGGCTCCCAGCAAATTGGACTGGTGGTTGCGTTCTGGCATTACTACTTCCTGACACCACGATTATCTCAGGAGATGAACCCCTACCCATTCCTAGCCTAGACACCTTAGTTAGAAGACACAAGAGAGCTGTGCAGGCCTTACCACTCCTTGTTGGCCTTGGAATAACCGCTGCTGTGGGTACAGGCACGGTGGGATTGGGTACGGCTATACATTCTTACCGCTGCCTATCTCAACAGCTTATAGATGATGTGCAAACCCTATCGGGAACCGTTAAAGACTTTCAAGACCAGATAGACTCCCTAGCAGAAGTAGTTCTTCAGAACAGGCGGGGTTTAGACTTGCTTACTGCCAATCAAGGGGGAATTTGTTTAGCCCTTGGGGAGAGGTGCTGTTTTTATGCTAACAAATCTGGCATAGTTCGCACAAAAATTAAACAACTCCAAGAAGACCTAGAAAAAAGGAGGAGGGAATTATTTGAGAACCCTCTCTGGACTGGACTTAATGGATTTTTGCCTTATCTTCTTCCCTTATTGGGGCCATTGTTAGGCCTCCTTCTAGTAGTGGCAATAGGACCCTGCATTGTAAATAAGATAGTACAATTCATTAAGGATCAAATTAATATCGTAGCCTCTAAGCTGATACAGGTTCACTGTCAACGCTTGAAGATGGATGATCGCCCCTCTGAGATATACTTCAGACTTATCCGAAGATGAGTGTCCTCCTTAAAAGAAGAACTCCTGCCATATCTTTTCTCTATGCATACCTCTCCCTCTTGCCTTCCTGTACTAGGATCTTTGCTGTCTAATCTCTTGGTCCAAACACATCTGCCATTCGGCGGTGATGGTCGTGGGTCCCGTAGGTGGAGACGGTTAAGCGTTCACCACAATAATGTCTTGATAGGTCATAACACCTTGAGCTGATCTTGTAGTACCCAGTGACGGGCAACTTTCACGCTTGCTGTGCGACCTAAGCCAGGGAATTGGGGCCTTCCCAGAGACGGGTAAGCATCGCAAGGGCTGTGAATGACCTAAGACAGGGGCTACTTGACTCCCACTGGCATGCAAAAAACAAAAGAGGGGGACTTGTTGGCAGCAGGTCCACCCTGGGCCCTGGAGCCCAACCTCCACTAGTTTGTTCTGCATGCCAGTGTGGCCAGCTCACAAGGCCATGGCGAACTTGCGGTTTTTCTGTTCCTGCTTGTCCGTGTGAGACATATGTGTCCCACGGGAATGCCTTGACATTTTCTGGTCTGATGGATTTCTTGTTAAGGGAGGTTTCAGTACCTGACAATAACAGATGTTGAAACTAAATTTCTCCCCCCTCCCTCCTGCTTTTGGGTAGTTTTCCACTTCTGCTGCTTGGGGTATAAAAGAAAGTGTGTTAGCAATAAAGTGTGTGACTCCTGGATGAAGAACCTTGGTGTCCTGTGTGTCTTTTAACCTCGCCGTCCCTCGCTGGACTCGGCTCCCTTGGCCGGACGCGGCACTCACCCCAGTCTGCTTGTTTTTATGCAAACAGAGTTGATCTGTTTCAAAACGAGCTAAGTGGGGCTGGGATCCTGGCTCAGTGGTAGAGCACTTACCTAGCATGTGTGAGGTCCTGGTTTCGATCCTCAGCATCACATTAAATAAATAAGTAAATGTATTGTGTTCATCCACAACTAAAAATTATTTTTTAAAAAGAGGCTAAGTGTTCTGTTTTGCTCCCCAAGTGGTGCAAAAAGTCACATAATCATTAAGAGAGACTCAAGAAAGGTGTGGGCAGGGGACGCTGGCAGGAAGAAGTCCACAGCTGAGGAGGGTCTGACTCCTGGAGCTCAGGTATTTCTAGAGGTAAGAAAAGGAACCCAGCGCCTCCCTGGGAACCGCGCCCCAGCGGCGGGCGGCTGGGTTCCCTGTCAGCCAAACTGGACGGGTTTCCAGAGGGTTTCTCGAGGTCCCCAGTCCTGGGAAGGCAGTGTTCCCCTCTCGGTCTTTCTTCTTCTTTTAGTTCGCTCGGGTCTAGGGTGGGCACCAGGTGAGCAAGTTGCCTCGGGAGTCGGAGTTCGCCCATGCTGGGGCTGGAGGTCAGGCCCGAGGGCAGCAGAGCCTGGAGCAAGGGAGGCTGCAGCTCCCAGTCCCCTCTGTGGAGATGGCAGGAGGCCTGTATTGGCTGTGGGCTGTGCTCCGGGCTCCATGCACCGGGCCTCGTACCCGGATCGCTGGGTTCCACAGGTTCCAGGGCTTGATGGTGTCTCTGGCACTCTGTTCTAGGGCTCTTACTTGTCACTCTCCGTCACTGTGAAGGGACCAGTGTTGGAGCCCGCTTTCCTAAGGCTGTGGGTGCTACCTGCTGTGTGCCCTTGAGGCCAGGCTGCCTGGCTTCTGGAAAGGACCAGAGCGCAGTGTCTGCTCCAAGACCCTGAAAGTGCCTCATTGGGGAAACCGACACCAGTATGGAGCTCCTGGTCCTGAAGGGATCTCAGGGGACATGTGAGTTAGGGTGTGGCCTGCAGAATGTGGGTCTTGGGAGGAGTTGGCAGACCTTATGCCAGGTGACAGCAAAGAAGCCCCCCAGTTTACTCTCTGGGCTGGCTGCCAGCACTGTCATGTAGGGTCACCTGGGGCCAGAGGTGGGAGATCAAAAGGATGAAAACAACACCTCCAGTCCCAGAATGGCAGAGCCTAACAGAGGGGCATTTTCTAAAAGATGAAGAGATGGAAAATGGTCAAAACTAGTATATTTTAAAGTTGAAATGAAAGCTTGCAAAATTTTGGGACCGTATTTTTGTGTAACTTGTGCCTAAATAAATATTAGGTCATTGACTGTCTTCTACATTTTTTTAGTTTTTGTTTTTATTTTATTTTAGCAAAGAATAGGTTTTGCCAGCATTTTCCTCAGGAGCTGAGCATTACCCACAGCAGGGAAGACAAACTTACAATTCTTGGGTTGATTTTGACTTCAAGTCTGGGATCTAGCACTTCTAAATGTAGAGGAAAATCATTTCTTGCTGTATTTTCCATGTGTGATTCCTTCCCTTATCCTCAAGGACCTAGTGATATTTGTTTATTGGTTTATTGGTTTCATAAGCATCTATTTAAATGTAGTTTTTGTATGAAATACTCCCAGTTGCCACAGTGTGTAGTTTTTCAGAGAAAGCTGCTAGTGGCTTCACTTTCCAAGAATGTAAGTCATTTCCTTTCTTTGATTTCAGGGAGTTGATATTACACAGCATCTGAACTTTGTGGGGACAATTTTCCATAGTACATCTGTCATTAAAAAGGCTTTTGGGTTTCCTTCCTAAGAGTAGTGCATAAATTTAAGCCAAGCAATGTTAAAGGATAAGAAGTTTTTCAGCATCTAGGGTATTATAAGACTACTATAGAAATAAATTTTAACAACCAAGACCTACTAAAACCACCTCCACATGGTACCCAGACAAGCTTATCATTCATGCAAATGATCATTGGTCAGTTGCTTTGTAGGTGCAACTTCAGAAAGCATATGTACTGAAGCCATACTAATATTATTTTAATCATCTAGAATACATATGCAACTAAATCTGTTACATACTCATCATTGTGCTGCTGTTAACAAACAAAATGTCATGTGCTTATGCAACACAATATTATATATCTGATATTTTTTTTTCATTCACTAGAAATAGATCCTTCAGTCTATGAGTTAAGGCTAGTGTTGTATGCTCTCTCAAAGCAATTATCTGCATCTTAGTCACCATGGATGAATTTTAAAAAAGAAAAAAAATGTACCTCATCCTTGGGAGTAACTAGAGTTATAGGAATGTACCATTAGGTGAGTTTGTATACTCAACTTTAAGAATGTTACAAAATAGCCATGTACACGGTCATGAACTTCAATACCAGTGATACAGGTTTCTGATGCTTGAGGATCAAAAGTTTGAGATTAGCCTTGACAACTGAGAAAAACCCTGTCATAAAACAAAGAAGAAAAAGATCTGGGAGTATAACTCAGTGATAGAGGAGTTATGAGTTCAATTCTTCATATTGCTAACTAAGTTAGAAATATGAAACAAAGAATATGATTAAAATTAATACTATTAATATTTTATTATATAGACTTCTCTCTAGCTGTAAATTCATCATAATTTTGCACAGGCATTGAAACCAGTGTTCTAACAGAAAGCACAGAAATTTTACAGGATGAATTATATTTTCAAATTAAATCAAGTTTTGAACTGTAACAAATTGTATAGATAAAATGAGAATCAACAGTCTCCTGATTAAAATAATATTACCTCATTATGTGTCAAAACAAGTCCAATGTTTAAATATTAGGAAATAAGACACCATTTAAGATGGGGTGATTTTAACAGCTCTCTTTCTGTTTGACATCCCAATTCTGCCTTTGTATGAACTGAAAAGAACCGGTATGGTGATGTGTTTCTGTAATTTCAGTGACTCAGAAGATTTAGGCAGGGAGATTTCACATTCAAGGACAGCTTCAGCAACTGAATAAATGCTAAAGCAAGCAAACAAACAAAACGACGACTGTGTTGGTCAAGGTGCACACAACCATAATCCCAGAAGGATGGGAAAATGAGGCAAGAAGAAGGTAAATTCAAAGTCACCCTCAGCCAAAGTGAGACCCTAGACAACTCAGTGAGACTCTGTCTCTAAGTATAATACAAAATAGGGCTGGGGATGTGGCCCAGGGTTAAGTGCCCCTGGCTTCAATCCCTGGTACAAAAAATAAAATAAAATAAAATGGGGCTGGAGGTGTGACATTGTGCTTAAATGCCCCTGGGTAAGATCTCTGGTACAAAAGAAACAAAAATTCTGCCCTTTTGAATAAGTGTCACTATCTAACATCCAAGAGAATATGAAAATATTGATAACTCATGTAACCTAGAGGAGGGGAGTTTTGGCTTTGAGATAAGGTAAAGTTGAAACTGAATTCAAGTAAAGTTACTTAGAAAATATTCTTGTGAGACTTAGCAAATATTCTTTCACACTGAACACCTATGTGAACCTCATCTATTATAAAAGGTACAATAATCATAAATGCCAACATGTAACAATTCTTCAGCTTCATTTATATACAGAAAGTAGATGATATGTTTTTACTCCTACTGTAGAAAAATGGAGAATGTGTTTCCAAAACTTTGAATATGGTCTGTTATTATTTTTTATGAATTATGTAATGCTGTTTGCTATGAGAGTATTAGTCAGGTATCTGGTCAAGAAACATTTGAATGTTTTTGTTTTTGCTTTCAGAACACTGGTACCTCCATGAGAACAAGCCCACAATACTTTTTTTTTTTTTTTTTAATTTTATTTTTTTTTTCAGTTTTCGGCAGACACAACATTGTTGTTTGTATGTGGTGCTGAGGATCGGACCCGGGCCGCATGCATGCCAGGTGAGCACGCTACCGCTTGATCCACATCCCCAGCCCCCCACAATACTTTTTTAATCATGAGTTATTTTGGGAAAAACATCAGGGTGTTTTATTGGCAGCCAGATTACACTCTAAAGTTCAGTGTATTTACCAACCATCAGCTAATTATATGCAGCAAAGATTCCAGGTGAACTGAGCCTAAATTGACGACCATCCCAAATATGAGCTAATAAGTTTTAGAATGAGTTAATTAGTGACAGATAATTAGTTAATTTATTCACTATAGGCTGGATGCCAGGATTCAATCACATGATGTGCAGAGGTTGTATGAAAAACAGCAGTCATCTTATAGACAGTGATTTATTTTTTCTTCATTAAAATTTTGTTGACTCTCTTAATAAACTGTATTGAACTATAGAAAAATATTTATAGACATATATGCCTTTAATTGTGAAAATATTCTCCCACTACCTTATAAATTTGGTATGAATATTAGCACAATTATAAAAGCCAAATATTTCAATCCTGCCTCTAGGGTCAAGGTAAAATTGCAAATAAGTTTCCCTTTAATGCATTTATATTGTAGAGTCTGGGCTACTGAAAAATCTGAAGACCTGGCACCATCCACCTCCTGTGACACCAATTCTTTATGTTTACCATGTGGGATCTGAAATGGAAATGAATCTGTTCTTAGAATCTAGTGAGAAATAATGCCCACATTTGTACAGTTCTGGGTTAGAGCTGCCAGCTGTCTCAATGTGCACTGTCTCTCCTGTTCTTTGGCCCTGTTGAGAATATGTCCAGGAAGTGTATTCCATCACCTAGGACATAAAAAATGAGTGGTTCAGGCCTTTCATCTTGCTGATGTGAATGAATCCATAGCTCTCAATGTGAAATTTGGATACAGTAAACTGAGATATGCCTGAGACTTCAGGTAAATAATGAATATTAAGATGGTTTTCCAAAAGTGCATGTATGTATTAATAAATTCATAGTGTCAAGCCATGATAATATATTGAATATAGAGTTTTTAGTTACAATTTGTTTAAGCTCTTATTTTCTTCTCCTTCTCCTCCTTTTCCTGCTCCTCTTCCTCCTCCTCCTTCTTTTTTCATTTAAGGACACGGTCTTACTGAGTTTCTTAGTGCCTTACTTTTTGCTGAAGGTAACATTGAACTCAGAGTTCTCCTGCAAACACATCCTGAGCCACTTGGATTACAGGTGTATGTCACTGTGGCTGACTTTTGTTTTTCATTTTTAATTTGAATAGAAAAAACTTTAAAATTATACTTGTGAGTCTCTTTTTAGGGGTGAGAGATATGGGGACCATGATGCCTAAGGAAATTGCTAATGAGTTTAAACCTCAAGCTGTTTTTCATAAGATCAGTGAACAGAAAAGTTAAATAAAATTTTAAACTAATTGTGATATCATTTCCATCAATAAAAATATATACATATTTATTCACAAATTTCTTTAACCTTATATACAGTGATAAATGTCAATGCACTTCTGTCTGGGTTAGGTCCTACTATTGGAAGGAAATTCTCCCTCAAAGTAAATCAACCCAAGGCACTTAATGCAATTCACAGCCACTCAAAATAATAATAATAAGAAGAAGGGTAGGGGGATTGTAGAATTGTGATGCACACCTGTAATATAAGTTTCTTGAAAAAGCATCAAAGGAAAAATTTATACTCTCTCTCTCTCTCTCTCTCTCTATATATATATATATATATATATATATATATATATATATATATATATATATATATATATGTTTATGGGTACACAAGTAGTGAGGGTACACAAGTCTAAGACAGTCCTTTTTTTCTTGAATTTTTATTTGTTGCTGTAGATGGATATAATATCATTATTAGTTTGTTTCTTTGTTGTTTTTTTTAATGTGCTGCTGAGTGTTCAACCAGTACCTCACACATAATAGAAAAGCACTCTACCAGAAGATTCTGACCCCTTTTTTCTTTGATATTGAGGGCCTGCTATCCTCTCATATTTTTAATTGCTGGACTCAGCAGTTTTAGGTGTGCTTCTTTTCACATTTTGACACCATTGTCAGCAGATCCAAGATCTTAAATTAGATAGTCCTTAATACAAAGTTTCACATTTTGACTTCTTAGTTAAAGATTAAAGATTAGTTTCCAAGTATAGGTAGATGCAAAGTATTATTGAATTAAATAGTTTTTATTTGAGTTTCTTTACAAAGGTCTTTTTTTTTTTTTTTTTTCTTTTCTTAGGTCACTATGTTCTCAGGATAGAGTATTAACAGGAGATGCTTTCAGTTCATGGGAAATATAATTTTTTTAAATAACAAAAAAGAATTCTTTGAGGGCTGGGGATGTGGCTCAAGCGGTAGCAGGCTCGCCGGGCATGCGTGCGGCCCGGGTTCGATCCTCAGCACCACATACAAACAAAGATGTTGTGTCTGCCGAGAACTAAAATATATATATATATATATATATATATATATATATATATATATATATATATATATATATATATATATATAAAGAATTCTTTGAATGAATACTAATGATTTTAATGGAGGAAAAAATGATTTGTTGAGACACATAAGGAAAATTGACAATATTAAAATCATGTTTAGGATAGACTAGAAAAAAAATCATAATTAATAAAAGAATAAGTGCAAATCATCCAGAAAGATTTTTAAAAATTTGAAAATGCCTTTCCCCCATAAGCCTGCAGAACCATCATTGGATGATGATAGTAGCATAAAATGTTTTAGGTTCTAAGGTGGAGACTAAAGAAAAAGAAAAATGTTGATGGCTTCAGAAGTTCTTTTTCTCCTTATGAGTTTTTTTAAAATTTTTTTATTACTTTTAATTTGGTGGAGAGATACTGAAAAACTTCCATGGCCCAGGGAGAATTGCCCCACCTCTCCACCTCCTATGCCCTCCACCCATATTTCTTTTTTTTTTTTTCTCAATCCACCTTTGCCCCCTCCTCCACCCTGTCCTTTCCCCAGTGACAGGACTTGGCAGCGGTCACTGCTGGGGAGGAGGAGGGAGGGATGGCCTTGCTCCTGAGCCCCCTCCTCTGCTCCAGAGTTCTCGGCAAATGCTGAGATGAGGAGGAGGAGGGGGAGGGGTGGAGCAGGAAGAGGAGGAAGAGGAGGAAGAGGAGGAGGGGAGGGGGGGAGGAGTGAAGCAGGAGGAGTTGTTAACTGGAGGAGTTACAGCACTGGAACTTGGCTGCAGCCTCAGGTACAGCTTCAGCGGCAAAGGTCAGCGCCCTGGGCAGCCAGCACCTGAAGGAGGATGACAGTAGCCAGTCACCGCGCCTTCCCCAGGGGCTGCGAGGGCGGGTGGGAGGTAGGCGGGGGCTCTGGTTCCCCACCCCCTGCTGTGAGTGCCCGCGCGGATCCTGGAGGAGCCGACCGCCCCCAAGAGGGCTGTTTCTGGGTGCGGGCACCGCTGCTGGAGTGTGCGGAAAAGGGGAGTTGCATCCCGGAGGCGCCATGGAGCTGGGGAGTTGGGGTTTGGGGTGGGGAGGGCGGGAAGCGGCGGGGGAGAGGCGGAGTCCCGGGAGAGAAAGGAGGCGCTCCAGCGCCTCGGGAGAACTCGGGAGAAGAGTCCCGGACCCCGGTGCAGGCCAGAGGTGAGCGCCCAAGCGGGGGGGGGGGCACAGGCATGGACCCCACTGGAGAAGCGAGTGCCTGCCGCCCAGACTGGTGCGGGGTTGGAGACAGCCTAGGCTCCAGCTCTCCCCAGGGCAGCCAGGGGAGGCAGGACTCGGGAAGTGCTGGGGGTGTGTGAAGGTGAAGCCCAGTGTCAGAGGCGGCTACCGGCTGAGACTCTAGGAGGAGAAGGAGGAGGAGGGGAGCCCCGCCCCGCAGACAGCCGCCCTTGTCAGCGCCAGGGGCGCTGCACAACAGGAGCTGCAGCGGGCAGGGCGGCTGAGGCTCCCGCAGAGCAGGCCAGACCGCGGATGGGAGCCTGGCCAGCAGCGGTGCGGGCGGGAGCCAGGGGCGGGGATCGGGGGCGGGGCCTCAGAGGCGCCAAGGTCGCTCCCCGGTGACTTAACTTTCTGGGTAGACGTGTGTGCCAGAGGTGCGCTGGGGCCAGACGGGGCAGGAGGAGTCCACCCATATTTCAGCTCAAAATTGTATTCAAGGAGTTCTTGATGTCTAAAAAATTTTGCTTTATGAAAAGAACCAACTACTCTCAACTTATCTTTTATTCATTGTAATTAAATTATTCCTTTGTACATGGAATAAAAAAAAAGAAATTATTAAATTTATTTGAAGACATCCGAATAACATTTGGTTATGCAGTCTGCCTATTTTAATATGACTTGCAAAATTGAAAACTGCAGAGGAATTCTAAGTCAGTAGAAAAATCTCTAAACTTTTTTAAGGACATTCATCTCAAAATGTGGTTTTAAACTTAGGCACTTCACCATCTGACACAGGAAGAGAAAGATAAGAAACCAAATAAAATACTAGCAAAGTCTGACAAAACTCTCTTTCCAAAATTAGACTTATTAATCTTCACATGAGAGACCCCATTTTCTACAGAGGGCTTATTTTTTAATATACAGGACCCCCTCTCCTCCCCACTAAACTTAGAAAATTACACTGGTTTCTTGGGGCTTCTGCCCAAGTTTCTTCCTTATGTACCACTGACATTTCTGCAAACCTCCTCTAAATATTGTGAGAGATAGAAGTGGCTTTTTATTTGGAAAAGTAGTTGTGATTTAGGATTATCAGTGAAACCCCTTGGGGCTTTATTGAATCATGTCAACAGCTGTCAGTAATAATATGTACTTTGCTGGCCACAACATAATGTATTGATATGTATAAAACAATGTTACAAACTGGAAAAAATATGTTTTTTTCATAATTTATATGCAGTCTTATGAATAATACAGAGCTCTTTGTGAGCATTATGGTGCTGTAGATAATAAATTTACCCTGTTCTCCGGCCTGCCAAGAGAGTTGTAAAGCAGAATATATTGGTTCACCTTTGTGAAAATAAACAATTTTAGTATGTCAGTACGTTCTAGCTAACATTTACTTCTGAGGTCTTAAAGAATAGTGTGCTCTAAATGGTTCTGGGAGTGTTTATACTGTCTCTGACTCTCCTGGGTAATGTTTCAGTGAGTGATATGATCAGATAACAAGTGGCACTATTTCTCAAGTATTGATATTGTGATATCTCCTGTAGTTTTATTGCCTGGAGTAGCTAATTTTGTCTTAACTGGATCTGTAGTTCTGTGTATGCATTTTTAATATGATTTTTTAAAAGTGGTTTATAGACTTGTGTACATTTTCTAAGTGATATCACCCTGCTTTCTCAGTTATTTTTGCATGGATCAGGAATCAATAAGTCCTTACTGTTCTTGTTTTATCTTCTTGACAAAATACAGACACCCTTATAGGAAATGTTTCTCTTGAAACTGTAATAGAGATCAATTCATCACCTCTTCATGTGTTCCAAATGGTAACAAGACATCTGTATTCATAGCAAATCATAATTGATTATATAAATTAATTTATAGTAACATGTTTACATAAACTTTGTGAGAATAGCCAAGCTTTCTGTGTTTATTAATTTCTCCTACAATAGCAGTAAGGGTGGTGATTTTTGCATAGGAAGAAAAACTCTGATATTCAATCATTCTTTTGGCTGATAACATACAACTGAATTTTTAACATGTTGTAATTTCCTCACAGGATAACAAAGAAGAAATAAATTTATAAGCAGCACTTTATTGAAGGTAATAGCTTTTCTACAAGGGGTGAAACATTTCATTTTGTTCTTATTTTCTTAAAACGGCATAGACTAATTCTGAGAAAGTACTGAAGCACTTTCTTTATTTATATACATTTTTGGATGTTGATGGGTCTTTATTTTGTTTATTTTGTTTATATGCAGTGCTTAGATGAAACCCTGTGCCTCAAACATGCTAAGCAAGTGTTCTACCATTGAGTCACAATCCCAGATCCAGGCACAAACACAGGTCTTTCAGGTCTTTCTTGATGTGTAGAATTTCTCACCCATGCCTCTGGTGTCTTGATCTAAGTATCCATACATTTACTTCACACTGATACAGTGATTTGATGCACATACACAGTACCATTTACTGCAACAAAACAGCATGGTTTATAACTTAAATCAATTTTAAGTATTCAAGCTAATTAGAGTCATAAAGCTATAAGAATAGGGCCTTTTAATCCACTGGTATATTAACCTATATAAGATGGGTGGGCGTTATATACAAAAAATCCTGAAGTAGTCCTGAAGAATATTTTGATTGAAACAGGTGAAAAAAAATGGTTGAGGCCCACTGCTCTTTTGTGTTTCACTAGTATTAATGCAGAGACCATTAGGAGCAGCACACTAGCTGAGCTGAATAAAGATGGCCAATTTAAAAGAAAATCAGAATTTCTATAATACAGGACCTTTTAGATCACATCAGGTTGACTCCTTTGGAAAGCAAATGTGTAAGCCATGCAGCTCACAAGACATGGCATGGATCATCCACATTCCGCATGGCTTGTGAGGCCTCTGTTTGGCAGCAGAAGACCCTCAACACTGGCTCCCACAAAAGAGGATCCTACAGTCCAATATTGGGATTAGAAAATTGTAGTAAACTATGGTGAAAGCAATTTTGAAGACAGATGCCTTCTGTTTGTTTCCAGAAAAAAGACAGTAAGGAAAACATGAGTGAAAAAGTCCTTTTCCATGAACTCCTATTTGTTTTGCTTTATGAGCATACCCTATAGAAGAAAATAGAATTCTGACTGTGAGGGGAAATCTGGACCTTCAGTGATTGTTATAGAAGAATAGGAAATGTTGACACCAAGGGTATGCTATCAAATACTTAGCATAGGACTGCCTACTTCTTTGAGAGAGGCTTTGTGGTAAATAGAAAATGCTGGTAAAAACTTTTCTTTTGGTTTCATGAAGCCTAGAGTTTTATTTGATGTTTGAGATCCAGTGTGCTTTGAAATATAATCTTCTTAGCATCCCTGCCATAGGTTTATATGAAAGGTGATTTAGCGTACTGTGGTGGGCTATCATCCATTGCTTCTTTCCATGGGAAATATTTTGTACTAAAAAAAATAAATACTCTTTAATATTTATTTTTTTTAGTTTTTGGCGGACACAACATCTTTAATTGTACGTGGTGCTGAGGATCGAACCCAGCGCCATGCGCATGCCAGGCGAGCATGCTACTGCTTGAGCCACATCCCCAGCCCCCTCAAACACACCTTTTATTTAAAATATAGAAATGACTGGCTTACAAAGCCAGTTATGTAAAAAAAAATTCAGACACTTTAAAATAAAGTAAACAGATCACTCATATTAAATTTTCTACAAAAATATTTCAGTTACCATTATATTTAGAAAAATATAAAAGAATCAAATTATTTTACATACATAGAAAAGTTAACCTTAGATAAAACATATATACATTTATACATAGTGTTCTAGAGTGCACATGCACATACATATTCTAAAATATATATAAGATTTCAATGACTTGGAGAAAAATTTCAGGAAGTATCTAGTATTGATATTATTTAATAAACTTTCATGAATAAGTAATTACAAAATCGTGTCTAAACTTGTGAGTAATAGTTTCATATGTTATCTATATCCCAAGAAAATAAGTTTTCAGAGATTTATCAGAGGATAAATAATCTGTCATTCCTCACAGTCTTATCATGCATTCACTACTTTTCTTATTTTTAGCATGGATTCTCTAGTACATTAAGACTTCTTTCTTCATTTGTATATTTAGTTTTCCACTTCTACCTATTTTGTTTTACTTTCTTAATCACTCTTTGTATTCTGTCTTTCTGTATCTCACTCAAAGAATAGATTTAAATGAGACAATATATTATTTTTTAATAAATGAATATATTTTAGTTGCTTCAAAAGTATTTGCTTTTTTTCATAATATGTTACACTTATTCTTGAGTATTACAAACTCCACAATGGAATATATAAAACATTTCAACATATATAAACATGCTTTTTTATTTTTGTATTTAAATATTTTATTTCCTCTGAATTTGCTCACAATCTTTTATAACGTAATTTTTAGGTTTTATTCTAATTTGTTATAAAATACAGTAGAATGCATTGTAATTCATATTACCCAAATAGAGTACAATTTTTCATATCTCTTGTACACAACAGAGTCACACCATTCATGTCTTCATACATGTACATAGGATAATGACATCCATCTCATTCCATCACGTTCCTATCCCCATGCTCCCTTTCTTCCTCTTCCTCCCCACTGCCTTATCTATAGTTTTTTCTATTCCTCCCATGCTTCTCCCTCCTTTCCATTACATATCAGCAATTTTATGTGAGAGAAAACATTCAGCATTTGGTTTGGGGGGATTGGCTTACTTCACTTAGCATAATATTCTTCAGCTCCATCCATTTACTTGCATATGCCATGATTTCATTCTCTTTAATGATGAGCATTATCCTATTTTGTATAAAAAGAACATTTTATTTATCAATTCATATACTGAAGGGCATCACAGCATACTACAAAAATGCAGCTACAACAATGTTTATAATAGCACAATTTAAAAAATGATTTTAACTATCAGATTATAAATGCTTTTTCTAAAAATCTAATATAAAGGTATAAAAACGCTACATGGTTTCTATTGAACATTGTGGATGTTGAAGGTGTTGAATATTTTCTTATATATTTATCATCAGAAATACTATTATTTCTACTAATAAAATGTTTCTAAAATGAAAATATTAAATGGAGAAGCCAATAAAGTAATAGCCTTGCCTCATAATGTATTAGGTGTAAGAATTTGTGAATATTATAGTATTTTTTAGGTGTAAAACCTTAGCTAGATTTCATTTGAATCTTAGCTTTTCTCACTTAGTAACTTTATAAACTATGATATATCACTTAACTCTGGGATTCTCAGTTTGCTTATCTGTCAATCATTAATAATTGCTCTCAGATTTTTCTGGAAAATTTGAACATGCCCAACATTGTTTTCTTTTTCTTTTTTAAAAAATATTTATTTATTTTTTTTTTAGAGAGAGAGAGAGAGAGAGAGAGAGAGAGAGAATTTTAATTTTAATTTTTTTTTTTTTTTTTTTAGTCTTTGGTGGACACAACATCTTTGTTTGTATGTGGTGCTGAGGATCAAACCCAGGCTGCACACACTCCAGGAGAGCGCTCTACCTCTTGAGCCACATCCCCAGCCCTGTTTTCTTTACTTATATGTTATAAAAGAATTTTTCAGAGTTCTCTAAAGTAAAGTAGCCCTGAAAAAAAGCAAGTGCTCTATACAATGTAGACATGCAGTGGTCATAACTTTTGAGATCAGAACTACATGAAGCTTGGTTTGTATACTCCATCAATTCAAATTTTGTAAACAAGGGACAAGACAATGTTTTTATACCATGAAGAAGACCTCATAGCAGGACAGGTACACACTACAGTCACTTATCTCCATGAAGTCCCAATATCACATCCACTTATCACATCCACCACATTTGCAAAAAGACATCTCATTACATCAAAACTGGTATATGAGATGTAACCTCACTAAAAGTCTCACCAAGCACAAAAAAATTTGGACACCATACATGGGAGGGAGGAAGCCAGGACCAGATCAAACAGAAACTGCTTGCATTAAGACCTGTAACCACCTTGGTGATGTAGCTGAACACAAAGAAAAATCAAAGCATGAGTATTGGGGTTTAGAGATAAGTGTGCAAAAGGCTTAATTGTTCTAAGGCAAGGAAGCAATGTAAACCATAATTGTAACTATGCAGTTATAAATCACAATTTTTAAAAAAAGGACAGAAAAACAGGCAGAAGTACCGAATTAAAGAACAGGATAGAGTTTTTAACTCATAATAGAAGACTTGACAATCCTTACCAAAGGGGTGAATATGTCCAGAAATTTTCCTTTATGAAGGTAATTTGTGGAAGGAGTGAGTTTTTTGTTTCTGAAGAAAATTTTGGCAGAAAGTATAGGATAAGAGAAGGAATAGCAAAAGCACAAAAGTCACAGAAGGAAACTAGAGTCTAGTAAGATGTTCAGTTATAGGGTTGGGGATATAACTCAGTTGCTAGAGTGCTGGCCTCACATTCACAAGGCCCTGGGTTTAATCCCCAGTACCACCAAAAAAAAGTTCAGTTACAAATTTTTATTGTGTTTATCATGATGTCATTTAGAATTATTATTAGTATTATTATTTAAATCAGGAATTGAACCCACAGGTGCTTAACTACTGACCCAAACCCCAGCTCTTTCTTTTCTTTTTTCTTTCTTTCTTTTCTTTTTTTTGAGACTTAATCTTGCAGAATTTCTGAGACTGGCTTTGAGCTTGCAATTCTCATGCCTTAGTCTCTAGAGCCAACCAAGATTACAGGCATTCGCCACCATGTCCAGCTTGGAATTTTTTTAAGTTATTTTATTTTTATATATCAGGACTTCATCTGACAATGATTGTATTTTCTTTTGCTAATGTTTTGAATAGAATCTGTACCTTATACCACAAATAACCTAAAAACTCACTCTTTATGTAAATATGATATCATCTTGGCATGAGTGGAATGACTCTACAGTTCTTGAAGTGACTCTTTTCTTGGAAAAGAATGTGGCACATTAAATGTATATTCTAAAAAATTAAAAAGCCTTGAAAAATATGTTCCAGATGCTTGTGCTTTAATCCATTAGGAGTAATGTTTTAGACTGTATAGTTGAGAAAATAAATGTTGTTTAGAACCCCACATCTCAGTGATTTATTTAATCAATGTTTTTTTCCCACTCTAAAAGGTCTAAAGTGAACAAAATCTAATGGTCAGGCAGGTCTACTGGGTGGCTTACATCTGAGATAGTTTTCAGAACTCTGGAGTTCCTGCATTTCATGGGTTTTATGAATCATTTTTCCTCTACAATTTGTTAGTATCACAAGAGTAGGTGTTTCCATCAAAAATATCCACCTTAGTCTCCCAGACTTTAGAAATCTTCACTTTGTGATGGTGTGCTGTGGGAGAGGCATTAGCTTTCAGAATCAATTTCAGCCTTCAGCACACTTGTTTGTGCTACTTGCCATCTTGAAGTATTTTTCCAGCATAAAGTATGCTTAGACAGTTATTTTGTGTATGGAGAAAAACTTGAATTTTTATTTAACTTGCCTCTTGGCTGACTCATGTCTCTTAACCTGTGATGAATTTCTATTAATAATTTTACATGAATAATAAATGAAAAGGCATATTTAATAGGATAAAATTATAAGTAATAATAGAATGAGCCATTATGACTTCATTAAGATTGCCAAATGAGAAAGAAAATTAATGTATTTTAAATATTTGTAATTTAAAATTATTGTACTTAAAATATAGCAAATACGGTAATTTTAAAACTGTTTCTTTATCTTAATATATATGATTGAAACTTTATAACTTAAAGATTATTTTTTCAAACCTGAACTCAATGAATCACACCTCACCAGGTGCAAAACTCAAAAATGAAGGCAGATAATTTGTATATTAAGAACAAGATTAAAAAATTAAAAAAAAAATAGATGGCTATTATAAAACCTGGAAGATAATGTTGAAAAGATTCTTCAGAATGAAAACAGAATATTGGACAAGGAGAATAAATTTTCCTAACATGATTCTAAAATGAGAGAAATGAGATATGGAAAAGGGGAGATAGAACATGAAAAAATAAAATTCTCTACTGCTGAGTGGGAATGTGAATCTTCAAAGAGTTTAAAGTCTTTCCACAAAGTAAAAAGTGATCATGAATAAAGGTGCCAAACCCACAGTTGTCCCTGAGTTACCACCAGTCTCCCTGTCTAAAGACACAGGAGAAGTTCTTTCAAGTTTTTTGAGATAAGGTTTAAAACTAAACATCCAAGCCACTCAACCTTTCTTTAAACTAGGAGCTAAACATAAAGACCATGGTGTCTACACAGACTTTATATCCTGTGATATGACTGTGTCTGTGTTTTAAATAATTTCATGCGTTGCTTTATGAATTTTTAAAAATGACTGTATTCTGTAATGGAGTCCTTTGTAAATTACCTGATAAATGTTGAATAAGAAAAAGTTATCTACCATATCTAGAATATGGTGAAAGGCATTAAAATTAATTAATCTATAGAACTAGAAGTAAAAGTGTCCCAGAAATGAATGTAAATTTGCGAGTTTACATTTAACTTCTGGATTCTTACCATGTATCCATAAAAATATAAGATTTGAAGAAAAATATGTTTTAAGACAGTATGTACTAGTCCTTTGTCTTGGCTAAGGGAAGTCAGACCTCTTAAGACCAACTCCATTCCTCTTTGATATAGCCCTAAATGCTGTGTGGTCCTGCACTGGCTTTGGCCTTGTTTTTCAGTTCTTACTGTCCTGTAGCACTTTTTGTTCTGACATTATTTAAATAGTGCTCTCATTCTGGGTGGTTCTACACATTCTGTATTATGAGCAACATGCACAGGGTAATCATTAATTATTGAAGAAATACTAAGAAAAATTACTTCTAAAAATAGATAAAGAGAGCTAATTATTTTCTTTAACCATTTTAAGACCTAAATATAATTACTCAAAAACTTGTTCTTCATTTTTTTTTTTTTTTTTTTTTTTTTTGATGTCACAGTGGAAAGACGTGAGAGAGACACATGGACAGACACAGGGGATGTATAAAATTTTCTGAGGTTAAACCTTGTTGTGCACACCTATTTCTCAAGTATTTGCTTAGAATTCTGACTTTTTTTCTCTAATATATTAAATCATTAAGATTTGGTAAATTAGAATGCTTATTAGTTTTGACTTTACATCAAAATTGATTCTGATATTTTCTTGCCAAGAATTTATTTATTTCATGATCCTCAGATTTTGGGGGCTTACTTAATATTCTTATCATCTCTCTCTTCTGCTTGCATTACTCAGAGACAGAATTGCTGTACTCTTTCATATGTATTTCTTAAGAGTAAAAACTTCAGAGTATTTGTTTGGGTATCAAAACTATTTTAAATTAATCTCATGGTAAAACAACTCTAAATACTCCTTTCTATGTTTTTACATTTTCAAATTAAGGTTTTCTTCAGAGCATATTTTACTGAATATTTGTGTTTTACAATAACAGACTCAGAAATTTCAGTCACTAAAATCCATTCATTTACTGATATATGTACAATTTGGATTTTTAATTTTGTGCAGCTACAATAATATTTGATAATAATATTTATGATGCTTTCATGAACAAAAGTATATTAGAAAAATAGATGTATTTCACTATACCTTAATAAAAATGGACATGTACATTTATCATTATTTAAATGTTTATTTTCACCTCTGGGTATATTTTACCAATATTATTATAAAATAAATCATATAACATTTATTACTTTATGTTTATTTCTTTGTACCATATTTATTTATTATGTTATTGTTCTATACATATTGCTGGTTAACACATTCTTTTTTTTAAAGAGAGAGTGAGAGAATTTTCATATTTATTTTTTAGTTTTCGGTGGACACAACATCTTTGTTTGTATGTGGTACTGAGGATGAAACCCAGGCCGCACACATGCCAGGCAAGTGCGCTACTGCTTGAGCCACATCCCCAGCCCCAGGTTAATACATTCTTAAAAAGAAAATGCTATTTAATAACCATAGCAATGGTATATTAAAGAGCTTTTTAAACTACTCTTTTAATACATATTTTCTTTTATCTTTCTAAAACCTTCTAGAATCTGTAAATTTATAAATATACACATTGAGAAACAAGAGATCCTATGGCAATAAGTAATATACCAAAGTGTCAAAACCTGATAAATTCAGTGCTAGAATTAACAGTTTTCCTGAACTGCAGGTCAATGATGTCTCTAATGCAGTTAGTAAGCAAAACATTAAAATAACTGTAATTGAAATGATTCAGCAAACTATTTGGCATGACTATATATGTCCTCAATTTTAATCAAATATATATTAGATTTATTTATAATATATAGGTTAATTTATTCCTTTATGATCATTATCTCTTTTTTGAGAAATGACCTCTAGTAAACAGCCTCATTTGGCCTCAGGATGTGTGTACAGTAAGAAAAAAATTCTCAAGAGTTCTCTCTATTATATTCATAATATATTCACATATCCCCAAGGCCTTTCACATACTGGTCAGTCACACACAGCAAGCAATTTGAAAGTTCATGAAGTTTTGCAATATAACATTGTTATCCATTCAAGCTATTTCTAAGAATTCTGTGTGCTTTATTGAAAACATCAAGGAAAATGAATATATCTTTTTAAACCCAGAACTTGAAATGACACTGGACTCAAGAGATTGAGTATATGAAGACAGGAGTTATGTGTTATGGCTTCTGTTTATCTGCAGAAGAGCTGTCAAGGTGAAAGGGGTTGTGTGAGAATGGCCTTAGGCCTGAGCCTAAGCAACTCCTGTAATGCCAGATTCATGGGACCCCAATAGACCTCCAGGAGCTGAATCTGATGCAATCACACAAGAGTGTTTATTGTAAGCTCAAGCCTGGACTCACAACCATTTCAGATACAGTGGTCCCAAAGAGTGAGTCTTGACCCTTAATTCAGTGAGGATTAATAGATTTTGGGGGACACTGTATGCATCACGACATCACACAGCCAATCATTTCACATCACAGAAAAGTCAAACAACAACTCTTAACATTGATTAGCACATTCATTGGCAGGAACAAGTTGTGTAAGGGTGATTGGTTAGTTCAAGTTGTGGATACATTTGAACTGATTGGTTTAGGCCATGAGAGGTTGCAAGAGTGTATATGATAAACTTGCCTAATCATTTTACAAATCAACAAAACTACTGGGAAGGTTACCTGGTGTTTCAGGTATTTTCTGTGTCTCATGCATTTTGTGGTAGCTAGGGGGTTGCTATGGGTCCTAACCTAGTGTAACTGAGTCAGGATCACTTGGCATGGAAGATCTCTCCAGTTATTCACAGACAAACAACTCAGCAGGGTGGGTATATGCCTAGGAGTACTCTGAGTTTTTCCATGGACAAGGGTAACTCCCCGCTTTGGACAGGCTTTGCTCTGACGTAGAGGCAGGTTTCTCAAAAATTGAGTCACATCAGTTTCTCACTCCACTTAAAAAACTCAAGTTTGAAACCTGAGGTCATTATTAGAGGTCATTTATCACCAGGCACACCCACAGAGCCCTCTAATATGGCCTCAGACAAATTACTTCCCCTCACCCTGATAAACTGAATAAAGCCTCTGGCAGGCTTTCCTCTCCTGATAAGAGTGAAAGGTGAGAATATCAGGATGGAGACCACCAGACCAGATATTTCTGACCTCAGGGTAAATGAGAAATCTGGTGGCACCTGATAATTACAAGGTATGGTAAAAAAAATAGTATAAAACTAGAGTGAATAAACAGGGATTCAGCCAGCCTAAACAAGTATGTACTCCAGCTGGAGAGCCTGATGAGGACCTACACTGCCATCCCATCACTTGCCATCATTTTCCTGTTCTCTGTGTGATCCTCACTGCTCTCAAACTCTACCACCTTGTCTGGGCCTTTGTGAGAGCTGCAACTTCTCCCTGTGACCCTCTCCTCAACTGGTCATCCACTCCCCACCAGAAAAAGCCTGTTTTGGTTTGGGACCTGATCACTGCTGTCTGAGTGAGTGTGCATCTGCAGGACATAAAGCCTAAGGCTTGAGAGTTTTGAACTTAGCATTCAGAGGAAATGTCTGTCACTAGCCTGTCATGATTAAATCTGTTTTGCAATGTTCCGAATTAATCTAAAATTGTTTTCTGGGAATTAATTAATCTAGAATTGCTTGGTATTATTTAATTATCTCCACTGCAGTGCCTATCATTAAGGATTGTTGTTTTCTTCATTAGGAACCTATAGAGTAAAGTTGTATTAAAATTTGAGTGAATAAAGAATTGAAAGGGGCAGAAACGCAATTGACATTCTTTATTTCTCCCCTTGACTGCATATGTCACAAATTTGCTCCCTGGCAACATGTTGTTATTATTTTTAAAGTATTAAATTAAGGAATTTGTATCAATAAAGATTATTATTATCTTCAGTTCTAAATGTTGACTTTACTTTTGGCATTATCTCTGTCCTCTGACTGTTATTGTTACTGGTGTTTACTGGTAATGAGGCCTTGCTTTCCCAATGCTGAAGTATAACACCAGAGAAGCATGTCAAGGCAAGTTTAGAGAGGAAAGTTGAAGCTTTATTAAAGGACAGCAGAAAAGACTTCTCCCTGGAGGAAGAGGGGGACCCAATGAAGTGGTACCCCCTTTCTCCACAGAAAAGTCCGCTTCACCATGGCTGATTTGGGGACTGTCAGCCAAAGAGTCTCTGCAAAAGAGTTCAATGTAGATAATCTTTGTATTTTTGTGTTGCCCTGTTTACTTGGCCTCTGGCCAGGAAGATACCAGCACTCCGGGTGCTGGACACCCCCTTACTATTTTCACAAATATATCCAGTATAGTACTTTGAAGAAATGTGCAAACAAGGCCTCTGGCCTTGAGCTGGGCTTCACAGAGATGTCCACATTTTAAAGATAAGTTACAAATGGGCTCCATGGTAACAGCTGGCAGAGGGAGAAAGAAAGGGAAGAAGTTCTCCTCTTCTCAAGTGTTGTTCTTGAAAGGTTAACTTGCCCAGAACAGTGAAAGAGAAAGCTGCTTTTATGTGAACTTCTGCAGACCATGAACTTCTGAGCCCCTCTACTTACATGCTGTGTATAAAACTCTGAAACTCCCTGAACTTGGAGGGATTGATTAATAACAGCAAAAGCTGTGCTCTCTGAACCAGGCTGCAGCCAAATAAAACTGTTTCCTGCGATCTTCAGTGCCTTGCTTCATTTGTCCCTACAACAAACTGGGACACAGCACTGGAGGGAGTTCTGTCACATGTGGTGAGTCAGGTTTTGCAAAAGAAAACACCAACTGGGCTGCTATCCCATACATCTTTCCCACTTAGAGTAGCAATCTGATTCTGATTATCACCCCAAAGCCTCTCCCCACAACAAGAGGCCTTTACATATAAGGGTCTGCTGACTGCCCCATGTCAGTCACATGTCATTTGGAAGCCAATGACAGATCCACATGGCTCCACCATAGATCTTTTATCATAAACCTGCACTCTACTGCTCCAGGCCCAGTTCCCAGCAGGCTGCAACTCAATGGCATCTCTGTTCTACACCATTTTCATGAATTCTAGTCAAAAAATGCACTATCTGGTTCAGTCATGATGAGCAACAGGAGATCCGATGGATCTCCAGCGCTTCCTGGTCATGAGAATTTCAAATATTACACTGTATTGGTCTAGACATCATTCAAGGATGAAGTAGGTGGCACTGTGGGTCTCGATTCTTTCAGGAACCATTAAGGGGTGAGAAAACTCCTTTCAATGAATAATATATATGAGAGAGAGAGAGAGAGAGAGAGAGAGAGAGAGAGAGAGAAATATATATATATATTATACATATATAATATATATATATATATATATATATATATATATATATATATATATTAAATGCATGTAAAAGTAGCAATAGATATTCAAATCCAAATTCTTAATGGAACATATATCATTCAAAGATCACAAAAATATTCATTTGACTCTACATGGGGTTATGTATAAACTTGTTCAACTATGGAGCTCACCATTGGTTGAACTTTCAGTTTTCGTGGGGTTTTGGGGGAGTGATCTGTTCATGGAATTTGTATTTGCCAAAGTCAGAGTACACACATGAATGTACCTGTGATAGCAGGAAGGGCAATATATATGTATATAAAAATACATGTTCTGACCCAGCCTACAGAGAAAGGGAATCCATAAGTTATATATTTGTTAAATTTGACGATCCATGGAGAAGTATTAGAATGAAAATGTGACTAGTGTTATAACACATACCCTTGATAAAGCAAAAGGAAAATCAAAGTATACACAATTCCTCCTATGAACTGCCTGCATTTCTTTATTTTAGGTTTGCTTTTATGCATATGTTGGGATTAGTACTCAGAGTCTAGTAGGGTATGGGTTAGGGTCAGAGATTCAATACTTCAAAGGGAAAATATTAAAATCAATCCAATGTGTATATGAACATGTGCTACACAAGATCACTTCCCACTGTCATCCAGAACAATGCCTTGACATTACCATCACCCCAAGTTATACACAATTAGAGGGAGAAGAAGAAGAATATCTGTGAATACATACTGGAATGGAAAATGCTCAGCAGTTCACAACCTTGTAGGTGGCAGAGGAGATTACAGTGACTGAGCCTTTAATCTCTCCTACTCTTGGCTGTGCCCTTCCAAAACCTGATCTCAGGTAGTTTTTACTGAGTCTCTGGAAACAAAGAATTGAGAAACAGAATGCATTAGTGAAAAGCTTTCCAGCACACATCCTGGTGAATATATGAATAGATTGCATCTTGCTTTGCAGATGGGCAACACCTACTATGTTCCTAAGTTCCTGAATTTTTCCTGAATTTTGGCCACTCTCCAGAAGGGGCTCATGGTTTGTGTCCAAGATATGTACCAGCTCCAAGCTCTGTGAAATGGCCATTTCCTGGATTGTTGAAAGGAATGCCAAGCATCTCAGAAAACTCAGAAATCACTGTGACCTGTAAGGGTCTCAGTGGAGAAACCCTGCTTGGCTAGATAGCAACCTAAGTAGCATGATCAGGAGCTGTCAATGCCCTAGTGTTCATCTTGTGGAAAAGTCTGTCCCTGGGCTGTTTTCTTACCTATTGTTCAATTCCCCTTCATGACAGGAAGGTCTTCGCCTCAGACCATCCCTTTGTGAAGCCTCAAGAAAACAGTTTCAAAATGGAAATGAAGGGGCATCACCTGTGACTCTTTGGTAAAGTGCTTTGTGAAGGGATGTGTCTGAATCAACCTCTTGGCACTGGGTGAGGCTGTGGATTAGATTCTCAGCACCCCATGAAACTAAATAAAGATCCCATATGTCCATCCAAAACTAAAATTACAGAAAAGAACAGTAATTTTGGATTAAGTCTCTCACCTTATTCTGGTAAGGCTCCTGACCTCCATTTAGTTCGAAGGGATTCTTTGGTCAAATGAGGTGTTCCAAGCCCTGCAGTAGCTAGTATATAAGTGGTTGTGTTTTCTGCCTTGGACTTTGAATAGCTGGGATAACAGGTATACACCATATCATAACACATAAAGAATCTACCCCCAACAGTCAGTAGGCTTCTAATTTGAGAAGTAGGGCAGTATTAAACAAATTCTTCTACTTAATCTCATCTAAAATTAGTCAAGTTCCCAATGAAGCTACAGAAACAAAATTTCTATCAACATTCTCTGTTGATAGAAATTTTTATTTGCCAAACTCAGTTGTAGTCATATCCTATGGAGTGATAGTCATATACTATCACTAACTTTAGCATCCCAGATCAAGTCTCTATTTCTCAAAGCCAGCTTCCCAGTTCCTTCTCTGCCTCAAGGCCTCCCATTCCCATGGGTGAGCCCACTGCCCCTTATCTAAGGCAGTGTACTCTCACTTCAGTAACTCCTCATGCTCTGTCTAGTGAGTGTCTCCTTCAATTATCTGTTCACAAAAAGAACCTTGAACTACAAACCTTGTCATTGCATCCATCTTGCAAGAAAATCTTTCATGATTAGAAGTTGAAAACAACTAGAAATAGAAGAAAGAAAAACAGCTGGATGATATGGTGTATACCTGTAATCCCAGCTATTCAAAGTCCAAGACAGAAAACACATAAGTTCTAAACCACCCTGAACCCCTTGACCAGATTCTGTCTCAACATGTTTAAGAGGGTCAGGATTTAGTTCTGTTGTTGGGAGAATGCATGTCCAGCATATGTGAGACCATGAATGCAATTCTTGATACTGAGAAAAAATGAAAAATGCAAACAACAACAAAATAAAGATCACACATGAGAAATTACCTTCTAATACATTAAATAATCAAATAACAAAATATTTTCTTCCCAAAATGGAAAGAAGACAAATTTACATGCTTTCACTTGTTCTTTTTAACATATTAGAAATCCTGGCCAGATCAATCTGCAAGAAGTACAGGCAGAGGGCATGCCAAATGGAAAGGTAGAAGTATAAAAACCTCTGTTTATCAGCGAGATAAAGTTATATCTGGAGAATCTCAAGATTCCAAGAAAATAATCACCACAATGAATAAATTCAGCAAAGGTGCCAATACAAAACCCCACACACACAAAGTGTGTTTCTATACACTAATAATAAAAATATATATATGGAAAGAAAATCAAGAAAACAATTTCATCTGACAAGTAAAATAAAATGTAATACTAGACCCAATGTAATACCACCCAATCAAGTAGATCAAACGTGAAGACTTTAAAACAAGAAATGAAACTTAGAATAACACCAAAAATTGAAAGATATCAAATGATCATGGGCAGGAACACTTAAATTTGTTAACATATCAACATTATTCAAAGAAATCTACAGTTTCTGTTCCATCCCTAAAAAAATTCCTAACTTCTTTTTTTCATGAATACCATTTTTATTTCATATTTTTATTTACTCATATTCGTTTTACATTATAGTAGAGAATATTTTAATTTATTCATAAAAACATGGAATACATCTTATTCTAATTAAGATCCCAGTCTTGTTGTACATGATGCAGAGATTATTCATTGCAAAAATTTAAAATTCCAACCTAAAATGATAGGGAATGTGAAAACAACCAAGTTCAGAAACATTTTGAACAAGAACAAAATTGGTGGTCTAACCTGTCATAATTTCAAAACTCCATGTTATAAAGTTACCAGTCATACAAACACAAAAGATAGAAATGTTGATTAATAAAACAGGGTAAGAAATTCAGAAATGAAAAAAAAAATAAGTTCTCAAGTGATTTCTGACAACAGCATTCCATGGAAATGGACAGTATTTTCCACAAATACTGTTGAGAAAACTGAATAGATAGCAACACATGAAACAAGGAAGCTGGGCCCTTATCTGACACCATGGACTAAAATTAACTCAACATAAATAGAGGACCTAAGTGTAAGATCTGAAATATAAAACTCATAACACACAATAGAAAAAGCCCATGACAAGGGATTTTGACCGGGACTTTTTGAACAGCACATCAAAAGCACAGGCACCAAAAGGAAGAAACAAACAGAACTACATCAACCCCAAAACTTTGATTCATCAATGGACACAGTCATTAGTGAAAAGATGACTCACTAAATGTAAGAAAGCATTTGAAAATTATATTTGTGATTAGAATTTAAGATCTATGATATAAAGAACCCCTATATCTCAATAAGAAGAAAACAACAAATCAATATTAAAATGGGCAAAGGACTTGCACAGATATTACTCCAAAGAAGATATGCAAATGGCTGAGAAGCACATGGGAAGATGTTCAATATCAATAATAAGTGGAGAAATCAAAATCAAAATCACAATGAGATCCAGCTTCAAACACATGATGAAACAGAAAGAAACAGAAAACAGAAAAATCCCTGATCGGCTCCCATTCTCCAGTCCAGGAACAAAGAGGCACATCCACCCACCACCACAACTAAAACAGAAAACACCAGTGCTGCTTAGAATGTGATGGAGCCAGAACCCTAGTGGGTTAGAATGCAAAGTAGTGCAGGCTCTATGGGAAACTGATTGGTTTTTCCCCAAATTATCAAAAGGATCATTCAAATGACCCTTCAATTCTACTTCTTTTGAAGAGATATTTATATGCTTGTAATTACTACAGGATTATTTATTATACTCAAGGGTACATTGAGGAAGAATATTTTTATTTTTAGCTGTGCATTATAGTTATACAAAAGCATGGAATATAGTTTGTTCCAAGTCAGTCTCGAGAACTTGCCCTTTCCCTCCCTTCCTCCCTGACCCAGTTTCCTTTCTTCTTCTATACTGGTCTTCCATCCATGTATTTATAATTTTCTTAACTCGTGCTTTACAGATATACATAAAGATAAAACTCACTGTGGTCTCTTCATATATGTATATAGGATAGTATGGTCAATTTTATTCTACAATTTTCCCCTTTTCCTATCCCAAGGAATAATTTTTTACATGTAGCACATGATGAAGTATTATTTGGTCTAAAAAACAAAGAAAATCCTGACCCATAGTAGAGTAAGGATGGACCTTGAGAATACAGATTGTACAATCCTACTTATATGAAGTACAGTACACAGAGTAATTAAAATAATACAGAAAGGAGAATGGTGACTTCTTAGAGCATGAGGGAAATTGATGATTACTGTCTAACAAATGAGATTCAATTTTGCAAGATGAGAAAAGTTCTGTGGCTGCATGCTGGTTTCCAAAGAATGGAAAAATAAGTGTAATGGACACCACTGATGTGCCTTCCCAAATAGCTGACATGGCAAAACTTTGCTGTGAATATTTGAAAATGTATATAAAATTAAACTCATTCTGCTTATTTCCACACAAATAAAAACCAAGTAAATTCTCCACTAGTAGAAACTTATCAGAAGGAAGTTCTCTATGATTAGAAATGTGAAAGGATCATTCAGGTTGAAAGGATGAATCACTCACTTGGTCATGCTAAGAAAAAAAGAATACAATGAGGGTAGCTCCACAGGAAAATTTAAAATAAGTATCATTGTACAATCAGTTCTTAACTCCTCTCCTAATCTGACTGAGGTGCAGTGGTGTAATAATTATAGAGCTTGTGATATTGCCAGAGCATGCACACCATGAGGCTAGTCATGTGCACATATGGGCCAAGGACACCACCAAGCTGGGAGGGCTCTGTGGAGACTTGTGCTTAGGGTCTCTGTCTTTGTCTTGGCAGAGGGAAAAATGCAAGGGAGGATGAAACAGGTGGACAAACAAACAACTCTCTCAACAATTGTCCTTGGATCTGTGAAACTCCTGGCAGTTTCCTTCCAGAGTCAGTCCCTTTGAATCACAATGGCCATACCTTACATCTTGGAGGAAAAGCTCCCCCCACCACTCCTGAGGGACCATCCCTGATCAGCTCCCATCCACCAGCCCAGGATCCAAGAGGCACATCCACCCACCACCACAACTAATGTAGACAGATGTCAGATAAGAATGAGAATGCAGAAATCACTGTTGGAGCTCCAGATCAACAGGAACAAGCATCAGTGCACCTGGGAAAGGCTTGACATAACCAATGTGTTCCTGCCATCCCTTACGGCCACAGATGCACACAGGCCACCCAGCCACAGAGACCTGTGAACACCTCTTGCTGAGGCACGTACATGTAAAGATGCACACTCATTAAAACCCCTTCCACCACAGATATCATTAAAACACCTCACATTTAGAAACAGGTGCATGACCCACAACTCACTACCATCCCACCAAAAACACAGATGCATAAATCAACTTTATCCCTTCTTTCCCTGAATACACACACCACCACTTCCTTTCTAAAAAAGTATATATACATACCCACAAATACACATGCCTGTTATCACCCAGGTACTGACGGACATGCAATTATACTGTATACTTTTCCAAATGCAGGCTTATACATTCCTATATACTCTACACTTCATGAAGGCATGCACATGATATAACCAAACACTGAGTATGCATGCACACAGAAATACAACATACAACCCCCCTACACACAAAAAAAATAAACCCTATTTGTTACCAGAAGTCACATAAACAAAACACTAAGTACTCTGGAATATCTCACAGACTTGATCCTCTCATCAGAAATACAATATACACAAAAATCTCTTTGAACTTCTCCAAGATTGAGTGGAACCAGAAATACCCTGATTACAAAAATGTAACATTCTTAACCCTAAATGACACAGGTACAACCACCAACATACACACATAAACATGAGTCCATATTCCCAGAATCACTTGATATGCAAACACCAACTCCCAAAAACACATAAAGTTTCCCAACCCTCTCCAAATGTACACAACAATGATGTCACCTACAATCTACTCATTGTCATTTCCCAAATACATACATAACACATGTGTGGCCTTAATACACATATTTTACCCTGCACTCTAATGTCACACCCTTCTCTAAACAAAAAAATAAAATTAAATTAAAAAATCAATATTTTGTGAATATCAAAAAGTATTCACCAAAATACTCCATTCAAACACTCTTCTTAATAATTATTCACAAGTCCCACCATGTCATAATAACCCATATACACTGTCAGTACCTAATCCTCCTAACTTGTATTCCCATATAAATATAACTTCTATATTATCTCAGTGGAAACACACACTACCCATCTACTGTTTGAGAATGAATACTCAGCCATCACACTTCCTAAATACATTCACAGTCCTAGATTATACAAGTCTGGGAACACACGTGTCTATCTGAATCTACAAATCCACAGTACTCCCACAGACCAAAAGTACATGCAGCCACTCTCTCACTATTAAAGGGCACAGAACTCACTATTAATGTACAAAACAGCTCATACTTTCTGATATACTCAGTCAACAGCACACAACACTGTGGAGCTCTGAAAATCCTCAATAGCATAAACTTCCTATCTTCCAGATGCCTGACTGTAAACCCAGAGTTTCTCATGCCCAAATTAAAACAAATACACTGCAAAATCCAAACAATTCCAATCAATAACCTTCCTTACAAAGTCTCATACATATTCCAGTCGCCTCCAAGAAACACTTAAAATAGATATGAAGTAGGACTGAAGAGGCTGGATACCAGAGGGATTTTCAGAAAGCAGGTTTATTGGCTATTGCCAACCAGTCCAGAGTGTGGCTCATGCCTGAAACATTCTATGGACAGATAATTTCAAAATATTTTGACTTTTATGTCCCATGGGGGAAAAGGGCTTGAAGATTCACTTGACAAGTGTTTTTCATCCCATTCTCTAGGCCAGACAGAGGTTTCGCATGTATTTACAAAAAAAAAAAAAAAAAAATCTGGCATTTACAAGAAAGAGGAAGCTACCAACCACAGTAATCTTTGCATACTTGCTGCTGATCTGACAAGAGAAGAAGCTTAATTATGGCAAGGGTCTTTTGGTTGAGAGTATCTGGTGTGCTTCAGATACACATATCTTCAGACCACACATCAATCAGTATCACCCAAAAAGCAATCACACAAACACTCCCTCAGTAACTGAATGGAGCAAACAAATTACTTATTAACATGACAACAATTTGTATTCTCAAATGAAAACATATACAATCACCTCTGTGTTGCAAACATGCACATACACAGAATGACTCAGAATATGAAGTTCAACAACAAATCTCAGATGTACAGACACTACTAACTCCTCCTACATACTCACAAAGGATACCCCTCCATTCCCAAGAATAATATGATCACCTCAAAGCCCTAAACAAAAAAATACACAGCAGTCCACTTGAGACATTATCAACAGAATCTATACACATCTATGTGCCACATATACATAATTCTAAACACCCCAACATACCCCATGATTCCATTCTCTCCAAATCTCTGAACACCAAAGATTATGACCCTAAATTCTGACGTAGACATAATGAACATACACATACATTCTAAAATCTGAAAATACACAGATCCAACACATAATAGTAAGACAACATCCTAACTCCTCTCAAATGCATTCACAATAGTCATGTTCACAATAGTCCACAATGCCAACAAAACCTACAGACGCACCACTAAAACCCTAAACACATGTCCTGCCAGAAAGGTACTCAGCCAACACTGACCAAAGAAATCACTCAGAAAATATTTACACATGACAACCAAACAGTCCCACACAAGAGAATTTATGGTGTCTTGTTTCATATCCTTTCCATACCTATACACATGAAACACATGAAAGCACAAAGTCCTGGTGCTAAAGGGACAAGTTCTTGTGTTCTCTCTCTCTCTCTCTCTCTCTCTCTCTCTCTCTCTCTCTCTCTCTCTCACACACACACACACACACACACACACACACACACACACACACAGAACATTACATACATAATCTGAACACTGACACACCCAGTTCAAGGATATTATCTTGTGGGCCCTGCACCCAGAGGTAGAGGGGTGAAGATGCAGATTTCAGGCACATACCTTGTTGTTGAAAATGTAAGAAAATATAAAAGTGCAAAAGAGAGAGCACATTCCCTCCTATAAAACTGAAAGGTACTTGCCAGCCACTCAGTAACTGCTCAATATAGAGAAAAAACTCTTCAGATAATAAGAGAGTACTCTCAGATAATGCTTCTGGAGATGAAGGTACTCTGGGACATTTAAGGGGTTTCTAAAAGAGAGAATCACCCCAAATAGATTCTTTTGAGTATCCACCGTCAGCCCAGATGGATGTCTTCTAGCTGGAAAGCCAGACCATTGTGCAATGTGTGTTCCCATGCTAGGGCTGGGCATGTTCACCTGGGCTCCTCCCTAAGCCACATCAGCTCAAATTTCTGAATGGGGTCTGCAGTGTTCTCACACAAGAGGCCTTTGGCATCCTTACATGCCCAAATTCTAACCTGAAGATATTCCTGGCATGTTTGTTGCTCAAAAAATTAGTGAGTAAATTGTCAGCTTTTCTGTGTTACATTCAGACAGAAGGGGTGAACCTGGTTAGAGGAAGGTCTGGGGCCTCTTATATTTTGGACAGCATCTGTCCTAATCACTTTCCAAACCTGTGATAATATACCTGAGATCACCACATTCAAAGGAGCAGAGATTTATTTTGGCTCATGATTTCAGAGATTAGAGTCCATGGTCACTTGGCCCTCTTACCTCTGGACCTGTAGCAAAGCAGAACATCTGGCCAAGAGTGTATAGCATAGGAAAACTGATCACCTCATGGCTGCTAGGAAGCAGAGAGAGACAGAGACAGAAGTGCATTAGGGTCCCAGTACCCCATCAGTGGCACATCCTCAATGAGGTAATTTTCATCAAATGGGCCCCACTTTCCACAAGCTTCCAACACCTCCCAATAATGACTTCAGCTGGGAACCAGATGTTTAAGAGGTGAGCCTTTGAGGAACACCAAATGTTAATGCCAGAACATCTATCCCTTGTCCCCAAAAGCTCATGTCTGTCTCACAGCAATAAATAATTAAAAATAAATAAATAAACAAGCATTTGGACTCCAAGAGTCCACAAATATCAACAGTGCATTCTCAATAGTTTTTGTCCAAAGTCTCTTCTGAGACTCAAGGGAACACAGTGATGCTGAACCCTGAATTGAACGTTTTTTTTTTTTTTTTTTTCTGCCATTCTCTTCTTTTTAATTCATGAGTATAGCTTTCTTTTCTCCCCACACCCTCAACCCTATCTTAATGACTAATCATAGAGTCAGTTAAAAGCACTAAAGTCAGTTAAAAGGGCCCTTGCACTGGGCACTCCACCTTACCATGTCACAGGAAATGTCCAAATTAAAAGGTATTGGCAGAAGTGTACAGAAGACACTGACTAGGAGGGAAACCAGACACACACACCTTCAGAATTGCAAGCATATAAAAAAAAATCACATTATTTTAGATTCACAGGTCTGGGATGTGTCAGGGTTCACTGGACCCAGATATAACCCACAGAATCCCAACTTCTTTAAATAACAGTTTTTTAAAAGAGAGAGAGAGAGAGAGAGAGAGAGAGAGAGAGAGAGAGAGAGAGAGAGAGAGAGTTTTCTAATATTTATTTATTAGTTTTGGGCAGACACAACATCTTTATTTTTATGTGGTGCTGAGGATCGAACCTAGTGCTGCACACGTGCCAGGCGAACACGCTACCACTTGAGCCACATCCCCAGCTCCTTAGTGACATTTTTTAATATATTTTTTAGTTGTCTATGAGTATTTATTGATTTATATATGGTTCTAAGAATTGACCCCTGTGCCTCACACATGCCAAGCAAGCTCTCTACCACTGAGCCATGACCCCAGACCCCTCTAAAGGACAGTCTGTCAACACTAGTAAACTGTGCTTGTGTCCACCTGCCCAAGACTGAGAGAACAATTCCACATAACACACTGTATACACTTTCACTCAGCAGTACTAAGCAAGATGAAACCAGGAGCTACCATTCATCTCTGAAATGCTGAATTGTTCCCAATGAAGCCTTTTCCTCTCCCTCCTCTCTGCCTCTTCAGTTGCTGACTTTCATGAGTGGAAGCAAAGCAGCAGAATCAAACCTTTTGTAGCTGCATTGGCTGCAATCCTCATTAATAATCAAAAAGAAAGTTAACACATTTCAAAGATACAACTACGTGGGGGAAACACAATTAGCCCCAAATGGAAGAAGAGGAGAGTAGTAAGGAGGAAACTGAAAAAGCACAGCAGGGCACACGTTAAGTCTAGTGCTCCATTAAGTCTAGTGCTCCAGGTGGGAAACTAGGGCACCTGGTGGTGTGATATGGGTCCCCTAGAGCTTGAGCCTCCTTACCCTCCAGCATGGTCTGATGTGGGACCACACCCTAGAGCTTCTGTGCTCACTCACTTTCACTTACCTGAGCAGGTGTTCATAGGCTGCCACTGCTCACCTACTGAGCTCTCCACCACAACACTGGGTCCACTCTCATAGTTTGATAAATCACTGTTTCTGGGGTTACTGGGTTGCACTCTGAATGTGATAGGCACATCCTGGTCGCCAGCCTTTCCTCTGAAGTATGAATGCAAACCTTCACAACTCCTCAACTCTTCACTCTGTAAGCCTGATAACCAGCATCACATGGACAATACCAAGGTCAGCTGGGAATGAGGACAGTAGCCAGACCCACCTAGACCATGGCCTCTGTGAGCCCAAATGATGTTAGTTACACAGCAAAATGAATCTGGACATAGGATTCTGAGGCTGCCTTTTGCAAGCAGGGCACCCTGATAATCTCTCCACAAGTCATTGAGCCTGCTAAGGGTGGTGTCCTTCCCATTCCTGAGATGACTGAAGGTGGCTTCTGTGTAATGGAACTAATCTCTTTACCAACCACACCATCCTTGGCCCCAACATTAACAAGTTTTCTTTTCTGGAAAACCTGCAAGTATTTTAAATCCTTCTACCCTGGCTTTTGCTCCTGAGCCCCATGGTATATCAGGCTGAAAGCAGCTAGAAATACCCAGGCCATATCTCAAATGCTGTACTGCCATGAATATTCCCTGCTGGATTAATTAGTCTGTGTTTTAGTTGCCTTTTACATCACTGTGACAAAAAAATATCTAACAACAACAATTAGAGCAGAACAAGTTTATGTAGCTCATAGTTTCAGGTCTCACTCCACTGACCACCAACTCCATAGCTCTGGGGCCAAGGTGAGGCAGAACATAGTGGGGGAAGTGTAGGGAGTGGGAAAGCAGCTCAGCATACGGCAATGAGGAAGCAGAGAGAGAACTCTGCTAACCAGGGACAAACTATGAACCCCAAAGGCATGCCCCCTCTGATTGACTACTTCTAGGTCTACCCTACTTGCTACAGTTACCATCCAGTTAGTCCATACCAGTGGATTAATGCACTCATTAGGATTAAGCTCTCAAAACCCAATCATTTCACCTCAAAACTTTCCTGCATTGTCTTACACCTGAGCATTCCAGACAACTCATATCTAAAGTATGACCCTCTCTTACCTTTAAATAAGCCTCCCATGAATTCTAAGGACATGTGCAATGTAGGCCAATTCTTTTTTTTAAAGAGAGAGAGAGTGAGAGAGAGAGCAGATAATTTTTAATATTTATTTATTTTTCGGCAGACACAACATCTTTGTTTGTATGTGGTGCTGAGGATCGAACCCTGGCCGCACGCATGCCAGGCGAGTGCGCTACCGCTTGAGCCACATCCCCAGCCCTATGTAGGCCAGGTCAGGTGCAAAAGAAAATAGAAAGGGGACACACACCCTCCAGGGACTCGGGTGGAAACGGAAATGAAGGGTTCCGTTGGCGTTGGTCTGTGGCTCCTCTCCCCCACCCACCCCCATTTTCTATTCTTTGTAAGAAATTATGATCCCCCCAACATGAAGCCCCTTGCAGCACAGAGGTCAGCCTGGATAGGGGTCCTGGTCCCTCCAGTCCATCGACCCTGTGCTTTGGGCAAAATGGGCACCTGGGTCCAGGTCAGCCTTCCCAGGCCTGATGCCCTGATTCACGTCTCTGTCCCCAGCCCAATTCCACCCCTCCTGAAATGAATCGGTTCATTACTAACTATCTCTGAGCTTGGAGGGGACCCAACGGCACCGTCACTGCTGTCCCTGTGTGACAATGATCAGGACCCACCTGCACAACCCTTGGAAGGACAGGAGTGAGGACATCAGGTTGGTCCCACCCCATCCACGGAGCACCCTGTGTGGGCCAGGCTGTGTGCCAGGTGCGGAGGGGACAGTCAGGAGCCAGACCGTCAGGCGAGAGTCCTGGCTTTGGAGAAAATGGACAAGAATCAACAGCGTGAATACCTTAAAAGGAGACTTTCTAAAATATTCTGTTTTTAGTTGTAGTCAGACACAATACCTCTATTCTACTTATTTATTTTTATGTGGTACTTAGACTTGAACCCAGGGCATTGCACGTGCTAGACGAGCACTCTAACACAGAGCCATGACCCATTGACCCATCATGAGGCTTCAAGTGCCCCCATAACTCAGCCCGGCCCTGCGGGATGACCCGCCAAGTTCCCTGGCAGAGTGGCCCATAAACCCCTGGAGTCCATGGATTGACTATGTTTATTTATTGGGATTTGGAGAAATATACCTGGTCCCCAGAGGCCTCGGGATGTGGGGACATGATTTTGAAACACAGGTCGTTGGAGGGAAGGAGAATTATAAGGCAGAGTCGCAGCTCAACTCTCCCAGAGAGCAGGAGGGATGCCACTGTCATTAATGACCAGAGTCAACGTGGTGTCACAGGAGTCACGTGGAGAAGTCCCGAGCAGAGGCTGGCAAGGTCCCCAACCCCAGTTCCATGTCCCCAGCAGGCTGACTCCACACCAGCCCTTGGAACTCACTGTTCCCTCTGCCTGGTCCTCTGTTCCCTGCAGCCCTGACACCAGGCTCTTCTCCTGATGGGGTCAGTGCTGAGACCAAGCAGCGTGTCCTCCTGGAGGGCTGTCCCCTCCGCCCTCCTGACGCTGTCCCCTTCTCATAGAAGTCTTGTCACCACCCCATCGCTGAACATAAGTGTGGACTTGGCTACTGTTTCCTCCCCAGAGAATGGAAGCCTTTGTCCCTCTCTGTCACCTCTGTGTTCCCAATGCTGATCTTCAGGCAGGCACACAGTAGGAGCACAGGGCACACAGTGTTTGTTGAATGAGTGAGTGAGCGGGGTCACCGAGGGCTGTGGCGACCCCTGGCTCCTGTTCTCCCCTCTTCTTCTGCGGTCAACCCCAGAAACCGTGCAGGCCACTCTCAGGACATACGGGGACACTGAGGTTCTGCGTGTCCTGAGGCCACACTGTGTCTGGTGGCAGGGCAGAAACCAGGACCCAAGTGGCAGAGCGGAGACAAGTGGAATTTAGAGTCCCACCCTCTGCTCTGGACCTGGGCTCTGTCCCATCACTTGGCCTCTCAGAGACTCGATCCCCTCCTCTGTAGAATGGGGACAGTCCCATCAGACCTGGGGAACACACAGTAGGTGCTCACCAAACGGTGCCACAGGCCAGACCCACCTTGAGCGCTACGTTGTTCGTCGTTTGTAGCCTGTCATTTCCCCTGACCACAGGTGCCCAGAGAGATCGCCTCCCAGAGAGCAGGCCCCTCAGAGGCACTGGTCACCCGAGGCAGGCCAGCCAACAGGGGTCCTGACAGTGACCCTGAGCTCTCTGTCATTTCTCCTGTGATGGAGGCTCCTCCATCTGTAAAATGGGACAGCCAGGGCTGGGGTCACCTTGCAAACCCCGGGGTGGGCGGGGAAGATGGTTGGGGATGGCATGGCGGGCGGATGAGAGAGGAGAGAAGGTGGACGGCTGAGTGGACAAATGGGTGGGTAGATGGATGGATGGATGAATGGACAGACAGATGGACTGATGGATGGCCAGATGGACGGGGGTGAGTGGGTGAAGCAGTGGGTGTGTGACTGGGTCCATGTGGGTGGGGTGAAAGGGTGGACCTGGCGACGGACAGGAGGACAGGTGAGGGGCGGTGGCTGGGTCTGCATGGTGGTGAGTGGGACTGGGTGACCTGGGGGTGGGCGCATGAGGTGGCAGTGAGTTCCCCCCAAGGCTGTCTCTCCCTCGCACTGCAGTGGCCCCATTTTTCAGAAGAGTAAATCAAGGCCAGTGAGGGAGTCTGCTGTCGAGGGTCCCCACAGGGCCAGAAAGGAACCCAGGCCTCCAGGGCCCCTGTCCCCAGCAGTCAGTCCCCAACTCTGGTCACACCCACCCCTGGGGAAGCCAAGGTCCCATCCGTGGTACTGCAGCAGGGACGAAATGGGCCCAGAAAAGCCAACCGGGCTGAGGCTGGGGTACACACATGGCCTCCTCGCACGTCGCGGAGGTCCTGCCTTGGCTGGTGGGGACCACCCGTCCCTGCCAGGAGCTCCCCATCCCCTGCCAGGCTCATTCTGTGAGGCGACCCGGGGCCTGGGAGAGCCCTGGGCACCAGATCCTGGCGCAGAACCCAGAGCGGAGATGGGAGGCAGGGAGGCCAGGAGGCCCTCGCTCACCTGCCGGGAGTTTTCCCTTTTAAATAAACAGACCTGCGGCTGGCCGGCCAGTTCTCTCCCATTTTTCAGAGTAACACTTATGTACTGATGGCTGTGCATTGTCATGTGAACGGGAGCTGGAATCTTCCTTGGCACAGTGATGGGGGAGGAAGGTCAGAAGAGGAAGTATCACACTCAAAAACTGAGAATCACCTTTGTTTTGTATTCACCCATGATGAGAACCAATCACCACCACAGAGAAGGGCAGAAAACTAAAGGTCAGGTCTCTCCCTGGAAACATGAATCCACACAACTGACAGTCATTTACTGAGTGACTCCTATGTGCCAGGCAAAACTAAGCACCTACTATGTGCTGGGCTCTCAAGTTACAGAGGCGAGCAGAACCACATCCCTGACCCAGCCCTGTCCCCAGAAGAGACCCTTGTTCGCTGTCCCTTGCTTTACCTTCCCAGAAATGAGCTAGGTGATCTCTGCCTCAGCCTCCTGAGGAGCTGGGATTACAGGTGGAGGCCACCACGCATGGGCTGATTGTCATTTGTGTGTCTGTTTCCCCCACACCAAGGTCATAATCCTCTTCAGGAGTCACCTATACCTTATGCACCTCTTCCCATGTCCAGCACAGGGACTGGTGTGAGGTAGGTATGTGATAGACTTTCTACCAATGAATCAGTGGACGGTGGATCAGTGGACAGTGAATCAGTGGATGGTGAATCAGTGGACGGTGAATCAGTGGATGGAGGGGTGGCTGAGGCTTGTCTTTCCACCCCTGTCCTATGCTGCACCAAACTCTCCTTCATGGTCCATCCAGGGTTTCACTGCTTAACAGTTAGGGCACATTTCAAGGCTCTAAATGCTTTCACTCAGATAATACCTGGCAGGACTATAGGCAGAAGACTTCAGGATGCAACTTGAGTCCTTTAAACACATGATCAATTTCTGCACAGCAATATGGTAAGGAAGTCTAGAAGTCCCCCCAAAAAGCTAAATTCAAATTATCATATGAATAAATAATAAAAATAGGAACTTTCCCCCTCAAAAAATTATTTTTCACAGATGTTCACTGAAAAGGAGGAAATAATCCAAAAGTTCAAAAACAATCAAATGGATAAACAGTTGTGGTATATCCATACAATGGAATATTACTCAACCATGAATATGAATGAAGTACTAACATGATTAGGTTAAACCTTGAAAACATTATGCTAAGTGAAATAGACCACACACATGAGGTCAGATATGACATGATTCCATTTCTGCAAAATATACAAGAATTGGTGCTGGCTGCAGGGCTGCCCTGAGCCGGCGGGGAGCCGGTCTGCTCCAGGTGGCGGGCGGCGGGAGCGAGGGAGCGGACATGGACTTCGACTCGTACCAGCACTATTTCTACCACTATGACTGCGGGGAGGATTTCTACCGCTCCACGGCGCCCAGCGAGGACATCTGGAAGAAATTCGAGCTGGTGCTGTCGCCCCCCACGTCGCCGCCCTGGGGCTCTGGTCCCGGCGCCGGCGACCCAGCCCCTGGGATTGGCCCCCCGGAGCCGTGGCCTGGAGGGGGGTCTGGGGACGAGGCGGAATCTCGGGGTCACTCTAAAGCTTGGGGAAGGAACTACGCTTCCATCATCCGCCGTGACTGCATGTGGAGCGGCTTCTCTGCCCGGGAAAGGCTGGAGAGAGCGGTGAGCGACCGGCGCACCCCCAGCGCACCCCGGGGGAACCCGCCCAAGGCGCCCGCCATCCCGGACTGCACTCCCAGCCTTGAAGCCGGCAACCCGGCGCCCGCCACCCCCTGTCAGCTGGGCGAACCCAAGACCCAGGCCTGCTCTGGGTCCGAGAGCCCAAGCGACTCGGAGAGTGAAGAAATTGATGTTGTGACAGTGGAGAAGACACAGTCTCTGGGTATACGGAAGCCAGTCACCATCACGGTGAGAGCAGATCCTTTGGATCCCTGCATGAGACACCCCCACATCTCCATCCATCAGCAACAGCACAACTATGCTGCCCGTTTTCCTCCAGAAAGTTGCTCCCAAGAAGAGGTCCAGAGAGGGGTCCCCAAGAAGAGACTCTGGAGAGAGAAGCCCCTGAGGAGAAGGAGGATGAGGAGGATGAAGAGACTGTGAGTCCCCCGCCTGTGGAAAGTGAGACTCCTCAGTCCTGCCACCCCAAACCTGTCAGTTCTGCTACTGAGGATGTGACCAAGAGGAAGAACCATAATTTCTTGGAGCGCAAAAGACAGAATGACCTCCGCTCTAGGTTCTTAGCCCTGAGGGACCAGGTACCCACCCTGGCCAGCTGCTCGAAGGCCCCCAAAGTAGTGATCCTGAGCAAGGCCTTGGAACACTTGCAAGCCCTGGTGGGCGCTGAGAAGAGGATGGCTACAGAGAAAAGGCAGCTGCGGTGCCGGCAGCAGCAACTGCAGAAAAGAATTGCGTACCTCAGTGGCTACAAACTGACCAAAAGCCTGACTCTTCTGTCTTACAAAGACAGTGTATTTTTTAACCTCCCTTTCCCCTTTAGTAATTTGCACATTTTGGTTACGGTGGGACAGTCTGAACAGTAGATCCCAGAATGCATTGCAGCCAGTGCACACACAATAAGGGCTTGCATTCTTGGAAACTTTGAAACAGCTCTCCCTCTTTCCTGACTCATGGGAGTGCTGTGTCCTCTCTGGCGCCTTTGGCTTCTCAGCAGGCAGCTGACTGAGGAGCCTTGGGGTCAGCCTAGCCCACTAGCTCTGAAGAAAAGGCTGACAGGTGCTATGCAACAGGTGGTGGATGTTGGGGGTGGGGGGGTCCAGCCTGCATGAAATCTCACACTCTGCAGGAGCTTTAGGCTAGGAAAGGATGCTCCCGCTGGTGTCTCTGGGGGTGATGCAAGGACAGCTGGGCCTGGATGCTCTCCCTGAGGCTCCTTTTTCCAGGAGACACACGAGCTGTCTTGGGTGAAGGCAAGCTCACAGACTTGAACAACATGGACCATTACCTCACTGTCAGACACTTTACAGTACCTAAAGAGTGCAAACCTTTAGTTTATATTATGATGTTAGGGGACACCTCTCTACTTACTCTGAATGCTGCGACCTTGAGAACATTTAAAAAGCTTGGGCTCAGATTCTTTGTCTTAGAGCCCTTTGGACCCTCTCCTCTGAAGGAGGGACCTTTCTGTCCTTACTTAAAGGACTTTTTTTTGACTCATTCTGCTTTTGTTATGCAATGGGCTCTACAGTAACCTTTCCCACAGGTCAAAATATTTCCTCCAAGAAACAGGAAAATGGATCCTGGCTTGGGGCCTGGGAAAGGCTTGGAGTCCTGGCCCATGAACTTGTTCCCTGCCCAGGTGTTTTCCAAGGGGCATTTGAGGCCCATCATGGGATCTTTTCTCAAGGCAGGTGTAAGGCACCTCAGAAGGAAGCACTCTGTAACTCTTCCTCTTTCTACCTACCTGCCTCTCATCTCAATCCTTGACTCCATTTGAAGTTCTACTGGAACTGTGCAAACCTGTCCTTCTCATGCAACTCCAAGGAGCTTGCTGGCTCTGTAGCCACCAACCTGGTTCCCTGCTAGTCTGACATGAGTCAGATCCTTTTCCCAGAATCTGGGCCTTACTGAGGTTCTGAGAGCCATTAGGACTCATCCAGTGCTCCAGAAGGTGGACTTATTTCTTGGTGGATCTTAAAAGCGCCTGCAGGAGCTCTGTTTAACCAACCATAATGGATTTTGCCCCAGCTGGACTCTCTAGCTCTAAGTGGAATCCAGGTGCAGCCTCCAATCTGGGAAAGACACCCAACCCAGCAAATGTCATGTGGGCAAGCACAGGAACCCCTAAGCCTGTCCTGGAAGAAGGATCAGCCTCTCTGCTGCCCAGGACAGCAGGTGCCTTCTGGCTCTGGGTTTGGAATTGGGGAGGGGGGAAGGAAAGCACAGTTTGAGGCTCTGTCAAACCAGCTGCTATTTCCAAACCCACTGTCCACCATGGTTTCTTTCTGAGTTTGCTTCCTGGCCTCAGAATCCCAGTGGAAATTTTGGAACTAGCCACTCTACCTTGTGGAGCAGGATTTTCAGGAGCCAGCTGACTTCTGGAATTGTCTTAGGAGGACAGGTGGGGAGGGGAGTAGTTTACTAATGTCTCACCTTGATGGCTCGTGTTTTATAAGCTGCTTCTGGGTATTATGCTGGGGTGAGTCTTTTTTTTATATATACTGTATTTTTGTATGCATTTTGCAAAGTGGTGTTAACTGTTTTTGTACAAAGAAAAAAAAAAAACCTCCTGGGCAATTCTGTTGCAAGGGTCTGATTTTATTTTGAAAGGCAAGTTTACCTGAAATTTTGTATTTAGTTGTGATTACTGATTGCCTGATTTTAAACTGTTGCCTTCTGGGACATCTTCTAATAAAAGATTTCTCAAAAAAAAAATATATATATATACAAAAATTGGGAAATCCAGAGAAAAATAACATAGATCAGAGGATGCCAGGGCCGAGCGCCACAGTTTTGGAACTTGATAGAGGCAGTGTTTGCATCACTCTGTGAATGTGATAAAACCCTATTTTAATTCTGTATTATGTGAATTTTATCTTATTTTTTTAAAGTCCTTAAGCAACAAAGCAACGATGCACCCGGCTCATTCCCTCCCTGCTTCCTGCTGGATGTGGCCTGGCTGACAGAAAGCTGGGCAGGACATGGTCCTGAGCGGCCGTACCAGTTGTTAAGTGGCCATAAAGCCTGGTTCCAAGGAAGGAGCTGCCTCCAGAGGGCAGGTCTGAGCAGGACCCAAATGTCAGAGAGGAAGAGGAGGGAGACAAGGAGAGAGAAAGTAGAGGAGAAAAAGAAAAGGAAGGGGTCCTGGAGGACCTGTGAATCCTGAGGACACCCCACTAACCAACACATTAGTAGGAATTAGGAAAAGAAAGCAGAAAATCAGTGCTGTCCTCCCAGGTGACAATCCATCCCACAGGCCGACTGAGGTCCAGCTGTGGGCCTTTGGGTGGGTTCTGGGAGAAGGAGGCCACCTCCCTGGCCCTGCATGGGGAGCCCCACATTCCTAGGGACTGTCTGGGGTGAACGAGGGCATCCCATGCTGGGCCTGGGCAATACCTCCTCCTCTGAGTCCCCTCTGCCTCTGGAAAACTGTGTTCTATAGAGGAGTATAGAGACGTCTCCAGAAGTCTGCCAAACAGGAAGTGCAGACAGATCCCCGTTCCCCAAGAGTAGGGATGTTCTTGGCAACTTCTTGGTCAGATAAGTGTAGCAGAAGGGACGCTGTGAGGTGAGGTCACACAAGAGCGCACAGCTGGGGTCCTCCCCTGAGACAGTCCTGGGAACACAGCCACCATGTTGTGAGGAAGCCCAGACCACACGCAGAGGCCACCCGTGAGCCTCTGCCCCCACAGCAGCTGCCAGGGTCAACTCCCGGGCTGCAAGTGAACCAGGCCCCAGAACCTCCCACTCCTACTCATGGGGCCACCCTAGAGGTGCCTCGCGAGACAGAGGAGCCTGTGGCAACTCACAGATCCCCGAGAAAAATTAACACATAAAATCATGAAAAATCACTGAATATGTTTAAGATAATTAATTTAAACATGAATCACATTTTTAAGTTGCTGACTTTGGGGACATGTGTCTATAACCTCATGACAGACAACTGGGTGGATGGGCAGTTCTCAAAGGGCCTCCCCCCTATCCCAAGGTGAATGCTCCATCCTTTATGGGCTGAATCAGGTCCCCCCACCTGCCACCAAACCCTGTGTTGAAGTCCTGACCCCAGTACCCCCGAATGCGACTGTGTTTGGAGTTTTCAAAGAGGTGACTGAGGTAATGTGAGGTCATTGAGGACAGCATGGCAGGTTCTTCTACGAAGAGCAGATCTAAAAAGCAGAAACAGCAAGGGATAAGACGGCTTTCTACAAGCCAAGGAGAGAGGCCTCCCAAGACACCCACCCTGATGGCTCTTGGCCTTGGGCTTGCAGCCCCCAGAACCAGGAGGACATAGATCCCCATTGCTCCAGCCACCCGGCCTGGGGTGCTCTGTTACAGCAGCGCTCGCAGACTCATACGTTCCCGGGAGGCAATTTCCTGGTGGAAGACACAGTGTGAAGGTTGGTGCCTACTGAGGGCCCTCAGTCTGTCACCCAGCCAGGGGTGGATCCTCCCGACCTCATGGGGGTGACCCCACTGTGAGACCTGAGTGCAGCAGGAGTCACCCTGAGGTGGTTCCCCAGAACCAAACCCCCAGGCTGCCTCCGGGGCAGACATTGCCAGTCCACCCCAGAGCACTCCACCAGCCCCACCTTGTTCTCCAGCTGGGCACCTTCTGGGTGGACCAACAGGGGACAGATTTCCCTGGGCTCAGCTCAGAAGGGCCTGTCTAAGGCGGATTGAGTCATGCTTGGGGGGTCTTTAGCCTCCCTGGGGGTTACCTTTGCAGACACTGGCCCAGGAGGTCCCCAAGATGAACTTGCCAGCCACACTGTCACCTGCAATGTGTTACGTAGAGAAGTGTCCTAGTGTGACTGGACCCAAGGCCGGGGGGGGGGGGGCAACAGGGGGAAAAATACTGATAATTATCCCAAAATAAATAGATAAATAAAACTGTCCCACCCACATGACACTCAGTCATCGGCTCAAGAGAGTTTAGCAAAACCCAGATCTGGGGTCTGAGGGACCCCATTCTACCCACTGTTGTCACCCTGCAGTTGACAGCAAACAGCCAAGCCAGCTCTATGTCCACAGGGCCTGTTAGGTGGCCCTAGAGAAGGCCCAGGCACAGCTCTTCTGTTAGTCTCCCGGGTGACCTTCTCAAGTCCCAGTGTCATCAGCACCCCCTGGAATCTGGAGGTGCAGAGGTGGTGCTGTGGGCCTCCTTTCAGACCCTCAGTGATGTCAGCTCATTCCTGCCACAGGGCCTTTGCACAGGCGGCTCCCCTGGCCTTCACGTTGAGACTTCTAATGCTGCCTGTGGTCTTCACCCTCCAGCCTCCTTTCTGACCGGGCTGCCCTCCTCCCCTACCCTTACGGCTCCTCTTCACTTCCTCAGGGTCACTTATTGAACCTCCCAATTTGACTTCCATGGTGTTTCCTTAGCTCACTGTAGGGCCTCCCACTCAATAGAGAGCCAGCAGGGTCCAAGATGGTGCTGCACTATTCCCCAGGGCTCCAGTGCTGACCACAGACCTAGCATGTAGGTGCTCAATAAAAGGACTGCTGGGTGAACTCACTGATGGGCAGAGTCAGTGCTCGGGTCTCTGTGCTGTCGGTAAAGGAGTGAGTGACCATAAGGTGTGTAGAAAGGTCAGTCTCATGTCTGTCACATGAGCTGGCACTGACCACTTGCCCAGCCCAAGGCCTGACCCAGAAGGAACTTTCACAGTTACTTATTGAGTTGTCTTGCTGCTTGTCCTGTGTAGACCGCAGAGTAGGCTCCGCACAACCGAGAACTGCCAAGTGGACACAGCCCTGACACACCCACAGGGACACAGGGGACAACGACGGCCAGAGGCCTCCAGGGTGGTCTGATATGAGGAAAGCAAGGCTCAGAGAGAGTAATATGCTGCCCCAAGGCCACACAGCACTCTGAGGCAGGCTTGCACAGGACTGGGAGTTCTGGTCTTCATCCTCCTGTGGTGGCCATGTGTCCCCAAAAAGATTCCTTCCCTTGTGGCCCTTGCTACATGGCCATAAAGGGTCTGGGGGTGCCAGCAGGGTTGGAGAGGTCAGAGACACCACTGTCCCTAACCCCAGACCTCAAGCCTGCCTCATGGTGATCTGCGGTGGCCGCTTGGTGGCACTGTGGAGTCACCACTGACTGGCAGCCACCCCGGGGACCCCAGTCCAGTCCAGCTTGACAGAGAGGCCTCAGGGGGTGCTCTGTGCTGACCTTATTCCAGACGAGGAGGGGGAGGCATAGAGAGGGGCTGGCCAGCCCTGCCTGAGCCGCTCAACTGATCTGGGAGGAAGGAAGCGGTTTACTGAGCACCTACTGTGCGCCATGCTGGGAACCGCCCCCACCACTGGGACAAGGGAGGGGAGGCTGACTCCACGCAGGGGGAGATCTACTCTGGCTCCCAGGTGGAGGCTGGCTCCTCTGCTTCAGCCAAAGGCCAGGGAGGCCACGCAGAGGGCTGTGGCAAGGGGCAGCGGCCAGCCCAGGGCCCCTGGTGCGTGGGGCGGGGAGGCCAGGGGACGGAGCCCTTCAGGGCATGCGCCCAGCAGCCATTAATTCACCCAGGCTTCATCAAGGTCAGGACCAAGGCACAAGTCTCCCTGGAGACACAGGAGAGGTGATAAGAAGGATCCTGGGGGCAGAGACAGTCTCCAAGACAACACAGCAGGCCATCTCAGTCCCATGCTGTCCACAAGCCCCAGACTCGGACACCAGTGAGGACCCACCTCACAGGGGTCAGGACAGCACCCGGCCAGGACGTCCTGCTGCAAGGGACGTTTCTGCCCAGAGGGGACCGGCCGGTCCCCCTGCCCCACCCCTGGCCAGACCCCCTAGGCCAGCAGGGATGGCTGGGCAGGGTGGGGGCCCCGGGGCCCAAGGGGAGGCAGGGTGCAGAGGGGTGTCCACCGCTCCCAGAGCCCAGCAGCCCCTATGCTCATGGGACCAGGGGACACGGTGACATAGGACTGTCACCAGGGAGGGTGACATGGAAAGGGACAGGCAGCACGAGGGCCCTGGCAGAAGAGAACAAGGGACAGAGAACAAAGCTGGGTCCCAGGGCTCAGGAGAGGGTACGGCGGAGACCAGAAACAGAGGCCCGAGAGCACAGAGCTAGGACCAAGGACCCGGAGGACACAGGACGGGCAGGGAAGGCAGGAGGCGCTCCTGGAGGAATGTTGGGGAGGGAAAGGCCAGAGGCCAACAGGGGAGCCTGGAGGGAGGTAGGGGGAGGGACAGGGGAGGCCACAGGCAGGGAAGGAAGGGGTGCCAGGGCCAGAGGTGGAGGCCAGGGCTCTGCAGGGTCCCAGGAAACTTGGGGACAGGGTCCTCCTGTCCTGGGGACCCTATGTAGCCTGGACACCTGCAGACAGGAGCCTCCATCCACCCTAGTTCCCACACAGAGTCCACTTCCCAGCAGGGGCCTGGCCAAGGACTGAGGGGCCCAGAGCAAAGGCGGAGGCTGGCCTCCCTGGAACCCTGGAGGCCTCTGGTTCCCAGGCTCAGCAGGCCCCGGGCATCTGCATGAAGCCTCCCCCTGGGGGATGCTAATGCTCTGCTCTTCCTGGCTCCTGGAGGTGATTTGCAAACATTTGCATACCCCTGGGGAATTAGGCCCATGGGCCTGGGGGCATCTGGGCTCCCTGTCTCCCAGGGGCTCTTAGGGCTGCAGCCATATCCTGGGGGTGCCCTGGCAGGCAGTTTGATCTGAAAAGATAGATTGTGTGTCCCCCACCCAGAGGCCACTGTTCACCCCAGGTCTGGGCTAGTGGGGGGAGATCTCAAAAACCAGGGTCTGACCTTTCTCATCCTTCTGCAGCTTCTAGAATCTCAGAATAAAGGCCAAAATTGTCCTGTAATCACAAGACCAACCCCCACCAGTCCCTGGTACCCGCTCTCTCTCCATCTCCACCCACCACCCACAGTGGAACTTCTTCCTCAGAGGGCCCACTCAGCAGGCTTCTGGTCACCACAGGACCCTTGCACATGCTACTTCCAGCTGCCGCCTTGTGCTTCCCTCCTCCTGTTCACTCCCTTACAGATGGTTCATCCTTTGGATTCTGGGGAGAGTGCCACATCCTGGGGAAACCCTCCCTGTCCTGTCTGGCCTTGTGCTCCATTAGGCCTCAGCTTCCTGGTGAGGGAGAAATTATCACGATGATTTGGAGGAGCTCATGCCCACTTCTCCCCCACCAGACTGTCAGACTTCACTCCTCTCCTCACTGCCCTCCTGGGTCCTGCCCGGTACCCAGGGGCCTGAGGCAGTTAGAATGGACAGATGGATGGGTGGAAGGACAGATGGACAGATGGTAGATGGGTACACAGGTGGACAGATGGATGGACAGATGGGTGGATGGACAGATGGGTGGATGGACGGATGGATGGGTGGGTGGATGCACACGAGGACCATGGCCAACGACTCAGGCAGTGCCCAGATCTTCAGATCCCATCAGCTGGGAACCAGCCCACGTTACTGTACATGAGCCTCATCCTGGTGACTCCCTGAGGCCGAGGCATGGGATCCTGTCACCTACAGATGAGGAGGAGACTCCAGGGAGACTCCAGAGTCCAGGCCATGTGGTGAGGACTTGGCAGACTGGGAGGCCACCTCAGCACTGTGGGGCCAGTCCCCAGCCACCTGCGCACATCCCCAGGACCCTCTGGGCAGTGAGCTCATGGCGTGCACACAGCCTCGGCCTCACTGGGCCACACTCCTGCCTGTGTGCACCACCCTGGCCTTCATTACTCATAAGCACACACACACACACACACACACACACACCAGCACCCAGACTCTCGCTCAGTCATTCACCAACATCTCACCTGCACCCGCTCTCTGTGGCCTCTGGGCCAGGAACAGACAGGGCAGGCTCTGCCAACCCCTCAGACTCTCTCCGGGGGACATACACCTGACTGCCACCCACACGAACATCGGTTCCCTGGAGCAAAGCTTTCTGCTCACACGAGAGTGAACAGATGGGCCAGGTGCAGTGTCACACACCTGGCATTCCAGCAGCTCAGGAGGCTGAGGCAAGAAGATGGCGAATTCAAAGCCAGCCTCAGCCACAGCAAAGTGGGAAGCAGCTCAGTGTGACCCTGTCTCTAAATAAAACACAAACCAATGCTGGGGATGGGGCTCCGTGGTTGAGGGCTCCTAGGTCCAATGCCCCGTCCTGTCCCGACCGGCAGGACACATCAACGTGGGCAGCGAACCTAGGTGGGGAGGAATGAAGGCACAAGAGACACGAAGGATGACAGCAAGACAGGAGTTCTGATCAAGCTGCAAACTTTTATTGTTCACACAGGGGTATTTATGCTGGGGATGGGGAAGCTCTCTAATCAGCAATTGCTGGATGTGGATGTTAAAACTGCCAGCTGCAAGATGTCTGATGATCCTGATAACCGCAGGATGTTCCAGGGAGGTAGGTAGCTGCAGGATGTCTACTATGCAGGATGTCTCCCAGGGGGCTGTTTCTTGCAAATGTCAGGCTATTCTTTGAAGGAGAATTTCCTTCTAGCCCCTGACATTTCCCCCTTTCTTATATAAAATGTTTGACCATACCTTACCGGCCATGTTTTTACGGGGTGATAGAGGCTCTGTTCCTCTAGGAGGCCTTAGAATATCTCCTGATCCTAGCAAGCGTCTTCACTAGGAGATTTTGTGGCCTTGGCATGTTTTTGGAGGAGACGGCTTTGAGGGGGGAGCATGCCAACCGCCATCACCAGAGCGTGTCACTCAGAGGTCTTGGGTTTTGGGATCCATGGATCCATCCTCCTGTAGTCCTTCCTGCACCCTCCATTATTATGGCCTAAAGTCTTCACTCCATGGGTGCATCCTCCCCCAAGCGGAGGAGCCCATGGAAGAGCGATAACTTAACCCTTATGGCAAGGGCAGAAGATGGTTGGTCAGAGCTGTTACTTACACTTTTATATAAGAAAGAGAGATCTGTGGGGATGTAAACTTAAGAAATAAGCCTGTGAGAAGGGTAGAACATCCTTTTAAATGTTGGCAGCACGGTCTTCCATCTCCAGATTGCTGGGAGCCATTAGCCAAGTAGGTATGACAGTTTCCTTGCCAGCGTACCCCATGTTGTTTAGTGGAAGGACTTGTGGAAATAGGACATTTTGCAGTGACATTGCATATAAGGTGACCTTGCTAGGACCAGGGCGGATCTGGGTTTAGGGCGTTACCCGTTTAGGATAATCTGGGTTTAGGGTGGTTCCAGGTTTAAGGTTATTCCTGCTGGGAATAGGGCGTATCCTGCTGCCTGAGTTCCCCTTGAATTCTCACGGGATTCAGACAGAAGCCCAGTGGGGGTAGATTTGGGCAGAGAACGTGGATTTCCCCAGAACATGATTGTAGACGGCTGGTGTGAGTTCGGGAATAAAGAGTTGCTGTTTGAATCTACAAGCTGTGTGGTGGCTTGTGATTTTGTGCCCAGCCAGACTGTGGCACCAGATGATGATAGTGGACCTGTATGGGCTTAGAGGCCAAAATATTAATCTGTTCTTTAATAAATTTTACCAGCCTGTTTATAATGCAGGGTCCTATGGACACCATTAAAAGTAAACCCAACAAAGGGCCTAATAGGGGAAGAAGGTAGGGTAGAAATCCATTAAGCCCAGTCCAGAGGGGATTTTCAAATAGTTCCCTTCGTCTCTTTTCTAGATCTTCTTGAAGCTGCTTAATTTTAGTGTGTACTATGCCTGATTTATTGGCATAAAATCAGCATTGTTCCCCTAAGGCCAAGCAAATACCACCGGTCCAATTTGCTGGAAGCCTGGGGAAGGCCGAGTTTCCTCCACACATAAAAACTGTGCCATTGGGGGGACAAAGAGATGGGGTGGGTGAGGAATAATTTTGTACTGTTGAGCAATTTCCAAAGGAAGTAACTCCAACGTCAATATCATAGGTATTATTCTGCATCGTGCCTAAAAGACATGATGTAAAAGTGCCTATAGGCTGTACTTTAAAAGGAAATCTGGGTTGGCATGTATTATCATTGTCTATTATAGAATTAATAGGAACTGCCATAGGCATGATTGCTCCTGTTGTCATGCAGAGCCAGCAATCACTAGCAAGTGTGGGGTTGGAATTATTAAGCAAGAAGGGAGTTTGGGAGGGAACAAACCTTATTGCCCCTGGGTTTGTCCTGGGGGAGGTCAGGGCCAGGGGCTGGCCCCAAAAGGAGTTTCCCGAGAAGAGGGAAGAAATAGGCTGTCCAAGGGCATTTGTCTTAGATCTACACTCATTGGCCCAGTGATGACCTTTACCAACTCTAGGGCAAAGGGTGGCTGGGGGCGGTTTAGCCCCTGTTGGAGAACATGTTGTCCCTAGGCTTTGTTTGCCTGTCGGACACTCACGTGCAAAATGGCCAGGTTGTTTAAGTAAAGCAAGTACATGAGCCAGGATTGTGAAAGGCCTTGGTAAAGGCGGCACCTATGGTGAGACCCATGGCATGGGCTGCACCCACCCGGGCACAGAGTCTAATAAAGTCAGAAAGTTCCCCTTTATCCTTATGTGGTTGAAGAACATCCTGACATGCCGGGTTGGCGTTTTCAAAGGCAAGATGTTTCACAAAGGTGCTTTCGCTTTCGCTTGGTCCAAGCAAGCGTTCCGCGGCTAGGTTAAGCCAGGCAACAAGGTCGCCATAAGGCTCGTCAGGCCCTTGTCGGAGTTTTGCCAGGGAAGTGGTAGCCGAGCCCTTTTGAGGGAGGCGTCTCCAAGCATGTAAGCCAGCCTTCTGAATCTGCGCCAAAAGTCCAGCAGGGAAACGCGCCTGATTAGGGTTAGTGTCAAAAGGCGCATTGCCCACTAGCTTAACATAAGTCCAGGATTTAGAGGAGGCCTTAGTTAATTTTTTTTGAGCAGTTTCCCAACAGTGCTCTTTGAAATCTGCATTCCATAACAGGAAGTCTCCGGCACTGAGGGTAGCTCGGGCTAAAAATTTCCAATCATTGGGAGTAAGCCATTGTGTGCTGTGGCTTTCAAATAAAGCCAATGTGTAAGGTGCAGTGGGGCCATAGTGAGCACAAGCCTTTTTAAGTTTTTCAAGAAAACAAAGGCTTAATTTTTTGTAGACACTCTGGGTTCCTTCCTGCCTAGGGGTGAACTCCTCATCCTCTGAGTCCTGATCTTCCTCTTGCCATTCCCCAGCTTCCTCCCCTTGATCCGTTTCCCCCACTTTCTCCTCTTGATCCTCCTCTTTGTCCTCAGCCTGGGTGGGCTTTTCTATCTGACTGCGGGTGACTCAGAAGGCGAGAACAGGCTGATGGCGCGGCTTAAACTTTGTATTAGACTGCCTTGGGCCAGCTCGGGTTGACTCTGTGCCTAAGGCTAATGAGCGGAGCTCAGAGTCAAGGGATCTTAATTCTTTTAAAAGTTGGATCTGTTCCCGTCTATGTTGGAGAGACTCGCGCAAGGGAGCAAGGTTAGGCAAGGGAAGTGGAGAAAAAATATCTGAGGGGGCAGTTGGCCCCTGAAGGGCCAGAGCACAAAAGGCAGGAGGGATATAGGAGGGAGGTGGATGTGTAAGTCCTATAGGCTGTGGCAGGGTCCTGAGAGGTGGCGGGTCTTCTGAATGGTAGCCAGCTGCTTCCTTCTCCAAGGTAGCCTCCTCCCCAGGGGTCAATGTGTCTCCGGGATTTAAAACTGGATAAAGGCGGTTGTTAGCTGTTGGATCCTTATTCATTAGGGTGGGATTTTGAGGGGGACCAGGAAGGTTCCCAGGGTCCTGGGGAGACTGATGGGGATCTATGTCTATACTAACTGAAAGGCATGCAGAGGGGGGACGAGAGGGACGAGAGGTCATTTGCATAGCCTCTTCCCCAATCCTGACAAGTTTTAAGGTACCATTGTCAAAGGGTGAACTTTTAAGGATTTCATTAATTAAGTTCCAGTAAGAAAAGGTGGGAACAGGCACCTTTTCTGGGCCAAAGGATTCATAATAATCTTTTAAACAGTCTCCTACTCTAAGCCATCTTTTACCATCAATGGTCCCTTCAAGGGGAAACCACGGACACAATTCTCTTATGTATGAAAAGAATAATTTTAAGTCCTTTTTCTTAACATGTGCCCCCCGTGTCTTGAGGTCCTCCTTGAGGCCTGACAAAAACAAATCATGTGATGAAACTGCTTGTCCCATGGTGGGTCACTCACCGTGTGTCGTCCCCACTCTCCTCCTGGATCTGTCTCTCGGTCGTGTCTGCCGAGGTGATTGCGAGCTCTGCTTGGCCAAGTCTCCCCGGAGGATGGCGTTCCTTCTCAGTCAAAGGCTCAAGCCCCAATCGTTGGGCGCCAAATGTCCCGACCGGCAGGACACATCAACGTGGGCGGTGAACCTAGGTGGGGAGGAATGAAAGAACAAGAGACACGAAGGATGACAGCAAGACAGGAGTTCTGATCAAGCTGCAAACTTTTATTGTTCACACAGGGGTATTTATATGCTGGGGATGGGGAAGCTCTCTAATCAGCAATTGCTGAATATGGGGGGTAAAACTGCCAGCTGCAAGATGTCTGATGATCCTGATAACCACAGGATGTTCCAGGGAGATAGGTAGCTGCAGGATGTCTCCCAGGGGGCTGTTTCTTGTAAATGTCAGGCTATTCTTTGAAGGAGAATTTCCTTCTAGCCCCTGACACCATACCTCCCACAAAAAAGAAAATGAATTAACAGAGAAGAGTTCACACTGATCCTCCCTGAAGTTCCCCACCCTACTCCACCCACAACATCCAAAAATGGCCTTAATAGTCATTGCAGCCACATTGATGCAGCACCTACTATGTGCTAAGGACTGCTGTGCATAAAAAAACCCATGAGACACACCAGTACCTCCATTTAAGAAAGAAAATGAGGCACAGAGAGATTGATTAACTTACCCATGATCACACAGCTCAAAAGAGGCCCAGCAGGGTTTTAAACCCGGGCCATTTGGTTTTACTCCAGACCCCTCAGACCAAAGACGCAGTAAGTGGGAGGAGAACATCAGACATATGATCCACCTATGGCAGGAGGAGACTTGGGTGAGTGGAGCCTTCCGTGAAACAGACAGTGTCCCCCCTCGGGGGCTGCCTCACCTGGTCCTGAGAGGCCCGCTCAGCCTGGGGGAGAAGAGAGCCCCCTGCCAGCCTGTTGGTTTAAGAGAATGTTCACTTACCTGAGCTGCAACGTCCCCACTGCTCTGAGCTGAGGAGGCGGGCCACGTCCTGTCAGAGATCCTTAGAGGTGACCTCATTTTAAGGAAAAAAGCCTGTGTCCAATTGTCCGAGATTGATGAAGTCAGGGGCCAGCACAGGCAGCCAGCAGAGGGGACACCATTGTAGAGATGACCCAGAGCATGGTCCAGGGACCTGGGGCACGGCCTGGGCATGGCCTGGTGGCTCCCAGCTGACATCCTCCCTGCCCGGGAGCTCCTGGAAACTGCCTTCATGGTGATTTTCAGGTGCATACGTGGGAGACCCTGCTTGCTCTAGCCTCAGGGTAGGACAGGGAAGAGTTCAGGCCTCATCAGACTATGGGCATGAGCAGGATGGTGGCCGGGAGGGGAAGACATCAAGGGCCTTCATCTCACAGCAGTTTATGCATTGTTTGTTGAGCCCCTACCATGCATCATATGGATGTAGCTGGAAAGTGGATTTTTAGCATGTGTAACGGACCTGAGGCAGCAGTGGGCTTGGTCCATTTGAGGCTGTGTGGGGAGTTGAGGCTGGCCTGAGCCAGGATGTGCCTGGGGATAGCTGCACCAGATGAGGCAGTTTTGGAACTGATTGACTTCTTTCCCTTGTGCTCCACCTGTCAAACAAGCAAGGCACAGAGATGAAGCTCTTTCACATGACAGATGAAGAGTCTGAAGGTCAGAGTGGTAAAGGCATTTCCAGGTAATACATGGCAGAGCTGGAATTCTCATCCAGGTCTGCCTCTACAGCAGTTTACCTGTCCCTTCTAGCATGACTTTCTGACAAGTCCAGACCCACCCAAACTCAACCTCCTGTATCTGGTTTGGAGAGTCTCAGGTACATGAGTCATATAAGGCCCTGATAAGTCCTTCTGCAAAGGAAGTTTCTAATATTTCTTTAACCCAGCACTTGCAACGTTCATTTGAACATAAGATCCTTATAAGTGTGACTAGAATGAAGACATTTCAGAAGTGACCTTGGGAGACACTGGTCTTGGTAACCCACAGAAGTCTCAATTGGTCTTCCTGATCTTGGGGAAGAGAATTCTGGGTATATTTTGGAGACTCAGTAAGATGGTGAAGGGATGGAGAGAGATTCAAAGGATTAAGGGGGGTATTTCAGAGCGGGAAGGGATCCCTAGGAGGACCCTAAGTGGGACTCTGTAGAGATTTCCTCCCTCGCTTCAGAGAACAGAACCAGGGCCCATGAGGGTAGGAAAGGGGTTGGACACTGTACCTGAGGTGGGCCATCTTGGTCGGGAGTGAGCTCCCCACCACCAGCAGTGTGCAATTAGAAACTGTTGCATTACACTGCTGAAGGTCACTTCCTCTAGGATTCTGGGCTTCGGGGTAAAGAAAGCCACCCCACCTGGGCCATGCTCAGTCCCCCCTTCTCTCCAGAGTGGGCACAAAGAAGCCAGGCATGGCACATTCATGACATTAGGAAAATCCTTATAAATAAAATAGTTCCTATGAAAGCTGATGAGCTCTCCACAGTCCATCTCCTCTCAACAGGAATAAAGCCAAGCCCGTGACTCCAGTGTCACCTCCCGCCATCAACTAGAGGAAACGCTCATTTTAAGAAGTATAACAAGAAAAGTGAGTGACAGTCTACTGACATTTTAAAAAGTGTGTGAGCAGGGGGGGCGTGACTGGCTGGAGAGACCCAGAGACAGGAGGAGAGAGGAGCCACACCAGTCCCTTCCATCTGCGCTCAACCTGGAGGGCTCAGGCTCCTCTGTCGCCCAAGGGCTGCAGCTCGGTGTCCCCTTCACCAAGAAGGAGGTCGAGGTGGGAAGGGGCGGGTGGGGGGTTTGGGCCATGGGCCTGGGGTGCCCCGACTCCTAGGTCAGGGTCCCCCCTGGCGGGGCTCTGGTGGCTCTGGGGGACTGTCCTGGGAGGGCAGGCAGGGGATCTGGGCAATGGAGACCAGGGATCAGGTCCCCTCAGCTTTCCAGCCAGGCTGCGGCTCAGGGACACACACGGACCCACCTCGTGCCGGCACCACTGCCACCTGCCCCCACCGTGACCTGCACCCCTGGAGTGAGCGCAGCCCAGGGTGGGGTGCAGCAGCGTGGGACGGATGTCCATGGAGACCATTCTAGGGAGGACCTGGGGCCACCTCTACACCCTCTCCAAGGCGAGGGGCGAAGATGCTGGGCCTGGGGACTCCCTGGGCACCAACAGGGACAATGCCCTGGGGATTCGTGGGCTCCAGGACTGAAGCCAGCTTCGGGCCCCCACCGTGACTGCCTCTCACACTGCCCTCCTAGTGCAGCACACACACACACGCATGCGTGTGGGCCAGCGCATGCTCACTAGCATGGATGTCACACCCCTGCACCAGCATCACCACCCGAGCAGAAGGGACTGGCAGGGTGGGTCCACCTGCACATGCGCAGACCGTGCGCACCCACCCCGTGATGCATGCACCGCCCCCCCCACACACGCCTGTTCTGTCTTACTCACTAGCACACTTACGTGCACACACGGGGACAGACCCTCATTCTGCCCCGCGTCCCACACTCCCAGCAGGTGCCCGTCCAGCACAGGCCAAACCCACGGGGCGTCGCGCACCCAGTCACGGTGGCCTCCCCACCTCCCAGCACCCCACCTCGTGGTGCCCCACTCCCTGATCAGTGTTTGCACAGCTGTCCTGTGTCCCCTGAGCGCTGGGGGAGCAGGCCACGGGCGGTCTCGAGGGAGAATGTCACCCTCTCCAGCCCCTCCTGCCCCCAGCCCGCCTTTGTCAACCAGGACAGCGCTCCGGGGACCCTGCTGTCCTGCCCTCCTAGCTGGCTTCCCCGCCAGGGCCCTGGGCAATGAGTGAGCCTCGGGCATCCCTCCTCACCCTGTCGCCCTTGCCCAGGCCTTATCAGTGGGCGCGGGTAGAGAGGACAGGGGCTGCCACTTGGGGAGGCCTGTTCTAGAAGCATCCACCCGTCCCTCCCCTTCCTCTCCACCCGCCCAGCCCCTCATATCCGCTGGTGGCCCCACCTCTCAGCCTTTGTCCAGGCTGTTCCCCGCCCCCAACTCGCCCCTTAGCAAGGACCCCTAGCCTCCCTCTCCAGGAAGCCCTCTGGGTTCCCTTCCCTCATGGCCTCGAGGTGCCTGCACCTCACCCCTCCCACACCAAGATGTCCATTTCTTGCTCCCTGAACATGACCATGGGATGGGGAAGCGTGGAGTTGTGGGGAAGGTGGACAGCTGGGTTCCCATCATCCTGGCACCCCCAGAAGGTGGGGGGGGGGAGCCCTGGCCAAGGGCTAGACCTCTGCAGGAGGAGGGTGGATGGGAGGGAGAGGCCCAGGGAGTGCGGTGCCTCTATCCTCGGGCCTCCAGGAGTGAATCAGGCCCCTGGCCTTCATTCAAGAGTAAAGGATGCCACCACACACATGAGGAAGTTAGTAAATTCCCTCCCCTCCCCTCCCCACCCAGAAGGCTGCCAACTTCTAGATGGTAATGGTGTGCGGGATAGTGAAATCCGCATATCCATCCACACACTCCCTGCTCATCATGTACAGGGAAGGGCCAGTGGCTCCAGTTCCACATCATCATCCTCTGGAGGCTCCCTGGGCACCGGCTCCCAAATACCCAGAGGGAGGGACATCCCCCCAGCCCCCTCCTAGGCGCCACCAGGCAGCCCCTGGGAGCTCTGAGGGACCATCATGAAGGGGACTCCTTTCTACACAGACTGCCTTTGCTTTGGGGGACAGTGAGTGGGACCTGTTGGTTGAACTTGGTGTGACAAGGGTGGGCATCCTGGGTCCACCCCCATAGCTGGAGGCCTGCTTAGGAGCCTCCCCAGGGTTCCTCCCACTTGTCAAGTGAGGATGTCCAGACATGGGGAAGTAGGATGTGCTCCTAAAAGCATGTCTGAGGAGGTGAGGCTGAAGTGCAGGGCCCTCTGCTCATAGGAAGGGACAGACAGCACATGGCTTAAGAACTGGGGATTAGACTCAGGGGCACTCAATCATTGAGCCACATTCCTAGCTCTTCTTATATTTTATTTAGAGATAGGGTCTTGCTGAGTTGCTTAGCGTCTTGCTAAGTTGCTGAGGCTGCCTTTGAACTTGCAATCGTCCTGCCTTAGCCTCCAAAGCTGCTGGGATTATAGGCCTGAAGGACATAGACTTTTTGTTGGGAAAACCTGGGTTCTATTCCCTGCCCTACCACTTGCTACCTTGGAGATCCTGGACATGTGGCTTGGCTCTTCTGAGCCTCACTCTACCTATCTGCAAAATGGGGGTGATATCTGTAGCCCCTCTTTCAAGACTCTGTAAAGATTCACATGGATTGTTTGTGGTGACTATATCCCACATAGCAAGCACTGGACTAATTCATGCCTTTTCATAAAAGTATTTCAGATTCAAAAAAACACATTCCTGGTAACCCCAGTGAATCAGGAGGCTGAGGTAGGAGGATCAAAAGCTTCAGGTGAGCTTGGGCAACTTAGTGAGATCCTCAAAATAAAAAATAAAAATAAAAAAGTAAAAAGGGCCAGGGTTATAAGGCTCAGTGATAAAGGCACCTGTGGGTTTGATCCCCAATTCCACAAAATTAAAAAAATGATTTCATGAAATGTCAGGCATATTGCAGAGATGCAGTAAATATTCTTTGGATTGATGCTTGGCTTTCAGCAAGAGTCAAGATGCAGCTGCCTTGAGTCTGAGTATTTTGTAGGTGCTCCGTAGTAGCCTAAGGTTTACCTTGTTTCCTGGGCCCTGGCAGCCTGGACACCCTTTGCCTCTTCACTGGAGGGCCAACAGGGGTTTTTGAAATGACCCTGTGGATGGGGTAAAGGGAGCAGGTTCTGTCCAGGGTGAGGTCCCTGGGAAGTTTCTAGCACGGTGTGTTGATGCAGGCTGGGAGGTCAGGAGCCCCGGGCCAGCCAATGAGACCTGAAAGCTTAGTCCCAGCCTGGTAGAAGGTTAAGGGCAATGTGCCAACATGAGGCTGACCTGAGCTGAGTTCAGATGCTGCCATTTACTGGCTGCGTGGCTACAGGCTCCTCTCTGGTCTGTGAAATCGGGCTCATGTTGTCTTCTGTGCTCATCAACCAGGTTGGGGTTGAGGATGTAATGATATAGCAAGAATGTATAGATACAATGGAGTGTGGGACCCAAGTGTCCTGGGAAATCAAATGAGAACTTCGAACATCTTTTACAGAAGGCAGCAAAGAGGAAACCTTGGACTGGGCTCAAATCTTGGTTCTGTAACTTTGGGGCTGTGTGACCTTAGGTAAGTTACTGAACATCTCTGAATCTGGTTCCTCATGTGAATGCATACTCTATTATCATGAAGGCATAATAGTCTTTCCCACCCTAGTGCCCACCTGGGACTCGCTGTGCTCCAGGAGAAAACTCCTCTGGCCAGAGCCTGCCACCACAGAACATGGTCTCTCCTTCTCTGACCCCAATCCACAATGTCACTTGAAGCAGATGGAATGAGAGGGGCAAGCTAGGGAAGAGCTGTGGAAGCTTGGTTGGATGCCAGGGAGCAGTGACAGTAAAGTGAGGCCCTGCCTGCCCTCCTGGGGGTCGTGCTCCGGCAGAGGGGTGCATGTTGGAACATATGCTACAAAGGGCAAACAGGCACGGGAGGGGACAGGTGTGGCAGGAGGCTGTTCTGGTTTGGATGTGAGGGTTCCCCAAAAAACTTAGCTGTGAGACAATGCAAGAGGGTTTGGAGGACAAGTGATGGGGTTGTGAGAGTCTTAACCCCTCAGTGAATTAATCCCCTGATAGTGATTGACTGAGTGGTGACTGAAGTGGTGGGGTGTGGCTGGGGAGGAGGGTCATGGGCCAATTCTTTGGGATATATATTTGTATTTGGCAAGTGGAGCCTCCCTCTGCTTCCTGATCATCATGTGAGCCCCTTCCCTCCACCACACTCTTCTGCCATGAGGTTCAGCTCACCTCAAACCTTGAGGAATGGAGCCTGCTGTCTGTGCATTGAGACCTCTAAAACCCTGAGCCCCCAAGGCAACTTTTCCCTCTCTACAATTATTCTGGTTGGGTCCTTCCATAGTGCAGCAAAAAAAGCTGACTAAAACAGAGACTATTTTCAATCAGGTGGCAAGGAAATCTTCCCATTTGGTGGCACAGGATACAGAGGAACAGACTGACCCAAGGTAGGCCAGCAAGGTTCTGGAACATTCCAGAGGTCTGCCCCTCCTCTCTGCACCACGCTGTGTCCAGGGTCCACTCACACTTTCTCCATGGCCTTGTCCTACTCGTGCCCACACCTCTGCAGGGACAGCCCAGCTGGCTAGCCCTTTCTTCTCTCAGGCAACCGAAGTTGCTGGGAGGATCTGAACTCCAGCCAGCCAGGGCGCTCTTGGGTCCCTCCCTGCCCAGTCGTGGGGAGGAGGCTCAGGACCCTCTCCTCAGGGGGGGCATGTTGGGGGCCAGGAACTTACAAAGGCAAATAATGTCTGGGTAAACATTGGCTGCTGATAGCTCCAGCTGTGGGGGCCAACGGTGCCCCCTTGGTCCAGATGTTGGCCTCACACACCTCCCTCCTGTGGCAGCACATTTGAAGAGAACATTGTAGGCCGGCGGAAAGCAACACAGAATGTGGGGTGGGGAGGGGGCTGGCAGGGCCACCCAGCACAATCCGTGCACAGCTAGCCAGCATGGTCCTCCGCCTCCAGGGTTGTCCGGACAGCAGGGGTCACTCCTGGGCTGAGTGTACCAGGGAAGGTGGGGCCACAGCCTCCCCTGTCCAATGTCCCAGATTTCCTGGCTGGGAATGAAAACTGAATCCAGAGGTGGGACCAATGCCAGGACCCTGTGCTCTCCCAGGATAGAGTGAGCTCCTTGTCCCTGGAGGGATGTCAGCAGGGTCTGCACCTTCAGAGCTGGTGAGAAGCAGGCTACTCAGGGCATTGGAGAGGGTTGGAACCAGAGCCTTCTCTTGGATTCTTGCCAATTGCCCAACCCCTGATCCTGAAGCCCACAGGGTGCCCAGTCCACCCTCCCCTCCAGCACCAGGAGAGTCTAGAACTTGCTTCTTCAAATCTCCCTTCCCTGAGTGGGTCAAGGTCTTGATGGGGCCCTCCCCCACCCCTGGTGCACACCAACACTTCTCCTAATGCATCCTGGCTGGCCGGCTGGGAGCCACAGACGGCACTGTCACATGAGGGGACATAAGGGGGCTCTCACATTTCCCCCGGCTGGGCTCCTGGGCCGCCAGCATTCATGCTGGCTGATTTCAACATGAAAGGGCCCCTTGAGAAGGAGAGCTCCCTTCCCTTTCCCCCTCGCCTCTGCTAAGCCCCACTCTGCAGCTAACCACTGTCTGAGCCTCCCTCCCTCTGGAGCACCCTCTCACTCACCTGCCAAGCCTTCCCCAGACTGCTGCAGCCTCACTTCGCAGCCTCTGACAGCCAGGATGAGAATCCCAAGATGGGGTGGGGGGCTCAGGGCTCCATACTGCAGAGGAGGAAGGGGGTCTGTCTGGCCTAAAGGTATAAGCCATTTGGCCAACCGTAGGCCAGAATGACTGAATAAATCTTTGTGGGTGCTTTAATGCTCTGAGGACAGGAGGTCTCCCAATCTCAAATCCAAAGACAGGCAGAGCAGTGAAATTTCCCATGAGGCCTTCCAGGCATCTGCCCTAAATTTTCGATGTGGCAACTTTTTAAACCTTTTATTTTGACCTAATTTTAGATTTACAGAAAAGTTGCAAAAAATAGAACAGATAGCTTCAGTACACCCCTCACCTAGCCTTCCCTAATATTCGCATCTTACATAACCCTAGTAAATGATCAAGCCTGAGAACTTATCCTTAGTTCAGTACTATCACCTGAACTTCACATCTTATTGGAAGCTGGGTACAGTGGTGCATGTCTGTAATCCCAGCAGCTCAGGAGGCTGAGACAGGAGGATAGGGAATTCGAGGCCTGCCTCAGCAAATTAACAAGGCCCTAAGCAATTTAATGAGACCCAGTCTCAAAATTTAAAAAAAAAAATGAAAATAAAAAAGGGCTGGGGATGTAGCTCAATGGTAAAGCAGTCCTGAGTTAGATCCCCAGTACCTAAAACAAAACAAAACAGCTCTTATTGGAATTTCCCATTTTCCTACTAAGATCCTTTCCTGGTTCCATCACCCCATTCTGGACCCCACACTGCATTTAGATGTTATTTCTCTTTTGTGTCCCTGATCAATTGGTTGCCACAGTCCGGCTGCAGCAAAATAACCAGGGGGTGACTAACAACTTGTGTAGATTGATACAGCAGGAGTGGGAGCCATTTATTGTAGGACAGGAGGGGTATATATACATTCCACACAGCTTATCTTAATTAACATAAACTAGATACAGCAGTCAACCAATAAGAAATCTCCACACTTAATGGCTCGCTGGCGCCACCTCACAAACCACTCCCTCTGGCAAAATGCCAGGCGCCATCCTGACTTGTTTACAGACCTTAACATTGGTGACATTCCCTCAGTCTATACTCATCTTTCATGATCTTGACAGCACTGAGGAACAAGTGTTTTGTAGAACTGTGGGTTTCCTTGTGTTTTCTCAAGATCAGAGGGAGGCTCTGCAGTTTTGGCAATACCACAGAAATGGTGCTGGCTCCTTCTCATCTCACCATATCAAGAGGCTCATGTCATCAACATGTTTGATTACTGGTGGTGATGACCTTGATCACTTAGTTAAGTTGATGTCTAAAGGGTCTATCCACTATAAAGTTACTATATTTTTCTTTTGAATTAATAAATATCTTGGGGAAAATACTTTGATATATATGTGCAACTATTCATAACTTTATAATTTAATTTACACATATATCTTTTTTAATTTATTTGTTTAGCTGTAGATAATTGTTATACCTTTATTTATTTTATGTGGTGCTGAGGATTGCACACAGTGCCTTACACATGCAACGCAAGTGCTCCATCACTGAGCCACCACTCCAGTCTGACACAAGTATATCTTTATCATACAATATAGTAATTTGACACATATATTGATAATAATGGTGTAATTATCATTTTGCCTCCTCAAATACTTATCATTTCTCATTTTGTTTATCACATTTGCTTTCTTCTAGTAATTTTGAATCATATCATATATTGTTGTATATATAGAATAGAACACAAGAACTAGTTAATCCTACCGGTGTTTGTGCCTATTTTAAAATTTGCCTACAACTAAAGGTTCCAAATGTTCAGCACTTTTTTTTTTTAAATATTCATAAAATGTCAAATTATTTAAACATAATGAAAATGATGCCTGTAATCCCAGAAGCTTGGGAGGCTGAGACAGGAGGATCATAATTCAAATCCAGCCTCAGCCACTTAGAAATGTCCTTAGAAAATTAGGGAGATTCTGTCTCAAAATAAAAAAGATAAAAGGGCTAGGGATGTGGCTCAGTGATTAAGTGCCCCTGGGTTTCATTGCAGGTGCAAAGAAAATAAATAAATAGAATAAATAAAATAAGTAAACTGCTTATCCACAGAAAAACATGGATGAATCAAAACACTATTTTAAACAAAAACGTAGACATCAAAGTGTATATCATGAGAGACTGGGATTTTGCCTCAATGGTAGAGTGATCACCTAGCACATGTGAGGCACTGGGTTAAAACCTCAGTGTCACATATAAATTAAATAAAGATATTGTGTCCACCTACATCTAGAAAACAAACATTTAGAAAATAAATATTTTTAAAAGTGTATATCATGATTTTTTTCAGTTAAAATGTTTCATTAGTGATTAAATTAATACTTTGATCAAAATCAAAGCAAAGTTGCATATGGTCAATGCAGTTAAAAATTGTACTAGATTTTTTTTTCATTAGTGAATATGACTCTCATGGTGAGGGTGTTGAATCCTGCAGAAGAGGAACAGTTACTGGTTTGGTTTGGTCCCAGATAAATTTTGGGATGATCCCCTGGTTTATGTTGTAGCTAGTGGATCCATGGTTACTTTGCAGAATCCTGTGGTGAATAGATCCCTTGGAGGACCTAAAATTCTCTGTGGAGATTGAATTTAGGCTAAAATATTACAAGCTTAGTGAGTTTAAACTGAATTTATTTTCTCCCAATAATCTGAGACAACAACTCAATTGATACAACCTCCATAGAAGATGTAGGTAGGCCTACCTATCATCAATTTATTGGTATTTTTTTTTCTCACTCAGCATAGCTCCATCAGTTGACTTGTAGGTATGATGTGAAAAGCAGCGTGAAGAAAAGTAAAACCTTCTGCATAGATTAAAAGAAAAAAAAAGGAACTCATGGACAAGCTGAATCCTGCTTAAAATAGTATGAAGGAACTGTCATTCTTAGAAAATGGCAGGATACAGAAAGTTCTTTTCATTATCTCCACCCTAATAAATGCTTAAAGAAAAGCAAAGATCACCCAGTCATTTCTAATGGAAGAATAACCTTCTCTGGTACAAAGACTAAGTGAGTAAATATCCAAATATGGAAGATGTGGTGATGGAAATGCTAAACATACTGACATTCATTAGAGGTCAGGAGAGTCACATTACAAGGATTTTTTTTTTTGAACCTTCAAAAAAATACAAATGCTATGTACTGATGTTTATGTGGGCTCTTTCTTGTCCAGCAAGGGGTTTCACGGAAAATTGTAGAAGAGACTGTGTCTGTGAAGTCACTAATCAAGACCTCTGGACATCAAGCAGGAAGCAGGTCTCATTTTATTGTGAAGTTACCATGTATATATACTCAGGCAGTAGCTTAGCAGATTACAGGCAGCCACCAATGCAATTTCTGCAGTGACCAATCAAGGAGTGAGCAATGGAGCAAGAGCAGGGAATTCAACACATAGCCTCATGCCCAGGGCTGTGCCTAAGGGGTAAGTAGTTTGCTGTTCACACAACCTAGCATGGGGTAGTGTGTTGCCACTCAGGCACTCTTAATGTATGCCATGAATGCAGTATTCCATGAACTTGTCTCTAAGACATCATTTTGGCCTTGCCTCTCTAAGATTTCTTGAGGTTCAAAGTTGTGCCATACTTCTGGTCTCTTTCAGATGAGATCATTGTGGTCAGGTGATGCAGGGGTGCATCAACCTCATGACAGGAGTTTTGCTACCTTTACATGGGGACACAGCAGCAAGTCTGCTTATAAATAATTGATGCCTGAAGTCTCCTTGGACTTGCATTCTTTAACAAGGAGCATTAAGTTATCACTTTCTGACAGTAAAATCTCATCTATCAGCAATAAGATAAATATGGTGTATTAAAGATTAAACACTTTCATTCAAAATTAAATGTAATCAAACTATGTTAAAGATAGCATTTTGTAATTATTAGTTTTATTAGATGTATTATTTGGTAATTTATGATATATATTCCCCCCTGTGACAGAACAGCTAGTTCAATGACCTTGTGGGCCTTCTTTGCCTCAGGAGAATCCAAGTTGGGTGCAGCTCTGACTTGAGAGCATGTCAGCAGGAGGAAATCTCCTGTCTGTTCTTGAAGTCTGTGAAGGGTCTTTGCCACAGCTTCATTAGAATTTTATGTTATAATCTAGCAAAAAAGTGCTCACATTCTGTACTGTTCCCAAGTGGGTTGCTATTTACTTCCTCAAAAAATATTTCAGAAAATATTCTTTTAAAAAACTGTTTATCATTGAGGGGTTTATTGGGCAGAATCCATATGGAGATGTGATAATTTTTAAAAATTCAAGGCCTTTTTTAGAGAAAAATCCCCACAGAAATGTAGAGGGCTTTATGTTATTGTTATTGTTGTTGGTGGTGGTGGTTTGTGTCTTATTTCAGCAGCATCCCCAGCTTATAACTAAGTGGGCTTGAGTCATGTTCTACTAGGACCTGTTATAAAAACACCCCAATGTCCTAGATGTTGGAGTCTGCTGGAGCAGTGGTTTTCTAAGTGTGGTACCAATGCCAGCAGCTTCATACTCATAGGATGGCTATGAATTCCCATGCACAAGAATTATCTGAAGTGGCGGGGGTAGTGGTTTCTTGATTGGCTAGTTTCCTCATTAGCCTAGAAGGTAAGAGGGATTCTGACAAAGGACACCATAAGAGTCACTGGCCTTTACCAGAATGGGAGGGGACCTTCCAGGGAGGTGCTTGAAATCCTGTGATTGGAAGAGGCCAGGTAAAACCTGGTGGATGCTCTAGAACAGAATTCATAAAAGTAGCACTTGATAGCTGTATCCACACCACTCTATTTTATTTATTTATTTATTCTTTTTAACAAAAACTTATATTGGAACACAGTTAGCAAGGTATTTGTTGAAAGGTACTAGATTTGAACTCTCAATAGGCCATATTATCCATAATATTTGCTCCTGGTGATTTATAGAACATCATCATTCAATAATTTTTGCTATTATGGAAATATGCCGTGTCTATCCTGCCTAATTCAGTAGCTTCAAGCACGTGATATTTTGGCATATAGATCCTGTGACAAAAAAAAAAAAAAAACTGAGTTTGTCAATTTGATGGATTACATGGCCAATGGCCACAACATTGGGGAGCACCATTATAGGACACCAAGGCAGAAAATGGAAACATTTCCTCTAAAAACTGGAAAAAGACAGGGATGCCCGTTTCCACCACTTCTATTTAACATAATTCTTGAAACACTGGCCAGACTAATTAGACAAATAAAATAAATTAAAGGGATATGGATAGGTAAAGAAGAACTCAAATTAGCACTATTTGCTGACAATATAATTCTATACCTAAAAGACTCAACACATTCCATCAGAAAACTGCTAGAACTAGTAAATGAAGTCAGTAAAGTAGCAGGATACAAAATCAACACCCATAAATCAAAGGCATTTCTTAATATCAATAAAAATCCTCCGCAAAGGAAATGAGAAAAACTACTAATTTAGAATAGTATAAAAATTATAAAATCCTTGGGAATCAACCTAACAATAGCTGAAAGATTTCTACAATGAAAACTACAGAACCCTGAGAAAAAAAGATCAAAGAAGACATGAGAATATGGAAAGATCAAATTTTTTTCTTGAGTAGGCAGAATTAATAATGTCAAAATAACCACACTACCAAAAGCACTATACAGATTTAATGTAATTTCAATCAAAATCCCAATGACATTCCTCAGAGAAATAGAAAAAGCAGTCATGAAATTTATCTGACAAAATAAGAGACCCAGGATAGCTAAAGCAATTTTTAGCAAGAAGAGTGAAGTAGGTGGCATCACTATACTAGACCTTAAACTATGCTACAGATCAATAATAACAAAAAAACAGTATGGTATTGGCAACAAAATAGACTTGTAGACTAATGGTATATAATAGATAACACAGAGACCAATGCCCATAATTAGAGCTATCTTATATTTGACAAAAAGCATAAAAATGTACATTGGAGAAAATGATATCCTCTTCAAAAAATAATGAATGGGAAAATTGGAAATTTATATACAATAAAATAAAATTAAACCCCTATCTCTCACCATGCAAAAAACTCAACCCAAATTGAATCAAGGACCTAGAAATTGAACCAGAGACACTGTGTATATATATTTTTTTTTTTAGAGAGAGAGAGAATTTTAATATTTATTTATTTATTTTTAGTTTTCGGCAGACACGACATCTTTGTTTGTATGTGGTGCTGAGGATCGAACCCGGGCCGCACGCATGCCAGGCGAGCGCGCTACCGCTTGAGCCACATCCCAGCCCGACACTGTGTATATTAAAAGAAAAAATAGGCCCAAATCTTTCTGGTTAGTGCCTGACTTTCTTAATAAGACTTCAGAGCACTATGATTTATATTAAGCAACAATAAATACTATGGATTTCAATTAAAAAGGTTCTTTTCAGCAAAAGAAACAATTGGTTAAGTAAATAGGAAGCCTACTATTTGGGAACAAATTATTACCACATGCACATCAGATATAGAACTAATTTATAGAATATATAAAGAACTAAAAAATCTGCAAACCAAAACAACAAATAACCCAATCAATATATGAGCCAAATAACTGAACAGACAATTCTCAGGAGATGATATCCAATCAATCGACACACATATAAAAAATTGCTCAACATGTCTAGCAATTTGATAAATGCAAATCAAAACTACTCTGATTTCATCTTACTCCAGTCATTTAAGAATAAAATAACAATTATTGTTGGTGAGGGTGTGGTAAAAGGCACTCTCATACAATGCTGGTGGGACTTCAAATTGGTGCAGCCAATCTGGAAAGCAGTATGGAGATTCCTTGAAAAAATTGGAATGGAACCATTTGACAGAGCAATCCCACTCCTTGTTCTTACACAAAAGACTTAAAAACAGCATACTACAGGGACACTGTCACATCAATATTTATAGCAGCACATTTCACAATAACTAAACTGTGTAGCCATAATAGATGCCCTTCAGTAGATAAATGGAAAAAAATGTGGTATATTTACACAATGGAATATTACTTGCCATTAAAGGGAATAAAATCATGACTTTTGCAGAAAAAAAATGATGGAGCTGAAGAATATAATGCTAAGTAAAATTTACAAATCACCCCAAAACAAACACCAAATGATTTCTCTGTAAGGATGCTAATTCATAGCATTATGTGGGAGGGAACAGAATGGAAGGATTACATAAACTTCAGATAAGGAAAAGGATAAAAGGGGAGAGAGGGGAAGGAAGGGGGCATGGAGGTAAAAAAGACAGTGGAATGTAATTATTATCATTACCCTAAGTACATGTATGAAGCCACACAAGATAAAATTCTACTTTGTGTACAACCAGAGATATGAAAAATTGTGCTCAATACATGTAATAATTGAAGGAAGTTGAGTTGATATTCTACTTTTGCTAAAATTTAGAAGATGCAGAACATGAAGGGGATAATGACAGGTGCTTAGTCCATGTTGACTGGGTGACAGATGAGGTAATGGGTTTGGTTTGCTGTAGAGTTCAGCTTATTGCAATAAGAATGTATGCATGCTGAGAGGCTGGCACAGTATCATTCTGAAAATATGTGTTTTGCTAGTTTGAAAAAAGGGGGAAAAAGAGGTTATATAGAGCATAAGGCAAGCATAAATACATGTAATATGAATTGTAATGCATTATGTTGTCATATTTAAAAAATAATTTAAAAAATGAATACATAAAAAAAATAACATAAATATTAGGTCATTAAGTGGTGTCATAAATTAAGCAATCCCCAACATCTTATTCATACATAAAGGTTTACTGAAAAATTTAATAATTCATTTTAAAAGAAAATTAAACACTACCTTCAAAGATAATAACATTTGACAAAAGTAGATTTTGGTGGTTTTTTTTTTTTTTTTTTGCATTGATAATATGACTGACTTTGAACATGCAAGTGTTGTCTAGTGAAAGCACTGAGCCTTTACAGGTACTTTCCGTTTGTTAAAAAGTTATTGATAGTGAGTGGGGGATGGGTAGAAACTATGGTGTTTGCAGTGAACTGGCCTTGATGGATGGCACCCTTACTATGTCAGGGCAGACTGTAATTAAAGAATGATAGAAGATTCATAAAGGGAGGTGTGATTAGTGTAGGAATATGCACTGGCATTTATACCATAGAAGGTGTAGTATTGGTTTGCAGGTGGACTCAAGAGAGAGCCAGTTAACTAAGGGCAACATGGAAAAGTACAGGTACAGAGGCTAGCAATTTTTAGGTGGCTTGGTCTTCTACAGAAAAGCCTCCCCTCCACACAGGAACATAGGCCAATTCCCTTTGCCTAGTTCCCTACACAGAGGTCTGGTGTGTTTCCTGCTCTGAGAAACCTCACACATATACTTACCTTGTGCTATATATAACCTCTTTTTTTCCCATTTCTGCAAACTAGCAAAGCACATATTCTCAGAGTGATACTGTGCCAGTCTCTCAGCACCCACACATACTTATTCAATAAGCTGAACTCTATAGCAAACTCTACCCATTACCTCATCTGCCACCTAGTCAACATGGACCCAAGCACCTCTCATTATCCCCTTTATTTTCTGCATCTTCTAAATTATACCAAAGTGGGAAATCAACTCAACTTCACAATGGCAAACAGAAATTTGATGGTTCTCCTGTAGCACATCCCTGAAAACACAGGGTGTAGAGACTCTTTTCATTCTTCCCCCTGTCAAATCCAAAGAGCATTATATTATCTCTATACCCTCATCCCCTCCAAATAAAACCAAGGCCTACAAATCTCAAGACATAGAGGACACTAAATAGGCTTTCTGTCAAAGATAATAAGGAAATGAATAAATAAATTAGAAAAACCAGTATGACATGCTACCAGTTTATTGCTCACCACAACTGCTTTCAAGAGAAAACATTCTAAGGTTTTGAAGTAATGGTGAAGATGGTGTTTGTAGCTCTGCATAGAGCGCAGGTCCATAACTGAGAGGCTCAGTGTGGCCATTGGTTTCTCATAAACACAAGGTTTGGAGTGTCCAATTTATTTTAACAGAGTTTTTATCTTTTTTTTTTTTAGTTAAATCTAATGTGGATTGCTTTGCAACATAAGAAAATGTTAAAGGGTAACTCTTACATTTGTAATGTAGTAGTTGTCAACTAAGTGAAAGTTTGCTTTAATAGCTAAAATGTTCTAATAGCTTCATTTAGGTACACTTAAAATTATGCACACACATTTATCCTATATATGAGTATGTTTTGATAGAAGTATACCCCATGGATCAATTTCCACATTCTCAGGAATACTTCTTCTTCTGCTGTCCTTGTACATTATATTCATATCATCAAGAACTTATATAAATCAAACTACTCAATACCGTTTTTGGTGTCTAACTTATTTCATTTAGTGTAATTATTTTGATACTTATCCATGTTCTGAGTGTTTCATTAGTGTCATTAAGTCCTCACTTGTTAGAATTCAATATTTTTTATCCAAATGCTTCCAATGAGAGTATTCAAAGAGATTTAGATATAATAACTTTATTTTAAGAGTCAGAGAGACAGAAATATCTTGTGGATGGCATTGTAATTTTCAAAAATTTATAATTTGCCGATAGTTTTTATACATGGTGTGAAGGTAATTTCATAAAATAATTTAATGCACCTGTGTTTTGACTGTGACCCCGTCACATAGGTCTGTTGTAGAATTTTCCACATGCAGCATCATGTCACCTCTCATATCTCTGATAATAATTCAAATTTCTGAGAATTTTTTATTTTTAGATTTGCAATGCTCTTCTTTTAGAACAAGGTTTATCACTTAACTTTCATTAGCATTTGGATCATTTCCAATCGATGTCTGCTCTGTAATTTACAAGTAGCTCTGCATGAAATAATGATCTAATATTTCAGTTATAAAATTTTTGTGAAATATTTCAGTCTTAATTTATGTATTCATTTAAATTTTAAAGTATATGTTCAGTTGTTTTACTTTAAATGCTCCAAGATGTAATTCATGAGCTCTTTACCCTGGCCTAATATCTATGTTTATATCTAACCCTTGTTTGATGTTGTAAATCTTGACATGTTCTCCTGATAATGTTCTAGGTCTATATTGAAAATGATGTCTGGGTGCAGTGACCATCACCCAGTGCTTTAATTAATTCTTCTGTGAAAAATTGTCTGTGGGAAATCCACCTGAAATTGCCAATTCAGTTATTTTTTTTTTCATTTTAAGGCTTATCTGAAAAACAACAACAACAATAACAACACAAAAACAAACTAACAAACAAACAAAAAAAAAACTCTTGCAACCATACTTGCTCATACTTAATATGTTAAAATGTGAATGAAATAATGTATTTTAACTTGGTAAATGTATTAAAATTTTAAAACAATAAAATTAATTATTATTATTTAATTATTAATAAAATTAATCATTATGCTCTAATAATAATATTAGAGCATATCAAATCAAAATTCCTAATAAAAGTTAATAATAATTTTTAATTTGATGGATTTGTTTAAAATGTGACTATTAGTTTTGAATGCTCAGTCCCCTACATTAAAACAATTATAATTTCTACAGTAAAAATTCACAAGTCACAGATATCTGAATGGTGATATCATTGTACGGTTTTGAAATGGGGATGCCACGATACATTTATCATTCTTTGTGACATAATCGCTGTCTCATGTCATTATGATTAAAAGTCTAACAAAAAGAGATTAAAAAAAGTTGAGACATGTCCAGATGATTGGTTAGAAATGAGAAAACTTGGTACCTAAAATGAATAAATAAATAAATTGTCTTCAGTGAATCATTGAGATGTCTGAATTTCATGACAGTTCTTATCCTTCTGTTCAGAGAGTAGTAACCCTAATTTTTTAACAGATAAATCTTGTTCCTTACAGGACCAAATACAGCTCACCCATGACATATGATTATAAAGTGTTTCTTCCATTCAATTTGTCACTAACATGTTATAATTTATGAAGTGTCAAAAAGAGGTATATAATATCAAGACATATAGTGTGCATATCTATGAGGCTTGCATGGAGGATATCCCTGTTCATTTTACATTTTTTTGCAGTTTTTTTTTTTTTTTTATCTAGGAAAAGTTTAGATAAGAAACATCCAAGTGATAGCACAAGCAGCTCAATAGAAAGTGTCTAGTCTGCTGAGAAGTCTTGATTTAATTTTGAGAGACACTTGCAAGTTTCATAACTTTAATATAAAACCTGTTTTTAGATATCTGGTTGCTTGTGTGTGGCATCTGAAAATGGAATGTATGTATTAACAAAATGATTTTTAAAAATATAAATACATTTTGTTGTTTTCATTTGCATGATAGTTAGTTTACCATTTGGAGAATTTATGGATTGAACACAGGGACACTTTACCACTGGGTCACATCCACAAAATTTAATTAATTTATTTATTTTAATTTTCAGAAAGGGTTATCACAAAGTTGCGTGGGGTTTTGCTAAGTTTCTAAGCCTATTTTTTTTTAAAATAATCCTCTTCCCTTTGCCTCTCAAGCCAGTGGTATGACAGGCATGCTCCTGGGATTTTAGCAATTTTGGTGGGGTGGGTCGTAGGAATTAAACTCAGAGGCACATTCCCAGCCCTATTTTGTATTTCACTTATGACAGTTTCAATGAGTTGCATAGTGTCTTGGCATTGCTGATGCTTGCTTTGAACTTGTGATCCTCCTGTTTTAGCTCCAAAGCCACTGAGATTGCAGGCATGCACCACCATGACTACCCAGTTTACCATTTTTTTAAAACAAATACTACCTTAGAATTTTTTTCCAATGTAGAATTCATTATTTATAATTTAATCTTGGCACAACCACCAAAAATTCATGAATCTTAAGAATAGTATATAATTACATAGTAAAAAGTTATTTTTTAAGCTAACAAAAAGTATATACACTGATCGAAGTATATCCTCTACTTTTGTAAGACAAAGAATCATAATTCTGACAGAACTCTGGAATTTTTTTGTGCTGGTCTAAGTGTAAACTAAAACTCTCCTGAGAAGTCAGTGTTATTAAATATTTGTTAATAAATAAATAGTCTCATTTTCTTTTGATGTGTGTCATGGAGTTTTTTTTTTTATATAGAATTTTATTTATTTATATGTAGTGCAAAAAATCAAACCCATTTCCTCACATATGCTATGTGAGTGATATTCCTCTGAGCCACAACCCCAGCCCCTTCATGGAATTGTTTATAAAAGATGTAAAGTTAAAATATTATTGTCTGAGTAAAGATCAGTCAGTAATTTTTAACATTTAGTATTTAGTTGTAGGTGGACACAATACATTTATTTATTTATTTATTTTTGTATGGAGCTGAACATTCCTCATACATGCTAGGTGAGTGCTCTTTCTCTGAGCCAAAACCCCAACTCCAAGTATAGTTAAAGTAACCTTTAGCCCTCTGATTTTTGGTATAAAGAATATAAGAAATGACATAATCTAAATTTTGTCATTTTGTAGTCAAGAAATGAGGGACTCAGAGAAATAACTGTATTATTTTGAGTTGCATATCACATTAGTGGAAGATTAAGTTCAAATACAAATAAATAATAGGACCAAAAATAAAACAGCTTTCTTTCTATAAATTAATTATGTTCTCTTCCATATGATTCTAGCTAGAAGATGTGACTTTAATCAGCATCTTACCCTTTTTGTACATCTGAAAACAGTACTATCTAGTCACTATGCATACAAATAATCATTTACATTAGGATTCAATGAAAAATTATATTATATAAGCACTTAGAGGAGTATTCATCACCCTTCTTTGATTCATTCTCATACATTGGACAAGTGAAAGAATATCTACAATCAAATGAGTAGAAAAAGCTAGGGTACACGTGGGCATTTGAGTTGTTTACTGAAGTGCCACATATTTGAGAAATATTCCTACAAGTTTGAAGGCACCTTAAATGAGGGGAGATTGAGATAATATATAAACTGACTTTAAAATTTTCTGTGATTTTTATCTTAACTTATCCACTGGTTAAAGAAGGAGTGAAATATAAGTGTGAAAATTACAAAGTGGTTTTCTTCTATGACCAAGTAAGTCTTTTGATTTGTTTCACAACCTGAAGTCAGGGCAGAGAAATTACATCTCAAAGGTGTCAGTTTGTCCCAAAAAGAGATTTACCAGTGGTTTTGCTAACTTCTCTTGTTGGAGGAATTACTTCACTCTTGATTCAATAAAGTGTACAAAAGGGGAAAATTAATCAATCTCCTGATAGACTCAGTAAGATTTGAGCACTTTCTGAGCCCTGACCTACCCTTGTTTACCCCAGTAATAATTCCAGGCCTACCAGTAGGTTTTCAGAATAAGTTTCTCCTTGCACTGAATGTCTAACATTAGCAACTTCTGTTCAAGGGAGTGTATCTTAAACTTTCAATTGCTAAAAGCAATAGAGACGAGCATGGGCAAATCTTTATATATTTCAAGCCATTGGATTTGCATTGTTTGTAACACTTCCAAAGACAAAAATTTTCAGCAGTAGTGTTAACAAAGTTTACAAATCGCAGATTCTTGTTTCATTTCATCACAGAAAATATTTACAGGACACTCTTCCTCTGGCTACTTGAAAGCCTGGAATATAACACACTTGCATCAGTAATTTAAAGTATAAGTCAAATAAAAAATATCCTGCACTTTGTGCAGTGTTGTCAGAATGCCTATGCTTAAAATCTCAAAACTGGGGATGGAGTTCTGGCTTAGTTGTAGAGTGCTTGCACAGCACATCGGAGGCACTATATTTAAGAATCAGTACCACATAAAAATGAATAAATAAAATAAAAGTAATTTGTCTATCTATGACTAACAAAAGGTAAATAAAATATTTAGAAGTAAAATATAAAAATCTGAAAGATAATAGGTACTCCAGAGCATACAAGCATCATATAAAAAGACTCAGTTGAAAAAAATATTGGTGAGAATATCAATTGAATAAAGCTATTTTTGAAAATGGTATTAAGGTTCTTCAGAAAGTTAAAATTAAAAAAGGCTTATGTTCCACTAGAAGTTATTCTGGGTATGTATCTAAAAAAATACTGGAGTTATTACATCATAGAAACACTGCATGTCTATTTTCATTATAGTATTATTTACAGAACCTGGTAAAAAAAAACTGAAGTACTTTTTTAGATAAATGATAGGTTGGTAATGGTGCCATATGCCTGTATTTTTAGTAGCTTGGGAGGGTGAGGCAGGAGAATTATGAACTTAGAGCCAGTCTTAGTAACTTCTCCAAGAGACAATAACAAAATCAGTGAGACCTTGTCTCTATTTTTTTTTTTTAACTTTGAAGATTTTATGTAAAGTGAAGTAAGCCTGGGGAGTAATTTTTTAATGAGTACAGAAGACATTTTGATATTTTTTTTTATTTTATTTTTTAATTTTTTATTGTTGGCTGTTCAAAACATTACATAGTTCTTGATATATCATATTTCACACTTTGATTCAAGTGGGTTATGAGCTCCCATTTTTACCCCATATACAGATTGCAGAATTACATCAGTTACACATCCATTGATTTACATATTGCCATACTAGTGTCTGTTGTGTTCTGCTGCCTTTCCTATCCTCTACTATCCCCCCTCCCCTCACCTCATCTCCGCTCTTCTCTCTCTTCCCCCTCTACTGACATTCATTTGTCCCCCTTGTATTATTTTTCCCTTTCCCCTCACTTCCTCTTGTATGTACTTTTGTATAACTCTGAGGGACCTTCCATTTCCATGCAATTTCCCTTCTCTCTCCCTTTCCCTCCCACCTCTCATCCCTGTTTAATGTTAATCTTCTTTCCGTGCTCTTCGATCCTACTCTGTTCTTAGTTACTCTCCTTATATCAAAGAAGACATTTGGCATTTGTTTTTTAGGGATTGGCTAGCTTCACTTAGCATAATCTGCTCTAGTGCCATCCATTTCCCTGTAAATTCTATGATTTTGTCATTTTTTAATGCAGAGTAATACTCCGTTGTGTATAAATGCCACATATTTTTTATCCATTCATCTATTGAAGGGCATCTAGGTTGGTTCCACAGTCTTGCTATTGTGAATTGTGCTGCTATGAACATCGATGTAGCGATGTCCCTGTAGCATGCTCTTTTTAGGTCTTTAGGGAATAGACCGAGAAGGGGAATAGCTGGGTCAAATGGTGGCTCCATTCCCAGCTTTCCAAGAAATCTCCATACTGCTTTCCAAATTGGCTGCACCAATTTGCAGTCCCACCAGCAGTGTACAAGTGTACCCTTTTCCCCGCATCCTCGCCAGCACTTGTTGTTGTTTGACTTCATAATGGCTGCCAATCTAACTGGAGTGAGATGGTATCTTAGGGTGGTTTTGATTTGCATTTCTCTGACTGCTAGAGATGGTGAGCATTTTTTCATGTACTTGTTGATTGATTGTATGTCCTCCTCTGAGAAGTGTCTGTTCAGGTCCTTGGCCCATTTGTTGATTGGGTTGTTTGTTCTCTTATTGTCTAATTATTTGAGTTCTTTGTATACTCTGGATATTAGGGCTCTATCTGAAGTGTGAGGAGTAAAGATTTGTTCCCAGGATGCAGGCTCTCATTTACCTCTCTTATTGTTTCTTTTGCTGAGAAAAAACTTTTTAGTTTGAGTAAGTCCCATTTGTTGATTCTAGTTATTAACTTTTGTGCTATGGGTGTCCTATTGAGGAATTTGGAGCCCGACCCCACAGTATGTAGATCGTAGCCAACTTTTTCTTCTATCAGACGGCGTGTCTCTGATTTGATATCAAGCTCCTTGACCCATTTTGAATTAACTTTTGTGCATGGCGAGAGAAAGGGATTCAGTTTCATTTTGTTGCATATGGATTTCCAGTTTTCCCAGCACCATTTGTTGAAGATGCTATCCTTCCTCCATTGCATGCTTTTAGCCCCTTTATCAAATATAAGGTAGTTGTAGTTTTTTGGATTGGTTTCTGTGTCCTCTATTCTGTACCATTGGTCCACCCGCCTGTTTTGGTACCAGTACCATGCTGTTTTTGTTACTATTGCTCTGTAGTATAGTTTGAAGTCTGGTATCGCTATACCGCCTGATTCACACTTCCTGCTTAGAGTTGTTTTTGCTATTCTGGGTCGTTTATTTTTCCATATGAATTTCATGATTGCTTTCTCTATTTCTACAAGAAATGCCGTTGGGATTTTGATTGGCATTGCATTAAACCTATAGAGAACTTTTGGTAATATCGCCATTTTGATGATGTTAGTTCTGCCTATCCATGAACAGGGTATATTTTTCCATCTTCTAAGATCTTCTTCTATTTCTCTCTTTAGGGTTCTGTAGTTTTCATTGTATAGGTCTTTCACCTCTTTTGTTAGGTTGATTCCCAAGTATTTTATTTTTTTTGAAGATATTGTGAATGGAGTGGTTGTCCTCATTTCCATTTCAGAGGATTTGTCGCTGATATACAGGAATGCCTTTGATTTATGCGTGTTGATTTTATATCCTGCCACTTTGCTGAATTCATTTATTAGCTCTAATAGTTTCTTTGTAGAGCCTTTTGGGTCTGCTAGGTATAGAATCATGTCATCTGCAAATAGTGATAATTTAAGTTCTTCTTTTCCTATTTTGATGCCTTTAATTTCTTGCATCTGTCTAATTGCTCTGGCCAGTGTTTCGAGAACTATGTTGAACAGAAGTGGTGAGAGAGGGCATCCCTGTCTTGTTCCAGATTTTAGAGGGAATGCCTTCAGTTTTTCTCCATTCAGAATGATGCTAGCCTGAGGCTTAGCATAGATTGCTTTTTACAATATTGAGGTGTGTTCCTGTTATCCCTAGTTTTTCTAGAGTTTTGAACATAAAGGGATGCTGTACTTTGTCGAATGCTTTTTCCGCATCTATCGAGATGATCATATGGTTCTTATTTTTAAGTCTATTGATGTGGTGAATAACATTTTTTGATTTCCGTATACTGAACCAGCCTTGCATCCCAGGGATGAATCCTACTTGATCATGGTGCACAATTTTTTTGATATGTTTTTGTATCCGATTCGCCAGAATTTTATTGAGGATTTTTGCATCTAGGTTCATTAGAGATATTGGTCTGTAGTTTTCTTTCTTTGAAGTGTCTTTGTCTGGTTTAGGTATCAGGGTGATGTTGGCCTCGTAGAATGAATTTGGAAGTTCTCCCTCTTTTTCTATTTCCTGAAGTAGCTTGAAAAGTATTGGTATTAGTTCCTCTTTAAAGGTTTTGTAAAACTCTGCTGTATACCCATCCGGTCCTGGGCTTTTCTTAGTTGGTAGTCTTTTGATGGTTTCTTCTATTTCCTCAATTGATATTGGTCTGTTTAGGTTGTCTATATCCTCCTGACTCAATCTGGGCAGATCATATGACTTAAGAAATTTATCGATGCCTTCACTATCTTCTAATTTATTGGAGTATAAGGATTCAAAATAATTTTTGATTATCTTCTGTATATCTGAAGTGTCTGTTGTGATATTGCCTTTTTCATCCCGTATGCTAGTTATTTGAGTTCTCTCTCTTCTTCTCTTTGCTAGCATGGCTAAGGGTCTGTCGATTTTGTTTATTTTTTCAAAGAACCAACTTTTAGTTTTGTCAATTTTTTCAATTGTTTCTTTTGTTTCGATTTCATTAATTTCAGCTCTGATTTTCATTATTTCTTGCCTTCTACTTCTTTTGCTGTTGTTTTGCTCTTCTTTTTCTAGGATTTTGAGATGAAGTATGAGATCATTTATTTGTTGGTTTTTTCTTTTTTTAAGGAATGAACTGCAAGCGATGAATTTTCCTCTTAGAACTGCTTTCAATGTGTCCCATAGATTCTGATATGTTGTGTCAGTGTTTTCATTAATCTCTAAGAATTTTTTAATTTCCTCCTGATGTCTTCTATAACCCATTGATCATTCAGTAACCTATTGTTCATTCTCCAAGTGATGTATTCTTTTTCCTTCCTTCTTTTATCGTTGATTTTCAGCTCCATTCCATTATGATCAGATAGGATGCATGGTATTATCTCTACTCCTTTGTATTGTCTAAGAGTTTCCCTGTGACATGATATATGATCTATTTTTGAGAAGGATCCATGTGCTGCTGAGAAAAAAGTGTAACTGCTTGATGTTGGGTGGTATATTCTATATATGTCAATTAAGTCTAGGTTATTAATTGTGTTATTGAGTTCTATAGTTTCCTTATTCAACTTTTGTTTGGAAGATCTGTCCAGTGGTGATAGAGGTGTGTTGAAGTCTCCCATGATTATTGTATGGTGGTCTATTAGACTCTTGAACTTGAGAAGAGTTTGTTTGATGAACATAGCTGCACCATTGTTTGGGGCATATATATTTATGATTGTTATGTCTTGTTGGTGTATGGTTCCCTTAAGCAGTATGTAGTGTCTCTCTTTATCCCTTTTGATTAACTTTGGCTTGAAATCTATTTTATTTGATATGAGTATGGACACTCCTGCTTGTTTCCGAAGTCCATATGAGTGATATGATTTTTCCCAACCTTTCACCTTCAGCCTATGTATGTCTTTTCCTGTCAAATGCGTCTCCTGTAGGCAGCATATTGTTGGGTCTTGTTTTGTGATCCATTCTACTAGCCTGTGTCTCTTGATTGGTGAGTTTAAGCCATTAACATTTAGGGTTATTATTGAGATATGGGTTGTTCTTCCAGCCATATTTGTTTATTTATGTTACTAAACATGGTTTGTTTTCCTCTTTGATTATTTTTCCCCCCTTTACTGTCCTACCTCCCACTGTTGGTTTTCATTGTTATTTTCCATTTCCTCTTCCTGTAATGTTTTTCCAAGGATGTTTAGAAGAGATGGTTTTCTAGCTGCAAATTCTTTTAACTTTTGTTTATCGTGGAAGGTTTTAATTTCATCTTCCATCCTGAAGCTTAATTTCACTGGAAACACAATTCTTGGTTGGAACCCATTTTCTTTCAGTGTTTGAAATATGTTATTCCAGGATCTTCTAGCTTTCAGAGTCTGTGTTGAAAGATCAGCTGTTATCCTGATTGGCTTACCCCTAAATGTGATCTGCTTCCTTTCTCTTGTAGCTTTTAAAATTCTCTCCTTATTCTGTATGTTGGGCATCTTCATTATAATGTGTCTAGGTGTGGATCTCTTATGATTTTGCACATTTGGCGTCCTGTAGGCTTCTCGGATTTGGGATTCTGTCTCATTCTTCAAGTCTGGGAAGTTTTCTCGTATTATTTCATTGAATAGATTGCTCATTCCTTTGGTTTGAAACTCTGTCCCTTCCTGTATCCCAATGACTCTTAAATTTGGTCTCTTGATGTTATCCCATATTTCTTGGATGTTCTGCTCATGGTTTCTTAACAGTCTTGCTGAGCTGTCTATGTTCTTTTCAAGTTGAAATACTTTATCTTCATTGTCTGATGTTCTATCTTCTAAGTGTTCTACTCTGCTGGTAGTATTCTCAATTGAGTTTTTAAGTTGGTTTATTGCTTCCTGCATTTCTAGGATTTCTGTTTGTTTGTTTTTTATAACCTCTATCTCCCTGTATAGTTGATCTTTTGCTTCTTGGATTTGTTTATGTAATTCATTGTTGAAGTGATCTTTCATTGTCTGATTTTGCTGTCTGATGTCTTCCTTGAGACTCCAGGTCATCTGAAGCATGTATATCCTGGATTCTTTATCTGACATTCCATCTTCTGCAGCTATTACCTCTTCTAAAGTTGAGTTGACCTGCATTGCTTGTGGTCCTTTCTTTCCTTGTCTCTTCATACTGTTCACGTTCCTTTCTACTTGGTGAAACTGTTGTGCTATTGAATTTTCCCCCTATATATTTATATTGGTCTTGTATAGTTGCAAAGTCTCCCTCGCAGGCGTGGGCAGCATCTCTGCCCCTCCTCCAATTGGGGCAATGTGCCTACCATGCCGGCAGGCCACTGGGCCTGCTCTGCTGGTCGGTAGCAGGTCCGCCTACCTTGAAGGCGCGGGTGGCGGCTCTGTCCCTCTGCGGGCCGCTAGGCTTGTTCTGTCGGTGGTCGCAGTTCTGCCTACTTTGCAGGTGCAGGCAGCGGCACTGCCCCTCTGCAGGCCTCTGGGGCTGTTCTGCCAGTGGGTCGCAGGTCCGCCTACCTTGCAGGCGCGGGGGGCGGGGCGGCTCTACCCTTCCTCAGGCCACTGGGCCTGTTCTGTCTGTCGGTTTCAGGTCTGGCCTGTTCTAATGGTGGTCACAGTCCCGTCTACCTTGAAGGCGTGGGGGGAGGGGGCGGCTCTGCCTCTCAGCAGGCCGCTGCTCCTCTTCTGCCGGTGGGTTGCAGGCCCGACTACCTTGCAGGAGTGATTGGAAGCTCTGTCCCGCCGCGGGCCACTGGGCCTTTTCTGTTGGTGGTCACAGTTCCGCCTACCTGGCAGGCGCGGGTGGTGGGGGGCGGTTCTGCCCCTCAGCAGGCCGCTGGGCCTGCTCTGTGGGTGGTCCCAGTTCCCTCTACCTTGCTGGCACACGGGGAGGGGGCGGCTCTGCCTCTCAGCAGGCCGCTGCTCCTCTTCTTCTGGTGGGTCGCAGGCCTGCCTACCTTTTAGGAGTGATTGGAAGCTCTCGAGACCTTGTCTCTAAATAAAATATAAATATAGGGCTGGTGATGTAGCTCAGTGGTAGACTAGCTCTGGTTTCAACACACAATACCATAATCAAACAAACAAATAAAGAAAGAAATGAATAGGACCAACATATTAACCCCATTCTTTATATTCTATGAAGCAATTTACTTGCATCCTTTCTGGCTTAGCTGGACAGGATATGTCACATTCCTTAACAAACTGTTATCTGCAGGAGAAATGCAGTTTCAAAATAATGTTTATAAGAGCAACCTATGTTACTCTAAACAGGAGAATTTTGTGACTGTGTTAAAGACCAGATTCTGAAAATCAGAGAAACAAGGGTAATTCTTACTAACCAAAATTCTGCAACAATTTTGCTTATGAGTTAATTTAGAAATGGTGAGCATGAATCTAATTAACCTAAAGTTGTCATGGCAGTGAATACTTGAGAGTTTTACGTTATCCTAACTATCAGTACAAAATCAAGAACTGTACCTGGGAAGGACCCTTTGGAATCTCTGTTTAGATCTCCAAGAAAACTGGAATGCAAGAGAGCCTGCAAGAGAGACATGTTCTCTTTTCAGAGAGAAAATTCTCTCTCTCTTCAGAGTGTCATATTTTTCCTCCTTCACATCACGTCTAATAAACTAATTGGTTGCTACTCTGATGGATAAGTTTGAGAACTTTATGTCTTGATTGAAAAAAATCTGCATTTTAAGGGGCATGGTCTTCACAGTACCTCAGTTTCCCAGAGGGTCCCAGCCCTGTATAACTAAAAGAACATTGACATCTGAAGGGCTCTCAGAGACTTTCTTGAGTGCCTTCACTTCATACTTTATACTGCTCTCTAGAAGAAAAAAAAAAAAAGAACGATATTAACTAGACACTTCAACAGACTTTAGATATGATATCTCTTCACAATTTTATCAGGCAGTTATGAAACCCTCATTTAACACAATATGGGAGGTTAGAATGAGGATGCATCACACAGGAACATAATAAAAGAAAAATTTTAAATCAGACATTTTGATAAGGTGTCTGTGCCTGGGAAGACAGAGGGAGGAGACAGACATTGTTTTTATTTTTCAAATTTTCAAGTTACTTGTCTTCTTTTCTCCCATGTAAAATGCTCACAAAGAGAAAGCAAAATCTTTAAACTGAAACACAGTTCTTTTCAAAAAATTAGAAATACTGCATTTATTTGGAATGTTGAATAGAAAAAACAAAATAGTTGACAATGCAGAGAGGGAATGCTGGCATTAAATATGTGAACAGAACCGAGTGCAGTGGTGCACACTGAAATCAATCCCAGTATTTTGTGAGTCTGAAGCAGGAGGATCATGAGTTCAATTCCAGCTTCAGTGAACATCAGGTGCTAAGAAACTTAGTGAGACTCTTTCTTTAAATAAAATATAAAATAGGGATGGGGATTTGGCTCAGGGTACAAATGTGCTGATAATTTATACAATGACTTAATATCCAGTGATACATAACTATTCCAATACTATAGACTGGATGCCAAGATTCAATCATAAGGTTCACAGAAGTCATATGAAGTCATATGGTGTCTTATAGATAGTGTGGTGAAATGTTCCTGAACCCACTGACACAGTCACACTGAGGGATGCTGTGGCAGAGCAGAACCATATGGAATCTGGAACCATAAGGAATGTTAAGTGTTTTGTTTACGATACTCATGATATAAATAAAAGGGCATACATCAATCAATAATAAAAGTATGTGTTACTTGAGATTGCAGGAAAACTCCCAGAATGAGACTAAGGGTACAATTAAGACATGCCCTGAGATGTGTTTCAATATCTCTGAGGACACAAAATAGTTTTATTTCTCCAGAAGTTTATGGGGAAAAGATTGCAAATCAAGGTTCCTGAGAAAAGATTAACAATTTACTCTAAGCCCCCAATCCTAAAGTCACACTTTTGTGACATATATTCCTCCAACTAACATACTCTCTTACTTTACACAGGAATTCATGATGAAAATAGGAAACAAGGGCTGGAGATGTGGTTCAAGTGGTAGCGTGCTCACCTGGCATGCGTGCGGCCTGGGTTCGATCCACAGCACCACATACAAATAAAGATGTTGTGTTCGCCGAAAACTAAAAAATAAATTTAAAAAAAAGAAAATAGGAAAAAAAATAGTTAATATAAATGACAAATGGTTTGAGGTGCAGAGCCTGCCCTTTAATTAAAGATCACAAAGACATGAGAATTGGTGTACTTTGAACAATGATCAAAGAAACTCTTTTAAGAAAGTGGTTAAATAGGTCACATGAACAAAGGAAATTAGTTGGAAATTAAAAACAAAATAATGTAAAATTAATATAGATATATTTTTGAGACAGTTCAGAGTAGTAGGCTTCTAAGAAATAGGCTTTCACTGTTTTAGTGTTATTTATTGGAACTTTAGAAGTTAGAAAGCTTACCAATAATTATAAGTATATTTTAAATTTAAAGGTCAATGGAATAATTATAGGTATGATTTAAAGTTAAAAGATAATAATAGGTCAAGAGACAGGTAGTCAAGTTTTGTATTCGAGCCCCTAGGGACTGAGGTGAAAATGTAAAAGCTTAATCATGATTGGCAAAGTGACAGGAAAAATTTTATATAATGTGCTTAATATCTTTGATAATTAATATATGTTTGAAAAGATTGTAACTCTTGAAAGTTATGTAAACCAAAGAAGTTTTGATGCTATCCATTAACTACCAAAAAAAAAAAAAAAAAAAAAAAAAACCCTGTAAAACAAACAAACAAAAAAATAATAAAGGCCCTCTAGGGGCAGCAGACCCTTCTGAAGGCTGCTCATAACTTGAAACCATCATCCTGTCTCCTTTTCTTTCATGGATGCTACTTATCCTTCAGCACCAGACACCACTTGTCCCTCAGGATCCCTTGATCCCTACTGGGGCTTGACCTTGGCAATAGTGATTTACTTTTTCTTCATTTAAATCTAAAGTTGACTCTGTTGATGGGCTGTATTAAGTTATGAAAAAAAAAAAAAAAAATATATATATATATATATATATATATATATATATATATATACACACACACACACACAGACATAAATGCCTGTGATTTGTGCTAATATTCTCATAGTACCCCATACCAAAAGAAAAAAAAAAGACAAAATCCTATGATTAGTCTCAAATCATAATTATTATTTAGTTACTTATACTCTAGGGTCTGGGATACTGACAGATCTAGAGACCTGGCACACTCCACCTCTTTTTCTTTATTAATGTTAATACTAGAAACTTTAGCATTTTACTTGTGTCTCCTAATTTATAGGGGAGTGGGGATAGTACTGCCTCAGGGAATTCATAATGAGTTGAAATCTCAAGCTGTTTTCTCATAAGACCAGAGAACATGAATATTAAAGAAAATTTAAAGTAATTGTAATATTTCTTTTTTATAAAAATATACACATATGTATTCATGAATTGATTTATCCTTATATACATGACAAATGCACTTCTGTCTGTGCTGGATCCATGTATTTGGAGGAAACTCTGCCATGAAATAATTCTGTCCTGAGCACTTAATGCAATTCACAGCAAATTAAAAAAAAAAAAAAGCCATCGCAGGAGAATATGAGACCCTGTCCCAACACTCTATGTGTCTATCCATCCATGAATGTATTCATCTGTTGTCATGGGGCTCTGTAGTGAGTACCTCTTGATCTGATCCCCATTTTTTTTTCTACTGGGAATTGAACTCAGGGGCACATGACCACTGAGCCACGTCCCTAGCCCTATTTGTATTATATTTAGAGACAGTGTCTCACTGAGTTTCTTAATGCCTTATTATTGCTTTAGCTGGCTTTGAACTCACAATCCTCCTTCCTCAGCCTGTCCAGCTGCTGGGATTACAGTCATGCACCACATGGTTGATCCCCAGTCCTTTATCAACAATAAGAGCAACCAAGAACCAGACTTTGCGACTTTGTTTCTGGTCTGAATGCAATTTACTGTCACTTAAACAGTAAACCTACCAGCCTCAGTTTGGAGGAAGTGCCTGAAGCCCTTTCCAATCTCTCTCTTAGGTGAGAACTGTCCAATCAATACAGAGCCAGTGATGACGGGTGGGCTTTCACATTCTCCTGTCCTTGTGTTTCTGGAGCCTGCCATTCTTTGAATCCATTTCTATGTTTCCTGTTGTAGATCTGGAGCCCCAGGTTTCTGTGCTACACAGGAGCTGAAAAAACTACAGCAGGGACACTAAGCATACTGAAAGCCAGGAAATGGCAAGTGTGTGTTCTTATTTTGAGACTGGGTAGGGAGGCTGTTTGAAGCCACTGAGACTGGCAATGTCAGGAACTGAAATTTGTGGCCAGGAACTCCTCATAATTGTTTTCAGTGTCTGGTGGTGTTAGACCAGGACACAAGAAAAGACCACTGACTCCAATTAAAATCAAATTAAAGCAAGCTTATTATTTCGACCAGACGGGCTGCCTCTCCCACCCAAAACTGCGGGAACAAGACAGACCCGAAGCTTTCCTGCATCCCAGCATTATAGCCCAGAAAGTTACACAAAGGGAGGTTACAGATAACAACACTCTGAGGAGCATAACACTAATGGTAGTTTACATTTTTGCTGACCCCAACATCATAATTTATGAAGGTCATTAGAGCCTCAGAGAAGGTCATTATCTGGCCAGGGAAGGCCAAGATTTGTGAGGCATCACTAAAGTTTCAGAGAAGGCTGCAATCTGGTCAGAGAGCCAGGCATGGGTGAGTTCAAGGCACAGGCAGGCATTCCAAGCAGGTTCAGAATTTGCAGTAATTTATAGTAAAGCTGAAATTATCTTTTCATGGCTTTGTGGCGAGATGGCTCCCAATTTTATGAAAAGATCAGGTTGGGTCTATCACTCCCCCCCCTTTTTTATGTATCCCTTTCAAATCTTTGATAGGGTAGGGGAAGAGCACTGAGGGAATTTTAATTCCTGAGGTAACAGTCTCCAACATTTTTTGAACTCACCCAAAACTGGTCTCCCTGATTTGATCTGACTTAATTAATTACTTATATTGACAGTCTATTTATTTTTGGCTCCGTTGTTGTAAGAAGAGGGGCATCGCTTGTTTTGGCTTCTTCTGAGCTGAGAGGGGGTGATGTGAGGAGGCACGCCATGAGGGACATGAGTTTCCTTTTAGAAGTCAGTTCGGTTTGAAGTCTGGTTGGGGAAGAACAGGTTGTAAAGTCATCTGGGGATGGGTGCTTCTATGAGAGAAACAAAGACCATGAGTACTGAATAAATGTTGCAGCAGCTGGAGCATGTCACTGTACAGAAGTTCCCTCACAAGCCTTCAACATTTTAAAACTTAATCTTAAACATCCAACAAATAAATTTTAACAGCCTTATATTAAGAGTACTGGCCTTTAATGTCTATAACTTTACAATTATTTATCTTTTTTATTAAATGGGATCTGTATTATCCTATCTTGTCTTTTAGGTGATGGCTTATTATCTTAAATTAATCCATGTTGTGTTCTTAATGCAAAATTTCTGTAAAACACTAACAGGCAATCTTTAGATCACTTATAAGGAAATTACAAAATAAAATTAACAAGAGTAAAAACATTTAGTTCATTTAATAGCTACCCTGAATTTTGGCTGAGGTATACATTATATCCCCTGTTTGAGATCCTAGTAATCTTGACAGATAAAAAACAACTTTTGAACATAACTTTA